>NC_072022.1:0-630000 GCF_027791375.1 Indicator indicator | reverse complement strand
TAGAAGACTGCAAAATCATAAGATTCACCTAAAATATATCTTGATATAATATATTTTACTGCATTTTTTTATCATTTTCTACTTCTAAGTTTATCAGCAGCCACAAGAGCTAAAACCTCTCATCTTTTAAGTTAAATAGTTTATGATTTGCAACATAGAAGCTGCAGTCTTCTGTGGCTGAGGCTTTCTTGAAAGTATTAAAAAATGCAGAAACAAATGAAAATTGAGTTTAGCAGAGTTCAAACTGGTATCCTTTTGTTTGACTGGAACTATGAGGCAATCCTCACAGTGTTGTTAAGCTGGCAGTAGGAGAGTTCAGTTTAAAAAGAGAGTAAAGGGTACAGATGTGTGCAGAAGAGGACAAGAATGCTGCTTGGTCATCAGTACATTAGAAACCAATTCCAGTCTCACTGTGTCCTCAGGAGAACCAGAGAGACAGGTGAGAGAATGTCTTTTTAAAAACAAATATCTAGCAACCTGACATTGAGAATACAGCTGGATACAAACGCTGGACAGCTTTGTTTGGTATTATGTTTTCCTTGTGATCATTTTGAAAGTGATTTAAATGACAGTATTATTCTTCTGTTGTTCCTGGTATTTTTATTACACATCATAAATCCTGCTTAGCTTCGGTTGCTTCTCCCTGTAACTGTATAGATAGACCTATAGTCACCTCTCATCTCGGAGAGACTGAAATCAGTCTGAAATTCAAATCTGCAAGCTGAGGGGAAAAGCAGATGAAAAATCAATGGTATTCAATTCAAATTTAAATCTTACCACGCTTGGTTTTGTTATTTCACTTTTACATACTGCCAGGAATATTCTGTTCAGAAGTTACAGTTCATATATCCTTTCTGATTTGTCCCAAGTCATTCCAATAAGTTTTCTCCCCCTGTTATTCCTTGTGGCTGATCTGATCAAGCAGGGAAAGGATTATTTGCTTGGTTTTGTTTCATTTTCATCCTGAGATGCTTTGCCTGGAATTTCAAATCAAAGGAAAATTTCTGTGTATATGTAAAGAGGAGAAACTTCTGATAGCAAGGGTTTTTGTGGGTATTTCAAATAGCTGTGGTAATTCCAGCAGAGACATAATTATTAGTAATCATGAGGATGTATCAATCTGCCAATAGTCTGACCATGATAAAAATATGCATCTGTGTGCATTGAGTGAAATGTCTGACCTGAGCTTTTGTATCCAGAAATAAGTTGTTGATTGTCCCACATGATACTGTCAAAAATACATGTAACCTGTGTTTTTTCACCACGTTATTTTTTCCTACACTAAATTCTGGTAAGTTGTTCTATTCTCTTCATAAACCCACTTGGTCTTTCTTCCCTCTTAACCTCCAAGGATTTCATCTGTGAGGGGGAAGTGTTTAAAAATAATTCCAGTTATGGTAGAACAGCCTGTATCCTTTCTATAGAGTAACTGACATCAGACTTCTGAGTTCACAAAATGGTCAACAAAAGATCAGCAAAAACATCTAAGGATTCTGAAGGACAAACATTTTTCCTCTTTCCTTTAAAGGGAAAATGTGACTTTTCAAGCAGCAGCAGATTTTCAGACTATGCAAGCCTCTTATTAAAACTCGTGTGATTATATAACCTGAAGAACTACCCAACTTCTTAAAAGCTTCCCCTCTGAGGATACACATGGCTCTTCTGTAATGCCAAGTTAAAATATAGATGGAAAACTGAAGGGTCTTGTGCATGAATGGAGCTAAAGAGAAAAAGAGGAATTACTCCTGTTTGTTTTTCTCTGACTCAGTGAGACACACACACCCTTGTGCTGGCTCCCAGGATGCTGTGACAGTTATATTTTGATCGTATTAAATACAGGGGAGGTGAGGAAATGCAACATGAGGCTGCAGGTGGAAAACTTCTTTAGGAAATAAGTGCCTCCATGGAAGACCCAGAGCCTGGCTGTGGCTATCATATGGCATTTCAGTGTGGGACAACATAAAGCAGGAGTCAGATTAGGAGACATGAGACAAAAGCTGAAGAGGTGGGCAAGTAGGCAGGAACTGGCTAATAGAGAGGAAGCTAAGCAACAACCCTGTGGTTTGCTCTTGTCCTAGTTACCAACAGTGTGCTCTCTGAGGCATCATTGCCACCCAGCCAGGGGACGGTAGGAGGCTGGGTGTAATTTAGTGTTGTCCTTATCAGAGTTACCTTGCACAATTTTCCAATGGAATCCAAAAGGATTTTTGAAGCAAGGACCTGAACTGTGTAGATGAGGACAGGGCAAGTGGCAGAGCAGAATAACTCCTTAGGCTCTGATCTGGTGGACTCTGAAATTTCAAGGCAGAAATTCTGCAGGTGACTTTGAGGAGCATGAGTACACATACAGTGTTTCAAGGCCAGGTCATGGTGGTCAGCAGCACCTGCAGCAAGGATGGCAACAAATTTTTGTAAATATATGTGTTTTATAACTCTCACCTACTGCTGTGGTCCATACCTAGAGCTGGAAATGCAGCAGTGCTGCAGGTTTTCTTTGAGTTACTGATTTCCCTGCTATTTTTAACAAAGATTGAGAGTGGCTTTGAAGGCTCTGTAGAAACCTACTTGAAGGCACCACTGGGTTGTTTATAACGGTGGTATTTTTAATACATGCACTTGAAACTGGAAAACCATCAGTTAGTTGTTTTCACTCTCTCCTATCTTCCAAAGCCAGAACTTCTTGTGAGTTGGCATCTTCTAGGAACAATATTTTATACTTGCCATGTTTCTTGGTTTACTTTTTAAAGACTAAGTCTTAAAATAAAATTTTCCTCTTAAAATAAAAAAATTTAATTTCTGGTTTTTTTCCTGACATAGAAGATCAGTCAAGGAAAATAACAGGTGTTTTTTCCTTAGTCATTGCCTACATTCAGACAGCCAGGCAAAATCTTTCTGAATGTTATGAGTGTATTATTTCTTTTTGCTGTATTCTAGTAGATTTTCTAACTGTAACAATGCTTTTTGTGTTTGGAAGAGAAACTATCATACTTGTGTTTGGCATTTTATTAGCGCTTTCACTTTATTTATAGAGCTTAAGTTTCTTGGGAAGGCCCAGAAAAAGCTCAGGCTCCTACAAAAAATTTCTCATAAGGCACTTTGCCCTGTTGCTGGGTTGCAGATGTCTTCTTCCTCTCATCAGACCCTCTTCCATTGCTCGCTGTTTCACTGATGCCCCCTTCTGCCCTCCTTGCTTCATATCAGGGAAAAATCTTAGTTCAAGGCTACTTGGAAACTGCATAGCATGGGACATTGAATCTGGGTTTGAGCACTGCTGGGTATGTCCTGGGGACAAGTCCATCCTGATTGCTTTTGTGTCAGCGAGTCCTTCATTAGCCATTTGCATTTCCTGCAGGTAGGAACCCTGTGAATGCATGAGAAATGCGCTGAAGGAAAGAGGTATGAATGATTTATCTATCAGAAATCCTTGTGTGTGTGTGACCAAAAAGCTCTAAAACACAAATCTAGCTACACTCAGGTTTCAGCTGTGTGCTCACCAGTGTGTTTTTAGCCAAAGTATCATATCTGAAATATGCTCCTTACAACAACAATAAAACAAAACAAAACAAAAAGGATATCTTTGAAAACTGAGGCCCCATCTCTGTGGCTGTTCTTGCTCACGTAGTCCTCTCTCTAACAAACCCTTTAGTGTGACACAAGAGTTCATATAACCTTTTCATTCTGGGAGCTTCGCTTTGCTGACCAGTCTCCATTCCACACTTTTGCAGCAGGTAGCAAAAGGAAAAGTGTCCCAGCTCCAGGATGCATTTCTTCATTCTTGCCAGAGATCCAGTTACAGAGATGAGAAAATGACCCAGTTCCATAGTCGTTGCTGCACAGCCCCTGTGGGCTCAGTTCCAGTTGGTTGCATTTATATAGCCCGCATTTTGCCAGGAAAGAGAGTGAAACCATCAGTTTTCACAAGTGTTTTTTTAATTGTTTTTGGCACTTAACAACTTCAAGTCTGAAGGTCTGCCTGCCCTTAGAAAGCTGTTCAGGAAGAGCTCTCCTGCTAGAAGTCTTTGTGGGGACGCTAATTGTGTGTAGGACACCAGGGACTCTTCTGGAAGTGGTGGGGACTAGCCATTCTGGAAAACATTCACATACAGGCATATCATAATCGTGTCCTTACCATGTCCTCCTCAGGGAATTCCAGAGAGCTCCTTCCATGAGGAAAACTGAGAGTTCTCACAAAGGTGGATAATTCTGTACCACAGACCACAAGTCCAAAGAGTGCAGGTGCTTGGGCAATCAAAAAACTCAGGAACTCTGTCTGCAGGAGACTTTGTCAATTCAAAATAGGGGTGAAAGGATAAAAACTGCTTTGATCCAGAATGAAAAGGGCATGGGGGAGAGGGCAGGACACAAATAATTTCCTTAATTTAAGGAATTTTTAGGAAAAGGAAGTTTGCAGAAACATTTCTGGGTTTTTCAAATGCAATGCAAAGGTTGTAAGGCTGTCTCCATTGCAGTGCTATAGTAGAACTGTAGAAAAGGGCTCTTTATTTTCACAATATGAAGTGCAGTTACCACTTAGCCTGGATTGATCTCTCTTCTGTTTGTGTTGCAATGACAGATGGCATAAAATGGCTTAATGACTGAAGTGAAACATGGTACAATATTTCAGTCCTCCAATCAGTCTAGGAATTAAAAAGCATAACACAGAATTAATGTGTTTGTCAAAAATGCATTAAAATAACCCTCTTAGGGATCTGTTAGCACTGACATTTCAAATTAAACTGTAGTTTTAACAAAATACATATGCTTTCTAAGACAAAAATCCAACCAAATTTAATTAAAGCCTTTGTATCTTGAGTTTTCCCCTATCTCCTGATATTGCTGTCCTTCAGAATAAAACTGCTGATTCTCCCTGTAAACAGTGATGGAAATGGGTAGAGCAAGAGCCTCCCCACCACTTTCTGCTCAAGAGATGTTGACATCTAGGAGTGGCAGAGAGAAGGTGCAAACAGATGAAAATCCCAGCTGAGCGAGTGGGTTTTTAATCTTCTTGCACCTGTTTCCAGGAGGGAGTGTGACAGTGATGGGGTGCAGAAAGGAATGTTACAACCTGGGCAGCAGGATGTGGGTGGAAGTACAAGTTCCACGGGGAGAGGGCTGGGGGAGGGAAGAGCAGGAGCTTGCGTTGTTATTTCAGATCTTGAATGTGGAAGAACTGTGGTATTGAAGACAAATGCATTTAAAAATTTGAGAGCAGTTTTTAGGTGTGGAATTTAGCAGAGGAAAAGAGATATTTACCAGCACAATGTGAATGCAACAACTTCTGAAATAATTTAATTTCCTAAAGTAATTGCTCTGAGACTACAGTAATGACTCTGCTGCATGGATTTCATGCACAGCAGAATGTGATCTTATCTCCTGAGCCAACTGCCTGAGCACAAAGTGAAGCTCTAAAAGGTTAGAAGTAGCATATTGAAAATAAAAATTGTCCCATGTAGGATTTGTGATGGTAGGGCAGGATTTGCTGTTATCTTGGAGGGTTACACAGCCTTGCAGAGGGATCTGCCATGGGGTTGTTGATAACCTCTTGGAGACAAGGGAGTATGCAGGAGAGGAGATGCTTGAAGTTTTTTCAACACCACTTTTTTCATCTCCAGCGGAACATCCCTGATGTCCCCATGGTTACCGAGCCTGAACCCCCCCCTTAGAAAAGCCTGGTTGAATGCTGGAAAGGCACCCTGAATTTCCAGCTGTTTGTTCCTCACTGTTCTTTTCCACAACAGTGATAGTTGGAAAAGTCGGCTAAAATTCTCTGCTGTGTGATGTTTCTGGAAATATGCAAACCTGTGCCTCTCCAGTAGGTAGCTGGATCCTGTGCCAGGTATTCTACTGCTAGTGATGGCAACTCCAAGACCAGGTACTGCTTAGTTGTCCAGTTGGATTAACAGTCCTTTGAAATGATGCAGACCACAGATGAATTTCAAATGGTGTTTAAAATCCTATGTAATTCCTGTAAATCTCTGGGTTTTTCCTTTTCTCTGTCTTTTTGGGTGGACTCCTAGCAAATTTGACAAGAGTATGGGATATTTTTGATATATGGCATCAGGTCTGTTAGTTCAGAAACCCTACACAGAAGCTTGTTTTTAGAAAGAGAGAAAATAAGATTAAACAGGACAGGGAATGCTGTTATGAAGGAATGAAAATATTTTCATTACCAGAGTATTTGTATGTCAATAGCTGATAGGGAATGATGTGAGACATTCCCAGAAGGACTCCCAAAGATTTTTTCCTTGTGCAATAGACCAATTAACAGAGCCCAGATTAAATGAGCAATGTCACCTCGATTCTTGTGTTTAAAAAGTGTGACATTCAGGCTCTTTGTCTGTTAAATATTTGTTCTTTTTTGTCCTTGTGACTTCTGTTATCTTACTTTCAACAGCTCTACATTCCCAAGCAAAGCAGGGGAAAACATTAGCTTCTCCAACACAGCTTTCTAAGATGTATAGAAAGATTTCTTGTGTGGTGTGTATTTTAAAACATTTGTAAAGGAGAAGATCTGTACACTTGCAGAACACATGTGAAAAGGAGGGGGAGACAAAACTCTGCTAACCCAGGACTTGTAACACTTTTAAGCTGACTTCATGAGTAAATAAAGGAAGAAAAGAGCAAATTCAGTTTCAGACTCTGCCACCCAGCTCTCCTGAAGCAGCCCATGAACAGACCCAATAGAAATTCTTTGACTTACAGTTGTTTCCCAATCTTAGTGTGGTTTGGAGAAAAAAATGAATAATTACAGTAAAAAAAAAAAAGCAGTGTTAAAAATGAAAAATTGGTTTGCAGTCTTACTTTGTTTTCTTAGCAGCTTTTAGATTCCACTGCAGAAGTGGTTGTGTTTCAGTGACAGGACTTTTCCCAGCCTTTACCTGCCTCTGATTTTATGAAGTAATGTTCATTGGAAGCAAGTAGAAGAAATATTGCTGTAGGCTTACAGAGTATTTACGCTTCATTGAATTTAGTTTTAGGATCTCTTTTTCATTTGGATGCATCATTTGCATAACTTAAATATTAGTTAATGACTCTGATATTTCTCAGATAACCTACTACAGGTGTTTGGGGGGGGGGGCGTGTTTGGTTGGTTGGGGTTTTGTGTTTGTTTGGGGATTTTTTTGTTTTTATTTTTGTTTTGTTGCTAATTGCTATTTCTAAATACAAAGCAAGAGGCCTCTGTTTCTCAGGTCAGAGGAATGCTTGAGAGATGGGCAGTTAATTCCACTAGTGGTATTTATTAGTAACATTGCTTTAAGATTCAGAATAAGCTCAGGATCCTACTATCCAAGTCACTATGTGTATGTACTGTCATCCTTCCCTTGGAAAATCTTACAACAGTGCCTGAGGTGCCAGAGCCTAAGGACTTCTGCATTTTCTGCCTTCACACAGGCTCCAGGGGACCTTCTTTTCTAGACACCAAATTGTTCTTTATGACTAAACGTAATTCCTTCTCTTAATGCTTTTTCAGACTTTCTTCCAAGATTCATGGATTTCATCTTTTTTGCTAGTCCTGAGTTCAAGGATTCTAGCTGACTCCATTTCTGGAAGCTGGATTCTGTTTTGCTATACCACCAGCTATGAGATGGGGGGGTGGGGGGGGAGGATGATGAGAACCTGCGTTGTGTGGAAAGAAGTCGTAAAATGTGCATGCTAAAAAGAACGGTTGGATTGTGTCAAAGAACACCAGTTTCCTCCATTGCCAGCACCTCTGTACATACCTTAGGCTTTTTACAGTGTATATTGCTTCGTAGCACCCATTTGGTAGCATAAATTTCAAAGCATCTATGTGTTCCTTTTGCAGTTACTGTGTTTGGTGCACTGTGTATGTGTTAATGTGTTCAGGACAAAGCAGTTTTCTTCTACTATTCTAGAAATGGTTTTATCTACTATTTATGGAAAGTACCTCTCTCGAGCAAAGCTGAAATAATACAAATAGAGTCCTATTCTTCCCCCTTCCCTTTCCCACTGTAAAGATCCCAGAATATGAGTATACTTCCCCCAAGATGAATAAACTCCCATTGATATTATAGTGGAAAAGGAGCAGGCCTGTTGCAGGTGTCAAATGAATTGGCTGCTGCTGTCCGTAAAGAGGAATGAGTGTGAAAATAAAGAACTTAATTCAGTACCTAATGTTGTTTACCTAATAGTCAAGTTTGAAATGGGTTATTCCCACCCTAAGTATTGCTGGGGTCTCTTGGAAGAGGAGTAACCATAGGGATTACTGTAAGGGTGGGGATCTACAAACAAGAATGCAGTGAATAACTTGACAAAATCGTGCAGCACTTAACTCATTGCAAAGAAGCCTTCACCTCTTGCTGGAGTTTTTTTGGCATCCAGAAGAGCTTATCTTCAAGTAACATGTAGAGTGTAAGGTGAATTGCAAAAGAGGAATGCAGACAGCTTCTCCTATCAGCACATTGTTTTGGTTAAAGCTCCACTGGAGTTCTGTAGAATGCAATGCAGAGAGGAGAAAGAAGACAAAGCAACATGTCCTCTGGGTTTCCTTGGGCAATTGAACGAGCTTATTAGGAAATTAACACTTCTGGGGTTAGAAAAGGATTGTCATGGTATTTTATTTTTCATGTGGCTTCAAATACTGTATCGGGCTATGTCAAAAACAGCCAGGCACAGCCTTGGCTGTAAATGTGAAGGTGGGGGACAGGAGCCTGCTTCATCAGCATGGGTATGGCAGGTTTATTTTGAGAGAGGAATATTTTTAGGTCTGACTTGTGGGTGGCTGTGGATTTTGCAGCACCCTGGGTGTTGGCAAGAGCAAAATTCTCAGCAGATCACCTTTTTTTTTTTCTAATATTTTTTCTGCTTTGTTTTGGGAGTATCTAGTGACTTCTGCAAATATTAACTGTTAATTTCATGACTTGTATAATACAATCATTGTAAGAACTGCCTACTTACAGGGCTGTGCATCCCTTACTTCCATTTGTGATTCTTGCAAGATCCTTGATACAGAGCCTCCTGGAAAATTCAGGTGTGTTTTCCAGTAGTCTATTGAAATGTACTTTTACATTTTTCTAGCTCATTTTTTGTGGAGAATTAACAAAACAAACAAACAAAAAAATCAACCTGGTTGGTTTGTTGACTTTAAATGAGCTGTTTCACAGTTTCAGCAGTAACAATCATTAGCTTTGTGGACTTTATTCTTTGCCTTGGAGACCCTGTACCTCTCTTTCTGGCATGATGGTGGTATTCTCTGAACAGAATATCTCTTGAATCACCTTAACCTTTCTTTTACGAGGCTTGCTACCATACTATCTAGTTCTCTACTTCTTCCTTTGCTCCTCTCATTTTCACTAGTTATGTGATATTTCTTAACCAGCTTTTGGCCTACAGGGGATTCAGTGGTTGCTAAGTGTTTCCTCAACTGTTTTTACACACTTAGTGGCCTTTACATTCTGTGGTTTTGTAGTTTTTCTTCTCAGAAGTAGGACCATATCGCACATCTCAGGTAACTGGAGCATGCAAAGGAAAGCTTCTAATTTCAAAATAATTTAGGGTATTGTTTTGATGATAAATCTCATCCATGCTTCATGTGCTTTAGAGTCCCATACAGGCAGATAGAGAGCTCACAGAGCTCTGTGCACTTCGCATCTTTGAAGAAGGGAGTGAATTGGGGAAGATACGTACAGTTTCATTTATTTTCTTAAAGCATTAAAATGTTAAATGAGCAAAATAGCAAACACCAGCATTGCTGGGAGGGACGGGGTTGTGGATACTTGCACTGCTTCTGTGATGTAGAGGTGGATGAACCCTTGTAAATGCTTGAATAAGGGGTGCTGTGATCAAACATGCTCTTCCTTCCTCAGAAGCATCACAACTGACTTCTGCCCTTTATCCATGCAAGTCCCTTTTCCTCTTCTCTGGCATGTTCATACTGAAGCAACCTCACAATGAAATGAGAGACCATTTATTGTGGTCCAGTGCCTTTAATAAAACTATTTGAGTGAGTAAGGGATAGTGTGTGGGTATGAGTCACCCTGGAACTACATGTTCTCTCCAGGACAACCTTCAGGAGGAGGGGGCGGGCAACATCTGCAAGGATACTGGGGAGAAGGTTACTGCAGGCAAACTTTGTTATTTGATCACTGGTGAAAAGACGGAGGGGACCTCTCAGCTTCACACACTGGCAGTTGCTAAGCTGTATTTGGACAGGTACACAGATGATTATATCTCAGTAATACCAAGGAGCGTTACTGCAGTTGCTAACAAGACAAGATTTGCAAATTCCTTGTCAGCAAATGCCCTCAGGAAGTGTACAGCAGGAAATAAAGAAAGAAGTCCCTGCCTCATAGTCCACAGCCATTTCTATGTTGCCTTAAGACCTTTCTTTTACCCTGTGCAGTTGAGAGACATTTCCTGAGTGCAAATGCTGCTTTGGGACTAATGCACTTCTGTCATTTTGTAATTACAGAAAAATAGACCTTGCTGTGGCATGTTGTTGGATCATATTTAATGTAGAGGTTGTATCTACAGCTGTGGAATTCAGGGAGCTGCAAAGGCTAAATATTTAATAACATAAATATAATTAAAATATATAAATATTATATCTTTCATAAATGTATTATTCCAGTTTTATATCTGTATTGGACAAAAGTGGAATGATCAGCAATGAAGAAACTATTTCCTAGTAGCTGATTTTAGTGTCATTCCACAGGCACATAACTCCTTCCTATCTCATCATGTAGTTTTTCCTGAAAATATAGTGTGCCAGATGAAACTCTCATATATTGTAAGCAATGTAAACCTATATGGCTTACCACAGAACACTTAAAAAGCAAATGCTGAACAGAAAGAACTTTTTGCTGTAGTGAAGTTTGATTACTCGTTTGCACTTCTTGATTAATCAAAGTTTGGTTATGTGCTTATAAGAATAACTTCTATGAAAATCTGATGCAGCTGGACATATCCTTGTGAAAATCAGTCACGCTGGACCTGATTCCTTAGCTTTTTTGTCCCTTTTCCTTTTTCTTTTTTTTTTCTTTTTCTTCATCCTTTTATTTTTCTTTTTCATCTTTTTTCTTTTTTTTTCCTTTTTTCTCTTTTTTCTTTTTTTCTTTTTCTTCATCCTTTTCTCTTTTCTCTTTCTCTTTCTCTTTCTCTTTCTCTTTCTCTTTCTCTTTTTCTTTTTTTTTTGTGATGAGAGTGGTGGTTGTTTTGGGCAGGGGGTTGGGCTGGTTTTTTTTTTGGATCTTAAATGTTTTTTTGCTTTATGGGTGAGAATTAACAGAGACATTTCACTATATGTCTGTACACTAAGAGGGGATCAAAAAGGTTTCACTTCCCTTTTGCTAGAGCCAAAAATTTATCCAAAAAGGAAGAAATCTCTAGTGTTTCGCTCTGTAAAAGGCCCATTCAACCCTGATTTAAACTTACCTGATAGGGAGCCATTATTTATCATTAAAGTCTTCCAGCAGAACTTCAGTTTGTCTGAATTTGTCTCAATAGACTTATCTTCAAGTGTCTCTATCTAAGACTTGATCAGTTTTCTTGATGTCAGTAATCAATAGCAAATTGTTTGGGAGAGTTAACTAGCAAAAGAAAGGCTCTGGGACTAGCAATCACTCTTTTATGTCCTTAGCTTTGCCTTTTCATGTTGAAGGGTCTAGTTAAATGAACCTGTTTACTGGCAGGACTGTTATTATTTTTATGCTGACTAAATGAAACTTCTCGCTTTTTAAGAGGTACAGGAGAGTTCAGGGTAGCCAAGAGTAAGAATATACTGTCCCACTCTGCTTCCTGGTAGTAAACTCTTGTGACCCCTGGCTGGTACTACTTCTATTCTAGAAAGCTACCCTTGTTCCAGGAACTGAAATAAATGCTTCGGAAGTACCAAATTTTGCAAAATAGCTACAGGGTTTATTACCAGTTGGTACAATGGCAAAAAGGAGACATAACTTAATGCCCATCACTTCCAAACTGATTACACTGGCTCTTGCACTTTTTCACACCCTTCATTGACAGGCGCATGCCAGCCTATTCTGACGACTCTCCATGTTCTGTCTGAGGACACCCATGTCATGCCTGCATGTGCTCTTTGCTCCTGTGAGACCAGAAATGGTGTATAGCATCACTCTGAAGTCCAGCTGACTCAGGTTCGTGTTCAAAGGCCAATGCATAGTAGCAAACCTACCAGAGGAATACCCCACAGCATCTGAATTCTGACAGAGATGATTTTCAGATCTGGAGATTAATTTGCTGTCATGTAAGTCGTGAGGTATCCTAGAGAGATAATAAACACAGGGAATGTAATACCAAGAAGTCATAATGCATGTAAAAATGTGGACAGTCTAATGAAGATAAACCTGGCAGCACACAAGTGATAATTTCTTCCAATTCAACTACTTTGACAAGGGGAAATGGCCTAAAGGGATGAAGATATAGCAATGTGATTCTTAACAAATAAATTCAGCATCCTTCTTGCAAATCTCTTTTCTTCCTCATCCTGTGAATAACCTGAGTTAGAACAGCTGGATAGGGGAAAACTTTCCTACAGATGCTGCAATTCAGATTATATTTTATTAAATTGAAATGAGAGACATAGCAAATTCTCCAAGGGAGTTCAGAAGTTTCCACCCTTCTAGTAATTGCATACTGTACAGGAAATGGAGGTTAAAAAAAATACAGAAAGTCATTCAGGGTATCTCTGATAGAGTCACTGCTTTGAAATAATTTCTCATCTCAGAAATCCTCTGAAGTGAAGGAATCAGGGAAGCCTTTTAGCAGTTCTTGGTGTTTGTCAGTAACTAAGAATGGAAGAAGGTAGCTGAATCTGAGTTGCAGTGCCGTTTCTGTTAGGCTCCCAGCCCTGGGCAGGATACCGTGTTGCATGTCTGCGTTTAAAAGGACAGTCTCTAGGCCTCCAGCTGTGTGAATCCCTGCACAGATGTAGTCCTTTCTTCTCTTATCACAGCTGCCATCCCCTATAGACACCATCTTTTAAAAAGTGCAGTATTTGCTATCCTTACAAAGTGGAATTGAAAGCATTTCATATTGTTAATTCTACAGACAAACAGACAAGAGCATTATCAATGTGCTGCTTTCATCTCACTAGAGTGATGCAAGATAAAAACTCAACACTGGCCTGAAACTAGAGATTTATGTTGTTCATGAACACACCAAGTCATTCTCACTCTGGGAGTACAGCTGTGCTAGACACTTCAGTCCAGCCACCTGGACTCAAACAAGATTTTAAAGGGAGAGCAAGCTATTTCCTCCTCCTTCCTTGCCTTCCCCTTCAGAACAACTATGTCAAAAAGCCCAAACAACAGTAAGTCTATGCTGTTGGCTCTTGAGAACAGGGTTGTTTTGGCAGTTGCAGATTATGACAGTCACTATAAAAAGGATACTTTATATTCAGTTTATGCCTTGTGAGGTAATTCTCCAAAAACCTAAGAGTACTGGGAGTGTTTCATCCATAGTAGTGCCAGAAAGATCAGTTTCCTCTCTTGAGTGGACAGAGAGGAGATTATCTGGGAAGCTGAACACTTCACTTTCTTTTCTTCAGTGTCTGAATCATTAACAGGTGTGTGGTTGAGGATCTGAAGGTCCTGTACCATGTTCTTATTTCTTCTAACTACCCATAATCCCATTCAAATTGATAAAGGTCTGAGGCAAAGGTTTTGCCCACTGCTTCACTGAACTCTAAGTAGCAAAGTTACCTGGGCTTGTTTACCTATGTCAAATACCTCATGATCTTTCAATGAAAATTGTGGGTACTAATGTACTTTATCTGGTCTATTTTACAGAATAAACACAAGATTGATTATATCCCATTAAAATACCCACATTCAAGTTTAAGTCATTACAAATGTAAAAACCTTGGGGAGGGGGAAAGCTGTAAATTGTTAATTGACATTAATTTAATTGTACTTCCTTTGTCGCTCAGTTAGAAGAGTAAATTAGTTATACTACAAATTGCCCAGCTATGCAAAATATTTTCAGTAGTTCAGTCTTTGTAGTGCACCAGCCAAAACTGGTCTATGAGAGTCACTTGTGAGAATGAACAATGCAGAAGACAAATTAAGCAACACAGGGAACTGGTGGGATTACATTGTAGAAAGTCCAGCTCTGTTAACTCCTTCAAGATTAGAGACTAGAAGGAGGATGTTCAGGAAAACTTAATTCATACGGGACTTAAGGTATCTTAAGTATATAATTAATAATGTAGATTTCAGATAATGATCCTGGAATGACCTTAAATTGACATGACATTCTAATTTAGCACTCTGTCAGTAATATTAATGTGCATCAATAATTATGAGATAATTGTCAGCACTTATTCTTCTTCTTTCTTCCTGAAAATAGTTTCTCCCTGAAACTGTACAGGTAGCAGTAGTGTCATTGACTTAATCTGGAGGATAATTTGATTCTTTATACATGGCAACACAAGTAGTCAAAAAATCTACATTCATTAAGTTAAATTTTAGTCAAAAATTACATTTGGAGGTTGGCTGCATGACAAAACACATCAAATCAGGAAATAGAACAGATAATCTCTAATACACACAACAATCTAAGCTAGATAAATGGGTGATAACAAACAGGCTCCATGGTAATAAATGCAAATCAATACATACTGACAGTGAAAAAGAAACTGTTTGAAAGGCACTTGATTGATTTAATTTACATTGTTGAACCTGAAGAGTTTTCAAAAGTGTAAAGTAAATTTATATAAAAGGTCATAAAAAATGCTGAGATTTGAAATGCTATGCTTGAAGAAAACTATTGTGCACTTCTGTCTTCAGATTAGAAGCAAGATGCAGAAGAAAGAAAAACCCTATATACAGTGTACTCTATTTCCCTCCTTACTTCTAATAAATTCAAAGTATGTCACCTGCAATTTTACTTAGCTCCTCATAATTCATTCATTTTTTGCTGCTATTTTATCTGTGAATATTTTAAAAAATATTAAAGGAGCATTAAATTTGTATCAGAGCCTCAATGAAAGCTTTCCTTCAGTACTAAGTGGCTCATTTAAGTACTTGGAGTTTTTATGCTCTTTGATATTCAGCCAATAACCAAATTCTAAAGGACTTCACCCTGGCTCTTCTGTCCTCTTTGAGTGCTAGAAATGGCTAATAAATTATTAAGATGAAATCAGTTTGCAGAATACCACCAGGACAGAACATTTGGTCTGACCAGTTCAGCAAGAGAGTGATCTTCTGCATCTACACAGTGAATCACATCTGATAGGGAGGAAAAAGGTTGTGGGGAAATGGATTAAGATTTTTTTTTTTTTTTTGCACTGCTATCTTTGGTGTTCTTAAAAGCATGTAACAAAAGTGAACACACAAAACACTGTGGGACCTTCTGATGCTCATGTCAACCAGATGTTTGCTGGCCCTGTCTATTGAGGCTGAATGTATCAGTTTGGCATGTGTGAACAAGAGGAAATGGTTGACATCAGTGAAAATGTTGCCTATAGTGGTCTGCTTACTATCTTTTCCATCTGAGGCTGCTTACCCTTTTAGAAAAGCTAATGTGAACTTATGGTTTGTTCTGAGAAATGGATCTGGAAAAGGCCCAAGACATGTGAGGAGGAATCCTTTTTTTCCTCCTAAGCCAGCGGAAGATTACAGGCTGTGTAGACCATGACCCTTAGATCATGGCCCTTAGATATTCTCTTGTCCCTCACGTTCATACAGGATGCTCTTGCTGACAGATGATTTACAAGACGGAGGGTGTTCCAAGCTGAGGAAGAGCAGTGACTAAGTTCACTGACTTGCAGGAAGTCCACAGCCCTACACAGCACTTCATGAAGGGACAGCATGAATGTTTCCTCTGTTGGCCCAAAGCATGATGAACTGTGACTGGAGCTGGTTGTGGTATTATGTGCCAGACTTGGGTGAACATCACCGGATTTCAGAGTGCCAGTGTGAAGACTGCTCAAAATTTCCATGTGTTCCTGAGAGAAGACTGGGTATGCTATACACACTTGCTAGAGATGTTGGTGCAGAGCCATATCCAGCCCTTTGGGCCACCTTCACCCTTGGAGACATTCTTTCCATTGTAAGAGCTTCAGGGGCAGAGAAGAAAGGCCTTCCCTGACACCCACGCAGCACAGAGAAATTATTTGTTCACTAGAGTTAAATTCAGAAAGACTGTAAGCAACCCATAGGTTAGCCTATGATTCCTGGGGAAGAGAAAATGTTCAGATGGACAAGGAGATTAGAAGGAACATTGAGAAGGTGGCTTAGGCTGGGTGTGCAAGGACAGTTACACTACAACCAGTAAAATATATGCAAATGTTAAGATCAAAGAATAAGCACAGAGAAAGCTGAATTTAGAAGCTGCAGAAGACTTAGCCATCCTGGTGAAAACAAGAGTAGCTGGGCAGATAGATTGAAAGTGGCTTGAGGAAGCAAGACGTTGGTACAAGGATCTAAAACATACTTTGTTCATCTCCTTCATGCTGCTCAGTTTTATTTGCTTCATATAGTGTCCTGCTCAATAGCATATTTTTCCTTTGTGAAAAGCCTTGATCTATTTTGTGATTTTGTTTGTGAAAGATACTCCATGTCTTTGCTCTAATTTGTTCTTTCTGAGATGGAATCAAGCAATGTGCTATATTCAGCATATGAATAGGGAAAATAAAATCTTGAAATGGATTTATCAGAAGCCCAACAAAATGATCTCATGTAAAACAAAATTCCTATTTTTCATTTCATGCAAGTTTTCTGAAGATAAAATTGAAGATCTTGAGATCATAATAATTGTGATAAATAAACCTTACATTTTAAAACAATTGAAATTGCATATTTTGTTTAGTTTGGGTGGGGTTTTTCTTTCTTTTTTTCTTTTTTTTTTATCATGAACAGTGAAGTGAAATCCTGATGAATTCATCATCATTCCTTCTGTTACCACTAAGTTAGTCATTTTGCCCTTTTCTTCCTTTTTTCCTCACCCCAACATAATCTATGGCTAGTAGAAAACACCTCAAGCTTGTCGTGGGTTGTGTCAGGGACTAAGAAACTTGAATGTCACTATAAACTCCACTCTGTCTAAAACCAGTTGTCTCTGAAGGGCTGGCATGAACAGGTTGCCAGCCTTGTATGGAGGCAAGAAGGCTCAGCTATTGGCAAGTGCACTTAACAGGAACTGTGCCAAAGTGTGTCTTGTTGCCCCAGGGACCACCTCAGAGGCCTCCATGATGTGCTAGGTTATACTTCACAGCACACTACAGCCAACAGGAAGGATGAGGTGGTTCACCTCATCAGTTATCTGAGGAGCTGGTGTTCTAAGCAGTGATTATAATGTGCATGGGTGAGCAAGCAGCTACTGGGTTAGTACTGCTAATGTGTGTCTTCCATATATCCCATGTGTGGTGACTTGCTTTCCAAAGCAAATTCCCATTCTTGAAATTCATCAGGCTATTTGACTTATAAGCTATGTATCCTTTATTTGTAAAATGACACTGCTTTTTCTGAGTGAATCAGCCATAATATGATTAGTGTAGATCACCTGGGGTTAGATTTTTCTCTTCACATTTTTTATGTCATAAGGCCCTTTAGTCAGATTCTCTGGTATCTGACTGAATTGTTTTACAACTGCGCAGGCAATGCATCCTCTTTTCATGGTGTTTGACAGTAATGGTTGGTTAGCTCTTCTTTCATCTACAGCCTCTTGAACATAGCATCAGATAAATGTGGCTGAGTGTGAGTGTAGTATCCTCTCTCGAAAGTGCCTTTTATATTGTGTGGACGACGAGTTTTGCAGGAATAAGAGACATAATGATGACACAGACTCTGTTGTGATGCAAGTCCTGCTTCTCACTATTTAGTCTATCAAAGAACTGATGGATGTGATGAATAGATTCAAAACATATCAACTAGCCTCTACAGCACAGTCCTGACAAAATCAGAGTTGTAGCATCTTTTGGAAGAGCAGAATTTCCTCCTTCTCCCTGATTGTTCTACTTTATAGAACCCTGATGAAAGTTCAGAAAACTATTCAGTAAAACCACTCTAGAAATAAGAAATTCCTCTGCCAAACTGATTCCCAAACATCTCCACAAGCCTCTAGGAGAATTCAAACCCATACATGAAAGCAGTGCATATCCTGGCCATTGCACTTGTTGAGTGGATGCTTGCTTTAGTCTCTTTCCTCACAAACTAATCCAAAATAAAAATGTTTCAAAGGGTCTGGGGGTAGAACCCCTTTTCAGATAACTAATGCAAAATGGCTAAAAAAAGAAATAAAATCCCTTTTCTTCACAAGTGCCATCCCCTCCCCCTCCAGAAAGCTGTAGTGTGACATCTGCTACTGCTGCTGCTCTGCCTGTTATTATTTGTCTTAGAGCCTCTGCCCATTCTTTTTGCTTCTACAGCTGCTGCTGGTGTTTCCTCTCGGTGTTTCCTCTTGGTGTTTCCTGCCTGGCCTAAATTCCATCTGACACCCTCTTGCCCCTCTGGCTTTCTGCCCAGCTGGTTAAGGGCTGGCATTCAGTTGACCACAGTGCTCATTTCTTCAGTAAGAACATAAAATAATATTCGGGTTTAATTTTCTTTTGAGGAGCTCTTCAAGATCGTTTCATGAAGGTAATATATTATTTTTCCATGATGACCCTTCAGCTTGATCTTTGATCTGCAGAGAATCTTGCACCTGTGTGAGAATTGTCAATGACTGCAAGGAATACAAAGAAACTTGTGCAAATTTCCCATTATGAAAACCACAATGAGTTGTTTTGGTTGGGGAAAGTGGTGCAATACACAACATTGTCCTTTCTTTTCAACAGTTTCACAGTCAAAATGACTGAACCATCTTGCTCCGGCAATGTCTCTGATATCTCTGCTTTTTGTAGCCACTTGCCATTAAAGGGGGGAAAAATCTGATGGAGGAATCCAGGCTATGCTGTCTTTCTTGTTTTTTCACCTGATATCTCTCTGAGAAACACCAGAAAATAAGTGGTCCGTGTTGACTCCCTCCTTCATAGTACTCTAGGAAATGCTTACTTCAGGAAAAAACAGAACATCTGAGGAGCTAATGGCTGTCTGGGCCTTTCTATCAACAAAGATAAGAGTTATGAACTGCATGTACAGGAGGAGGCAAGTAACTGAAAGTGCAGAGTCTTCTTTGTCACCTTTAATTTCTTGAATTCAAAACCTGATACTGAGTTTAACCATAATATGGATTACATGGCCAAGATCTGGTTTTTAAGATCTGACAGATGAAAAATTAATGTCTGGAAGATGAGACATTTGAAAGAGTTCAAAGCTTATAGCAACAGTTAATCAGCATATTGCTGATCAATACAAGCTTTTCCTAGCTTTATTGGATCACCTAGGAAAAAATTCTATCTTTTGTACTAGCACTGGTCCCTGCCAGCAAGCTGAAGTGGGGGAATCTACCAATCCAATTACTTGGTAAAGACAAACTACCACCTGTATTCCATTAATGGACAAAATAGAGTTCTGATGCAATATTATTTTTAAATCTGTGAAGTATCACCTATCTCATGGTGGGATTTTTTTGTTTGGAACCACAATAAATACTAGAGGAAGAACTTACTTAGCCACACTGCAAGTAACCTGATGTTGGCTTGTGCACAAACAATCATGCCTTCTTGAAGTGGCTAGAGCAAAGCACTGCCTCTACAATTTGATGCCCCCCACTTCTCTGTCATCTAGGTGCTGAGCATCTCTTTGCTCTGGGTGGTTGTAAGCTGTTATCTTAGGAGATCATGCAGTGCAGTGTAGTAAACATTTCTACACAGCTGAAAAGATTTCCTGAACAGTGTACTGGAACCACTAGTATAGTACAGAAAAAAAACCCAAGGTAAGATTAAGTCTGAACTGAACACAGAGCAATATTCTAAATGGTGCATGGAAACAGAGTACTGTGCTCCACAAATCTGCAGCCAAGGGCATATCTCCTAATCTAAAAAATGAAGACTCAGAACTGGTAGGGAAATACCAGTACATTGAAAGGAAAAGAGCTGTTACCATCTGCCTTTCCCCCAAAGTTAGCTAGTTAGCTGTGTTGTGGGAGCTGAATGCAAGAAGAGACACAGATACGAAATGTGCAAATACCAGATTCTCTAAAGAAACTGTTTCCAGGTGGAGGGATCAGTCTGTTCAGAGGCACAAGGTTTGTTTCATGCAGCTGACCTTGACTGATTATTTCTCAGCGATTTGCTGTTATCCTGCCCACACCACAATTAAGCAGTACTTAAAACATTCTCAGGACTAAGAAATCAATGAACATGGGAAAGAAGTTTGAATTTAAGGGTCAAAAACCTTTAGAAAATTTTGTGTCAATACAATGCATTGGTGAAGAGCAAGAGTAATCTTTTGCCAAAAAAGTGCTAGTCAGTAAAAGGACCAAGGCTGCTGAGCGCTGCCATATCCCACAGCATGTTCCTTAAATCTCTATCCACCATACTGACATTTCTATCAAAAGATAAGACAAATACTGCAAAGAAAGCCTCCTAGCTTTTAGGAATGTTGAGTAAAAACCTGAAAATGTAATATATTGGTAGTGGTCACTATAGTCCTGCAGAGATACTTCTGGTGAACTTGCATTTCTTGGTGACTCTGATACTATTCCAGTTAGTGTGCTCTTGGGCAGTGTCATGGGCCTCCAAGGTAGGTACTAAGCAGCAAAATATATTTCCTGACCAAAAATAGTAAGAACAAGCACAAAAGGGGTTAATTTTAACTTCTTGGATCATTCTTAGATGGTATCTTGGGAGTGTGCTTGACAATCTTAACTTGACACCTGTATAGATATTTATTTTTATTGAGACATAGAATTACATTGGATTTTAAGTGATTCCATTTGGTTTGCAAACTGATATTTTGTTTACATTGATTCTTATGGTTTGTTTTCAAAATGTTGTTACAGTGAGTTCTTAAATATTTTAATTAGCAGCACATTAAAAAATACTGTTTTCAGGGAATTAAACCATTTAGAACTAGTTAATGCCCTTCTGTATCACTTTAACCTGAAATTAGGCTGCTAATCCTCTTGAATAACAAAAGCACTGAATTTCCCCTCCCTGGTTGTACATTCAGAAAGATGCTTGCTAGTGATGTGCACCTTGAATGTTAGTTAAAGGAAGAAAATCTTGGGTTTTGTTAGAACTCTAAAATGAAAGTTGAGTCTGCTTAAATGTTACACATTTAGGCCAGTGGAATACCTGAAATTTCTTGGGTATCTACTTCTGTTTTATACAATATTTGTGGTGATATCCAATGAAACACTTCCACAGTGTCCCTAATATAGCACTTAAACTGAAAAATTAATTTGGGTTTTCCATATTAAAAAACATTTGAGTTTCTTGACATTATTGCATTGATTTTAACATCATGTATTTAAAAAATAGAACAAAATTAAATCCTCAAAGCCCTTAGGTCTCTTCTCATTGTTTTTCTTTAATGTTTGTCAGGTTTTTTTGAGACCACAGAATCACTTCAACATATAAAAGCGCATCATTTACAGCAGTGTCTACAGATCATAGCATCAGTCAGGGTTGGAACGGAACACAAGCATCATCTAGTTCCAGCCCCCCTGCCATGGGCAGGGACAGCCTCATCCAGCCTGGCCTTAAACACCTCCAGGGATGGGGCCTCAACCACCTCCCTGGACAACCCATTCCAGGGTCTCACCACTCTCATGGTGAAGAACTTCTTCCTCACATCCAGCCTGAATCTCCCCACTTCCAGCTTTGTTCCATTCTCCCCAGTCCTATCACTACCTGCTAGCCTAAAAAGTCCCTTCCTAGCTTTCTTGTAGGTCCCCTTCAGATGCTGGAAGGCCACAATAAGGTCACCTCAGAGCCTTCTCTTCTCCAGACTGAACAGCCCCAACTCTTTCAGTCTGTCCTTATAGGAGAGGTGCTCCAGCCCTCTGATCATCCTGGTTCCATGTTCCAGCATGTCCATATCCCTCTTGTAATAAGGGCTCCAGAACTGGACACAGTACTCTGGGGAGGTCTCACCAGAGCAGAGTAGAGGGGGAGAATCACCTCCCTCGACCGGCTGGCCACACTTCTGATGCAGCCCAGACTCAATTTCAGTTTGGCTACAACAACTCTCTGGAAGAGCTGTTTGGGGGCTTTTTTGTGATTTCTTTCCTGACTATGCTGAGGGCCAAGGCAATCAGCATTCAACATCAGATGCCTAAAGTTTGTTGGTCCCTCACATCGGCCAGATCTGCAAGTTTGCCAATAGCTTGTCTCTTGTTTCAGCTCTGTGATGCTTCTTCCTTTACAGTCCCAGTGCAAGTGCATCTTTCTCAGCTTGGATCTCCTAGATAACAAAGCCCAGACTCAAAAACCCAACTACAAATAGCTCCATTATTCCCTGATGCAATTAAAAACTGCCCTTCTTGTTTGTAGGCCTCTCCCCAGGATTCCTTGGGCTAACATCAGCCTTGCTAAATAACCTTCCCTCTTTGCCCTCCTCTGTTCATCTGGAAGTGGCCTTCTCTCTGACCCTGTTGCTTCTGCCACCTGGAGCAGCCTTCCTGTGTCTTGCTGCCTTTCTGACTCACCACCTACTTTTCAAATGCCACGTGAAAGTCTATAGTTTCAACCTTGCCTTGTAACAATCTGGAGCAGCTTAAGGAAAACAACCTCTGGCTGTTACCCAAAGAGGGTTCAATAACTATTTCCCTAACCCTCCTAAAGTAAAAAGGTTGGCCACCAAAAACAAATAGGAAGAGGACCCCACACACTTTATTATCCATGGTGGCTATTTTTTTATCCAAGAGGTAATGAGAATAAAATAAGATCCTAAAAAATTATCTCTGCTGTCTGGCAAAGAGCACAGTATAAAAGATACAAAGAGTGGCCCTGAAAATAAAACAGAGTTATACATTGATATTTATTTTCTTTTCCTCTAATAACCACATCAACTGCTGGTTCTTAATAATCATTTAAGAATTGGGGGGGGTGATGTTAGGGGCTAGGAAGGACAGAGAGAACTCTTCATGCAGAAGTAAAGTTAACCCACCAAGAACAGGACATTCAGAAGGACAGGCATGATTTGAGTTCACAGTTCTGTACAGCTAAAATATAACACTATCATTGCTTTAAAATCCACCCCCGCCACCAGACGTGGACACACTCTGCAGTTTAGTTCTTACACAAAGTATTTTCCATGCAGTGCTCTGTGGCAGTGGGTGTAGCACAGGACAGACTTTTAGGCTTTTTACAGTTAAAAGTAGTTTTACTAAAATGAATGTGTCAGGTAAAAAGCATTTGAGAACCAGTTTCCATCAGCGTCCATGCTAATGCCCTTGAGAGTAGAAGGGAGAAGACTAGAAACATACCGTGGAGGTAACAAAATCTTCAGTGCTTGTGTCCAGCAGCATTTTTCCTGACTGCTCACTGTATTCCTCTTTTTCTTAAGGGGCCATTTCCCCTATAACTTCATCTCTTTTTCTCACTGCTTTGTCGCTTTGTTTGTGAATGCTCATCCTAACCAGCCTAAAGCATCTTCTTTCTGTGTCCCTGCTTCCAATTAGCAAGACAAGTCGGCTGCTGAAGCCTCTTTCTAACTAGAAACACCTCTGATGCTTATTTGTATTTGGTGCCTACTGTCCCCTGTCAAGCTCTAGAGGTTGCTCTGCTTGGAGCTAGTTACACAGATCTTGTCTTCATTAGGAAAAAGATGGTTTAGATGTCTCACTAAAATGCTCCAAAAGACTTGAGCTTAACTCAAATCAGTTGTTGTTTCTCTAAAGGGGTTTGTTAATTTCGAGTAACTGAAAGAGATTAAAACAGTTACTGTCTTTGGTAAGACTGTAGCAATGATTGAAGTCAGGAAATAATTGAGATGTGGCTGAGCCACAACTGCCTGACACGCTCTGTAGGCAAGTCATGTAAGCTCTTGTTTCTGTGTCTGAGGGCAGTTAAGATTTACCTTCCATGCAGCAGAACTGCTTTGTGTGAGCACATAGAGGTTTGGTTACCTCACCTGGTGAGTGATGCATCAGATGGAGCAAATTGGTAAAACAGGGCTCGTAACTTTCAGCAAGTTCCTTATTTCTTTAAAGCCTAACTCCTTGCCTCTGTTCACCCTGGAAGAATGCACAATAGATAGGAAATTCTTTCACGAATGTTGGCATAGCCACAACTTTCCCCTTAGGCCACTTGGCAGAGCTGATGCGGAGCACGGCCCTGCCAGCCGTGTGCCCCAGCTTTCTGCCATTGTTCCCCCGTGAGCTTCCTCCCAGGATAGGGTTCCTGAACCGTGGATGTGGTATTCTATCAATGTACCCCTCAGTCTGGGAGAAGACCTCAAATACAGGCTTGAACTCGGGCTTACCTTGCAAAACATTATTTCATCACCAATGTTTGGTAGTGTGTATTAGTTTATTACCAGATTTCTCATATAAGTAGGAATGTCATCTCATTTTAAATAGAAACTTCATCTTGCTAGAGTTTTCTGTGAGAATGAAAAATCATCAAATCTACAAGGGGAGAGGAGAAAGGTGCCATCAAGCAGGTCTGAATGGTAAAATGAGGTTATTTTGCCCATAGTAGCCAAGTTTTTTTCTGCAACAGGCCAGACAGTTTTATCCAGATAGTTCATTTTATTTCAGCAACATTCCTTCAAGGTGTGGTTCTCTTCCTGCTCTTATACTACTGTCACTGTTGCAACCCTTGATGTGAACAGTTGTTCCTCTACCTGTATTAGGTTATTAGTTATAATATATGCCAATCCCACTTCTTGATTAACCTTAACATGGATACAAGTTCTTAACATGTCTTTGTTGTTTTCTTCAGGTACTTCAATTACTCAATTCTCTGAATCAGAATTAGCTTATCTACTGCCATTCTACTTAAATACATCATCTGCATCTCTGTACCTGCTAGTTTGGCTGCAACTATTGCACTGCAAACCTGAGGCTAGAGTGAGGTTATTGCTTAAATAATATGTTAAAGGAAGGGGCCATTTGGCTTGTTTTGCTAAGACTCCTGGGACAGTCATTTGTATAAAACCACCAAAGACTCATACAAATGACACCTGTATAAGCTCCGAGGAGAATGTTCCTCTCAGTTCATGCTAGAAACCCCATCTTGAGAGTCATTAGTGAAGCAGGAGAACTGCAGAAAACTTTCCCCCTAAAACTCTAATAAGAGATTCATCAATAGCTGAAGCAGCTAAGAAGTATCACTCATCACTGCTCCAAAATCTAAGGGGAGTGGGGGGGGTTAACAGGCTCTTGGAAACTTTTGAAATCGTTGTTTTCATGCTTTAAGGGCTATATTTAACCTTCATTAAATGTTCAAGTAAGTGAATATTCTGGTTTATTTAGTGGGGTTCAGATTGCAGTACAGACCACCACTCACTGCTGCTTTAATCTTGGCACTTGTGGAAAACATTTACTAAGGTTAGACACTATTTAATTTATTTCTTTCAAGTCTGTTATCTTAAAACCAGCAATAAAAAAATCAAACTCTAAAAGTCATATTTACATCTGATATAAAACAAAAGTGTGTTAATATTAGTATTTCAGAATACCTAGGAACTCATCACTTTCTATTTTGATAATCAAGCTTGGATGTGATCTCTGTAGACTGGGAACATTCCCCGTGTATTATTGGATTCTAATCATGGTTGATACGCAGCAGCTACCTTCAATGGGGACCTGAAAAGCCATCCAGCACTATGTAGCACACTGTGGCATTTCTGAGGTGGGATTTTTCACAGTGACCCCCTTCCCACAGCCTGTCCTAGGATGCACTCAGGCTGTCTTGGTCAGGATTTCAGAATGCTACATAGCAAGCTTTGGTTTACAGGATCATAGAATGTATTGGGCTGGAAGGGACCCTTAAAGGTTATCTAGTCCGACCCCCTCTGCAGTAAGCTAGATCAGGTTGCTCAGAGCCACATCAAGTCTGACCTTGAATGTCTCCAGATTCCTGGAGGTCCTCAGATTTTCGTCTTTCCAATCAGCTGTGCCTGCTGGAGTAGGGTTTGATGATGTGAACTAGCAAACTCAGAGACATGAAAGAAGTACTGAAATCTTTTTAAACTAGCTAGACCTACTTCCAAATAGCTTGCCTGGTGTTTTCATCCTGCCAGACACTCAGAGCTGTGGAGCTAGATATCTCGCAAGCAAATGACAAAGCCACGATTCTTGCCTTGAAGCAGCTGCACTCCAAGACTCCAGTCCTGTGATCAGGCTGTTACAAAATCCCACAAATCCTCCAAGGGCTCGGTGCTAGTCCCGCACTCCGCCCTCTCATCTTTACAACTGGGACCACAGAACGTCAAAGCCAGATCTCTTAAGGTAGTTGGTACTGAACTGCCACAGGGTGAGGAGACTAGGTGTCTCCGGCCGCCCTAGCTGGCAGTTTCTGAAAATAGCCCCCAGATTCTTGATTCCAAAGTGACACGACACTCTGCAGTTTCCTTTCAGGCAGCAAGAGCTGGGCTCTTCCCTCTGCACGCAGGAGGGCTGGCCGGGCTTCAGCGGGAGCCAGCACGCTGTGGCAGAGCGGCCGTGCTGCAAACAGAATTCTGCTCGTTCCTCGCCTGCGCGCCTCGCTGAGACTTTCTGAGGTGAAGACAGTCTGTACCAGTGGAGAGGGGAAAATAGCGGGTGAGGTTATTTTGGCCTGTGTTATTTAGGAAGTCAGGCTACATGCTACGTGATCACCTTACAATCTGGAAAAATTAATTAGAGTACCATGGCTAGTAGAGCTTACTCTGGGTGACACACCTATCAGGACTAGGAAAGAGGGTGTGTGTGGCAGCCTTCAATATGTATATGCCACCTGCAGGACCTGTTATCCTCCCTGTTAGTTGAACACCCTCTCTTACTGTGGCCCTGGTTAGTCTTGGATCTTTCTAATATTCCTGTGCTCCCTGTTCATTCCATGTGTGGAGTCTGAGGAACTTCCCTGGAACTGCCTGGAAGTGTCAAGTTCAGCTTTTGTGTAAGCTCTGGCAGGCGCCGGGAGCAGCTGGCTCTGGAGCCCTTTGGAGCACTGCGATGTGTCGATGTGAGACACATATGGCAGGGAGGAGACAGTGATGCGTGGAGGAGAGCCTTCATAAGTCAGCCTGTGCTGCTAGTATTGAGCCTGGCTGAGGCCAGGAAAATATAATTTTGCCTTTATTTTCAGGCCTTGAATTGCCCCTGCAGCTGGCTAATTTTTTTCCAAGAATGAAAACCTAACGACGAAAAAAAAAACCTTCTAACAAAACAAATTGTTCTACATATGAACTCGATATGCTGTCTCACCTCATCTTTAATGCTTTTTCTGCACTTCTGGAGATGTTTGTGGTTTCTTCCCTCATGATGGGCAGTGTTAGGACTACAGCTGGATGATGCTTTTCAACTTGCTATTTATTATTTACCAAAAATGTGAATTCCAAAGTTCCTCATTAAATTTAAAGATTCTAATAAATAAGGGAATTGATTTTTTTAAAAAGGGTTATTGCAAGATTATTTAAATAAAGTTCACATTTCTTATTTTAAAATATATTTTTATTTTGAAACCCAGAATTTTCATTTAGGTAATTCTATAGACTGACAAAAATTACAAAATTTAATCAGACTTTTATTTGGGGTAAAAAAGATTTATTTGACTCAGTTAAAAAAAAAATCAGAAAACAGAAATTCGTATCTATGAGAGCTGAAAAACAAGTGAAAAACTTTTGGTTTAAGCACTGAACAAAGCTTTTGTTCCAATCAATATCTGGAGCTAATGAGGTGATAAATCTTCATCCAGCTTCTGTTCATATAATTAAGACACATTTTTGGTATATTATGTTTCCTGGTAATATGATAGCTTCATTCTTACATTACAGTACTTCAGGATTTGTAACACTGGAGGCAATTAATTCTAGTAATTATTTCTTAATGACTGGAGAACATTAATAATGGCACATAAGAACAGGTAAAGTTCTTCAGAAAGCAAGGATAGGAAGAATAAAAAAAAAAGTCTATTGCTTTCATTAATAGATGTTAATACCAGTCAAAATAAGCACTATCCATGCAACAGGGACACTGCTTCCCACCACCTGAGAAAATATGGGAATTTGCTCTCTACTGCAGCAACAAAGACATAAGCTGCAATCTGGTATATGTTTCAAACAAATAGTGTGTATGAATAAATCATAACAACATAGGTATCACGTAGAGCCCTCTGTTCTATCCATAGCCTTGTTGAAGTCTGTACAGTCAGGGAGCTGCTTTATTACCTATTATTAACTATTCTATCTCTCCATATATAATACTTATTTCTAGCTCTAATTGCTAAGTTCACAAAAGCCTCAATGCTTCTAGTGATCAAGTTCTGATTATAGACTGCAGATGAATTGGAAGGTCCGGTTCTCTAACCTTTATTTGACTTTGAAACGTGCATGCCATTGAGGGCAGCTTTGGAGTTTAATGCAATCTGTTTCCACTGAAGGCAAGCAATACTGAAAATATGATTACAATAATTGTATTATGAATATGGTATTGTCATGATCAAGTGAGGAACTCCAAACTGTAACTGATAAAATTGAAACTTTGACCTCCATCTTTAGCTTAAAAACCTGATACAGTTAAAGTATCACTCTGTATTAGCCTCTTTAGTGTAGAAGCAATCCTAATAATTCAATCCCTGCTCCTGTGAGTCACTTCACAAACAATAATCATGTAAACAAGAGCTTGTGGGAGGAGAGAAATAGGATCCAGCTTTTGATGTCAGTTTAGAGCATAAAAGATTTAACTCATGCCCTGTCACAGTTCCATCAATTCCTTGGAGCTGGAGAAGCATAGAATTCGATTCAAAATTCCTATGTAAACATGCTGGGGTGAGTTCGTGGTTAATGTAAATTGGTCTAACTTCCTTGACTTCAGCTCACTGAAACCAATGAATGTGAGGCAGTTTATGCCATGTGAGGATCCATCACCTTCATAAATATTTTTGCAATAAATGAGAAAGTTGCAGTAATTTAAAAATACTTTAATGTGGTGTTCCAAGATGTACAGAACATAGTAGACCCCTTCTGCTTTGTTTTCTTATCCTCTGACTTCATTTAGGTCCTAATTTGAACTTCTCAGCTAAATATGGCAAGAAATGTCTAAATCACACCACTTCTCACATTAGCTTCAGTTTGCTGCAATGCCATTGATGCAGGCTCCTGCATTTATTTTGGGTGGAAAGTGTCTATTTAAATTGTGGGATCAATCATCAAATTAGATGTGTGACTGCACACATCATTCCAATGTTTATTTTCTTTACTGGCACGCTTGTGGCTCTTCAGGCTTGAAGAATGTAACTCAGTTGGAATGAGCCTCAGTGATAAAATGGTCATCACATAAGATGTCTTTGTGTTGTTTTGAAATGTACCATTACAAGGCATTTTAATAAACTTTGTTTTTATTTTCCTTGATTAATAACACATTTGCTTGTGAATTTTCTGGGATGTTTGATTCATGGTCTTTCCTTTCTTTTTCTTAGAACTCCTTGGTGGCAGCAGCCTACATAAGGCCTTATGGGACTATCCCATGGCGATCTGACCTGGTTCTGCCTTTGTCCAAGTAATTTTAGTCGCACTAACACTTTTGGCCCCTGGTGCCATTGATAAGCTCCAGAGCACTAAGTGCTGGGTCAAAAAAATTTTGGAAAGATCTACAGAAAACTGAATGCTTAAAGCCTTGTGATTGATATTTATTTGTTTTAATTATAAATATAGAAAATAATACTCTGTCACTTTCTCTTTTCTACATACTCAAACTGATAGAAAAGTTGTCTTATCGATAGTAGATTCATTCTCTGTATTAAACACTGTCCAGTGATGTGAAGGAGGATGGTTCTGTTTCCACCTTCTCTGTTCAATAGGGGATATGAATTTTACCACTTCCTCAACTGCATGATTTAGCAGGAAGGACACTGAACACTGTGTAAGACACTAGGCAACAGCAGCTGAACACTTGTGCTAATATGGTTTCACTACAAAATGCTGTCATATTCTTTTGGTTGGTGTTTGCCTTTCAGATAATTTTTGGGCTAGGGCAGTGCTTAATAGTTTCATTTTCCTTCTGTCTCTTTTTTTTTTTTTTTAGTTGAAACTGGCTTTTATCTTTAAACTGTTTTTATAAAGCAGAAAACAGTGTTCCTTTGAACTCATCCTCTGATGTCATAAGAGCTGGGAGCTGACATGAATTACACTGTGAAAACACTGACATTCAGAGCTAGGTACCAGCATGCACTGAAATACAGTAACGCATGTTGCATTTAAGAATATTTTTGACACACTGTTATTAGTGGCAGGCTCACTGGTTTGAACACCTTTGGTAAGTGAAATTAGCACACTGTTTTTCTAGTCTATGTATGGTAAATTCTTTTCCCTTTTGGGGTCAAAACCCATAAATATTAAAGAAAACTCCAAGTGTCGCTATTTGCAAGGTTACAATGTTTGTTATTAGAAGTATGGAATATGTTCACTCTCTTAGGCAAGACAGTATGAGGGATCCATGAAAGGAAAGGAAACATCTACATTTGCTGGCAGAGTGCCTGTATTAAACATATTGCTCACAGTGCCATCCTGATGGCACTGTGGGGAAGGACAGGTCAGCTATGCAGTATGAAAACATGCCATCATATCTATATTTCATAACACAGCATGCTGCGGTCAGTCATCAGTTTAAGTTAATTAGATGAGGTTCTTTGCAGGAAGCCATTTCTGTGGAGGGCTAAAAAATGGGGGATGTTCACTGGAATTAGGTCCCTAATCTTAATCCCCTCCCAGGAGAAGCAACAAAATGCAGGAAGCGCTTTGGCAAGGCTTCCTCTGGGTTCCCCAGAGGTGTCCCACAGAGAAGCCTGGTTTTAATGCTGCATTCCTTAGTGCAAATAAAGCACAGCTTTACATCCTTACTTGTGCAAGACTTTGTAAGGAGACTCTTGTTGTACCCTACAGCACAGGTAGTCAGGCAGTAGGGATAATGGCTTTTTCCCTTATACTTTTATACAAGATTATTCCATACAGGAATGCAAAGTGGTCTTTTGATCTTCAGTAGTGAAAGAAAATGATGCCATGCTGTACTTAATGAAAAGGAGGCTAAATTTAGCACCCTTTATTTCCACCTATGACATTTCTAACAGTACTCTAACTGTTGCTTATATAAACAGTTTTGATTCCATCAGGCAATTGCACTGATTGTGTTAATAGAGATTACTCTTCCCATGAGTATATAGAAAACTCGGAGATTCTTTTAATCTCCCTGTTTGCTTTATCCAAAGAAAAGAGATCCAACCAACCAAAAAGCTCCTAGCCTTCAATTTTTTGTATCTAGTCTGTAGGTCCTCGAACTAACTAAAACAAGAGAAAAAGAAATCCAGTGCGTTTGTAAATAATTCCAATTAAGAATAGCAGATTTGGCTGGCCAAGGATGTGTATGGAAGCAATTTGCCTGGTTCCATCCACTCCTGTCTGACCCAGCTGAGCTCAGGCTGGTCCCTACAGTCCCTGCAGGGAACTGAGGAGGGCGGGCAGTCTAGCCTCCCTGGGGACCCTCAGTGCTAGGTGACCATCATGTCAAGCATGGATGTCCTGCTTCACTTGCCTTGGGAGAACCAAGGTCCACCTCAGTCCCATCAGAACATGTTGGGTCTGTGCTGCAGGCATGCTCCAGCCCCATTTCCTTTGTGGTAATGGAATGAGCCTCAGGATCCCATGTGCATGTCACCCAAGGTAGCCTCAAGCTTCTGAGCTTACCGTGAGAGGCTGTAGATGCAGATGTGTGAAGGAAAGAGCAGGGAGTAGCAGCTGGAGAGAACTGGTTGATGAGCTGAGCCATGCAGGACAGCAGTGCCCTTGCACAGGGCCACAGTCCACAGCATCAACAGAGCTCACATAGGCTTTGTCTCTTCTGTGTAGACTGTGTTGTAGAAGGGGGGGGAGCTACACCCTCTGTGCATCCACACAGGAGCGTAATGACAAAGAAGGCTTAGAAACAGGGCAAAACTTTCAGTATGAAGTGATACAGAGGGTGTGTTGGTGTTTAAGAAGAAATAATCATTTAAACAATAATTGCATAATCATTATCAGTTATCATTATCAATTGCTTCTAGTCAGGAATAATTACCCCGATAAAGATTTCTGCTATTTGGAGTCAGATCTGCATTTAAACCCACAAGATAAAGTAATTATATTCAAAAGAAACTGTTGCTACTGAAAGAACCTACAGAAGGAGGCTCTGATGCAGTATTCTGCTCACATCTCATGTCCTGTATCACTGCTTATACTCATCCAGAGTAGACCCAGCAGAAGGACACAAGGGTGCAGGGTTTGTTCACAAAGGTTTCCCACCCCTCCACCTCAATCCTGCTCCCCATACCACCTCATCAGACTCTTAGCTACTCTTTTTTCCCCCAGTACATTAATGCAGACCACTTGAAAGAAAACAGTGATAAAGAATGATTCTGTTAAACATACTTTATTTTCTTTATACTCTTCAGTTTTTACCTTGATTTTCTAAGATTTCACATCAAAATGGTGTGACAGACATGAGAAACTGTCATATTTTTTTCTGCCAAAACATAAAAAGTAAGGAAGAAAATGCCATAAGAAATAACCAAATCCAAGCAGATGTACTTCAGCTTAGAAAAAGAAAAGACAAAGACAAAAAAACTTATGATATGTTTTTTTTTTCAGAAATGGACTGTTTGGAGGGAGAAGAGTTTCTTACTTAAAAAGAAGGAAAGATGGGAATTCTTAGGAAAGAAGAAATCAAGAAAAGGAAGGCTAGAAGAGTGTGAGTGATGATAAAAATGTTGCAAGGGTGGAGCAAAGGCAACGCAGAATACCACAAGGGTTGTTGATGGTCTGTCATATTCTACCCCATTAAGTTCCCTAACAAAGTTGTTCCCATGGGAAGGATGATTTTCTCCTATTCTAAACTACTCGTAAAATTTAGAGGAAGAATAATGCAAAAAGAGTGAATAAAGGGGAAGAGGTCATTAGAACTTGTAGGCTCAGTAATTTGTAAGAAAAGAAAGTAGGAGAGGGGCAAAATCCCTTGAGAAAAGAGGGATATGTGTCTGTGCTCGGTGGAGGGAAAGAAGTTTACACAGGTTGTGTGAGGGTGGTGGGATATGCAAGGATCAGGATGGAGAAAGAGGAGAAGTGGAAAATCAAGCCAGAATATACTGGTGATGAAAGACTTGTGAGAAGAAACTCATGAGAAAAAGGTTAAATTTAGGAAAATGAGAAGGCTCTGAAGAGCTTTGAAATTTTGGCAGTAAAAGCCTCTGCTGCCCTTTCTTTACTACTCCTAAGAATTAGGAAAAGAGGTGGGAGTTTTGTATGTGAGCTGAATTTGTGCTTAGATGTGTATTGAGAGTATTCAGGTGTTTAAAGCTGGGAAGAACCACTTTGTATCCTAGCTGAATGAAACTTAACAAATCTGGTTTGCACTCATATGCCATCTCAGAGGAGCTTATAGCAAGAAACCCATTTTCTCATTTCATCCAGTGACCCTTGTGTAACGTTTTCAGCATCCTACTGTCCTCACTGGAGTCTCTATTCTTTGGATGTTCAAAATTCCCGAAGAATCCTTTCCTAGTATTTTCTATATCAAAAACGTGGGCTTTAGATGTTTCTTGGGAGGACTTTAGCCCAATCCAGATGCTGCATCTTTCCCATTCTCTGGGGAGTTTTAACAGAATGAGAAGGATTCTTGGACACCACTCTCCAAGAACCCAAAGTTCTGTCACTGGCAGGAATGGTGACACAGGCTTTGGAGATGTTTGGCTTAAGAGTATCCTTCTGAGCCTTCCCATCTCTGCTTTGGCATGATCAGACCTTAAGTCACAAGTTCATCAAGTATTCATCATTACTAGTTCCCTCAGATGATTCCTCTAAAATGACCCCACCTTGGTTCAGTGCTGCTATTTACACCAGGGATAGATTTGTGCTAAGTCACTAAGTAGGAAGAAAGTCTGCAATTTTAAGTGCAACCTCCTGAGAGGTACAAGCAACAAATTGCTGTTAGGAACCCTATTCTCCAGTGCAAGTGGGTGGATGTGTTGCAGCAATACATCACTTGTGCAGAGTGAAGACGTCTGTGGGGGGAAAAAATCAGCCAAGGCAGCTAAAGAGCCTTGCTCTGAATGGCTGTATCCCAGCAGGGAAAACTGGCTTCAGGCTTGGCTCGGGAAGAGGCGCCTCTGGGGACTGGAAGCTGTTTCTTTACAATTTGAAAACCTGTATTGTGTAAAATTGTTTAATACTTACTATTCAATTGATTTTAAAGTGGATAATCATCACTGAGCTTTAAATGCACAGAGACTGTTGTTGGAGCTACAGATTTGCTTTGTTAATACTAACATTAAATATTTGCTCTGGATACAGATAATCTAGTAATATGGGGAAACACCTGTGATTGAACTGCTGTGATAAGGATCTCTGCTATACGCTTTTACTGCCAATATTTTTACAAACCTCACTACGTTCAGAGGTAAATAATTTTATTTTCCACTCCTTTTGTCTCTCAAATTTGAATGTATTTGATGCATGAATCTTTACAACAGGTTGTAAGCCCTTGATTCATGTGTTTAAAGACCTAGAGTAAATTGTTTAAGGAATTCTGACAAAAGCCCTTTTTTAAACTTCAGCACTGATTGGATGATGATAATGGGTTTGCTTTATGAAACATCAGAACAGGAGCAGGCAGTTGGAGACAGTGTGTGAAGAAATCCAAAACTATGCAGAGATAAATCATTTTGTGAAACTACAGCAATACACTGTCTCACTACAGCATTAGCAACAGGCAGTTCCTTTCCCTGTGCTTTGACAGCTCATTTTGTGGGGCTTTTTAAAAGCTATATGGAGGACACACCTTTTAGCTGAAAAGTGGAGAAAGAACTGATGTGTCTCTCTCTCTGATAATAACATATTTGGGGAACCTGATGCTGAAGACTTTTGTTATATGTATATGAATATTAGATGCTTCTTCACTTACTGTTATATTTTTAATGGGAAATGTCTGATTATTATGCTTTTTAAATGTCTCACTGATATACGAGGCATAAATTTAATCACTTCAAATAGTATTTTGCTCCAAAATGGCATATGTTTTTTAAAAGACACTCTTGAGAAGGGAACCATTTTGTGGCATTGATATTTATTTTAAAATAAAACAAAATACAGAGTTTTCACGGTACTTGTCATACATCCCTGTAGGCATCTGGTCAGGCTCCTACCTGAAACTACTGCACTTCAATGATTTATTGTGCTTTGATTTTTGTAGAAGTAATAATTTCTTGTGATTCTAATTGCTGCTAAAACGCATGTAAACCTGGACCTCATAAAGTCAAGAGAAGTTTTCCATTTGCTTTAGTGAAACTGAGAATCCTCTCTCTCAGTGCAAAGAGAAATTTCTCTACCACTCCTCTACAAAAGCTGTAAGTAGCAAGTGATCTGTCAGAGCAAGTGAGCAGCAGTCCCAGCTTGATTCATCTGTGTGTGAGGGACCTGGCGAAACTATGTGTGATGAAAAGAAGCTCATTCTTTAATTTCTGTCTTAATCTGAAAATCCATGTTATCAGGAACTACCCATATCCTGAATATTTCAGTCCTTAAAAAGCAATTGCAGTTTACACGAGGGGTGGCGTTTCCAACGTAGTCAGCATTGCCCAATTCCAGTCCCAGCACTGCCTGCATGCCTGCATGTCAAGGCAAGAACCCTGTGCTTTCAGAAAGCTCAACACCCGCTTTCAGAAGTGGATTTTGAAGCAAAGCACATTTAACCTCAAACTCGGGCTAGTGTGAGGGCTTTGGATTAACACGTGTGGCTCCATCCTTTTCTCCTCTTGTTCCATTTGAGGAGAAGGCACTCATATGTTACATGAGTGCCACATAAAGAGGAGTATTCACTTGCTTCCATCCAAGCAGTTTAACACCCATGGACAACAGTTTTGTAATGAAGCCTCTGCTTTGAGTAGGAGTTCAGTTTTGACAGCAGAGAAACTCAGTGCTTCTGTTGTCCATGCTCTATTAGCTGCATTATGATCCTGGAATGTATACAACACTGAGAAGCAGCAAATACTACTTTCATTACAATAAAAACAACAAATAAAATTTCCATAATATTTTTTGTTACATTTTAAATAGCTTTTTGATCCAGTTAAATTTATTTGAGATAAAAGAAATGTATTGCTGCTTAACATATGCTCTTGTTTTGATTTCATTTATTTTAATACTGTTTTGAAGGCTCCAGTGAACTCTTTCTGTGGAATATCCAGGAAATGTGGTATGGCTTCTTTTGTGGCTTCCAGTTCTGCTTAGGTTCTTTCTTAAAAGGTTCATGTACCTAGAAGGCATGGCCAGTTAAAGAGTGTCTTTCTGTGGATCACGTCCTTCCTTCATGTACTAAACTGTGCATTAACTATTATTCTTGTGAATGATGAGTACTGGCTCTGAACAAGCATTTTCTGTTGTAATTATTTATTCCATAGCTATGGCATCTTTATGTAATCCTGCTCTCAAATGAAGAACAGGGAGATGAAACCTAATATGTAGATGAAATCTAATAATAGAATGGATTTTTTTTTTTTCAGTTCACTCAGTTACACTGAAAATGGTCTTTTAGTAGTTTAGTTGTCGTATAAAAACTTTGGAGAGTCAGCCACAGGTTGGCTGGGTTTCCTATGGCTGTTTCTAAAGAGTATGTAAGTCTGTGGGTTTTTTGGGGTGTTTTTTAGCTTTGCAAGTAATAAACAATGAAGTTAGAATCTCACAAACAAAATTATCATCTTGTTTTGGAATTGGTTTTCTGCATTAGTAGAGGGCTAATATTATTCTTGATCACATTGTGGCCAGGTCTGACAGAAGAGGGACTTAAGAGCCCCACAGCACTTAGAACAGCAGTGTCAGAAAATGAAGGGCACCATGTCTTCACTTTGCAAGTGGGAAATGGAAATAAGATGGGTTAGGGAGCAGCATCCAAATTGTGGCATTCTCTAGGTGTCATGTATTATGCTTCAAATACAGGTAAGAGTGCCACACAAAGGAACATAAAGTTAAAATCAGACGCTTTCTAGAGATGTAATCCACATTTACTTTGATTACACTTCAATCTGAAGAGGGCCATGGGAATCCCAGCATACTGTGGTCAGGTTTCAGAGAAACCTTTGACAGCCTGTGCTCTGCAAGCATCCCTGTTGCCTATTGCACCAGCTGTGTGTTGTCTGCTTTTGCAGTTCACTGTTGTTAATGCAAGTGATTATGACAAATACTAAACTCTAAGTAAGTAATTTATCTCCCACTTTCCAACCCAAATGATTCTGTGATTCTGTATACCTTATTTAAGCTTTTAGGCCTGCAGTACTTCACAGTAAGAGCTGAGGGGTTTCCTGTTCACATGAGGTGTAGCAAGACACCTAAAGACACCTAAACGGGAAGCTAGCTGTTAAGTAACGAATCTTAATCACATGTTTTTAAGCAACAACAGAGAAAATATATACTATGAAAGATATATTTTTTACAGTAAATAAAAAATATAGCCACCAAATCAAAAAGCTGACAGTAGTAAATACGGTGCATTTCAGAACTACCCAATGAACCTTACTGATTGACCTGCTTTCCTACAAAACCAGTTCCAGATAGGCAGATGATGTCCATGCCATGGATATCACCATCTAGAAACACATTTGCACTCTCTTTTTCCTTGGCACTTGCAGGCCTACCTGCCTTAGAGCAGGCAGGCTGTGGGCTCAGGGATGGGGCAGCAGGACCACAGCTGTCCCCCACCTCTGCTCTTCATTGGAGCCACAGAGCCCCTGTCCTGCTGAGCACCAGAGCCAAGCTCCCCTCTGCTCCCCACCTGCTGCTGCAAGGGCTGGGACCTCCCTGTAGCCCACCTTCAGCTCTCCTGGACTCCTGTGCTGGCTTGACAGAGCTTAGATGGGTTTCTTTACTCTCATTTTTATTTGATTCTTTGAGTGACAATAGTCAGGTTTACTTATGCGGTTGAGAAACCTGGGATACCCACAGATCCTTTCAGGCACTTATTTGTATTACACTGGGGGCCAAATACCTGCGGGGAAGCATTCTGATTTGACAAGTTTCTTGTTGTTCTACTGACGTTTGCTTAAAAAAAAAACAGCACTTTTTCAAAGTTTACTTGTAAAGTCCTCATGAAATGACCTAGGGACGTTTGCTGATATTAAACATTTTTTTGTTTACATTAAACTTGACACATTTACTTATCCAACCTCCTTTTTCTGTGTTGCCTTAGCACCCATTTAAGTAGGAAGGCTTAAAAAAATACAACTAACAAATTAAGTGAAAATGTGAATTTAAACCAAATTACTGTAACGGCATTAGCGTTGTGTAGGGATTGTTTTTAGAATTTGAGTGTTCTAAACTGCCTTTAACTTAGTTAATTTGGAAGCTTCTTGATTGTGAATAAGTTGGGGACTGAAGCCAATTAATCAATCCACTTTAAACAGTAATTCAGTATAATTTCCTGAGTGTGTCTCTGTAGGCGGCCCTGAGGAACACAGGCTGCAGAAACAGAAACTGATACAGCTTGTGCTTTCTTTCAGAGGACGCTGGTTCCCATCTCAGTCGAGTAGCAAGCAGTTAAATTCAAAAAGAGCTCATCAGTGTAGATTTGTTTCAAAAAAAATCTCTTTCTTAGAGTCACAGTGGTAGCAGCTGAGTGCTGAGCACTCCTTAAAATATATCTCTGCCTGTCTGTGTGTACTCAACTCTCTAAAACCCAGTCCTGAGCTCTCTCAATTTTATGCAGTGACCATGCTATAGGAGTGTTGGGTTTGTTACCATCCTCTTATATAGTCTCAATATCCTCTTCAGAAGATTTTCATTAGGCATTTCACTAAGAAAATTAAAGTTCACTAGAGATGTCATTCATGTCAGCCTTCCCAATTATTTCTGAGTCTTTTTTTAATCAAATGCTATGGAATTTAGAGAAATACTGTGAACTTTGTAGTAAATCTTCAAGGAAAAATTCTGTTGGCAGAATGTAAGGCACATACTGATCATCAGCGTTAGATGCTGCTTTGGCATAATTTGTGCTGACCTTAACAATATGGACAATATTACTTAGAAAGATTTGTGATCATGAATGCTGTAAGCTGTACATTGTGCTGCAGAAGTTTCTTCTCCAGTGACTGCTGAGAGCCTTTGAAATTCCAATTTATCCTTTTCCAGTATAGAATGTAATAACATCGCTGCTTAGGAAAAAAAAAAAACAACTTTTGAATTAATACCAAGTATTTAATGGCAAAATCACAACTTTTTATTCCACTTAGCAATTTGGCAGGGGAAAGGCCCTACTGTGTTCTTTCTTTGAAGTAAAAAAAAAAAAAATCTGGCCTAGGTTCGTTATTTGGGGAAAAGAGATTTGCCTTGTGTAACAGTTATTCTCCTAACGCCATGGGATGCTCAGGGTGTGTTGTGTTCTCCTGACACAAACCTTTAGCTCAACTTTTTTGTTTTTATACCAATAGCTACTTGGATGAGACTTGCAGAATTAGGAGAGAAAAGGCAACCACCTTATAATAAGGGATTGTCTTCTTACATGACAGGCGAACAGTGGAGAATATGGCATAGCATTTCCCATAGGTTTCCTTTCAGAGATAAGAAAGATAAACATTCTGCTTTGCTTCTCAAAAAAAAAAAAAAAAAAAAAAAAAGTGCAGTTTCCTGTGAGGCAGTTGGATGTGAGTGGCTTTCTGGAGCTGAGGCTTTCCACTGCCAGACAATGATCAGTGTCATATGGGAAAACTGGGTGTACAAAGTGAGGAAGCCCCCTGGACCAAGGTGTGTGTCCTCAGCTTCCTGAGAATGTGCCTTATCGCCCAAGGGTCCCTACGCACTCCCGCTGCTCGATCTGCACCGTTCCCGGAGTGACAGAGCGTGTTTGTTTTTCCAGGGCACTCTCAGTTCTGGGGGAAACAAGGGAGGCCTTTAATTGGATCTCTCCTTTGTTCCTGGATTGCTGCAACTTCAACAAAATTGGGAGGAGCTGGATCAGGACCGAAGTCTGGTTTAAGGTACGGGTAGCTTGACTCTAAGTGACCCACCTCTGTTTCAACCGTGACACCCGGGCCAGGGAAATGTTTTTCTTAGAATGACTTTGCTAAGGCAGGGGGAGAAGCTCTAGTTACAGAATGAAGTGAGCAGCAGCAATACTTTCTGTTTGCCCCACTCTAATGCACTTCCACATTCTGAATCGTGCAAGTGGGTTAAAACTACCCAGGCATCACTTTCCAGCACCAGCTGGGAAGTGTGTGCTACAGTTCCCAAAAGACCTGGGTGGGTAAGAGGTTTAAAAGCTCTGGAAGGGTTCAAGAGGAAAAGCTGTAGAATTGCAGTAATGCTTCCAGCATTAGTGGTTAACAAGGCTGTGTCAAACACGGAAGGCTGACCTCCTCGAAAGCTTCAAGAGCTTTGCAGTTCCCTGCATTCCTGCTTTCTTCTTTAACTTTTTATTATTCTCAAACCAAGTTTTGTAATGCACTGACATCTGCTGTGTGTTTGACTAATGCAGCCACTAAAGAACTGAGTAAGCCTTGCAGCCTCCACAGAACTGAATTCAGGAAAAAAATTAAGCAAAGGGGGAAGGAGAGTGGAAAAACCTGGTAGATTATTATTGATACAAGCAGGTAAGAGGGAGCACGCCACCCTGCCCTTCAGCATCTTACATTGTAATTGCTTTATTGGAAGAAATGGCTCAAAGTAAGCTCCTTTCAGTCATGCAAGCAACAGTGCTATGGCATGACTTTAGTTACCACAATTTAGAAAAAGCTACATTAGCCTTTTTTTTTTCTGTCTAATCAGGGTTGTGGCATTGAGGTGACCGTAATGTGATGGGCAATATGATCCTGAAACACAGCTTTACTGTCAGTTTTCAGAAACACTGAGGTCGAGAGGAAAAAGCATAGGTGAATAACATCACTCAGCACAAAAAGCACTGTACCACAACTGTTCTGCGAGATGGGAGCAACCTCTCACCTGTCAGCAGATAACTGGAGGTGTTATAGCAGGAGCTGCTGCACAATAAGTAATCACTTCTGAAATACTAGATCAAACTTTGAAAAGATTCTTCCAGTTAGATAGCAGCAAAATTTACTGCTAGCCTAAAGCTTCCCTGAAACATTTTCTCTGGTGATTGATTTCTCTCTGGGGCCTGAGGCTGCAGAGGTGCTCCATGGCAGCATGGGACAACCATATCACCTCCCAGCCATTGCCCCTGCTCAGGATAAGTTTCAGCTGGACATTTCAGAGACACACAGAATTACAAATCAGAAATCTTTTGATCTTTTATTCAGCTGAAAGTAATTGTTAAAAATACTTCTTTTTTTAGTTTTTGTTCTCCAAAAGCAAAATGTTTTACTGGCTTCAGAGAGAAGTCTCTTCTACAATCTCCCTGGAAAGAGGAGAGCCTTCTAGCAAATGGTTCTCCAATATACAGACAGCTCCATGAGTCAGTGAATTACAGGGTTGTCCCTCACATTAGTCCTTCTATAGGTAAGGTTAAGGCAGTAAGTCTCTGAGGTCGGCAGGACTATACATAGACACTTGCATGAGAAAGGATAGATGACCTATTTTTTTGTCTATCCCAAAGCTGGCTGTAAAAAGTTGTTTTGCAAATATATAGTTTACTGGGAAAACTTGACTTTCTCCTTTTGTTAATTCCCAGCAAATGTGCAAAATGGCCACAAGGCTGTGACAGTGCTGAACAAATGCTTCACGCAACAGACAGAACTGAAACAGCGAAGTACCTTTTCATTATGAAGAATCTTAAACACCAGGGGAAATCCTGCTCATTTTGAGAGCAAGAGGGAAATTCCTTACGCGCTTCAACAGAACCAAAATTTAGATTTGTATTATTCTGAAAGCCTGTTTAAAAGCCCCAATGTTTCTATCATTTTCCAGTCTTCCCACAAGCATGGCAAACGGATCTAGCTCCTTACATCCCTAAACAGAGATACAGCTCTTTAGATCCTTATAACACTTTTACAGGTCAGTAGATGGTTTTCTTCTGGGATGGTGCTCAGGAACAATTCTTTAAGGGCCTGTGGCATTATATGATTTCTGCCTTCCTTTGTTTGTTTGTTTGTATGTTTGTTTGTTTCAGTGGGAGAGATGTCTGCCTTGAAAGTCTGTGCTGAAGTACCCTTTGTTCATTATTTGTAATGCCTCTTATGGTCGAGCTCTGAACATCACATTTTCAAACTGAGATGTCTGGCATTAGCAATCCTGATCAATATTTAGACACATGAGTTCCCAGGTGCATTTAAAGATGTTGTCTGGTACCTCATTCCAAGAAACCACATGTACAAAAATGTGACATTCAATGACTAGTGGAGGATCCAATAGCAAGTAAAACTCTGCTTTATGCCTTCCAGCAATGATGATGCTTGTAAAATACCTGAAGTGTCCAAAATGTGACATGCTGCTTAAATGCCATGTATTATTACAATCATAACATCAACCAGCAGAGACTCATGCTTCGAGGAGAGTTGTAGTCACTCATGAACTGGTCAGGTGAAGCTGAGCCTATCTCGCCTCACTGCAGTGTAAGCCACGCATACAGCTTCATTTGTTCCTTGCACTGCACATTTTCAGAGCTGCTCTGTGAAACGATGCTAACATATGCAAAGCAGTAAAAGCTAACAAATCACTCCAGGCAATTTAAAAAAAAAAAAAAAAGAACAGCCCCTTCGTTTCCTCTACTATTGATTTAAGTCAGATAAAATCAAGGGTAAAAAACTCCAGCCTTTTGCCCCGCCCATTAAAAATGAAGCACAGAAGAATAGATTTACTTTTTTGTTTGTTTGTTTTGTTTTGAACTCTTATTCTAAATATCTACAGAAGACTTTAGCATACATTCAGTGCAATACATGCTTCTGTATCTACTGGGCATTGCAAGAGCAAAGCCAAACATGAAGTCATTGAGCATCACTAGCTCAAAACAATATTCAGCTCTGTGGCACACTGGCTAGTAGTCTTCTTAGGCAAATAACATTATTTCATGCTTAATGGAATCAAGCTTCATCAGTAGCACCATGAAGATGAAGATGGAGCCAACTAGGTACCTAACAGGGCAAGGAAGAAGTCGAGAGAGATTTGGTTTGCAAATAATTGCATTTTGTTGTTAAATTATGTAAGTGAGATTTATATTCTGAACCCTGCTGTAAGTATCAGGGCGATTCTTATTAACCCTGAGGGTATTGATTCCCTCCCATCACACCTTGACCAGAGCTCTGCAAGAGCTGCTCTGGCAAAGGTGTCTAGGAGATGGGCTGAATCTTGGAAGCTTATGGCAATCCCCATACCTTCCTTTCCAATGAGCATCACCTCTGTGGGCTGTGCCAGCCAGCCCCAAATCACACCATCAGGAAGATGTTAGTGTGTCCTGACCTCTACAGAGAGCTGTTGCTGTCTGTCCAAGTTGTACTAGCTGGCTCCAACAGAACCTTTGACTCCAACCCTCAGGTCATAGGGTGGAAGCATTTGTCCCTAGATTAGGTTGTACATGTCTGCGCAGCTTAACTTCTGACAGCTAGTCTTAGAATGGGTGTATCTGTTTGTTGCAAGAGATAGATATGAAAAAAAAATTAAATGAAATTACATATAAGTAAACAAACTGTAACAGAATGACCAGGCTGAACTTTCATCTACATCTCAACTGGACTTGAACCAAGCCCCTTCTGAGAGTCAAAAAACTTTGGTTCATTATTTTTTTGTTTGGTCTGTGCTGCATTTCCTTGCTGTCATTGCAACCAAGAGTAGAAATGCTCAAAAACTGTGAGCAACAATGATATGCTGTTTCTGGCCAGGTCAGATGCAGGACAAGCTGGAAATGTCATGCAAACTCCCAGTTTGGTAGATTTCCAGTTCAGGTTTGCATACTCAGAAAGCTGGAATAAGTTTGAGATAAGCAGAAAGACCTTGGAGTGATTGCACAAAAAAAAAAAAAATCAACTTCCAGAATTTAGGTGGCTGAGCTTAAACTGAAATTTCAGCTTCTTCAATGTTTATGTTCATCTATGGAGGAAAATTCAGTGTTTTAGGATTGGATTGTGCTTCCAAGCCCACTGGCTGTTTGGAACAATGCAGTGATTTACAGGTGTCTGAGAGTCATATCCACCTTCTGCTGGCACCACAACCTGTATCGCCAATGAGTGCATCATTTCAAGTTATGCACTTAAGTTTGCGGGGGACTGTATGTAATCTGAAGTTGACTCTAGCTAAAGTTTATCTCTTTTCCTTCAGAAGGAAGAAAATTACTTCCATCACATCACTTTAAACCTTAATCTCTAGAGATTCTGTGTGATCTGATCCAACAAAATGGATTTAGTCTAGATCTAATCTAGTTATATAATTTACAATATTATGATCTGTTTGAATACCTAGTAGTTTCATTTAAGAGAAAACAAACTTGTGCTTCTAATTGTTTTGCAGTCCACCTCGGACTCAGTAGAGGCACAGAAGGGACTTTACTGCTCCAGTTCATGCAGGTTGCATGTACATCAGTGTGACAGTGCCACCTATTCCTCTTGAATGTGGGATGCATTTAACACTTCCAGTTTCTCAGAGGAGGTGGAAGCAGGTTGTAGGGGCATGGTTGTCCTCTCCTGCCATATCTCTGTGCTCTGGGTCTGGCAGGCTATTCTCTGAGTGTTTCAGCCAGGGCTTATGCCCAATATGCAGATGGGGGAGAAACTTGTGGGTATATGAAGTTATTCACAAATTGTTTATATAGGTAACAGGTACATAAACTCCAGATGTGGACATTTTATTTTAAAACAAAAGCACCCTGTTCCTGGTTAACCCAGCCCCTTCTCCAAGTTCTGGAAGACCCTGGGACATGACTACTTAGCTTTAATCAAGTCAAACTGCTGCCAGTTCCTCAGAAATAGAAAAGGAGCAGCAAGGTTTACATGGTCATAACGCAAATAGCAACTCTGAGCATACCTGGGAATTTTACAGTCAGTGTGGTTTTGCTCCCAGGGCAGCACCTTCCTTGCAGGAGCCTGCAAGAAGTGAACAGAGAGCACTGAACATGCCTCGCACAAATTCTCAAGGAGCTGCTGAAGACAAAACTTGAATTCCCAGTACACAGATGTGCTGCCCAAATTCAGTGGCCTGAGTGACTCACCATGAGTTACTCACTCAAACTAAAATCAGCGTAGCTGCAAACATGTGCAAGCATGTTCTTGTTCGGCCAGGTCTGTTGCAGGAGTGGGACCCTCCAGCTTGAGACTGAGCATGAGTACACTACCATGGCAAAGTGCTCCTGATGGGGACACAGCTCACTAACAGTGTCAACTCCTAGAGCTTACTCCAGCCTCAAACCTGGGGTATAGGCTCTCCAGATTAAAACAGCCTTTTGCCAGTGTGACTGTCTCTCTAAAAGGGCTTTTGTCAGCAAAGTTTGATCATGTGAGGAATTGCTCTTCTCCCATTCAATAAACACTCCAGTTGTATTGTATTATGTTGGCAGATCTGTCTCCTTAGTTTAAGAATTTCAACTTGTAACCTGAATAACCTTTTCAAATATTATTTCCTGAAAGCAGCAACATCCTAGACCCTGGATGAAAACAGACTTGAGTAGATTCCATGAGTTCAGTAAGACTCATGGCTATGGTTTAGGACCCATGTTCTCAGAGCAGAGAAGACATTCGCTTTGATGTCCCTGGGATGGTTAAAAGAATGTTTCCTGGGTATTTTTTCAAATAAACTGAAATTTGTACCATTTTCTCTGCTTGGATATTTAACAGTGCAATTTTTGAAACAAACTAAAAAAAAAATACAGAATTTTTATTACCAAAATTTTTATGTTAGAGTATCTCCATAGCAATGATGGGAGAAGCCTCTTTGGCTCTCATTTTGTTGTACATGCTCTTAATTTGCAACTTCAGGGTGATCTGGACATGAGTGGACTTGCATGGTTCATGAGGGTTTGTTCTTTTCTTTCTTTTTTTTTTTCTCCCCACCCATGCTTTGTAGAAAAATAAGCACCAATTTTGAAGTGCTAGAAAAAGCAGCTTGCTTTGGGAGTTGTCAGACTGACACAAATGATCTTTGCTTCGAGCTTCCTAAAGAGACAATTTCTGCTCTGTCTAAGAAGAGGAGGCTGGCTTGTTTGTTTTTATTTGCAGCATTCAGCAGCATTGCTGTAGGCCAATGCCTGCAGGATGGCAGTAACACAGGATTATCCTGCAGAGTCATAACTAGTGAATCTTTAACAGGCAACCTGAACTCTGCTGCGGGCTGCCATTTAATACCACAAGAAACTGTCTGCATTTCATCATGTAACCGGTTGTGTGATTCATGAACCTTCCCTGGACCAGGCTGTGCTTTCAGATGAAAGAAAGGAACTACCAAATGGGAAAGTGAAATATATAGTTTGTTTTCCTGTAGGCCTGTCCTCTAAGCATAAACAAGCATACTGTAGTGAAGGCTCTGGCTCAGGCTGCAGAGGAGAAACTGGGAAGAAATGGGAAGCAATATTATAAGAGGGGGAAAAGGTTGGGGTTGCCTTTTCTCATGACCTAGGTTTCTTTGCCATCAAGGCAGTAGGAACAGGCTCAAAATGAAATGAGACAGAGAAAAGTATCTTCATAGTGTCAGTCCAAGAGGAAAATATGTTCTCCTGATCCTAAAACCTTTCCTTCTAAAATTCCCACTAGGAGTGGGTATAGAATTAAGCCCATTTGTGATTTTTCCCTTAGGCTCTCTTAGTTGGGCTTTTATTCAATGTGATTTCAGTCCAGATCATAATAAAGTTGCTCTGTTCCTCATGAAGCTCACATTTTGGATGTACAGCCATCATGGTCTATGGACTGCTTAGTTTTTCCTGTAAAAACAGAAATTCTTGTACGGCTGAGAGCTTGTACAAACAAGCCTGAAGCTACCAGAATTTTTAGCTTCACAGTATAAATGAGAAACTAAATTCTCCACTGCAAAACATATATGCACCTATATACACTCAAGGTTTGACAATGAGACTCATTCATGCAGAAGACGACACTTTCCAGGTGAGTATTTCCTTGTTCTGGCATCACATGCCAAGTAATGTAATTAAAGAGCGTTTATGAAATATTTGGGAATCCTGAACAGACAGGAAAGTAGGGTTCTGTGTGTGTGGTGTCCCTAAACGAGCGAGAGGACCTGCAGGCTCAGCGAAAGGTGAGGTTCTGAAAACGAAAGCTGCTTCAAGCCAGAGTTTAGCGTCTAAGGAGAGTGAAACGCGTGCTATTCTGCCTCGTACAATGGTTGCGTTGAGGTTGCAAAGGTGATTATTCCTGGTCACTGTGCCTTTAATCAGGACCTCCAGGATCGAGCCCTGCCTTCAGGTGTCGTTTAGAAAGGGAGCGAAATGGGCTCTGGGGAGGAAGAGTCCCGGCCAGGGCTGCCCGCGGAGGCTGGGGAGCCGCGTCCCGCCGGCACCTCCGCGCTGCTCTGCCCGCAGCGACCCGCAGCTTCGCGTGGGACTAGCATAGGAAAATGCCTTCGTCTCCAGCCTTTTCATACATTCATTCTGATGCATTTTCTTTAAGGTCACAATATTTTGTGTCTCGAGGTACATTTTGTTAACTGTCCTGAGCGCCAGGGTGCGGGACAGACCGTCACCTGCCAGCTTCACGTGTAACCTTCTTCTCCTGTCTTTTTTACGAGAATAAACACTTCAGGTTCTTAAACATTAATATTTTGGGAAAGAAGAGGGAGGGAAATGAGGGCAAATAGAAATATTTGAAACAGCAGCCCGGTGAATGTCCTCTCCGGGGCTGTGGTAGCTGTGCAGGGAAAGGGAGCGCTGCCTGGATCCTGGAGCCCGGTCCCGCTCGTCGCGAAAACGCGGCTCCGAACAAGGCACGTCCGCGTCCGCCTCTAGATTCGTGGCCGTGCCGTTCCTACACGAGCCAAATTAACGCGGGTTGATGTAGCTATCCCCGCAGTGTGCTGCGGGACGGAGCGGTCCCGAACGGTGGTTCTGTTCCTAAGAGCTAAGGCGCGGTGTGGCACCCGGAGCGGAGCCGGAGTCGGAGGACAAAGGGGCCGTGTCATCTGTCCCTGTCCGGGTCTCGATGCGGGAGAAGAGAGCCCTGCCCGATGCCTGCAGGCGGCGGCTTGGCTGCGCTGCCCGAACGGGAGCGGGGCGCGCCGAGCCACGGGCGGCCAGTCTCTCCCCGCCGGAGACATGTTTTCTCTCCAAGAGGAAAAAAAAAAAAAAAGAGAAGAAAAAACCAAAAACGCATTTGGGACAAGAGGAAGTCTGCCACGCTTACAAACAAACAGGCTCCAAACCTTCAGGTAGAAATCGGCTCTGCTGCCTGCACGGGGGTGAGTAGGAAAAAAGACCACTCGGTCTACTGGAGTCTGTTCCTGGCTGCAGCTGGAGCCATGGCTTTGTCCGGCTGCCGGGGCAAAGCGGGGGAGGCGTCTTGCCCGCGTCCCTGCGGTGCTCCTCGACGCCCTCGGTCGAGAACTTCGGCTCTGACCGTGCCCCGCTTCGCACCGTGGTTCCACCCGCGGCTACGGGCTCAACCTCAGCTGCGTCCCAGACAGAATACTGGACCTGGGGCTGCAGCGGAGGGTACCATGCTCTGTTCTGGACGGGGCACCCAGCCCACCTTGGTACTGGGGACGGTGGGCGAAACCCCGATTTGCACCGCCTTTCTTGCCCTTCTTCGCGCCGTTGCACGGCCAGAGCTAAGCCCCGCTCTGCCTGCCTCCTTCCCTGCTGGGGAACTGCTAGGGCCGAAGCTGTTCTGCCTTCGTGTGAGGAAAGCAAGAGCCCTTTCACTTCAGCGTCCCGAGGCAGCTTCTGCCTGTCACCGCAGCGGGCCGGGGTCCAGGCACCGGCGCGGTGAGTCCCCTCCACTGCTAGACCCTCTCCTGCTTCCTCTACCCCCGAGGGTGGCTGCAGGCCCGATCCCGGAGCTCCGTGGCTCCTCGGCACTCACTTCGTCCGGATTCGTTAGGCTCTTGCCCGGCCCCAGAGCAGTGTACTCGCGCGGGATCCCCCGCTCCTTCACAGGGCAAGGGCCCGTCCCTGTTAGCTGCATTACCCTCGCCGAGGCATTTCTGAGTGTCGTTAAGAACTCGGCTGTCTGCTTAAGAGCAGATACAGTGTCCAGGCTCAGCTCTAGTGCCTGCGTTTGCAGGTGGCTCTTTAATGATCCGAGACGGGTTCAGCTAGCACTGGGGAGAGGGGAGAGCCCGACAGTGCTCGCCTGCCCTTGTGCCAAACGTTCAAGTAGCCGCACACGGGGCCGCGCGCTCACCTTTGCTGCTGCCCGGCCCGGTGGCCGCTCCCAGAGCTGGGCTGAGTTTCTGACCTGATGTTCATCCGAAATCCCCCTTGGTGGGGGTGTCAAAATACCCCAAACAAGACCTTCGGATGTCAAATGTATTCTGTGAGCAAGCGAGCTCTGGTTAAGAACTCACCCGGCTTAGGAGTGAAAAGGAGGCATCTGCCATTTGGCGGAGGTGATGACACATGCAGCAATGCTGTTACACCTGCACCAGCCCTAGCCGCGGAAATGACTGCGAGGGGGAGCTCCGGGAGCTGCATGGGTGGCCGGCAGAAAGAAGCCAGCCCCTTCTCTGGGGACCCTGGCAGCCCCGGCGGGGCACAGCTGGCTCCGGCTGCCGCGCCGTTCTGCCCCGAGCCACCCTCCGGGCAGCTGCCGGGGCCGGAGCTGGACGGGAAGGAAAACTGCAGTGTCTCCTCTGTGGGCCTCATCCCTCCGCAGTTTCGTTTGTGTGCGGGAGGGGAGTGCTCGGGCGGCGCAGTGCACTGCTCCGTGACTTTGTGCTGAAATCCAGGGGCCTCGTTTCTTTGCCCGAATTTTTGTAACAGAGTTTAGAGTGTGCGTTTCTCCGCCGATGGGAGATATATTCGTTATAGGCAGAAGGTGTAGAAACGTATTTTATCCGGAGGGGTGGGGAGAGGAGGGGGGGAAATACATTAGGAATATAACAGCTCCCTGAAGGGATGTTTTATTGCTCGTCTACATCTTGGACTGCCTTCACACATGAATAGGATAGAGAAGCAGAAACCCGTGTGCCTTTGGCCAGGCAAAGGAACTGGAGCTCCGTGCATGAGACGCCGAAGCCCCAGGGCACCCCGATGGGAGAGACCGGCTGCACCGGGGATGCTGTCCGAGAGCAACCAGAGCTCCGGGCTTGCAAAAAATGGTTACGAAAAATGATGCCTCACGTAAAATCAGCGGGGCCGAAAATAGTGCTGCGCTGTGGTTCACGTTCAAGAAAGGCAGAAGTGCATCTGAAGGCCGTGGCCAGGGTGCTGTGGACGTCGGGGGTGCACGTGTAGCTGCTTCAAAGATCGTTTCTCCGCAGTTCGGGAGGGGAAACACCAAGATGTGCTTAAGTATTGATCAGGACGTCAGGTCACTGTGGGCAAATCCCCAGGGCAGAGAGCTCACTACAGCACTGGGCCCTGAGGTTGGGGATCGCGGGTGGCCTCGGCCCGGCTGCTGCGGCTGCCGGGGGCTGCGTTATGTTGTACATGACCTCGGGAGAGACAAACAGGACCAGTCTGCCCCGCTCCCGGGGATCGGGCAGGAGGCCCCGTAGAAATCAGTGCAAAGCCTCCTCTGTCCGCTTGCCCGCTTTTGTACCCGATGTTGGAGCAGCCCCCTGCCAGTGATTTGCTAGTACACGGCACCTCTTGTGCTCAGGCCGGCTTGAGAGTGCTCGGAGGCTATACTTGAAGGCGGAAAAGGGGAAGGAACGGGGGGATATCGGTGCTCCAGGAATCGTGTGAAATAACCCGGATAGCTCCAGGAGAACGATCAGGAGCAGTGCCCGCTGTGTCATACTCCACGCTGCCACCCTGCCCCAGCCCTCGGGCCATCTTTGAGCCTTGAGCCGCTCTGGGTGCCTCAGCGTACTTTGCGTGAAGGGAGAAGGAGCGACCCGGTACCTCTTGCTCTCTGCCTCCTGCAAGTAAGAGCTGCAAGAAGGGACTCGCAGGGAGCGGCAACAGCCTTCTTGCGCTCCCCGGGCGCGATCGGTTGGCGGGGCCCGGGGCCAAGACATATAAACGCGACCGCGTGTGAGGCTGGACCTGTGACAGCCGCCGAGGCAGAGGCGAGCGCGGCGGCTGCGGGCACACCCCCTCGCACCCACCGCCTCCAGCGCGGCGCTGCTGCAGACCGCGCTGGGCTCTCCGGGAGGGTGGCGGAGGAGGCTCGCTCCGCGGCCCCCGGACCCACCCCCTCCACCCCCGCCCCCGGCGGCCGGGCCGGGGCGGTTCCGCGCCGCTCCGCGGGGCCACGTCGGGCCGCGTGTGAGCGGGGCTGAGCGCAGCGCCGTGACTGCGGGGTGAACTCGGCCGTGCCCAGCGGCTCGGCGGCGATAGGGGAGCGGGCTCCTGACGAAAGCGGAACTCGGCCGGGCCCATACAAATCAGAAAAGAGCCCGGCCGCCGCGGCAGAGAGGAGCGGAGCCCGCGGGGACAGGGACGCCGCCGCGCTGCACGGACCAGCGGCACCGAGAGAGGCGCCTCCTGATTTCCGTCCCGCACCCGGCTTCGGCTTCAACACTAACTTCGGTCCCGGTGAGAGCCGGGCGAGACGGCCGCCAGCACCGGGCTCCACGCAGCGGGCAGCGCTCCGCACCGCGCCCGCGGCGGCGGACGCGGAACACCATGATGAGCAGCTACCCGGACGGCGAGGAGGACACGGTGGCGCTGCTGGCTCATGACACCAGCGGCAGCAAGGAACATGAGCGGGGCAAAGAAGAGCTGAGCGCCGAGAAGGGGCCCGAGAAGCCGGACCCCTCTCAGAAACCCCCCTACTCGTACGTGGCCCTAATCGCCATGGCCATCCGGGAGAGCGCGGAGAAGAGGCTCACACTGTCCGGAATCTACCAGTACATCATCAGCAAGTTCCCTTTCTACGAAAAGAATAAGAAGGGCTGGCAGAACAGCATCCGCCACAACCTCAGCCTCAATGAGTGCTTCATCAAGGTGCCCCGGGAGGGCGGAGGCGAGCGCAAGGGCAACTACTGGACTCTGGATCCCGCCTGCGAGGATATGTTCGAGAAGGGCAACTACCGCAGGAGACGAAGGATGAAACGGCCTTTCCGGCCGCCCCCAACCCACTTCCAGCCCGGCAAGACCCTCTTCAGCCCCGACAGCTACGGCTACCTCTCCACGCCCAAGTACTTGCAGTCCACCTTCATGAACAATTCCTGGCCGCTGGCGCAGCCCCCTGCGCCCATGCCCTACGCCTCCTGCCAGATGTCTGGCGGGAACGTCAGTCCCGTCAATGTGAAAGGACTCTCGGGCCCGGCGTCCTACAGCCCTTACTCGCGGGTACAGAGCATGGCACTGCCCAGCATGGTGAACTCCTACAATGGCATGGGCCACCACCACCACCCGCACGCTCACCACCCACAGCAGCTCAGCCCGGCAAGCTCCGCGCCGCCCACAGCCCCGTCCGCGAACGGAGCCGGCCTCCAGTTCGCCTGCGCCCGCCAGCCCGCCGAGCTATCTATGATGCACTGTTCCTACTGGGAGCACGACAGCAAACATAGCGCCCTGCACTCCCGCATAGACATCTAGGGAGGCTCCGACCGGCCGCCACTGCAGAAATACCCTTGTCCCGGCTCCGCTGCCCCTCTCCGATCCCGCCGCCTTCTGTGCTCGCATGTCTCTCCTCCTCTTTCTCTCTGTGCCCAGACTGTGGCGGTGGGAAAACAGCATCCCTGCTCTTCGTGTAGTGTAGGTGTAGGAGCCGTCCTACGCTGAGGAGAAGGCAGTGTAAGTGTGGGAGCTTCTCCAGCGGGGCTGCTCCGGATGCAGCGGGGCCGGGCCGGGCGCCTCTCGGCGAGCTCGGATCTACCGTTCTTTCCTCTGCTCGCGTGTTTGTGAGGGGTTTGCAGGCGGGAGCACGCAGTTAAAAATATGCTGGTTAGCCTGCAAATTTCTGCTTCTTTATAATTCGGTCGTAATCTTTTTGGGCTCAGCCTTGAGAGTAAAAAGGAGTTTGTATATAGCAGAGACGTTTCCCCGCGTGGCGGTGCGGAGCTAGCGGGGCCTAAACACCGCCGTTTACCCGCGTCCTCCTCCTCCTTTTCATTTTCTCTGTCTTCTCCCTCGGTCTTCGGAGCACCGCGCCTCTTCCGAAACGTGGTTTCTTGTCAAAATAGTATTTACGTGGGGACTGCTTAACAGCAGATACGTGACATTGCTGGTTATTAGAAACCAACAAACAAAACCCGCCAGGGTCACTCGTGAAACGTTTCGACAGTGGTAAATATATTTTTTAAAGGAGACAATGTCCTCTGAGGTCCTAAAAGTAAATTTATACAGGTTTAAAAAAAAAAATGTTGATGTTGTTAAAAAAAAAAAAAAGACACGGTTTCCTGTGAATTGGAATATTTTTCTGTGTGCGTATTATTAATAATGAAAGTTTAAACTATCTTCGATTTTTTGACCCCTAAAACTGGTCCAAAATGGATTTTCCAGTAGGTTCTGCTTTTGAATGCTCGCCCTTTTTCTTCAAATGGTTTGATCCTTTAATTTTACATAGATTAATGTGGGAAAAAGAAAGTTCATAATGCAGGGACCAGTTGATAGCGATTTTATAAACGTCTATGTAAACTGATAGATTCTGTGGCATAGTACCGTTTTGGGACCAACTTTTCTAGAATGAACTAGCACTTTTATTGTACTTTCTAGCATTGTAACGTCTCCAATAAAATGTCTTTCCTTCTTTTCATATCGTTTTATATCGCTCTACTCCTCCGGGCTCGGGACCGAGAAGCGGCAGCGGAGAACAAGGCCGGCATCGTGTGCCGGCGCCGCTCTGCGGCTCCCGGTCGGCTCCCGGTCGGCTCCCGGCGGCGGGCACCGCTCCAGCCCCTGTGCTCCGGCATCGGGTTGGCACCGCTCTCTGCCTGCTACGCTGCGGGAAGTACACCGTTTACGCTCGATCGGCACCGGCTAGAGAGGTCTGGCGGGGCCGCGTCTGCTGGCGGTCCGATGCCGTCCTGGCTGCCGCTGAAGAGGTGCGGATACCGTTTCGTTGGCCCCGCGGGCGGGCCGGGGACAGGTCCGCTCCGGTGAGCGGGCAGCCACCAGTACCTCGCCCGTGTGCCCGGCTCTGTCGGGGCGCTGGGAAACGGAGCCCTCCGGTCAGTTCTACGGGGCATGCTCGACACAGACGGGGCCCTGCTTTCGTTTCTGATCCTCAGGGTCGGGGCCGGGGCGCTGGGCGACACAGCGCAGTCCCGCATCGCAGTGGGCACAGCTCGGCCGCGCTGCGACGGGGTCCGCGCCCCATCTGGGCTCTGGCTGGGGCCGGTATAGGGAGCCGCTGGCGGGTCTCGCTTTTCGGGCTGGGCCGGTGGCTCCGGCAATGACGTTCCCGAGGCCTGGGCCTCGCTTCAAAGCCGGCCCGTTCTCTCAGCGGCCTCCGCGCGGGGGCTCGGAAGGGGAGGAGGCGGCGAGGCTGGCAGAATTGCCCCCGCCTGGTGCCTTGGAGCCTCCTTAGAGGTTAGCCTGGGCCAGGCCTGCTGGCCTGGGAGCGAGGATGCGGGCTTCCACTTATTCCAGGCTGCTCAAGCAGCTTGCTCATAAGGTGGGGGTGCGAGGGGCAAAACCTGGCACCAAGGGTGGGCACTCCCTTTCCGCTGCCGGGGGGCTTTGGCGGTGCCCACGGGAGACCCGCGGCCCTGGGTGCTGATAGGCCCTTGCAAAGCTGCCTCACGCTGTGCCCCTTCTCCGAGGCGTTTTTCAGGCTCCTGCACGGAAGAAAGCGGCAGCCTCCAGCTCGGTCGCAGAAATAGGCCGGGGGGGCGTGGGGGTGGGGGGTGGAGAGGGCGAGGGCAGCGGTGGCCAGTCTGCTGCGTTCGGCAGGCACGGCCGAGGGGAGAAGGGATGTGGGGGAACCCACTGGGGCAGCCCAGCTCTACCTCCCCGTGCCCTGGCCTGATCGGCAGGCGTTGGTGTAGCAAAGGTGCTCCTGTCCCATACAGGCAGCAACGCAGAGGTACGACAAATTAATCTCTTTCTGGGGTGGCTCCCCGCCGTTCGCAGAGGGCTGTAGGACCGAGATGCTGCCCCAGGGACCGGGAGAGAAGGCGCAATCCCAGCCCTTACACGAACATCAATGTAACGGAGGTGCATAACAGGGAGACAAAAGGCCGGAGCCTGACGGCGAGCAGCCGCTGGGCTGCCTGCACGCAAGGGACACAGCCCCGACTTACGCCTTTACTATCCGTGTCTCTGCCGGCTGGTGCCGGTAGCCGGGTCTTGCTCTGTGTCTCTAGCCTGCCCGGGGCTTTCGGGTGGGGAACTGGCGGCAGAGGCGGCACTTCTCACACGTCCCGAGAAGTGCATTTTGGAGCACGGCGGCCGGCCCTGAGAACCGCCGGCCGTCTGAGGGTTGCAGTCTGGCTGCTTGTTGCTAATGCCGCTTTTCTCCCCCGTGGTACGTCGGGGCCACGGCGAGCTCGCAAGGGAAACCCCTCCCGCCACCGTCGCTGGGCACGGGCCTAGGAGAGGGCGGAAGCGCAGCCCCGGATCCCGCCGGCGTCCCCCTGGGCCCCTTCCCGAGCTGTGCCATCATTTGGCCTGGCTGCTGCGCCCACGGCAAACGCCTGTGGCCTCGCCGGCTCTGGGCGAACTGATAGCTGATGATGCCCAGGTACAGGGAGACGCAGCGGCTGCCTGGCACCGGGCAAGGCCGTGCGGGACCCGGGGTTGCTCCGGCTTCCGTGGCAGCGCGGGGGGAGAGCTGGGGCCCGCCGTGCGTGACCAGTAACCTGGCTATGTCAATGCAGAGAGGCAGAGAGCAGCGCGTTTGACCGTCTCGCGGACAAAGGACCCCTCCCCAGGAGGGCGCGGACGGAAATGTGGGGCAGCTTGGAAGGAGGCAAAGGTGCCTTCGCGGCCAGCCTTCACCCACCAGGCCTCTCAGCTGCGGCTGCCCGAGGGCTGGGCCTGCCATGGGAGAGATGCAGTCAGGGCCGATACAGGCCGCTTGTCCGGGGGTTGTCCATCTGTCGGGCTCCCTGTTCCCGGCCGGGGCTTTATTCGCTTTCCTCCTTGCCCCCAGCTCCTCTCCCCAGCAGCGGCGTGTCCCCCAGCCAGCCGTCGCGCCTCTAGGATGTTTTCACGATCGATTTCTGTATTTTATAAACAGAGGCTGCACTGAATGTAAACTCATATGGTTTATTTAACAGCCACCGTGTCCTGGGCATGGCTGCAACCCTTTCCACCACCTTGCCCTCAGGACCGCTCTCGCTCCCAGGTCAGGCGGGACGGAACTGGCGATGCCCCAGTGTGTGCCCCAGCAGGAGCTCCGAGCTCTGCCCTCGGTTCTCCGCTGAGGGGATGGGAATTCAGAGCCAGAGCCCAGCCGCCCTTCTGAGCTGGTCTGCCCGGGAGCTGTCGAGTGGCTTGTGCTGCCGGCAGCAGCGCGGCTCCTGCCGCTGCCAGAGCGGCCAAGCCCCCCGTTCAGACCCCCCCGGCCTGGGGAGGGGACGGCGGGGGCGGCCATCACATCCCTGCTCACTAGCGCTTGCCTGGGAAGCTGGTACCCGGTACAGTGACACTTGGGACGGCAGCGGCTGGGCGAGAGGAGGGCTCCGCAACAACCCCACGCGCAGACAGTCCCGTGGGCACGAACGGACACGGCCAGGGTGTGCCCACGGCTGCTCAATGTTCCCTGACTCTGAGCAACCGCGCCATCTCCTCCCGCGGCTTCCACCTGCCCCGGGGCCGCGCCGTCGCCCAGCCCTGGCGGCTCTTTACGAAAGAGCGAACGAGCGCCGGTCTCTTGGCAAGAGCTGGCTGTGCGCGTTATGTAAGGCCTTTCCCCGTTATATAAATGACGGCAAAAGGAAAGCTCCGCAGAGCGGGATGCGCTCCCCGAGCCAGCACCGTGGCGCGGAGCCTCCCTCCGGCCTCAGGGCCGTCGTCCGCCGCAGAGCTACTTCAGGGGCCGGAGCCGGGCAAGGGAGTCTGGGCCGCTGGCCCGGCTCAGTTGCCGTCGCTGGCCTGACCGGACGGCCCCAGGTTTACGCAACGCTGGCGAAAGATGAAAGCAGAAGAGAGAGGACTGTTTTCACCCTGCGCGGAGCGGGCGTGGAAGCAGTCTGCCTTGTCCGCTGCGGGGGCCGGGAGCGCGCTACCCGTGCCCCTGGGAAGGGAAGAGTTTGATCCCTGATCCATCAGGCTTCCGCCAGCCCTCGGCTCATCCAGCCCCCGGGCCATTGCCAAGGCACGGGGGCTGTTTTGTGGCCGCAGGTTTTTCATTCTCTCCGGCCCTTCCTGCATCCCTTGAGGCTGAAAGTGTGGCAGAGCCCTCGGTACTGGGAGTGCTCCCGGCCGGCCCGGCCCTGTTGCCCTTTGCCTGCCGCCGGCAGCGGGATGCTGAGGGACCGTTGGGGAGCGGTCCCGCCCCAGGACACCCCGGCCTCTCTCGTCGTACCCGGGTGGGCGGGTGGGCCATGGTGACTGTCTGCGGGCAGGGCCGAGCCATGATTCGGGAGGAGACATGGCTCTCACCTTGCACCCCACTCCCTCCCTGGCCGGTGTGGCTGTTTAATGCCGCCTGATTCCTGGTATTCTTGTCGGTGTTTTAAGTGGTGAAAAAGTCATTTCCAGTCCCATGGTCCGCGTTTCACCCTGAACTCATTGAAAAGAGAGTGTGGGGTCAGGACTGTTTATTATACAACCAATTAAAACAGGAAAATATGCAAAGGCTTCATTCAGCGAGATCCGGCTATTGTTAAGCCGAAAATGATATTTTTGTTTCAAAAATAAAAAAGTACATTTGTTACTTAAAAAATCTCCGTTCTGCGTGTGTGATGGACGCGACTCCCGGCTGCTCTCTCCAGCTGTCCGTCAGCAGTGCCCCGGCGTTCGGGAGCGCGGCGTGCTTCGGTGGCCCCAGCTGGCCACCAGTCCCGGGCCGAGCCGCGGGCCCTGCGCTGCCAGATTCGGGATTCGGTCCTGCCCGCTCGCAGGAGAGGCCGGTCGGCCTCAGACGCAGGAAGACAGCTTCGGGCAGGCGGACGCGGGCAGCCGGCGTGATGCTTAGGCAATAGGAGGGAGTGAAACACACTACTGCAAGGACTAAAAAGCTCGGCACTGCAGCGGGCGACGGCCAGGGCCGGAATAAGCAGACCGGAGTGTCCCAAGACCCTCTGCAGAGCCCTGGGCACACCTCGCAGGCTAGGAGCTGGGGATGGAGCCGGTGGTTACCGCCACCCCACTTCTCCATCCATCCTAGAAGCCCATCCCCGGATCTGCGGGGCATCTCAGTGGTTTGGCGGGGCTCTGCTCTGCGGCGGCGAAACATCTGCCCCCCAGCAGGGATGCAGGGGGCACGGGGACTTCTCCCAGTGGGGTTCGGCGCCCTTCCGCTCCGCCGCCCGGGGCCTCCGAGGAACCTCCGCCCTCCCCAGGTAGTCCTCGGGGATGTGCTAAGCAGCGGGCCTGGGAAGCGCTCACCAAAACAACCGCTCCGGCTGGCCTAACGCAATGAGTTTATTTTAGTCCTTGAGCTGTATTGAAAACATTAGCTCTGCTTCTTGTGGTTGTTTACAGTATGTTGGTCTCAACATCACAGCCGCCCTTCTGGAAAACTCGTACAGAATTCAGGCAGAGGGAAACCAACACAGAAGTGACTGGGAAAGCATGATGGCAAATGATTAATCAAATCAGAGACAGGAAGGCGGAGGTAATCAATGAGTTTTCACTTATAGTTTACTTAGATGGACATCTTTTTCTTTTTTCTTTCTGTAAGTTTAGAAACCACACGGGGGTTTATTAGCCGAAGAAACAGCTGCAGGATTTGGGGCGCTGGTAGGAATTAATTCAAAATCAGCTACATGTTGCCTGAAGCAGAATTCGGCTTTCGACAGAACCTCGTGTTTGTTTCCACCCTAGCACACGGAGCCAGGCAGCGTGCACCGAGGCTGGGTTGCGATCCGCGGGACACAGCCCTCACCCCGCAGCCGGGACCTGCCTGGTCTCCCGGCGCTCTCGCTCAAGTTGCACAGCGGAAAATTCTGTGAGAAATACCATCAGAGGAGATGTTAAGGCGAAGCACTGGCTCTGCTTGCTCTGCCTTTGGGAGGGAGGACACCCGCCCTGCCCTCAGGTCCCGAGGTCTCGAGCTCCGTGTTCCCGGAGGACTCAGGCGGGAGCAGTGGCTCCGCAGCCTGCCCGAGAGAGCAGCAACTCCTGACATCGAAGGAGGCTTCTGGCTCCCCACCATGTCCCTGTAAATGCTACCGTTCTGATGGCAGATAAATTGGTCACCTATTTTCGTTTAATTTATTTCTTTTCCTCACTCTCTCCAACGGAATTGTTCCCCCCACAATACAGGAATAGCTGATTCGGAACGGTTACGAAGTAACAGACGGAATATCACATTTCTCGTTTACACCGACTTTCGAATCAGTCATTCACGGGGTGAATGCCGGCACGGGAGAGGCTCAATCCGCAGCAACCCGGGGTCTGGCCCGCGTCAGGGCATTTCACTAGCAACTGATGAGGACTCTGGCACTTGGCTGGGACGGGGGAAGCTGAAAACCTGCCAGGCTTCGGTAAATGGGCTCTGGAGCAGAATGGGGAAAAGGTTCGTGATTTCTAGGCTGGCGGGACAGCTTCCACTATTTAAGGTCAAAGACCCGGGCTCTGGGGATGTGCAGCCAGCTCCGCGCAAAGAACGGTTGCTTAAGATACGGCGCCCGTTTCCCCGTTTTTTTTTTTCCAACGACAACTGTGATGATTTTTGTTACTATCGTTGTGTTCCGTTAAAACCCAAACAAGCAATATAGGGTATGGCGAAGCTGAGCACAGTACGAAGCGTAATGTCCTAAGATATCAAAGCGGGGAAGAAACAAAGGGAGTAGCTCGCTACTCATCTTTTTGCAGGTGTTGCTTTTCACGTGATGTTCAGAAAAAAAAAAAAAAAGGCACGTGTTGTTGTCGATGTTTTGAGTTTCCTCTGCTCCTCGCTTTAGGAAGAGATATCGCTTGGTGCTTATCAACGACTACGACTGTGGCATTGGGACACGGCTTCTCACCGCTCGGGCACAAATAGTTATTGCAGTACAAAGGCTGCTGGCAGCCGGCCCCCGCAGCAGCCCCCGAGCCCTTAACTGGGGAGAGATTTCGCCCCCAACAGGGAGCACGAACCGGCGCCGGTAACGGCTCGCACAGGCAACGAAGCGCTTGTGAAGCAGCAGCGCTTCGGCAAATATTCCCGCCGCTGCCCTCCCGGCTGATAAAAGACTCCCAGGGCCCAGAGTGAGATGTGGAAGTGTTTCGTGGACAGGCAGGTTTCAGGGGATGGAGGTTTTAGGAGACGAAATTCTCACTTGGTTGACTTTTCCAGGCCGTGCCCGCGGCGAGGCTTGCACGCTGTGCGGGGTATGTGGCCAGACCCATTTGCCTTCTATAATTATTCCCAAACGACGCGGGAGGCACACACATCGACCGGGAACGGCCACTGGGACCCCCACTAATACCGGTGGAAATGGTCTCACAGATTACCACGGAAGCGCTGGCGTGTGCCCAGCGAGCAGCGGGAGTGGAGAGGGGCAGCGGCCGGCCTGGCGGCGGACAGGACACAGCAGGGGCAGCTTCTCTGTCCCCTGGCCTTACAGGTTGCCTCTTTGTTTCCTATGATGCCTCCGAGATACGAGGACATTTTAATAAAACAAAATAGACAAAAACAAACAAACAAACAAACAAAAAACCCAGAAAGCCTAAACTACCACCCCCCAAAACCAAACAAATAAACCAACAAAAATCCCCAAACCAAACCAAAAAGCAAGCAACCAAGAAACCCAAACAAATAAACAAAACAACAGGAGATTTTAAAAATTAGTAAGAGAATAGGTATGGTCTTTTGAAACCGATGTAACTGATCACGTCTCCTGCCCTGGCTGCTGGAGTTGCAGGAAACAGCCCTTCTTTACTCTTTCCTCAAACCAGTGAGCTTGCTTTGGAAGCTTCTTGGTTTGCCTTTTTTGATATACTACCGTTCAGCTCAGTCCAGAGCAGCCAAATGTTGTCTGGGACAGTCACCAATTGCCCTGGAATAGAAATGGGAACCACTTGTTTAAACATCCTAAGGTCCCCAAATCTCTACGAGCCATCTTAGAGGTTTTTTTTTTTTTCCCTTCCCGGAGCGGGAAGGGAGCAAGGGGATTACAGGGAGGAATGTCTGCCCAGCCTGCTACAAGCACAGTAAGATTTCACCATTTTTTTCCCTATCAGTTTTTCCATTCCTTGAGGAAAATTTTTCAGTATCTGACTCAAGGTGCATTATTAAAAAAAAATTCCCCACACCCCCCGTTGTTGTTTTGTTTTATCTCAGTCCTTTTTCATGTTATATTTAAAAAGTGACAGATTTGGTAGAACTCTCAACTGTTTCCTATTAGAGACTGAGAGTTCACCAGTGTGCCTTCTGATGTTCCACATTACACGTTCTGGAGTTTAAAGCAGGAACACATCCTAAGTAGTTACAGTTGGCCCGATGCGGGAAGCCCGTTCTGTCGTTATCTCCCTGAGCTCTCGCAGTGACTGCGGTAGCCCGGCCCGCCGCTGCCCCCTCCCGGCTCCGCACCGGTCCCGCACCTCTGCCCCCTCCTGGCTCCGCACCGGCTCCGCATCAGCCTGGCCCGCACCTCTGCCCCCTCCTGGCTCCGCACCGGCTCCGCATCAGCCTGGCCCGCCGCTGCCCCGGCCCGGCTCCCCACCGGAGGGAGCCAACCCCGCCGCGGCCCGTGCTGCGGAGGGCTATGCTGGCGCGGAGGGTCGCAGGGGTCCGGTTCATCGCCGGCCAGATGCTCTGGGAATGGTCTAGAAAATCCCCAGAGGAGTCAAGGGTGAGCGTGAGCTGTTTCCCAGCCCGCGGTACTGGAACGTGGGGAAATCCTGGGGTGTAAATACGCAGCTGCACGTTTCTCCATTTCCCTCATTGTTTCTTTGCTTTCTGCTGCTGCTTTCACCTCTATTGCTGCTCCCTCCTGTGACACCGCAGGGCTGCGGCACTTCATCCCGACAACTGCCGTTGCTCCAGTTCCCTATTTTTAACCACTAATGTCTCTTGTAATGAAGGGGATTTCCCTTCGTACAACAAGGCATTCTGAGCCCTTGTGTTTTGGAGTGCCTCTGAACAAACACCAGCGATGTGGTGTGCAGAGCAGCACTCAGTGGGATACTTAAAAGGTATCAAGCAATCTTCAGAGCCACATTTTCTTGTAAATACATGCAGGATACAAGACCTAAGTACAAAAGAATCCTCCTTTGGTAACCAAGACCTTGTAACTATAGACATGTGCTGAAATTTTTGGTGGTAAGCCTTCAGTTTATATCCTCAGACCCCCAAAATGACTGTGTGGTCCATTGATCATGAGCAAATGTTCACATTTGTGATTGCAAAATGTGAAATAAGGAAGACTAAAAGGGATGTGAGTTAAGCCCTTTCGATACATCACTAGCATTCATTAATGCATGGACACAAGATAGCTGCTGACTATGTAATGTATGCAACAAAATCACTAAATGCATCAGAGTTTAAGGTGCTCACAGTTTGTTAGATCCTGCATGAATTTTAATATTCTTTAGGTGATCATGTCACCATTTACTTGAACAAGAACTGAATGTTTGTAAAGCATCAGGAGCAAGAGAGTTTGCTAAAGGAAGTAAAGTGCAGTGGATTCGAGAGGAATGCAAGGCACAGTGTAATGATCAGTACTGCAGTAAATAGCAAGTCCTGGTTTTATCTGTGCTGATGCGGGTTCCCTGGCTGGGGCCTGGAGCTGGACCTTCCCCAGTTTGATTCTGCACTGGGTCTGGGTAAGGAACTCTGGTGCATCGGCACTGTGACTGTCAGGGACTCCTTGTGTTCCTTGTCTGAGCTTGCTGAGGGGTGAGCTGTGGGATCGTTGCCTCCATTGATGACATGGAATATGGACAGCAACATCCCTGAATCATCCCAGTTTTCAACTGCCCAGGCTCGATGCAGGTGAAGCCACTATTCCTTTCAGAATCACAGTATGAACATCACAGCTCTGGTGGTAGAACAGCAGCTTGCAATGGAATGCTGTCCTACCAGCAGCTTTCTGCAGTGACCAAAATATGTAGGCCTCTTTTTCTGGAATCGTTTTAGATATTCCATCTTTTAAGTGACAAATAAAGATTAGAGCAGAGCTGAATTTTGAACTGTTTGAGCACTCACAGCTTAATTGGAAAACAGGGTGCTGGCTGCTTCTGAGAGGAATATGTTTTCCTCTCATTGGGAATTCCAGGTGTGGGAATTTCTTCTTGTGGTTTATCTTTATAGCTGTTGTTGTCTTTGTTTACTGTTCAAGCAGGCGTGGGGCATTGCTGCAATACCACAGCCCCAGCTTCTGAGAACCCCCAGTCAAAATATTTCTGTGATGTTTTCAGATTGTTGGCCACCTCAGAATGAAAGGTGCCTCACTCATGAAGAAGCTGCTAGGACTGTTGCTTCACTGGTGCAAATCATCATGGTAGTGAAGCCTCATCACGTTTTGTGTGGATTTCTACTTTTATTGACATGGCAATGGTTGATGGTGCCTTGTTTTTTTGTCCTGTGCTTCACTGTGGTACAGAGTAAGTAATGTTTTAACTTTTGCACTTTTCCCTTGTGAACTGGGTGAGATGGATTGTTTTCTGGTGGTCACAATATTTTCTGGCTGGCAGTTGGAAAGAAAGCTCATCCTCTTGAAACCCAGTGGGGTAAGAGTGGGATGGAAAAGGTGAAACTCTGCTCAGCTGTATTCTCAGCCTACATGAAGGAAAGTGCCCGTGGATTCGGCACCAGTGGATCTGACACAATGTGAGAACTGTTTTCCTGTATCACTTAGATTGTAGTTGAAATGTGAAATGAGCTCCATGTGGCAGGAGCCAAAGGGAAGAAAAAGGGAAAGGAAAAAAGAAAAGCAGCACTTGCCAAAAGTTTCGGTTATCCCTTGAAGCTATATTACAACATATACTATCCTAATTGAATCAGTGTGAGAACTTTTCCCCTCAGTTGAGATTCGTGCTGGTCTCTGTCCACTTTTCCCTGGAGATGCTCACATTTGATATGGAGATGTGCTGGGGACACCCGCACCTACGGTAAGATTTTGACATTCAGTACAATGCTTCAATTGCTGAGAAAGAAATGTCAATTCTTACACAGTGTTACCAGATTCATTATGATTTTCTCCCTCTTTACAGACTCTCCCCTTCTTTATAGCCTTAGCACAAGGGTATGGTGCAGGAAAGTTTTGTTGGAGTAAAGGCTACTAGATCTGCTCTGAGGATGTATCAGATTCATTGTTCCTTTCTAGGGAGTTTGTTCGGATGATTTAATAAACCTTAGAAATACTGGTGGCATCTTCCAAGAGTCACTAATAAGGCTGATGGTGACAGAGAAGGAATGTGGTCTTGATGCTGCTCAAGGTCTCCCACCCTGTTAGCCCTGACCAGGATCTGTCTGTGAACACTTCTCTTTCACTTGGGAAAGGGCCAAAGAAAGCCCTGTAACCATTCATTTGTTGCAGTCACAGAGTATTCTTAGAAGTGAAAATATCTGCACATTTCAAAGCCTCGGTGCCATCACCTAGCACAAAATTAATTGACAGGTCAGAAAGCAAAAGCAATTGATACCCAAATACACGTCTGCTCTGTAAGTATTCACATGTGCGAAACAATACGTGATCCATGAGCACATATGGCTCTTGTATCAAATACATGGAATCAAGTTGAATTACAAAGACTTTGAAAAGATCCTCAGTTTAAATGTACACAGCTCTCTGAAATGTCCATCGAAGTTTAGTGCAGCAATTAAAAACAGATAGATTGTCAGGATGCATAGAGCAGGGGTAGAGTTAATTCAGTATGAAAGAAATGAGTGACTGGGAATGAGAGAGAAGAGCAAAAGAAACAGGAGAAGAGCAAGAATGAATGGAGAGACAAAATGCTAATAAGGGGGGTTAGGGAGAGCCAGGAAAAGAAGAGGGTGAAAGAAAGGAAGAGGTGAAAAAAAGGAGAGACTTAAAAATGAAGGAAAAGCATGAAATAGGAAAGAGAAGGAGAGCAGCAAGGAAAATAATGACATTTTATTGTGTAATCTGGCAGCTTTCACTTTGAGAGAACAAATCTTGGAGCAGACCTAAAGGCTATTCCTCATATATCAAAAGTATGTGGGAGTGCCTTTCTTTGACTGTTATATATATACACACATACAGTTATGTAAATATCATTACACAGGATGTGCAGTCTTTCTGGGGATCCCACACTGCTTCCCAGAATCACAGTTTCTCTCACACTGATGTGTGTCCAGCACCTGTAATGCCCTTCCTCTGTGCTGTGAGCCAGGGCTTTCTGTTTTGCTTTGCTGTTTGTTTCTGCCCTGCCTCCCCAGAACTGAGAATGCTGTTTCTGTCCCCCTGAGAACTGGGAATGCTGTTTCTGTCCCCCCTGGCCATTATTCTGTCCCTGGTGAGGTGACAGCCTGACATGACCTTGGGGCTGCCTGCTGAGACATCGCTGTTGTTTGCAATTGCTGTTTCCATATGTTCGTATTCATGGCAACAATTTCATTTCTCACTGGCTGATCCAAATCACTTCAGATGTTCTGTTGTTGAATTAATTTGAGGGGGATTGTATTGTTCTTACCTTGTCTGTTCTCTACATGCAAGCCACTGATAAAATGACATCACTTTTCAAACTTTCTTTGGGCTAAAAAAGTTACTTGAGTGATATTTTAATCTATCTGATAGTTTAACAATGCTAAATATTGATCAGAATCTGCCTCCTTTATAACAGGCCCTTTCTTGTTTTAACATCATCTTCTACCCTCTGCTTGGAGACTACTGGGACCATCAGTTCTTTGATCAAGACTACTTATACTCATGCCCAGTAAGCTGCTCTGTTACTCTGTCAAGGAAAGATGGATTGGATGTGATCATTCATCTGCCTTTAGGAAGGCAGTGTTGCAGAGAGGGGGACAACAGATGGTGTTTCTTGGTGTGACATGCATCTTTCTAGACAGCTGAGCATCCCAAGGAATTTCTGATGCCTGCTGGAGCAGGTGTACTGCCCAATCCCCCTGCCACCTAACTCTGCATGTGCTGGGCTGACTTGTCTCATTCAACAAAATGCATGTTTTATGGATCTTCTTAGACAGCCACAAGATTCATTCCAAAGCTGCCCACACGGTCCCTGTGTGTCTTCTCTTGCTTGAGGTCTGGCTGTCACATCCACCACACCCAGGATGTTGTGGATAGTGGAAGATCTCCTCATCTTGCACAGTGACTGATTTGTTGCTGGATGTTTAGATGGGTGAATGTAACCATACAGCTGGCTCCCGGCCTTGCACTGATTCCAAGTCTGGGGTGAGGAGGGTCAGATGCCTTTTGTTTTCTTTCATATACTGTTTTCTTTCACCCTCTTCTCCAAATAATCCTCAGGTCCTCCCACGTTTGCCAGCCATGGAGGGCACCTTTTTGAAGGAGTCCAAAGGGATTGGTACATTTATAGTTCAATGATGGATGCTTTATTTCCTGGTGCTGTTAGAAATGGCAGCTCTGCATTTTCTTAGCAACTTGTATGCTTTGTTCCTATGCCCTGTTGCAGCTGGAATTGTTCAATTCACCTTTTCTAGGCTACAGAGCTGTCTAGTTTGAGCATGATTTTCAGGTTCATTAAATATTTAATCATGAAAAAACAGCTTCCAGACATTGCTGGACTATTTCTGAATGTCTTTTCTGCTGCTTGAAATAAAATTCTGGGCTAAATTTTGTCATTCTCCCTCACCATTTCCCTGTTATATTTCTCATCATTCTAATAGTTCTTTTATGAAGACAAGAAACAGAAACATGGATGTTTAACACTTAACAATGTCTTATTGTCTCATTGCTTTTGGAAAGGGGGTTGGAAGAGGAAAAACCTCCCATACAGCTATAAACAAAACAGAAGGAAGTGATTTCACCGTCCAGGGGAAAGCACAGCTCTCCTGTGGAGGGATTTTTATTTCAGTTGAGGGGAAATGCACCACTGCTCTGGTACTGAGCAGTGGTTTTCAACAGGTTGCAATGCTGAAAAATCTGTCAGGAACCCCCAGATATGCTTTGTGCACCTTGGGAGCATTTCTGATAAGGATGGTGATGAAAATGGCTCATAGTCTACTAGTGTGAAGTCAATGGCAATTTCATTCAGCATTCAGCATTGTATACTTGGGTTTGCTAGGGAAAAAAAATGTGCCATATCCAGCCTGTTCCAGAGGCATAATTTTAGTGTTGTACTTGAGTACTGCGTTTTCAAATCTGTAGCATCTCCCCAGTTGTTGCTTTCCAACTCATGAACTTTTTAGAGTCCCCTACCTTGGCCATGTCTGACATATTAATTTACCTCTCCTCATCCCTGACCAGCCCCTGGACATGATAATGATGTAGAAACCCAGTTGCATCAAAGTCTGGGTATCCTCAAGCTACAAGAGATCAAAGTTGCCATCACTAAATATAGTTAAAAAAAAAAAAAAGTGGAAGTTGTAACTTCAGAAGTGGTTAACAGCATAGATGGTGTAAAAAAATTCCTTATGTTTCAATAAAAGAGGAGAAAAAAAGAGACAGAATGAAACAATCTAACCAGATAAAATCTGCTTCTAGAGTGTGAGGTGGAATCAAAACATCATTGAAGAATTGGGGATGAAGTGGTTAAAAAGCTCCATAAAAAAAATCTACAAACTTAGCAGTCTTTGTGAAAATAGCAAATAAAGAGCCAAGGGCTAAATGAAGTACAGCATTAAGGTCACTACTGAATAATACAGAAAATGAGTCGTAGCCTCAAGTCAGGAATAGAAGTGGGTGTAACATCATCACAGACTGAGCTTTCATGGAGATACTTGCAATAGCTCTCTCACAGTGAACTAGAGAAAGGGCTTATAGCAGATTATTTAATGCCTTGAGTGTGATAAAGCAAAAATGGTGCTGAGCATCCCAATTTTATTCCCTTTCTCCAGAAGATGTCCAAAGTTAACTAGACTTCACACAGACACGTGGAGGAAAATGTTTCAGGACTCTTTGTGCTCTTTTGCTTCATTTTCAGGTCACCCCTTCTTAATGCTCCAGATGGAAGGGTTGATCCCAAAGCCTCTGAGACAAGCAGTTGTTTGGAGCAGTCAGCCACCACACCTCCAGCCCGGCAGCACTGCAGTGTGCTGGGTGAAATGCCATGCTCCAGGCAGCAGAAGGGGCTGCTTGGCTGCAGTGTGACCCTGCTCTAGAAGTCATGCAAGCCCTGGCTTAGGATGCACATTTCCCTCACTTGGGAGGGAAATTGTCAGTGACATCTCTACAGAGATCACAGCCAGAAAAGCAGCTGTGAGCAGTTTAAATTTTGTACATAAAATATGAGAGACATGAATTGCAGTATTTGTTAATACTCATAGGATCACAGACCTGCTGAAGAAAACTCCCTTGAGACTCACTCCTTGAGTACAAGAGAGGTTAGTTCCCACTCATATAGCATATATTTTGGCTAGGACAGAAAGGAGAACTTGCACTTACAGAGGAACCTTGACTGAAAAAAAGGGAAAGAATATATAACAAATCTGTAGAAAGAAGCATGAGATTAAGTACAGATTGGGCAACAAGGAAATTTTTCCAGCTCAGCAAGGAACCCTTGAAAAAGGGAAGAAATACTACTAATACAACCAGAAAAGACATAAAATAAGCTTTTATTTCTCACACAGTGAGTTTATTTTGTTCCAATATTTAGCTGCTCTGGCAGTTTATAATTTCAATGTTAGGAAAATGTGAGAGTATTTGAGTAAAGTGATATGCTGAAGTCAAGAGGCTTCCTGCCAGTGGAGGAGGAGAACTGAGGACTACTTGTTTAATGGATGCTCCTGAAGTGGTTCTGCTTAACCTGGTGCTTATCCCACGGTGAAGCTCTGATTTGATTCCAAACAAATTTGTCCTCACAATCTTTTAGCCTAAGGGTTTTTACAGCTGCTGTAGCTAACCAATTGATGATCAGAGTGGGTTTATGCCCATGCTCTTGGAAGGGAAAGGAGCAATAGGCCAGTTTGGAGAATGTCCGAGAGTCTTGCAAAAGTCAATACATCAGCAAGCTGTGCTAACAACACAAGGGCCCATGACAGATATTTCCCTTCCTGAATGCCCTCCCAGAGGAGGTAGGCTATGCCCCTAGCCAACAGAAATCTCCAACTGTCTGCTTAGAAACCTTGCAGCAGGGCAGGACCAAAGGTGGAGCAAAACCATGTGAACTCTCACCTGAGCTGAGTACATTGAGTCTTAGATTTGAACAAGATGCTGTCATTTGAACACATACCATCTCCTTTGGACAGTGTTCAACATATCAGTGACTTTGCTTAAGATGCACAGTAAGGTTGTGATTGTATATTTTGTTATGAGAAAATGTTCGTGTCACAGCTGACTTCTTCAAGGTCATATCCTTATTATTCAAGCTGACTGGGAAATTGTTACAAAGTGATTCCCTGGTTCTCCACTCCTTGAGAAAATGCAAATTTGTCAGAAAAAGAAAATCCTTGATTTTTTCATTGTAAAGACTCTTAGTATGTAAAAATATTCTGATTCCCATCCACAAGGCTGAGTTGGGTTTTCTGGCTAATACAAATGTGCAGGAGGAATGTTGCCAATGGGCTGTTTTTAGCAGCATGAGAAACAATACCAAACGTGGGGAATGACCCTGCAATGCTTCACTGGAATGACTCAGCAGTACTAATTGTCACGATCAGGCTGGCAAAGCCTTGCGACTGCTGCTGGGTTAGTTCATTCCCATCGGCTGCGTCACCGATGGCTTCCCTCGCTATGCGGCAGAGGAAGTCGTGAGACAATAGCTACGGCAGTAGGAAGCTTTCTAGCCTCAGCCCTGCTTCCTCCTGGCAGCAGGGGTTTACCTGCTTGTCCACTCCTCTCTCCTAGCTTCACCATCGTATAATACCTTGCTCAACAGCTCTGGTTTGGATAGAGGGAGGTCATGTTCAAGATGCCACAGGAATAAGATTGTTCTCAAGGTATGTATTTACAGCAAGCTCTGCTGCAAGCTCTGAAGAAGCTGTTGCAGCGTTAATAGCTCTGCTGCTGCCAGATGAAAGGAGGAGAGTGTTCAGATCTAATAAATCAACAGATGTTAAAGCAATCGCTGCCTTCTCTGTTATACCGCACATCAACGGGAATGTGGTAAAGTATTTTTTTGTACCATTTAGCATCTGACATTTCATCATGTCTTGTAAGTGTGCATTAGGAGAGTGGAATGTTGCTATATTTGTACTTGCAGATTTGGAATGAGAATAAAATGTGGAGAGATGCAATGTGCACACGGAATGTTTTCTACAGGGGCTGAGGAAATCCAGAACAGTAAAGCCTGAGCTGTCTTGAAACTTCAGGCTGCAAATGCAGAGGCAGAGCCTATATTGGTTTTGAATTGGAATGGAAAACTGTTGAAACTTGCAGCTGCTTCTTCAAACCCTGCTCAACTGTGGGATCACCAATATTGTTGTAAAATACTGAAATAGCTGATTTGAGTTTTGTAGTTACTCTCAAATTGTGTTATTCCTTTGTCTTGTCTCTAGGATATCAGTGATGGCTCTCTGTCTAGACACTTCAGAAGGGAGCCTTTGCTATTACACTGTTTTTTAGGGACCAGCCTTTCACTGCTGAGACCTGGTGGGGCCATGATACAACCCTGTCTCACTGCAGCCATGGTACTGTGCATCAGCACCATATCTCCCTGTTCTTCTGTCAACAGTTTTCTGTTAGATCCCTTCTTGCCTGTTAGTGAGGTCTCTGGAGTCACTACCAGCCTGTAGTCAGCAAATCTGCTCTCTTGTCGTCTCATAGGCCCTAATTAACCTGAGCTTCTCCTGAGGCTTAACACCAGCACATGACCCAGAAGGCTCCTTCAGCTCATCCTGAAACCTTCAGTCTTGTCCGAGTTATGTGGCACGAGTAATCTCACCTATGTCTGGCCATGAATCCTGTTGTTCTGGACCTCAACCCACAGACTGACATTGCAGCCTGGCTTCAGACCTGCCTTGTCACTATAGACCTGTTCTGGAGACCTGAAGGAGACAGGCATGTTGCTAGAGTGGTGAGGAACCAGCAGCCTTGGCTGCATTTTGATGTGGAAGACAGGCCTTGAGAGATGGGCCTGATGTTTAACTCACTCATTGTGAAGATAAAGTGAGTTCTCTCCAGACATGAAGAAACACTTCTGCGTAAGGTGCAGAAAGTCTTTTCTGGTAGATTTGTGCAGGGAGAGTCAGCATATGCTAAAAGATGGAAGAGAATTGCAGAGGCAAAAAGGGTATAATTCCCATCTGTCTTCCCCTGTTTTCCAGTACTTCTCAATTAGCTTGTTTGAATGTTGCTGTACCTTTCTTGGTTGCCTTTTCTGCTCCTGCTTGGACTGTGCTTTATCTTTGTTTTAAGAACAACATCAGCTTTCAGGTCTCAATCGTTTCTTCTTCAGTCACCTGTGCTTTGTGCTGGCAATGTTCTTTGCTTCCAGCAGAGGCTGCTAAGGCTAAGTGAATAGGCCTTCAAGGAGGTGCAAGGACCTAGTGCTTTCTCTCCTTCCGGGTGGTTCTTAGACTCTTTAATTTGATGAGAGAAGCAGAACGGAGCATTTTAGACAAGCCCACAGCTTCCAGGGATTTTCCATTGCAATTCAGCCACTTCTCAGGCTACCTTGCCCCATGGCCAAGCTTACTCCTGTAAGTATGTGTCCCTTCCCTTCTGAAGTCCATTCCCATTCCTTTCACTCGCCCCTTCCAGTGAGCTGTATACAGGGGTAAACTGGGGCAGCGATGCAGAGGGACTGCAGCCAGACTGGCCTCCCCACCTGAGTGTCAGCTTAATGGTGGTTGAGAGGAGACTGGGACAGGAAAAGATGTACCACATGCAGGTCTCTTTTTAAATTAATTGATAGGTAGACACACCTTGCTGTATGGTAGCAGAAACTTGGGTTTTATCCTGCACATGAGAAATCCCTCTCACAGTAGACCTTGAAGTCTAGCACCAAGTGCTGGTTTGCAGCTTGAGCGTTAAGAAAAGAGCTGTTACAGGCTGCCCACCAGAAAGTGGTTGCTCAGCTGCTGCCTCCTACAGTATGTGTTTGAACCATTTGCATGTTATGGGTGTTTGGTTGCAGGCATGTAGGCAGAGAGCTGTGATAGCAGAACTTAGTGAAGAGCACAACTACTTCTCTTTACCTCTGCTGTAGTCAGCTGTACAGGAGCCTTTGTCACAGAGTGTTGAGCTGTTGGACACAGGACAATGCCTTGACTCTCACAGGCATTATTTCACCATGTCTGTATTTCTATTTTAAAAAAAGAAATCTTCCACTGACATCTCAGTGTTAATGAATATTTGCCTAAGGCTCCTCTGAAAAAATACTCTGCTTGAAGACTGAGTATCTGTTCTGGGCCGAGAATCACAGAATTGTTTTGGTTGGAAGAGATCTTTAAGAGAATCAAGTTCAACCATTAACCTAACACTGCCAAGTCACCAGTAAATCATGTCCCTCAGAAACACTTCTACCTGTCTTTTAAGTACCTCCAAGGATGGTGACTCCACCACTTCCCTGGACAGCCTGTTCCAGGGCTTGACAGCCCTTTCAGTGACGAAATTGTTCCTCATATCCAACCTAAATCTCCCCTAGTGCAACTTGAGGCTGTTTCCACTTGTCCTATCACTTGTTATTTGTCTTTCTTGGAGTGAGAGGCCCAAAACTGAACCTGGTGTTTAAGATGCAGCCTCATCAGTGCCAAGTACAGAAAGATGATCCCTGCTCTAGTCCTGCTGTCCACACTCGGAGCATTCTTTCTGTGATGCTCCATTGTTGCTTGGCCATATAGGCTGGTTTGGAGTATTTAATTTCACTAGGAATTCCATGTAAGCCTTCTGTACGTTGGCTGAGCAGGGGAACAAATAGCTCCGCAGCTCTCCACAGTTAGGACAGCTCACGGCTCAGTACCTGTGCCAGAGGACTCCGGGAGGCTCCCCCTGACCGCCGCAGGTTAATTCCTGCTGCTGTCAGAGAGGCGAGGTCAGGGGCGCGCAGCGCTGCCGCTCTCGCCCGCCAGGTGGCGCCATGAGGTGCGGCAGAGCCTAGCCGGGAGAGGCTCCTCCCGGGGCCGCAGTAAAGCCGCTGGGTGCCTCGTGCCGCCGGCACCGGGCCGGGCACACCGCACAGCCTCTCCCGGCCTGCTCGCACCCGCTCCTGGCACCACCTTGAGGGCCTCCCAGCGGGAGAGGCACCGGCAAGGCGCTCCCTCCCACGCCCATCCCTCCCCTGCTTCCACCCCCTGGGGGTGCCCGGTGAGATGGTGCCGTACCACCGGTGAAAACATCACCTATATGGATATATTTGGGATTTGAAACTCATCCTGAGGTGTATTTGTCAAGTGCCTGCTAAAGAGGGGCCCCGGGTCTCCTTGAAGCTGCTGGACAGTTCAAAATACTTAACACTCCATGAGGTCAGCGGGTGTAAAAGCACCCTCGGGAATAGTTCCAGTAAGGAATAACCACAGCCAGCCAGTCTCAAAAACACACAAGTCTCCAGCTCCTGTGCTGTATCTCACCTGTGGGTATGCACTAGTCAGAGCTGTAGGTGAAGTTCTGAGGGTGTTGCTGCCAGCTTCATTAGAGATGAAATTTCAGCCACAGCTTTTCTTGAAGAGAAACCAAGCGTTAAGATGCAGCACTTGTGAATTACTGCCTCGTGGGTATGTTACTCTGTACTTGCCCATTGCTGAGGTCCTCAGGCCATCTGGCATGTCCTCCAAGGGGATTTAAAAGGATCATTTACAAATGCCTAATTAAATGTTTACTACCCTTGTCCCAACTGGAATCAGGGCAGATTATAAACACATATCCAGTTCTTTTTGGATATAGACTCTCAGCTTAATTTAAATTTTGGAGGAATGAGTTCCATAGGTTAATTATGTGCTGTATGGAAAGGCATTTTAGAATTTAAAATGTTGCCTTTCAAGCTGTATTGAAGTCATCTTGTTCTTGCATTATTAAATGGGGGTAATCAGTTAGCCCAGAGAGGACATCAAGGACTTAAATAATATGTATTAGTGTCAAAACATGTTAATCATAAACAGGACTTGGGTTACTATACACTCCTGTTAATGTCCACACTCACTCTAGACTGAACCTTGAGTTTCTGTGTGAAAAAGTATTTACTTAGATTTGAGGTTTCCACCCTTTCCATTTCCTTACATATCTCCTGTGTTCAAACATTGAGACAGGAGGAACCCAAGCTCCTATCTCCTGTATTGATCCTATTAATTTCAGGGTGTGCTTATATGAGCACGCTCTTACTCACTTCTTTTCCGTACTTCGTTTGAGTTTTCCCAGACCCAATATCATCAACATCTCTGTGAGGATGTAGTAGCCAACAGCTTGGTGTTTTACTCTGAAGCAGGCAGGGTTGTAATCTCTCTTCTTTCCTAGTACCACTTAGTACTGCACATGTTTTTTTTCCCCACAAGCCAAAAGAGCACCTGTACAATTTCACATAATTACAGATGGATGGTTAGGTTCCTGCAAAGATACTTTATTTTTCAATGTCCCATGCCTTTATGACCATAACTATGTATTCCCATATGTGTTCTGAAGCTGTTTGTGGTAGTACTCAGGTAGATTTTGTGTTAACTGTAAGCAGCACCATCTGAAAACAGACATGCCTTATTACTTTAATGAAGTACAATTATCTCTTAAAACGCCCAGATTGGGCCAGCCTTTATTTTATCCCTGTAATTGACATTCGGCTTGAAGTATTTCTAACTACAGCCAGTAAACAGAGACAAAACCCAATCAGCAGTAACTCATTCACCCATTGTCCAACAATGTCTCCAGTGATTTATTTGATGACTGTAGCTTGGACCTGTGTGAGATGGGGTGAGCAGTGGAAGTGATAGACTTTAGGACTGATGAAAAACAGGTTCAACTATTGCTGAATGATTTGGAGAGTGCATTGGGAGGTGATGGTACATGGGAGATTGAATTGTATGTTTCTTGAAGGAACAGGAGAACATCTGCACGTTTAAATAAGCTGGCATCCAGCTTTTTTTACCCATATTTAAGGTAATCCCAACAGGCCAACTCTCAGATTTTATTGAAGCTTTCTTATCTAATGACTGAGATTTCTTCCTCTTTGGATTTTGTCCAGAGAAAGCAGGGAGCAACTATCAGTGAGCTTCCAGTAGTGCTGTGAGTAGAGGGTATGGCCAGCACATATGAAAATAAGATAGCATTACTCTTTATAAGAAGTGGCAAAATCTGGCCTGTAGATATCACCACTATTTTTCCGCTTACACAGAGTCATTGGTCATATGCCAACAGAAAAAGCTGCCAACTAAAACGTTTTAAGAAAGGAAACACTGTTTGAAGCCTGGCAATAAATATTTTCCTTCCCCTGAAGTATGTGCTGAACATATATAAAGAAGACTCAGAAGAAGTGCCCAGTGAGGTTTAACATTTTGTGATCAGATGGATGGATTTGTTAACATTTTCCACACTGTGTTCTTTAACAGATGAGCACTGTAACTAACACTAGTCAGTTAAAACCAGTAAATAAACACTGAAAACAAGAGAGTGTAATGCAGTGGGATAAAGCCATTAAAAAGGCAATGGTATAACATTAAAATGTCAACACCATGAATTCTTTGTTGGTTTAAAATTCCTTGGCTGTTCTGCCACTTTCTTTGTTTCTTTATGCCACTTTTTTTTTCTTATAACTGAAAACATCAGATGACCACTAGCACTGAATATGCAGCAGTGCTGCCTCCCAGGATGTGTAACTGCAGCCTTTAAGCCCGGCGTTACAGCATCAGTCGAGATCCACGTGGCCAATTGTTTTGCAGACATAATGGTGGTGTATTTATGTATTTCTGAACTTGTTTTTCAGGATCTGTGGCTGCCTGTGTACCATGGAGCTTGCTGCTTAACAACAGGAATAAAGCACTTGTCAGGCAGAAGCAATGCGTCAGTGCGAAATGGAATTCGCAAGACTAAAGTTTACACGAGGCAACAGCGAGATCTACAGTGCCATTCTGTTAGGCAACAAAGGTAATTTGTTATGCAACATAATAAGGACTTGTGTGTGACAGACGGCAGTGGCTCTTGGTTGCAGGGTGTTGACATCAACAAGCACATGCAGCATGCAGATATAAGAGAGTCACTATACAGAGCAAAGAATTCAAAAGCTTTGTTGTTACTGCAGGGGTGTTTTCCAGCTTAAAATTCACATAATAAACAAATGCACTTAGACCAGTACTGTAGCCATGTACAGTCTGAGTAGGACCCTCATTGTTTCATTCTGGATTAGTCTGTATCTTAAACCTGACTGTCTGTCCAGGGGCCACAAGGCCCCTGCACACAAGTGTTATGCATCTCATGGGGTTCTGACACATTTGGCTGGTCTCCTGCAAAAGAAGTGTGAGTGTACAACTAAGATAAATTCATAATGCTGTTTACTGCTGCCCAGAAGTCCATGATGTCTCCATTTCTGCTGTTAACACACACACTCCTAAAAGCCAGTTATCCTTCCTGTAAGGAGACAATGGTCATTCACCTGTTCTGCAAATAAACTGCCACGTGGGCTGTGTACAGGGCTGGGAATAGAGCCATGGCTTATAAAGCAGCAACATACATCTACTTTGCCATAAGACCTTTCAAAACAAATGTACCTGCTGGTATAATTTGGCCTCTCGTTTATGATGACTTAGGCTGCTCTCTGCCTCCAGAGCTGGGCTAGACCCAAAGATCCTGTTTGCTGACATTCCAATGCTGTCTCACAAATGCTTGTGTAACTCACTGTTGGGTATGTGTTCTCCTGGCCCACGCTGAATGTTTCCCTTGTCATTCAGCTGGAAGAGAGAATCTGGGAGCAGTCTCTTCCTGGGAGCTGTAAGGGATTAACACTTCTCTGTTAATTGGGAGTTAATGCTTGCTTTTTGCCTCAAACCACAGTCAGGCCTAGTTGGCTAGACCACTTTAGGGGGAGGTATTCCTGTAGAAAAGTCAAAGATACCCATTCCCTGTGTACTGTGCCTTAAGCATCACTGCTAGTGGCAGGACATTGGTGTGGTTCTGACTATGCCAGTGACTCAGCAAGGGCCTGGTCTGTTTACTTCTACTCAAACAGGAGCCCAGCTACTCAGCACAGTTATGACAGAGCACAGTTAAGCTTAAAACACTGAATTAGCCTCTACCTTGGTCAAGCTACCTTATCTCTCTGGTGAGTTGGGTGAGATGGGAGTATCATCTCTATGCTCTTACTTTTGGATGCATGAAGGTCTGACCAAACAGCTGAAAGAGCTGAAGAAAATCTGATAAACAAAAGCTGCTTAGTGAGTTATGGTGTAATGTTTGGCATGATTCACAGGCCAAGGTATTCAAACTAATATGTGACTGAAAAATTTTTGCTTTTGGTGACAAACAGGCACCTGTACTTCATTTCCAGAGATGCGAAGCACCTGCCATTCAGTAGTGGCTTCCTCACCATTATAAGGCAGATGGCCCCGTTTTTCTTGTGTATTTTTTCTTCCACAGCCTCCTGAACAATATGGATCAAGTCCTGATGGAGATATTTTAGGATGTACCATGATAGAAATACTTCATGATGATATTGGAATTTTTTAATTTAAGAAATGTTGATTTAATTACCAACCAAAGTAATTAAATTAAGTCTAACCAAATGAATATTGCATCACAAGAAGCAGTAAGATTACATACTATGAGGATAAGAGGCAAACAAACCAACCCTGCCTTTCATGCGGAAGATGCTATCTGGCATTTGCATAGATATTGTTTACGTAATTAAAGCCATCCTTGATGTGTAATGCTGTGATTACAGTCCTTGCTAGTTTGTAGCAGTTGGTAGACCTTATAATGAACAAGTATAAAAATATCCCAGGGACTCTAGAAAGCATTACAGTGACTTTGCAGACAATGAGTGTCCTACAGAAGTATCCTTGCTTTTTTCCCAGGGAAACATCTTGTTAACATTCATCAGTGTGAACGCCATTTTGCATTGAGAGAATTCTGGTTGTGGAGCAGTCTGGGTGCTGTGCACAGAGAGCTCACAGGTGAGTAAGCCAGCTGGCTCTTTCTGCAGTGCGTTTTCAAATTCACTGTGCTGCTTGGCTGAGTCCCGGGTCATGGAGAGGTGAGCTGCTGTGCTAGACAGCCCTGGGTGAGCTGCTCTCCCAGAGGTACTGTGCTTGGCTGGGCGGCGCAGTAGATTTGTGCAGTGGTAGGCGATCCTGTGTCGGACGTGCTGCAGAGTTGTCTTTCTGCCTGAATGCAACTACTAGCAAATGTTCTGCTGCTTCATTCCTCTGCAGCCTGCTTTCAGGACCATTTCAAGGTCAAGGTTGTCAACAGGGCTGTGAGTGCAATGCTTCCTCTCAGACTTTGAGGCCCGTGGTGATTATTTATGACACACTTGTGCAGTACCTAGTGCACTGGAATGTTACTTTCCAGAGCACTTACAACCTGCCTAGGAGCCACACAGTTCATGTGCCTTTTATGCATCTGTCAGCTCTGCTGCCTGCCCCTCCAGGGCCCTCACATGGACAGCTGAGTTGCCCTTGCCTTTGAGACTCTCCCCTCAGATACTGTTCACAGGGAGCAGCTGGAGTGATTGATGCTGGGGATTAAAGCCACCTTCTGGGACTTCTTTCAGCCAGCCCAGCCCTTTCACTTAGGCAGCAACTGAGCACCCACCTTCTCACAGAGCCAGCACCCAGAAACACTTTTGGCAACCTTACCCACCCCAAAGGTATCTCTGCAAGTTCCACCACTTTCTCTTCCCCCTTGCCCTATTCTGTGGACTTCTGGATTCCCTTTCAGCTGTACTTGAGTCAATGAGATGAAGCTGCACTGAGTAATATTTAGCTGGATAATATACCACACATACAACTGCATAGAACTTGCAGTGTTTCTGTCAGCAGCTTACCAGAAAATGAATTAGTATGATTGTCCAAAAATCAGGTTAAGATGAATTTTTGCATGTAACCGTTGGGACTGAGATCGGTGTGGCAGCAGAAGGGTGTGTGGAGTTGTGTGGTTTAGGCCTCTACTTTAGCATCTTCAAGGTATTGGTATTAGGCTCATCTGAGTTGTGGTGGTGATATTTTCTTCCTGAAAGGAAGTTTGTGGATGTTTCTTGTGCAAATCATGTCTCTCTAGTGCTGTAAAGTCAGTGTTGTGCCCAAACTGCACCTAGATAACCCTTTTCAAAACTCAGGAAATATGTCCATAGCAGGACTTGATTTTAACGGTTGAAAGCACCAAAAGTTAATAGATACTCCTTTAATCTGCTTGCAAAAGGTGCTGCATCAGGTGAATCTTAGAGACCGAATGAGTGAGACTCTCATGGATTAACAGGTAACCAACCAACTTTAGCTGACCAAATGGATATTTTTTAGTTAGAGGTGTTTACTAAGTGCTAGGGGTCAATAAGTGCTGTTAGTAAGATGAAACTTTGAATAGTGCACTTTGAAAGTCATAACAGGTTGAGTATCTAATGAAAAATTAAAGAATGGAATTGGTGGAAATAAGAGTTCCCACCACAGCAATAACCCAGTCCCTGAAAGCAGTTAGTGTGCTCCTTGCTCCCAGCTGCTTGCAACTTCTGCTGAGACTGGGGCTTGGCTTACTTTTAGTTTTGTTTGCTGTCAGCACAGGCTGATTTGAGCATGACCTGAGCAAAATCAGTTAAAATCTCAGAGTTTCAGCTGTGTTTTCAGAAGTAGTTGGGCCTGTTGCTGACAGCAAATGGCTCTCTACTAGTCAAGCATCTCATAGCCCAGTCATACTTTCATGCTCCGTAACTACAGAGAAAGAAACACCCAGCAATCTGCTGTGTTCATCATATGCAAAGATCACTTACTGGAAGCAACATGCCAGTTTTGCCCTACGTTTTCCTCCCTATGACTGGTGACTACCAGAAGGGACTGCAAACCAAGCTGGCCCTGGAGTAGTGGGCAGCTCTGGCTCAGCCTGCTGCCTCCCTCACTTGGCTCAGTCTGGATCAGCTCATGATTTACTCTTGGACTGGCTTGTAGTTTACACTTAGCACTCCTTACTGGACTGCTTGCGGCCTGGAGGTTGCTGCTGTGCTGCTGCTTTATTTGAGCAATCAGGTTTTGGCTTTCTTCTCCTCTTCCCCCAGAGAAAGCAAAATACTGAGCACTGTCATTCACACAGTTACCCTGTGCCAGGGCAGTAAGAGCTCTTGGTGGTATTGCCAGGTCCTAATCTTGGCACATCTGCTGTAGATATATGTATGTGAAAGAAATGTTTTGGGGGGTTTCTTGTAGGATTCCAGATCTTTAAAGTTATGTTAATAAAGGAAAATGACAACCTTAAAAAACTCCACCAAAACAAATGAACAAATCCACCCAAACCCCAATTGCAGTCCTTGTTAAAAAAAAACAAAAACAAAACAAAACAAACAAACAAACAAAAAAAAAGAGGTAAAGATTTTAAATTAATAATATATTATGAAATGTAATTTTTGCCCCAGTGGTGGCATGAAAAACATTTAGAAATGAGCTGTAACCTAACAGTTCAGGCAGAAATTAGCAGACAATTAATATGAAAAATTCATACTTTTAAAGTAATTTGTGTGGCTTAAAAATGATAAATATTGGCAATATCATCTATTCAGTAACTAAATTCAAGGTTACTTGAATACTGCTTTTTCCCAAAAATAATGTTCTAACAATATGTAAAAATATGTTTAATGGTGTTAGTTGATTAGAATTGGGCAAGCACAGACAAGCAAGAAATATGGAACCACACAAAGCCAGTTCCTTGCAGACTTTACAGGACCATCAGGACATTCTCACTGCGTATCAGAAATATGTAAATAGCTCCTGTCTCCCTTACTTGCTCAGATAGTGAAGCAAGATCTTTTGCCATAAGCCTTCTTCCAGGAAACTCACACTTGTCAAGGTGTGTAAAGAGAGACTCAATAAAAAGAAAAAGATTAAAAGGCAACACTAGATAATGATAAGAATACAAAGATCCTGGTAAGTGGTAAGGGAGAGGCATGAATTGTCAGGATCTGAGGAATGCTGAGCAGGCTGATAAGTGTCAGCTAGGTGAGATGAAACTGTGGTCAGGAGTAAGTCAGCCCAGGTAGACAAGCTGTCTGCAGGCTGAAAAACCTGACTGTGGTAGTGGACACTCAGTATAATATTTCTTCACAGCAAGGGCAAGAAACTGAGCAAGTCAGATGTACCTCTGAAGTACCTTCATACTTCTTTTTACCCTTTCAGGTGATGCAGTTGTGGTCAGGGCATGAGGAACAATCTTACTTGGAAAATATCATCTATGCAGAGATGGCTAATAGAGGGTGGAAGAAATTAAGTATTAGTCATTGTCTGTGTGAGGAAATTGGACATTTGGACTAAGGAGCTACATTAGGGACACCCGGTGAAGAATTGGAGCCAGCAGTGCCTTTGATGATGATTGTTTTCTGGGATTTTTAAGTTGATACATTATCTCCCTTGGCATTAGTGGTCATATTGAGCTGTCAAAAGGAAGCAGGGTCCTTTCAAAGTGTGGTTTAACCTACAGATGCCATAAAAGCCGGGGGTATTGTTGATAGCCAGCTATACCTCACTCAAAACCTGTCAGTTCTGATGCAGATATTAGCTTGAAAGCACCATCAGTCTCTGGGACTTACTGGCTCAAAAGACTTCATAAAATCCTGACAAAAATTCTTTCTCTTAACTGTTCTTTCTCAGCTGCTTATAGGGTTTTCATCACATCTGCTGTTGTTTTATGCATGTGTTAAGATGGGTTCCTGAATTTAGATCACTAAATGACCACTTCCAGATACAGAAGTGAGTAGTGGCTCTTCTGTGTGTAAATAAACCAGCAGGATGTATTCTTTTTCCATTAAGAAGGCAGTTTTTAAGGAGAAGCCATGAGTACATTGGGAAAAGAAGCAAACAGCTCTGGTGTAGCCTGGATTAGCTCACTCATCCTGTTTATCTGGTGGGTAAAAAGCTTACAATGATGGAAAGGAGGGGTCAATGCAGAGAATGCTACAAGTGGGCAAGGGAAGGTGGTGTCGTCTTGTGCTGTGGGTTTATGCCAGATAAAATTTTCACTGAACTCTGACTTTACTCTTTCTGTGACTCCAGATGGGAGCTGCATGTGCAGAGTGCCCTTAAGCACATGTCCATGTGTAAGGGTGATACACAGTAATGTCACTAATAGACAGAGATGTTTGTTGAAGGGCAGGGGAACCAGCACCCTGCAAGAAATGTCAAGGAAGCCACTACCAGGTGGATTTTGTTCTCTGTCAGTAGAAAGAGAGAGGTGGGGGGATGGAAAAGTTCTGGCATTGAGGATCCCCAAAGCAAACCCATGAGCATAGGCTCCAGAGGAGCCTGGTAAAGGAAGCCCCAGGTAGGGACTGTTTTAGGTTCCTTTGCTCTGTGGCACTGGCTTTTCAGCCCTGCTCAGACCCCTATTCGTGTCCAACATAGCTGTAGTAGAGGGCTTGTTGTTGTTATTTGTGGCAACCTATTTCCCATACCAAGCATTAAAACATAATGTTGCTGCATTTTTAGTGCATATTTCAACTTTGTACATTTGGAAATTCCCATTAAACCTTTCTACAGGTACTAAAATTTACAACAGATCATCAACTCAAGTTCCTCTGCTGATGAACACCTTTCTTGCTGCTTATGACAACCAATAAAATAGGAATATGTGGTTCATCTTGCCCTGTGAGATGTTCCAGACCTGCTTTGTGCTCTACCACCTGACACATTGCCAAATGTGATGACTGGGTTTGCACACTGTGAACACTACACCTGAAGTTGGAGGTTTTCACTTACTAAAACACCATCACCCAAGGGGTGACCCAAAAGCTGCTGGCTGTGTTGCTGGTGAGGGCTGGCAAAAGATGCTACCTCAATGCAGAGAGTGCTTTGATTGAAGGTGTTTTGATGGCTTGAGTTGCGCTAGGCAGGTAGCGGTGCTTAAGAAATGGGCTAATGCCTGGAAAAGCACCGGAGGAACTGACCCGGAGCCCCACTGCAGCTCGCGGGATCCAGCGTCGAATAACCTCCAGGACTCTGCGTGCCTCTGGCTCCGGGTAGGGAGGAAGAGGAGGAGGAGAGTAGGGCGGGGCGGGCAGCCGGTGCTGGGGACGTCCTCTGTGCGAGATGATGGGAGGTGGCGGGGGCTGTGCTAACACAGTCGGGTAGGGCAGTGGGTTTCTCGCTTCTATCTTGCCTTTCTACCCTCCCAGGACGTTCTGGAGCCAGCGAGGGGTGCCGCAGCGGGTGGTTTTCCTTCTCGGTGGGGTTCTGCCTGCGGGCAGGGCTAGAGAGGGGTCGGACTTGGCTGCGGAGCTATCCTGGGAAGAGGAGCGCTGAGGAAGAGCCCGGGCTGAGGGACCAGGACAGCCGGCTCTGCTTCTCTGCTGGGCATCGGCTTCTGCGGCGGGAGAGCCGAGCTCCGCCCTGTTCTGGATCGCCGCCGGCCGGCTTCCCGCTGCGCGGACCCCGCTGGGCTCCCCAAGTCGAGTAATTTGGGAGAAATTTCCGTGTCTCGCCTCAGTGGATGCTGCTTGAGCGGCTTCCCAGCCCTTCACGGTGGGGCACCCACAGGAGGTGAGTTTCCCCTCCCTGGAGGTTCTTCTGGGATCTGTCTGCATTTTCGGGGGAGAAGGGTTGAGATTGGAAAAGATCAGGTGCTGCTGCATCCAAAACAAAAGACGGGGGCGGGAAGAAAAAAAGAAGAAAATAAATAAAAAAAGACTCGAACCCGCCCAGGAGATGTGACTGCAGGGGCTAATCTACCAGGGCCTCCAGGACAGAAACTTCCAAAACCCAGGATGGTCTGGCAGCTGCCGGGAGCAGGGAAGTGCGGCTGGCAGCGTGTCTGAGGCCAACGCCTCCTGCCTGCCAGCATGTCTCAAACTGTTGAGGGTGTTAATGGGAAGAATTTGCCAATTAAACAACATTTCATCTTTTTTTCCTTAAATATTTTCCACGTGTGCTGTCTCGAATGGTAACCTCAAAAATTTTTAATGATGTAAGTCATTCATGTTGCCTGTTTTATGTATCAAGGTGCTTTCCTTGGCTGTGATTAATCACTTTGTTTTTCTATTCAAATTAAGCTGCTCATTTGGAGCCCTGAGACAACCAGTGTCTCATCATATGGGCTAGTCCTGGAATTACCAGCGCATTTGCCCTCTCAGGTGGGCCTGCTGGTAGAGCAGAGGTGTCTTCAGTTTTAGGCTGTTGTATTTTACTGGTGGTTGTAACATGCAGGACCTTACTTGAGTCAGTGACCTGTTAAAGCATGAGTAGGCTGGGAGAGGTCTGTTAAGAGCAGAGCCTTAAGTGAGTTTAGGTTTACTTCTTATAGGCATTATGTGGTGTGAGAGAACTCAGACTGTTACTGAGGCAGCAAGGGCTGCCTGTTGCCCTCGGATCAGAATCTCCATTAAGCATTTGAGTATATAAGGTTTCAGCAGTAGTTTCTGTACTTCAAACACAAAGCTCAGTGAGTTAATCTTTGGTGTTAATGTGATGTACAACATTCCCTGGTGAACTTAGTCCCTTTCATCAATAACAGTGGACAGGTATTGGGGTTGGGATGCTGGAGGAGGGAAGAAATGGAGCAAAAACAGCTAACTGCTTACAGTTCCCAAACATGGGAAAACACTGGCAGTGCTGGGCTTTGGCCCCTGTTTTTGTGACTTCCTGTGTCTTGGTGTAATTGATTTCATCTTTAGCAGTGGCAGCTTCAAAGGCTCCCCAGAAATGGTGAGGAACATACCTGGTCACCAAATACATTATTTTGCAGAAAATTTTAAAGCAAAGTTTATTACTTTTGCCACCACTTGCAGTGTATTCCTTTTAAGTTTTAAATACTTTTAATTGGCAGCTTTGACTCAGCTGCAGACTGGCTTCCCTGGCTTGGCTGTATCTCCCCATTTGTGTCATCATCTCCCCTTTGGGTGATCTCGCACTGCCTCGTAGGAGGTGTGCTCTGGTGGGTGCATCCAGCACAATTGAAGCACTGTTCCAAACCCCAGTTCTTTTCTAAAAACAAAAGATAATAGATCTTGTGTTTTTAGAAATAAAATCCTAGACAGAGGGAGGACTTTTAGTGGAGAAAAGCCACAATTTTCAGTTGAAAAACACAATTAAGGGAGTTTTTTTGAGCAGCCTTGGGCATCGGTTTTTCAGATCCAATGTGAATGGAGGAATGATAAATGAATGCAGTCATCTTCTCCGTTTCTCACCTCGACAACATCCACGAGTGAAATGCTGGCTGCCACATCATTCTGGTCTGGCACTTTTTTCCCCTAATAGTAGGTTGCCTGCACACTTTATTCCAAAAGCCTGCATGGGGTATATGGTAATCCTAGTGCCCTTCATGCCTTAGTAAATTTGGTGCTGTTTGTAGCTACCTAAAAGATTAGTGAGTAGCCAGGTTTATTTTATGTGCTGTTGAAGCATATATGAAGGATTTTAGGACATGGGAGTTCTGCTGGGATGCAGTGTGCTGTACTAAGTGCTATTTTCAGGGAAAAGTCATGAACAGATTTTAAATTTCATGATTTATTTATTTATTTTTAATATGGCAGATCTTATTTTCTGCATTGCACAATTATTTCTCTAACTTGGTGGTGAATTTTAGCAGAACTTTTCTGGCCTGTCCTACAGGAAGCACATTTAAGTCTGCAAACAGTGTGGCTGGGAACTTTCCTCTCCAACATCTGGCTATGAGCAGTGCTGGAAACAGGATCTGCAAAAATGAACCTTGTCTCTGAACCATTGTGGTTTTTCTAATGAGATCGGTTTGCCACCTGCATCTCTCCGGGGTGTGACTTTATTTTAGGGATATTGTAAATGTATAAACAACCTTCTGACCTTCCTCGCTTCCATCTTTTGCTTTATTCTTAATTTCCTTCTCTTCCTCTTCGTTCTCTCTCACAATCCTGTGCCCTCAGTCATTCCTTTTTGGTAGCTTGAGACATGTTACCAAATGACCATTGTTTCACAGCTGTTTCAGACAAGAGGAGGAAAGAGCTTGCACAGCAAGATGGGTAGCCTTCAGGATTTAATGAGCACCCCCTAAATATCACAATCAGCTAAGCTCTGATTTTGTTTGAAGGCATCACTCTACCTTGTTTTTTAACCTCTGACTTCCGAGTGTTTTTTGGTGGTTCAGCAGAGCTCAGTGGCAGAGCATGTATACATCAAACCAGCTTCTCCATTTCAGGAACAGAATTACCTTTAGGGTTGTGAACAGTGAGACCAGAATCCCCAGGTGACGCTGTGATCCAGGATCTCAATTACCCCTCACAGAGTAATTCTGTGAGAGAGAGTTTATTATTATTTTTCATGGAAGTTTCTCAGGTGTAAGGAAATTGTGTTCAAGGTTTGACTGTTTAGGATTATATGTTGTATTGATTGTAATCAGTGAAAACAACATTGGCTTCTGTGGGAAGGTTGTTTGTGAGCTATTAATTATTTTCAGTCTACTTGGTATAATGTGAAGGATTATTAACATAACCAGTCTTGCAGGTGATGATAAATTCAACAAGCATTACTTCTACTTTTTAGAGTTTGGTTTTCATTATTAATAATCTTTCGCATAGTTGTCCTCTTCTGGCTGACACAAATTCCTTTTACAACTGACCTACAGCTTGTAATTTGTCAGGAATTTAGGCTAGCTTTTTATTTAAAGTACAATGTCCCCTTCCTTAATGTGGTGACCAGACCCAAAGCTTTCATTTCATCTTGTGGAAAGCAAAACATTGTGACATATCTCAACATTGCAAAGTTACCGTACCTTAAATTCTGTGCCTTACTAATCCATTTTTAAGGGGAAGAACATATTTGTTAAATAACAGGACAATTTTTGTTTTTCCTTTCTGTTAAACACTTTTCCATACCAACACGGACAGAAGGAAAATTGTTTTCAATTGTTCCTGTGTGTTTACTTTCAGTATTGAGTCATCAGCCTTAATCTTAGAAGCCAGACTTAGAATGGATTTAGTGTTGGTGAAGAGGATATGCACATTTTGGATCAGCTTGCTTTTCTGATCAACCTACAGCCTCTTGTGTCAGTTACTCAGAGCTCTGCCATAGTATTGTTATATATGTGTAACCATTAAATTGCTTTTGTGGCTTGTATGGACATTTGTTTTAGTGAATATATATTAATTTCTTGGATGAACTAGTATCTAGTTTGAAATGAAAGACCAGCTATGTAATCTCACTCCTTTTACTGCCTCCATTGAATGTATTGAGGTAATTTCCAAGTCTCTGCTGTGTGATACCATGTGATGTTGACTACTAAAGTCCTGTAGGTTCAATGGTTTTTGAAAATGGAGCAATAAAACATAAATTCCTGAGAAAATAATACAATAGTAGGAGTACCTATCTGTTATATCAGCTGAAATGTGTCAGACAAGTTAACCTTCTAATAGTCTAAATGGAGACCAACTTGTGTCTCTCTGTGGGAAAGGGGGGGAAAAAGGTCTTGTTCCCTCCTGCATTATTTTTATTAATACAAATATCTTTATCTTTTCACTCGGTGAATGGGTGTGGTGGTGATATATCTGTAGTTACAAGAAATCAACCTGTTCTTGCTTTAGTTAGTAGCTTGTTTTGGGGCATCAGATGAGTGAGACTCATTTCATATGGTTAGAAGTACTCAGGTTGCTTTATAATGAGAGCACTCCTCTTCTGATGAAAACATACCTTTCGGTATCTGTCCCTTCTAGCTCTTGTATCAGAGACTGACTGAACTTTCCCTAGTCTAAATAAAACTTTGGTGCTGCTGTTTGTGTTGTTTTCATTGTGGGCACAATTTTGTATTTTAGTTCCACTGAAGTCACCCCTGCATTGTTCTTCTGATACAGATGGCTTGGTGGAGCTTGAAATAAGCTGTTATGAAAAACACTGTTTATCCTAACCAGACCTTAAACACAGCCTTCGTGCTCAGAGCGGAGAATGTGGGGCATACCCCACAAGCAGTGATGACGTGCATCATCTCCACAGATCCCTCGGTTGTTTCGCTTCCAATTACATATAAACATGTAGCAATGTAAATAATTGCTCATATCCCTCTTTTCTACAGGCATCCACAATTAAAATGGTGCAGGCAAGTAAATGTTAAAAAGACGTGTCTGCTTCTTGTTTTGTCTTTTAGCTCAAGTAACATTTCAATGGCAAGGAAATTTCTATCCTGCCATTCATCTCTTATGATGTGGTACAACAAGTAACAGTGTAAACTGTATTTAAAAATACCACTTGTAGAGAACAAAGAGATGGCTGGGAGAAGCTGGTATTGTCAGTACACATTACAGGCTCCTCTAGGAGTATGGCTGATGTCAGAAGTCAGCAAAGTGATCTCTCAACTTTATTTCCTGAAAGTCAGATTCAGATGAATTTCCTTTGCCCTATAATTCAGCTCTCAAAGTGATGGTAGCTTCCTCAAAAGGGCACATACTTAGTTAATGCTGTAGGGTATTTTCTTATGAACGAACTTAGTGACTTTTTTAGTCCTCCTTTCCATTATTATACTTGCTTTCTTTTCAGCTGTGTGTTTTACTGACAGTATTTGTGCCCTTGTTTTTGGTGAGTGAGATGGGAACACGGAAATCCCATTTTTTACGTTCCCCAGCTGCACAGCCAATGTATTATGGTTCCACCTGTGTTGGCAGGGATTTCCTGTTTTAAAAGATTAATTCGAGTTGAGTAACTCTGAGTTCTTCTAAAAGAAACAATTTTCCTTTCCTGTATGGCAAGGGAGATTGCAATCTTCAGAGTCTGTAAACTTGTTCAGACCTATCAATAAAGCAGTTGGCACCATTTAGATACACCTGTCTGCGTTCAATTCTGTCTTCTTACAAGGATGTTAATCCAAGTAGCTGCCATGACTTCCTTTACCTCTTCCAGAGGCTGTTGTCTTCCTAGTCAGTGTTTTTCATCCACATAGAAGTTTGTGTCTCACTCTCATTATCCCTTCTTTCCAAGTCAGAAGTTATTTTCTGTGTTTTACTACATTGCAGAAGATGACTGACTGCCCTGGTTGACTTCAAAACCCTAACTCAGAAAAGTGGTTTCTAACATAACTGCCTGGTTTGGATAGCCCTGGCTTTCATGTGGAAACAGTTTTCACTTGCTTGCTTTTGCTTTCTTTTTTTTTTTTCCCTTTTCTTTTTTGTTTCCCCTGCATTCAGCTGGTTGAATGGCTCGGACTTCTGCCTCACCCAGTTAGCTTGTCCTGGTCTGATTCCAGAAGTCGGAGAGTGAGGAAATGGCCTTTTTCCTTGTGAGTTTTGCCTTTGACACGTTTGTTTGTTTTTTTTTTAATTCACATCTAGTACATTAAATTGGTCTCTTTCTTACCATGTTATGAAATGTTTTTGAACATATCTTGCTTAGGAGAGTTAGATTCTGGCTTTGTGCTCATTTTGTTGGGATATCATTGGGTGTATGGTAGCAGTTGGTTTGAACACAGACTATTTGGGTGGACAAGCACTGCTTGCTTGGCCTCGTGCCTGTCAGAATGGCAATACACTTAGCCTTGCTGTACCCATGTCTGAAGAAGCTGAAGGAGCTGGTGGTGGCTGTGTTCCTGTAAGACTGTCCAACTTTAATAGCAGGGTGAGGACATAACATACAAAGGAGTCAGTGCTGAAGCCTTCTGATCCAAAACAGGACCTAGCAGACAGACAAGACACCTGCAAAGTAAAGTAGCATGGACACATGTTGGTCTTGCTTTTTGAGACATACCCTGGTGATAAGTGAACCAGAAAAAGAGCTCTTTCCACACAGTTCTGCCCAAGCTCAGTTGTCTGACTCTGCTAGAGATGTTCAGCTTGTCTGGCAGTGGTCAGTGGCAGAGGTTCTGTGGGCAGCCAGCGCTCAGACTGCAACCCAAGAGTACTTTATCTCTCTGAAGCTCCTTGGACTTGTGAAGCCACACTGTAGTGACAGCACATGGCACGCATTAGATGTTCTTACTTTCTTCACTTCTAAAATAACAGCAAGTCTAAGTGCCATTATTTAATGTACTGTTACTACAGTTATTTTGAGGCAGTTGTAGGGAGGCACAGGTTGGTTAAGATAAATAACTGAGCCAGAACCTGCAGCAATGCTGGTGAGTTCAGATGCACCCTGAGAAAGCCGTTGTGTTTCTTGGGATTTCTGGCAGAGCTGTGTACTTACAGTTTCTGTGTAATTCCTAGAACTAAAGTATTAAAAATAATTGTAGGCAGTTTAAGCTGCATCTGGTACTGGCTTCTGCCAGTGTAGTTTGATCACTTTGCTTTAAACTGGGACAGATAACGCTATGATTCTAAGCAGTTTCAGGTTTTGCTTTTTTTGTTTTTGTTTTATTTTCTTCCTGTGCTTTTAATTAATGGCTTGTTTGGAGAAGGCAAGGTGGAGAGGCCTTCTCATAACTGAGAATTGCCAGATTCCCAAAATGCCAGAACTTGGAATGTCACATCTCTGAATCCAACATGTGGTTGGAAGTGACATGAAGGCAAGATGCAGTAGGATGGGAAGAGAGGAGAGACAAGGGACAAGAAGGGATAAGAGGAGGAAGGAAAAATAAAGGAGATAGTGTATCATCCAAAATGAATAGGGGAATGTGGAGAGGAGGGAAAGAGCTCATAAGAAACATAGAGATTTCCAATCTTGTTTCTAATTTAGGCACAAGCTATAAAAATATATGTATTCATATATCTCTCATATGACTTGCTTTGAAGGCTAGTCAGATTTTCCATGAATAAAACTCTTTATTCCTCTCTCTGACCTGTCATACTCAATCTTTTAAAATAGTTATGATTTAGCAGTATCTGTAAGGAGATACTTGAATTGGTCTCCTGATTCCACTCTAGCACCTGGAACCAACACATCAATCAGTGATTAATAAAAGCTGTAAGAAACAAGCAACTTGGCCTGCATGTGCCATGGACACAACTTATTGGAGATGATGGAGCACCAGAATGAGGTGTTGTCTTGATATATTTTAAACAGATCTCCTCAAGCCCAGCTCTAGTATTGTTGATTTGAGATTATGAAAGAAAAATATTCTTAACAAACACGTGGGAAATCCCATTCAAGAGATGTAACTTTTCTCCCCCTCCTGCTCTATGTCTAGGTGGAATTTTGGCCACAGATTTATTTTTTCCCCATATATCTAATTTGTCTCATAGAGTTCTAAGGAGGTAGACTAAAAGCTGTCAGTTCAGCTAGAGGACATTTTAAAATTTGATTTAACAAAAATAATTTGTCACTGATTTTAAAGCTCACACTGACAAAAATTGGAAAAATAACTTGATGAATGACAGGCCTCTGCCAAACACCTTTGAAAAGGTCACACTTAGCCAGCCCATTTGAAGAAACACTGTGGAAAGAAATTGAGTTAAGCTCATTTTTTAATAAGTTTCCCCTTAATATCATTACACTGTACATCAGATAGAAAAATCTGGAAGGAAAAAGGTGAATTTGAAACCTTGGAAAATCACAGTCAACTAGATGGAAAGGCTATAAACAGATGGGATGAATTGGAAAAGAGCAAAATGTACAGAACCTGGCATGTACTTAGCACAGACTGGTTTGGAAAGACAACAGGATTTGACTTCATCAGGATTGCTCATGTGTGTAAGATTACATGTGTGGGTATGTGGAGTCCATCACAACAGATCCAGGGTGAAGGAGATTGTGATTTTCTGTGTGTTGAAAAGCCAGATTGATAATGAAGATACTCAATCTCAGTATCTGCCCAAGAACTTGAGTGAAGCAACTACAGTAATGCAGATCTGGCAATCAGTTTGCTCTGTGGGCATTCATTTATAGTCTTCTGACTTCAGTAGCCTTAAATCTAATTCTGAAGTGTTTGTGTACCCTCATTTGCTAAGCACAAAGCACTTTGCTAAAATGCAGATCAGTTGTTTGCTGCTGAGAGAATCAGTCATGTCTATCAGCATATTCCCCATCAATATGAAATGCAGGCAGAAGAGAGAACTAATTTTTTTGTGTGAAGACTGAGAGGAGTAATGTTACAATAACTGAGGATTCTGATAGACTGCAGTCGATGCCACAGGTGCACCCAGTGAATCTAGGGGAGTGATTTAGTCAGTTTGCCCAGAAGGATTTATTTCAAAATGCTTTGTTTCAGGCTAGATGTGTAGCATGGGACACCTAGTCGTCCTTTTAACCTACACTACAAAAGTGCCTTTCAGGTATCTCCTAGCAGGGTGTGAAAAACCAGTAGCCCACTAGCATAGCATTCAGCAGTGCTAGAAGGTGTGGGCCCCTAGAGGGGCTTTTACCACTGTCGGGAGAAACACAGAGCATCTTTTGTTGACTCTCCCTACATTATTATTCTAATTCAGGGTTTACACAGTGCAACAGCCCTGCTTCTTTATCTGATACTAATTAGAGGCTGCTCATATATTTTATCTTTTGAGAGAGGTTATCACCTGATCTTTAACAACTTGAAATAATAATTTTTTAAATAGAGTTCTTATGGCCAGGCCATTGTAGAACTGTAGGTCTATCCCCTCAGCTGCTGCTGGCTGGGAAGGAACGTTTGTAGTAACTGATACTTCAGCTGAGCACCATCAGTTCTTTGTGTAAATGATTGAGTCACAAAGTGTAATGTCATATTCTTTGACGGCAACCCTGACATCCTGTAACAGGACCTCATTTTCCATATCTGTACATTTCTTTTTAGTATTTCTCTGAAAAATGGCAGCTTGGGATGTGACTAAGATTAAAAGAGATGGGGTACGCATCTCTAACATTTTATTCAAGGCTTTTTCTCAATGAGTATTTAGCACTAAAGTCAAGATAGAAAGCTTAAGTCTACAGTTTAAAGTTAAATTATTAAAGGATTAACTGTTAAATTACAGTGTTCTAAGAGGTTATTTTAGAAATGTGATATGAAAAAATTGGCATGGGATGTTCTTTTAAGTTTACAGGCAGTATTTCATGAATAGAGATTTTTCTTCACTACAGTGTAGAGAATATCTTTTTTTTTGTATTGCAGACATTCTAGGTATTGGATCCATTTGTTGTTAATGGTGCTTGAGAACAAAGAGGGCATTTTGAAGTGCATGAGAGCTGATACTTGATATATTTTGCTGTTGTGAGACGCCCCTCTAGCCCACATTGTAATTGATTTAACTTAACTGGAAGTTGTACTTGGCGAAAGAAATTTTAAATATAGTTTAATGACAAAGTAAGGATGTGCTTGAAATTCCAGTTTAAATAATTCTGGTTTGGTACCAGTTGTATGGTAACACTAGAAATGCTGTTGGATTTGCTTGGGATAGTAAAAGGAAGCATGGTCTTGTTGAATGGCATTACAACACTGCTTTGCTTTAGCAGCTCACTGCAGTTGAAGATACGGATCACTGCAGCTGAAACAGGCTTGCAAAGTCCTCTGCTCTGTGAGTTAGTGTGCAGCAGTAAGGATACAGATCTATGGGAAGACAGGTATGTAAACATTTCCATATGCCAAATGTGTATGGGATCTCATTACCACCCCATCTTGGCTTTCCATAGTCATTGTTATCTGATGGATAATGCATCTGCTCCCAGCTTCCTGGCGGGATGTGGTGTACAGGACTCATACAGAGAGCTGGGAGCTGTGCTGCTCTGTAGGGGCTGCTGCAGGTCTGCCAGATACTGCTTTAGAACAACAAGTTTACGGTGGATGTCAGGCCAAGGTCTGTTATTTCTTGCATGTATTAAAAGACAGAAGGCCAAATTGCTGTGAAGTTGCAGGGAAAGGTGGATTCTCTATCTGTGTGCAATGTGTACACCAATAAAACCCCTCAGGAAAGCCCATCTTCTCCTCTCTGCAGTACCGTGTCCTGCTTCATCCACTGCTGCTAATGCAGAGGCTGTGACAGATAGTAGCTTCTTTCTGGGGCCCACTGGAGACCTCTCCAAGCAAGAGCTAGAGGACAATGTCTGTGTAGATGGTGGTGGGTGAGTGGAGGGGGAAAAAGAGAGGGCAAAGGTATTTCTTTTGCTGTCGTCATACTCTCTTTGTATAGGAAGTTTATACCTAAGCTTCGGTGGCCTCATTGCCTTGATAGAAAAATAAACAGCTTTGCAGCTGATAGAATTTCTTGAAAAATCTAGATGCCGTTAGCCCTTCTCAGGGGCCACTTAGCCCTGGCAATAATGTTCCTAGAAGTCTGGAAATCAGTAATTTTATTAGTTTTTCACACCAAAAAAAAGTTATTTCACAGTATAACAAAAAACTAAGAATGCAGTGAGTTACTTTTTCTTAGGAAAGTAGTGGTGGTTAACCAAAGCTTTCTTCAAAGGTGTTTGCAGATGGTTTGATGTTTCTAACAGTCCCTCTTCTGTGGGGGAACTAAAACTGGCAGGGAAGTAGCATTGAAAAACCTTTCTTCAAAACACTTCTCACTGAGAACTGGCATTCCTGTGATAGCTGTAATGCAATCATTAACTCATTGCTGCATTGCTGGAAACAGTTCTCTTAGCAGGACATGCTCATCCTGGCATGGTTTTTGCTTTGTGCCTGTCCTTATCAGCTCAGATATAAAAGTAGGCCCAAATCAGTTATTGAGGTGTGCACAATAGTTTTCATGCTGTTTCATGCTGGTTCATGATCAGATTTTGTGATGATGGCCATAATTTCTGTTTCCCTGTCCTTTATTTTCTTTGAATGGTCACTGATACTGGTGATACAGTTCTCATACAGAGGGAAGCCTACTAAGAGCTGGTGGCCTTGGGAGCTATGATACTCAGTATTACTAACCCATTGCTTCTCATCCAGATGTGGGAGCTCAGGCAAGAAAGGCTGCTGCTGTAAACAAGGGGCAAGAGAGGGCTTGGAAGAGGTTTTTGTGATGTTTTTCCTTTCCATTCATCGCCCAAACAGGAGCACATTTCTTATAAGCTGCAGTTTATGTCTACTAGCAGTCTGGTTATAACTCAAAAATGAAGCCCAGGGAAGCTAACTGCACTTTAAGACAGTCTTCCAAAAAGTTGTACTGGAGCTAAATGATCAGTAAACATCAAACTAGGTTATTAACATCCTGTTCTTTGGATGTTCTTACATCTTGTAATTCCAGAAGACTGACGTGTGCTTTTGCTTGTCAAAACCACGTTAAACCCCAGTGTTGTTTTGCCATTCTCTCGGCTTGGAAGATAAGTTGAGCTTTTTCTTTTTCAAGCATCTTTGTTCACTGTGAAGGATTTTTCAGGATCAGCAAGTCCAGTTTAGCGCTGCTGGTGGTGTGTCTCAGCTGACCTATGAGTTCGATTGCCAGGAAAATGATTCACTTAGGCAAAGGAGAACAATCCAGCTCACCCTACAACTCTCAGTCCTGTGCAGCTAACAGACATTAAAAGAAGTAATTTATACTTGGAGGAAGTTATAGAACATGCATGACTTTACCTTCCTAATTAACAGCTCTGCTCAAACTTTTTGGCCAGCACTTTCTAGAGTGGTATTTGCTGTTGTTTCCTGGGTGTTCCTCAGATAATTGACCCTAGGTCAGTTTCTCCTATGGAAAACTTTAGGAAAGTACAAATTCCAATGGGAAATCCCAGAAATTTCCTTGGGCAGTTCTCCTTTGGAACTAATAGTTCTCAGTCTCATGGAGGTGATTGGAAAGCCTGTCTCCATCCCAGTAAGCATTTCCCTTTTTGGTTAGTTAGAACTGCATTTGCCCTTGTGGAGTGTCACAAACAGTAAAGGAGAAGGAGTTACTGGCATATGCTATGCAAGCATTGTGCATGCCCTAAAGCAATACTAAGTTCCAAGGGGATTTCCTCTACCAGATTGAAAAGGATTGTGGCTTTCCCAATGCTGTGTTCTTACACCCTTGGGGAAAAAATATGTGAAAATACATAACCTCCAAGTAGTAAAGGAGGGGGAATATTGTTGGACAATTCATTGTGGGAAGCCAGGGGTTCATACAAAACATCCTTTGCGATGTGACAAGAACCCAACTAGTTTCTATGGGAATTTGTCATCGTGTTGGTATTCTTTACAAGAATTGTAGTATTTTTGGGACTTCAAGTTACCCAAGCACAAGCTATAAGGCCAATCAGACTTTCAGAGAAGGTCATATCTAAGTAAGGCTTCATTAGGTAAGTTTTTAAAGGGTTTAAAAGCTATATTGGGAGGGAGAGGAGGATGATTGCAGTCAGTGATTGGTAGAAAATGCTTCATTAATATAGGCTTTAGGTGCAGAAGAACTGAGGAAGTTGTTTTTCCATTATCACAGAGGGAAGCAGCACAAGTTAAGCCAAGGCCTGCAGCAGAAACTTTTACTGGAAATGTTTACATGTTACTTAATACCTTGACATGTATTATTCAACTTGTGTAATGTCAGCCGGGGTGGAGCAAGGAGGAATGGTTTTACAGAAGAATTTGTTTGCTCCCCATGGAATATTTTCCCGAGCACAACTACCTTCTTTGGCAACGAGATACATTCCAGGAATAAAAAAAATGCTCTTCAGCCATGTTTTTATGAACTGCTGGAATGTGTTCTTTCGCAAAGGTGACCTAACCTTGTCTGGATAGCTGCTCTGAGCAGTGATATCCAGTCAGTCTTTCATTACTGTAGGACAGAATTGCAACAAAAGCCCCCTGTGAGTCCCCTCCAAGCAGGAGAGCTGCACACTGAGGAGTGGAGCCATTTAAATGGGTGCACTTCATGTACTGGAAATAAAACTCCACTTTCCCTCTCAGAGGTGCACACAGCAAGTGCTCTCTCCTGAGCAAACCATTTATGCATGTGCTTCAGTTTTCCTGATGTGTCTAAAGGACCTTCTGAACAGCAGCCAAATGGGCTACATGTTGAGAAAAAGGCAAGAGTTTGTCTACTGGTATTAGCAATGTCACAGTGATACAGCAAAGAAGATGGGAAGGAGAAATGGATTGGGAAGTGTGAAGTTAAGCTGGCATCTCTCTACATCCCTCCATGTTTACTTAGCATCCACACTGAAAATAATTTCATGATTCACCTGCTGAATGATTTGTTTTGCTGGCAAAGCTGTGATAAATAGAGACTTGGCATCAATTGCATGGATGTTTAATCTAAAGGCGTTGAGTCATATAAATGAAGCTTTCAGACTTCTTGTGATAGATTGCCAGACAGAGTGGGTGAAACATGCACGTTTTGATTTGGTTAATCAATACCCAGAAAAAAATGTAAAAAGTGGTTTAGCACAAAGCCCGGAGTTTCCAAAATAGTAAGGCAGGCTTAATTTTCTAATGTTGAAAGTAATAATAATAATAAAAATAATAATATTTTCCTCTTACGCCTCAACAATTTTTTTTCTTTATGGTATCTAGCCAGATTTAGTAACATTGTCTTTTGAGAACTAAAAATGAAGGTGATGCATATGTAGCTTGAAGAAACAATCTAAAATATAATTCCTAGAAATAACATGACTTTTCCTGATTCAGGATGACTAGATTGTCTAGCAACAAAAGGTCGTCTGGAGTATTGCTTCAAAAGGTATACTGGCATTTTTAGGAGCATTCCTGGAGTCTCTCCTGCATTGGTTGTGTAGTGCCCACAACCAATAATAACAAAGTGTTATTAATAAAAATCTGAAATATGTCAGAGCACCGGCTTGTCTGAGGGTGAAACTCATGGTTCCTGATCATAGGAAGTTAAATGAACAGAAGTATAATGAAAGTGTTTCTGTTTGTTCCAGCAGAGCACTGAATATTTTTCATTCTCACTGATTTCAGTGTGTCTTAGTGACTCCATTTGCACTGATATTAGTGTTGAAGAACAGTTTTATAGCGAAAGAAACTTTGATATGATTAGACACTCATGAATTAGTGTTAGAGAGGTTTCTAGACACTTGAAACCTCCTTAATAAGAAATCTCTAAATGCCTTTTGAATACCTATCTGCTAGATATGTAATTTTGATAGTCTTTTTAAAAATAGAAACTCATAAGTAGTATTAAAATTGTAACACGTTCACCAGAGGGAAGAAGTTCAAATCTGAGATTTTAAATAGGGACTCAAAATAGTAGTCTGTTAGTAGCTAAGAAGTGGTATTTTTTGAGGAATAATGTTGCATGTAGTATTTGTTGTTTTTCTTGTACTCACTGACTTTTACAATTTAACGTTAACTTTTCAGTTTGCCCTGCTCTGTAGGTATAGATAGCTACAGATGTATTGGCTTTCTAGTAGCTTGTAAGTGTTTTTCCGTGGGTTAGTGAAATGTTAATGCAGTACCTGTGTTTTGTGGGAGCAGGAATGTATCATATTTGCTTTTATCTCTTTCTTTGGTTGCACGTGACATAATTTATGTCAGATAAAGAAAGATCTGTTATTGAACAAGTCTGTCATGGCTGACCAAACTCAGAAGTGATGTTCACTGTGTATTGTGGGTCAGTGAATGTAATTGACCCAAAGGGTAACTACATTGGTATAATTTAGGGGCTGAAGGCTGTGTGTTTTTTGTCTAATGGCAGTTCTACACACAATGAAGCCTTGCTAACCCTGACTTTCACCATTGTGACTGGACAATGAGTTTCTCTAAAGAAACTTGACAAAATATTAGTTGCAAGTCTTCTGCAAGGCCAAAGTCAGAAATAATATAACATATTCATATTCATAGTTGTTAAAGAGTGTGATAGACTCAATAGTATTTGTGATCACTATTCATTTTCACAGTTGTTACATCTGTTCCAGAATAACCTTAACAGAAAGCCAAGCTAGAAAATAAGTATGCAAAGTGGGAGAGATATGAGTTTCTTTGAAGCATTTGTATTCCAGTTACTGTAATGAATCTTTTCCTAGTCCTTGCCTCTGGCTGAGAACAGTAATATGCCATTAACCCAGGAGATGTAAAACATGCTGCACGGTACTTGGAAGGGTGACAGAAACTCCTCCAGTAAGGATGAGAAGGTATTTTAGTACCTTCTCAATTGCTGGACATTCTAATCCTAGTTAAGTGTTTTAGTGAAATGGAGCTACTACAGTAACTGTAATTGTGAAGCCTGATGTTTGGTTGTCATAATTAGCATAATGCAAAGATGAAGCAGTAATACAGCAGTATGGAGGCAGGTACAGCAGCTACTACACTTGAGGTGCTATCTAACACATTACAACCTGCTGGACATTGAAGCCTATTTTTAGCAAAAGAATAAATAAGCTGTCTGTGCCCTACTTTTTGTCAAAATGTGTCATGGGATCTTTATATTTGATTAGAAAAGTCAGCAGAAATATCACAAGGGAACTCAGTGCCTCATCTTAAATCTGTCAGTTCTAACAATCCAGTGCTGCATTATATTACAAAAATAGTTAATATTGGGTATGAGGTCAGATCCATTAAGTGGGCAGAGTTGGTAACAGCTGCTGGGAGACTTGGCTGTGTGGTGTGTAAGGTTATGTGTGTACAGAAATCCTGGTTCTATTAGACACTAGCTATTCAAGAGGCTTTTGATGAAAGAGGTTGTTTTGTATTGATGAATGGAACTATTTTTTGCAAAATCTGTATTAGCAAACTGGAAAACTGTTTAGAGTTTTTATATATAAAGAAAGAATATAACAGCAATGTCAGATGGCTACTTCAGCATGCTGCTGATTTGTAAAGACCCTGCTCTTCTTAATTCTGAGCAACTTTTTTGGTCTTCCTTGGCTGTTGAGAGATAGATGCCCACATACTTCATGAACAAGCTGCTTTGTGAAGTGCAGCCATATCCAGAAACTTCTGTTTTCCATGAGCAATGCAGAAAATAAGCAATGATACAAACATTTGCTATAGGACAGAATTAGCGACAATGAAGTACCTTCAACCAGTTTCTCTGTTATTGGCATAATATTGATATTGGCATATCAGAATTGGCATAAATAGATTAAGAATGCTAGCATTTAAAACTGTCACCCTGAGAGCTCATGATGGTGGAGTTTCTGTGGTTTGGAAGCAATGTGATGATATGCCTTCTAGGTGTGGATTTACAGGAAAGCATAGGAGGGTTCAGCTCTCAACTCCTGCTGGCCCACTTGCAACCTCAGGACAGAGGGACCTTCCTTGCCAGTTCCTCCAATCCACAGCCCAAATTTGTGGAGCTTGAGAGAAGAAGTAGTTCTCTGTGGGATCACCAGCTAAGACAGTACTCCAGAAGGAGAGCTTGGGTAGGTTGAGGCCTCTTTGCATCTTGGACCTGCTGCTGTGCATCAGCTTGTGCAGCTTGCCAGAGCAGAGAAAAGGGGAAGGAGCTGAGCCCATTCATTCCTAGCCTAGCTGTGCCCTGATGGGTGAATCAGCTGACACACTGGTACTCCTGCTCAGCAAGGCTGAGGAAGAGGCCCTCTTTTTCAAGTGGCTTTACATCATCTAAGTTAGGTTCAAAATTTTAAAATGAGAGGCCTCAGACACTGAATTCAAATGTGGTTCAGTGCTAGGGTGCTGAAAATTTTGGGTGCCAATGCTGCTGGCTGTTTCAGGAACAGCTGTAGATAGCAACAGTACGCTTCTCTGGCTCATGTACATATGCTGAAAGTTCTTGGAGAAATTTTCCACTGAATTTTACGCATTAAATAACTTAGTTTAGCAAAGCATTGCTAAAAGCTGCTTTTTTCTTGCCACAGGCTGTAGCTTCATTAGCCAAATTTTAGCATCCGTTTTGTCTGACATCTGCATTTGCAGTCACTCAGTCCATTATTTGCTGCTGCCTCCCCCTTCACTAGAGTCAGTGTGAGAAACAGAGAAGCTTATTATAGACACACGTTGGTGCAAGCACACAAACCAGACCCATGTACTACACCGAACACCTTTGAGGGAATGTTGGGCTCACAAACTTGAGCTACTGTGTTATGCTGTATTTTTCACCATGCCACAAGCACCTATCAGTGCACCCTGAGAGGCACCAATGGCAATTGCCAGCTTTGATTTCACAGGTTGGTCTAACATCTGCAGAGATGGAGAAGGTCTAGTCCAGCAGGACAGCATTTAGTTGATAGCTGAGACTGTTACAAGATCATGCTATCTACAGACCATATCCTCTCTGTCTTATAATTTATGTGTTGTAGTACTTTAATCTAGTCAATGAAATAATATATAGACTTAATAAATATACTTTTAACATACAGAATTCCTTGGGAATCTCTTGGCATTTCCTTTTTAGGAGATTAAATATTAATTTTGTTAAACCTGATTCTTGTGATTTATTATTTTGTAAACACATGGCTCAAAACAGTCATGCCAAAATTATTTGCTCGCTTATTAACACTTCTTGAATTTCAGTGACTGATGAGAAATTCTGCCTCCCCCAAACGGTAACAACCATAGGCAATAGGGGACTTTTTTTTTTCTAGTGTAGATGAATGAAGGACTTAAAAGTGGGAGAGGAAAGTTTTATTAATTCACGATAAGCTATTTTTGGAATGTTACAATCCAAACTCTTTCCTCTAGTGACTACTCAGAGAGTGTCATGTTATTTTTCATACAGAAGATACTCTAAAGCATTTTGTTTGGATGACAGTAGGCAGCATGCTGACAAAGGAATGGCCACGCAGCGCAGAGTGACTGTTACTCTCTCTGCTGTTGCTCACACAGGTTTGAATATAACGTTGTTTTTTTTTTTTTAAGGAAAAAAATACTCATGTTATTCTGTATTCACCACAAAGCGTTCCTGTGCATTAACCACCCAAAGCTCATGTGGTTTGTAGATGTTGCTGTTGTATCACAGTAGCAAGTTGCTTTGAACGTTTCAGTCTTGTGATAAATGATTTCTAAGCATCTTCTGCCCAGTATTCAGCTGTGTTATGGATCATTGTCCTTTAGATTTACTAACTTGAATTGTTCTCAGACCGGCTTTTTCTCCATTAGGCCAAACATCCTTCATGTGGCATTTTCTCTTGCATTTTATTTCACCTTCTGCCAAGGTCTACTGCCACAGCTTGGTAATGTCTGCAGATACACACACAACTTGTGTGTTAGTTCCCTGCTTCCGATCCCTACTGTCACATGGGCTAGAATAATGTAAACCCAGAATGCTGAAAATGACACATTTTTCAAGTGATCAGGAATGTGCCCTAGGTGTACAGCTGTTTCACATGCAAAGACATGACTCAGATACAGTCTTTTTAGACAAATCCCTTTTGTTATACTTGAGAACACACGTAACAATAGCCGGGGGGTGGGGTGGGGGGGAATGAAGAATAGAACATTTGTTGTTTTGTGAAGGGGGTGGAAAGAGAATCTCAAGATAAGGAAATTGAAAATTAAATGATATTTAAAGTCTGGTGGGGTTTTTTTGTTTGGTTTTGTTGTTGGGTGTGTTTTGTTTCCCTACCCCCTCCCCACTGCCACATAGGATATAAAAATATTTTTTAAAGATGTTTTAAGACAAATTCCTTATCCGTGTTGCACACACTGTCTGTAACAACTATGTGTGTGGCAAGAGTATGAATATTGTGCAAGTTAATCATCTGTGATATGAAATAATGCTGATAACTACTGATTGGGATCTCTTTACTCACACTGTTAAATACTGATTTGGAGACATTAAAACACAAAACGGAATGGAAATTTGAAGTCAGGGATTACAACCTTACTGACAAACTCTGTGGTTGGATTTCATGGAAGTCTATTCATAGCTATTGCAGAAATTGTCTATACAAGATGTTTTTTAAGTGCTTGGGGCTTTCTGCTTGACAGACTCTTCAAAGCATCATTATTCAATTGAAAAGATGGCAGCGGAGTAAAAAGATTTTGAAGTTCCTGGATTGTAGCCTTCTGCTCAGTCTAGTAACTCATTCACATGACAGCTGACTTACACTTTACAAAGACCGCACTAGATCTGGTAGAACAACAACCTAATGTTGCAAGATCCAGAGTAAATAGCTCTTTTTCTGGAAAAAAACCCAAACAAACAAAATACCAGCAAACAAACCCTAAATATTTTCTAGCCTTTCCAGGCACAAACCCATTTGTCATCAATGAGGCCAACTAGTGAGCCAAGGTTTGAAATCTAAGCCAAGACTATCTGGAATATTTAATGTCAAAACCACAGGTATTAGAGTGGTTTGAAAAGCTACAGCTCTGGGAGTTTTTGCACTACTGGATTTCATTAATACCTTATTTTTCAGAGATACATTTCAGTAGCAACGTATGCTTTAAACAAAAGAGACAAGTGACTCGGTGTACTGAACTAAACTTCATTGCGTAGGCTGCGATCCCATGGAGCCTTTGCATGTTCTGTCTGCTTGCCTGATATAAACCAGTTACTTTCATTTGAAATCTACTGGCTTTTTTTTTTCAGGAAGAAGAGAAGTCAAGTGAAGTTACCACACTCCTGTGGTGTGAAGCAGCAGCATGACACTCAGAAACAACACTCCTTGCTGTAGTACTGAGCGGACTTAAAAGATCTTTTTGAAAGCAGAAAGGGGAACTATTAACCAGTACACCCTGCAGACAGGCTGCAAAGGCAACTAGCAGGCAATAGACAAGGCTTCTCCTTAGCTGTTTCTGCCCTTCTGTTGAGGTTTGCCCAGATATGTTGCATGTTCATGCTTCATGTAAAAATCCCATTTACTGAATAAAGGGAAGAGATCATTGTCCTTCCCACAAATTTACAGTCAATCCATGTTGTGGTTGGTTGGTTTGTTTGAACAAACAACTAAACATCCCTGAAATATTTTCTAACCCAGATGTAATGAATTTTTAGTGCCTTAAGAATCAGTAAGTGAAGTGGATGAGGAAGTGAATCAATCCATCTTTCTTCTTTAAAGAACTGGAATAACTGGAAAAATGAGCAGAGAAAAACAGGACTAATAATACAGCGTAGGGATGTTAAAATATGCATAATGTGATCATACTCTGAAGGGATGTGCTGTGCCTCGCCCTATTTTCATTAAAGGCAGGAGGAATGCGACTCCTGATTTCGGTGGGTGGGGACGGGACTTGCTGCATGCAAAATGAAGTTGTTTCGTTACTGGTTACATTCTGCTCTGCTTTCCTTTGATTGCTACTTTTAAGCCTTAGAAAAACCACCTATTTGTTATACGGACTGGTTTCAATGCAATTACTCCTAACAGCTCAGCACCGAGACTCTTCACATGATGATGTGTCTCGGAAATCATTGGCAAGGCAATAAGCTGCTATAATGAGATCTTCCCTGCTGATTTCTAAAACCCACTTCGGAAGGCGGCTCTTTGATGAGCCCTTTTCATTGTGAGCACGGACGACTGCCTCTTTCAGTCTCCCAAAACACGGCTACTGAATTTTTGAGCCAGGCCGTAGGACGAGGTGTATGGGCACCTACAGCAGCTGCTGCTTTATGGGGAGCCTGTGATCCTCCCGAGTACGAACAAGAAACGCAATCGGCGAGTGCCAGACGAGCGGGGGAAACCAAATTACTCCTAAAGGAGCGGAGCCAGGAGGCAGCAGTAGCTGGCGAGCTCTGCCGTACGTCGCAAACCGGGTGTTGTCATGGGGCTCAGCGGCGCGGCCGTCGCAGTGGCTCCGGCAGGTCGGACCGGGCTAGCACACTCCGCGGGGAGCGGACCGACGGCTCCGCCTGCCAGCCCCTACCCAGGACAGTACCGTGGGGGCCCCTCGCTGCCCCGCGGCCAGCTCTGGCCCTCCCGGGAAGATGGGACCCGAGGGCGCCCAGGAGGGGCGGAGACACGCCGCGCAATTGGCCGCCAACCGGGGTTTGATACCGAAAGCCGCGCCCGGGTTGGCGGCCGGCGCCAAGGGGGCGGGTCAGGTCCTGAGGGCGAAGCGATTGCCTAGGTAACCCCTGCACCCCCTCCGTGCCCGCCGACGAGGCGGCAGCGCGGCCGAGGCCGGTGGCGGCTGAGGAAGCAGGCGCACTGGTAGCGGCAGCACCGCCGCGCTGGCTGGGAGGCGGCGCGGGGGACGGCGGCAGTCGCTGCTCGGACAGGTGAGTGTCCGCGGAGCGGAAAGTCGGGTGGCCCAAGCCAGCTGTGCTGCTGGGGTCTGTGCTGTGCTATAAGCTGACGGACTGGTGCCCCGCCGGCGGGCAGGTCTGCGTAGCAGTGATTGCGGGGGGGTGTGCGGCGGGGCTTCCCTTCGGCCGCCACCAACGGCTCGTTTCGGTCCCTTCCCATCTCGCAGCGCCGAGCTCCGCAGGAAGAGAGTATTTCTCCGCTGCCGCTCGTTGCGACACGGCAGTTGCTCAACCGCGTGGGAGGCTCTGTCCCCTCCCTGGCGCAGGGTAAGGTTTCGGCAGGCAGCAGCTGTTTTTCAGGGGCGCGGGAGGGGCTCGGCAGAGCCATCTCGGCCTTTGCGCGCTGCCCCGCCGCGGTAACGGCTGCCGCAACAAGTGTCTGGCGCACTCCGCTCCTTCAGGCCGTGCGCAGCGGCCCGGGACTGCGCGTGGTCCTGGGAGGCCTCCAGCTTCCCTCGAGTCCCCCGGTCATGCCGCTGGGGCCTCTAGGTAGCGGGGTGAGGAGCGGCAGAGTCTGCGCAGCCGCCCGCCTCGGGGGCTCCGGGCAGCTCCCGGAGATGTGCGAGTTCTCCTCTGTGAAGGCTCGCCGGGCGCGCTGGGGCTTTGCTTCGATACCTCGTGCGTTTGGAAGAGGTTTTTACCCTTAGTGCTTGTTTGGTGACTTTAAAGGGATATGTAGATTATCTGAGACTGGTGGCTGTTGGCAGCGAAGTTTCCGAGCGCCGTTTCCTTCAGAAGCACAGGAGTTTGTGTGGAAAGCAGCGTTTGTGTGCTTTCAGCCAGATGCTGGCTCTCTGCAGCCCGGAGAGGGGAGCACACAGGATGATGGCTTTGGCAGCGCGCCGCATGCTTTGACAGACAACTAACATCTTCCACAGATGAGGACCTGTTTCTGTGTGAGGGGCAATAAATCTTCATTAGTCCTAAAGAGTTCCTGAAAGAGAAACGGAAACCTTGCATTCCAGAATCACTGGTTTGTCTAGCTTCAACGCATGAGTGCGTGCAGACTGATGCTGGATACCATCCAAAATCAAGAAAGCTTAAGTTTTGTTTTTTTTTTTTTTTTGCCAGACAGACTTTTCTTGTCACCAGATACGTTGATGAGTTTTGTTCATTTGGAATTGACAACTCAGCCAAAGTAAATGTTATGTACCCTCAAAGTCAATGCTGCCGTCACACTGTTGATATTGAACTTTGTTCAAGTTTAGGAAGTTCTTGAACCTGGACACTTCTAGAAACCGCAGAAAGACGGTATTTTGTGTTTTCAGGACTGTAGTTTAGTATTCAAAGTTATGTGAATATGTGAAGGATGTCATAGAAATTTGATTGGCCTGTGATTTACATTGTTAGCTAGGGACTCCAACTGTATGTCATCAAAGATTACTTAAAAGGTGAAATAAAACTATAGTACACTTGCTTTTAGGGAAATTGCTTATAAAGACATATTGGATATTCATATACTTATCAAAGGGTTGTGAAGTCTAGTGGAATGCATTAATGTAGCTGGGGAATCAATCACTAGGTCACTTAAAAACTTCCATGTGGAAGTTTCAGTTCAGATTGATGATGGTTTGCCAGGTTTCTGAAGTTTCATGCAAGCAAGCAAGAGTGAGAGAGAAAAGCATTACTGAACAAAAATTATTTGGTAACTTATTTTTTTGTGTTTTAAAATAGAGTATCAAGGGATACTGGGAATATCAAGAATGTTTTGTTGTGAGTTGAATGGGAACATGGCTGGGTGGGGTTTCAGTCTGTAATTAAATGTTCTTTAAAAGCTTTTTTAAAAAGGAACTTCCTCCATACGTGGTCTTAAAGGATTTTTTTTTAATGTCTATTTAAATATCTGTTTTCTTGAATAAAATTCACTTCCGCTAAGTCAGGTTTCACTTCCGTGGAATATCTGATGTCATAAATTTGCTAGTTCTCCAATTGTCTATAGACTTTTGGCAGAACTCCAAATTCTATTGTAGGAAAGCATCTTAAAAACCCTATCTTTGATTCTTGTGATACACTGAAGAGAGAGTGTATCCTGCCTCTTCTCCCTGATTTCACTACTCCACTAGTCTTCTCCCTGTCTTGGAAGTTGAAGGTAGAGTCAGTCAATAGGCTTGTGAAATGTTGCACACTTTTAAAAAGGTTTGCATATGCCTGCAAGTGTGAAATTTCAACCCAAAATCCAGTAGAAACACAAGCTGTCAGAATGCCTTATATACACAGAGGGTGCAGGAAAAATACTAGCTGTTATTGTTTAGAAGTTGGGTGGAAATGCAGTGCTGGGTTTTGGATGTGTAACCAGGAAGCTGGTGTTGAGTTTCAGTGACTGGAGACACAGTGTTAAGTAGCTTAAGTGCTTTTCCATAGATCTAGAGATACATAGGGAAGCTTTGCCTTTGGTTCTCAAAGAGTTGCCACCAAGTTAATTTATCTGAAAATAAGTATGTGGCTTCTTGGGGTGTGGAATGTGGCTTGTATTGTATAGAAAGTCCAAGGGGCTGTTTCCCTTTGAGGTGGACTTTTTGACTTGCCACAGTTGGTAGCAGCAGACCATTCAGTTCTGAAGTTAACCCTTTCTTGCAGTTGGTAGTTTTTGTGAAAGTAGCCCAGAAGAGAGAAAAAAATCTGAAATAAGCATCACTTACACAGTTGCATAGAAGAGCTTCCTTGTTTGGATTTTGTTAGTAAATGTGTTTGTACTTGAACTGATACTCTTGGAACATTGACATTCGTGGTGTTACAGGCATCTCAGATCTCAATTTGTTTGCCCTATTATGAGAACTTTGAGTTGCAGAGGACTAAAGGAAGTCAGTGCCACTGCCTGAGTGCATTAAAGAGTTTGTTTTGTGGCAGTGCTGTTAGTCCTCACGATCACTCACAAAGCGGACATTTCAGTGTGTTTTGTTCTGATAACTACATCAGATCTGGTGGTAAAAATCATCCTTCATTAGACAGGTAACAGATTTTTAAATGACTTCTTAGAAATCACAGTAGTAGTATGGTCTAGAATTAACAGCTGGTTACAAAAGTGGTAGCTTTTCAGAAATCGCAAATCGGAGATTCTTCAGGGTTAAAGTTGCATGTATTTGTCTAATGCCTGAAGTATCAGCTGATGTGCAACAGTGACCAATCTGTTTTACAGTCTGTCAAAATTACATGGGTACATCTTTATATTTTGGTGGAAATAAATTCAGGAATGTGATTTCATTTACATATATTAGAGTTGCAGAGTGAGGCCCTTGTGTGAAAATGCTTGTGGATATGCAGCTACCAAAGTAATTAAATTTACATACTGGCTTCAAAAGACTAAAGAAACAAATACTGATACTGATGTGTTAAGAAAAGCTTCCTTTGAGAAGTAGGATTGGAGCAATTATACTGTCTCCCGGGGTTTTTTTTGTGTATGGTATGTGTGTGTGCATTGTATGTTTGGTTTGGTTTTGGCAGTTTTAGGTAGTCAAAGTTTAATTGTTAGTGTGCTACAGACTACAGCCTTCTGTAAATTAGGTTGTACACAAATAGCAGGCCCAGACTGTCCTCAGGTACTGGCTTTTCTTTGCTTCTTCCACTTCAGGGCTTTGGCTGTTGGCCATTGTCGGGGGGGGGGGGGGGGGGGGGGGGGAGTGCGGGGGGAAAGAAATGCCCCAAATCTTTTTCAGTTGTATTTAAAAGAAGGAAGGGCTTAGCTGTGAGAACTTCCATTGTTCATTTTCTTACCTTACATACACTTGACTTAAAAATGTGAAATAACAGAACCTGGAAATAATTTTCTTTATTTGGAGCTAAGTCTACATATGTAGATTTTTTTTTAAATTTACTTTAAAGGGAGCATAAGAATTATGACTACTATATTTTTTCTCTTGATGCACAGTATACATAATATAAATTTGCTACTCAGTTTTTATTTATTTAAAAACTGTCAGTCTTGAGTGTTTTTGCTAAGTAGTGTTTCATTCAGTTTTCACCATGAGACTGAACTGTAAAGGGTTGCTCTTTGTTTTTCAGAATATCTTGCTATTATCTGCAATAGTTATTCTGACTTTTAGAATGGCTTTGTGAATTCTACATCAAAATGTCTTCAAGCAACTCTAATAGAGTTATCAGTGTCCAGTTTCATGCTTCTCTAACAACTCTACGTTGCTAGAGGATTCAAGGATGAGTTACATTATTTAAGTTTGGAGTTTGAATCCACTGACAGCAGGTACACAATGAGTTTGGGCAGTAGTGGTAGATAAATAGTTTTGTGGAAGTGATGGGAGTGTTTGTGGTTTGTGTTGTCAGTTAATATGAATTAATAAGAAGATTGATGTGTGGTTTTTCTGATACAGTATTGTTCTGAAAGTCCTTCATTGTCTGAATGCAGAATAGGTAGATGGTTGAAGGAATATTGTAAAAAGTCTCTAGAAAAATGGAACAGCCAGTAGCATTTGTAGTGCTTGCAATTCTTGTGGTAACTGCTGAGTGATGCCTTTTTTTTTAACCCTTTGTGAATAAGGTGCTTGAGAAGTGGATTTTGATATTGTCACATAATTTTATTTCCTAAAGAGGAAAGGTGATATTTTGATATTTTATTTTCAGTTGAAAACTTAATGTTCATGAGGATAGAATATTAATATCAGAATATAAAGTATACCTGATTAAGAAAACTTCTTACATTTGTGTCACTACAAATAGCACTCCCCAAAACACCTCTTTCAGGTACTAAAGTAGACTATTTTTCTGTCAGTGATGTGAATGTTGCTGTTTACTGTTATGTCCTCCATAAGGTTGTAAGTCAGCCTGTGGTTTGCGTGTACACATACGTGAGAACAGCCACATCTGCACACAGAGGAGATGCAGCTAAACAAAGGTAAATGTTGTCAGTAGAATCTCAAGGATAAGTAGAAAGTTGATGTGGTAGAAAGAAGCACATGAACATTTTATTGGGCCCTGTATCCTTTTCACACCACAAATTCTGTTTTTGTGAAGCACTTGCTCTTTGGTTCTTATGATGTGCTTTTTTCCACTTCATCCACCTGGGTTATTTTTTTTTTTCTTATAATCTGTCATTAAATTTACTACTCTTGGATTATTCCTTCTCTCCAGATTCACCATTATTTCCATCCTAGCACCCAAAGAAAGTAAGGATGTGTGTTACCCATGTGTGAGTCTTCACTCTGTTAAATGTCTTGTCTTTTTAGACTGCAGATCCTTGAAAGCATAGGCTGGTGTTTGTATGCTTTACAAAACATCCTGTAAAATGGAATTTTCAGGAGAAAGGACTCTGGAGACAGCTGTGGGAAGGAAACAACTAGTCACAGATGAGGTCCAGGCTAGGAAACAAGTGTACCGCTATGTAAGGCCTCAGCAGTCTGGACTAGAGATACACCAGGGAGTCCTGCTTTTGGATCCTCCTGTGTGTCTCGATGCTTGAAAATGACCATATTGAAAGATCTTGAAAAGATCTTTGCTCTCTGCTGATGTAAGGGTGTTGGGGTTTTGTTTTTTTCAGGTCCCTTTTGTCTGTCAATGAGTGGTGCAAGGGAGGCAATGTCTTTGGGACTCCATTGTGTGTGGCATTCTGAAAATCATGTGGGCTTGGAATATTTGTATTTCTGGCCTTTAGTGCTGAGTACCTTCATTTTGTTTCAGCTGATAGAGCAGGACCTCTGAATTTGCTGTTGAGTTATCTTTAGCCCTGCTAAGGATGCAATTCAAGATGTCAGTGAAGATATTTAAGGACATAGCCTGGGATTCCCTAGACAGAGAAGAGTTTCTGCGTGGTATACAGACAGCAGTAAAGCAGAGGTAGTGCTTGTATAGGCCTGCAGTCAGGATAGAGATACAATACAGGCAAATGCCAGTGACACAGGGAGAATGCATGGCCTGTTACTAATTTATGGCAATCTACAAGAACAAAAAACCCAATAATGAGTCCAAACCTAGCAGGAAATAAAATTTGAAATGTAGCCTTACAATGATATTGTAGCAAGGTGGGGGTCAGTCTCTTCTCAGTAACAAGCGACAGGACAAAAGGAAGCTGTTTCAGGCTGTGCCATTTAGGTTGGGCATTAGGAAAAATGTCATCCTTGAAAGGATTGTCAAGGACTGAAGCAGGCTGCCCAGGAAAGCGGTGGATTCACCACCCCTGGAGAGGTTTAAAAGCACTATAGAAGTGATGCTGAGGACCATGGTTTAGTGATCACCTGGCAGTGCTGAATTAATGGTTGGACTTGATGATCTTAATGGTCTTTTCCAACCAAAACAATTCTGTGATTTTAATTTTTCAGTTTTCTTTTATCAGGTTTGAATGGAACTTTCATAGGAGTCTTGTGTGCACCTTGGCATTAGGATTGAGCCATGATATCAGGAGGTGAAAAATACTTGTCTGCCCATGTGGAAGTATTTTATAATATTGTAGTAATAATATTTAAATGTGAAGAGGTGTTTGTATGTGTGGAAAAGAGCTGTCTTGTTTTTGTTTTTGTAGGAGGACTGTATTTGTGATTCTGTCATAAATGCTGACTGCAAACTGAGTAGTAGTTTTTGAACCTTGTTGAATGAAGAAAAGCATCATTAGTCTAGCAGCTTGGCAGCAGCAAATGGTACATGAATTTTTGGCACAAAATTCTTGGTATCAAAAAAAAAAAAAGAAACAAGAAACTTCCCTGTTTTTATTAATAAACATGAGGAGGGACTGATTATCTGTTCTTAGCAGTTGTTCAGCATTTTCAGATCCACGTAAGGGAGACAGTGCTTTTGAAAAAAGTCCTTTTCTATTTTATTAAAAAGTGCCTTCTAATATACTGCTAACATGACTAACCAACTTTTCTTTAAGTAATAACCTTCACGATGATTACAAGCTATGTAAAACTGTTGCAAATTTTAAAGGTAAAGAAACACCACTGTTAAGATATGTATTAAACTGCATGGAATTTGGTGAGTCTTCATCCTAGGCCATTTTCACTTGCCCAGCACTTCGGAAGTACTGTTTGTTCTATGTCTATTAGTAGTGTTAGTAATATAAGGATATAACATTTTTATAGGAAATGTTTATTTACACTTGAATTAGGTAATCTCTAGCTATGTTGAAAAATTCGGTATGTTCAACATAATGCTCTGACTTTATGTTTTTCACCTGAGTAATAATAAAAAACATTTTTCCTTACTGAATTGCTGCTTTAAGTGTTAGGGGACCTTTTTTTACTACTCAGTGTAATGCTGCCAAGTTCTTAGAGTTCAGCTAACACAAGTGTATACAAAATGTTTATTTTTGTGTGGCAGTCTGTTTTGATAACTACAGGAATTTCTACTTCTCTTGAGTGCTGTGAATAAATTTGATGTACAAAATGCTATGGTGATTAAGAATAGCAGAAAAATACTGCATAAAAAGGAAAGGTTATTTAGTTGGAATTGAATTCTCTGGTAAAAAAACATTTGCAATAATGTGAGGGCATAAAAAGTTAGAAATAATGCTAAGTTCACACCTACTTAGTGGTCATAATTTATCATCTTAATTTGCAGCAGTGTCATCAAGATCTGCAGCATCTCTCTGTCTTTTGAAATTGAATGTGCATATTGAATGCTTTCAAACATATCACTGCAAGTATATTGCATTAAAACTCAATTTGCTATTCAACATAAAATGAGAAAAATATTTTTCTATTTTCAGTTTTAAAATAAAAAATGTATCTATTTTTCCTTTACTCCACTTTGTTTAACTCAAAAGCTTCAATACTAGTTTACTGGGGTGAGCAATACCATGGGCAAAGCACTGGCTAGGAATTTGTGATAATTGGATTCTGTTTCCAAGCGTGTCAGCAGAGGTCGGAAAAGTTTGGCTGTCACATTATGTTTGCATCTGTGCATTGGGGATGAGGCAGTTACTTTTCTGTCTTTGATGTCTTTGCTTGGTAAAATTGTCTGGTATTTATATCCTGGAATATACTAATGTCAATTGTCATGGACCTTAAAGTAGGTGAGATGCTACTTTAGGATAAATGCAAACACTTAAAAGAAGACTACTTTAACAGCTATGATAGTAGAAAACAATAGCAAATAGGCTTTGTGTGCTTTATATTCAAATGGAGAAAAGGTAAAAGTATTTTCAAGTGACCATGTATCCCAGTTCATGCACAGTTTTGTCTAGTATCTGTGATAATGCTTTTGCTGGAAGATATTTTTTTTTAAAGAAAGAAAAAAAAAATTGAAATTATTAATAAAAATTAGGTAGAAACAAACTGTGATACAGCAGCTAAAGTATTTTTAAAGCATCGTATTAAAAGATTAAAAAGTTAGAATTTTCAGTGTATAGTTGTCGTGGGAATAGAAATGTGAATGATTAATCCCCTTCTATTTATAGCTGTTTTCTCTGAGTTAATGTTCCTGTTCTAGTTAACTTCTAGGTAAATTTTGTGAAAAGGCAGAGCAATTCCTGCCTTAGTCTATTGTTGCAGGTAATCATTTTAGTGTCCTCGAGTTACTTTCTTTTTAATGTGAATTTGACACATCATGTTGCTTTTCAGATTTTTGGTTTTGTATTTTGGTAACTTGTCAACTTTTATTGCATGCAACTGCAGGATTTAAAGAGACTGTCAGCATTTGGTGACCCCTTTTTGTCTTCCTGTCATTGCTTGCTGATTTTTAACATACTGGTATGTCACTGCTTAAGAGTGATCTGGGACTGTTGGCTCATGAGGATGAGAGATGCAGGCTGAGTATGCTGTACCAATAAAAGTATACCAATTATTAGGAAAATTTTTCACCCTCTTGATGCCAATTTTTTTTTTAATTGTTAAGTTAATTTGGGCTCATTGGCCAGGAAAGTATATGTTACTTTTACTGTGTTTTTGAACTCTTATTTGTGGAGTAATAAAAGATTTGTAGCTATGTAATGACAGTTATCTTGAAAAACAGGCAGTGTGTTTGGTTAGACCTCTTGTATAAAAAGGAGTCTTCAGAAACAGCAGCAGTCCTGGAACTTTCAGCTCAAGCTTCTCTCTTCAGGCTAATTTTGGGGATTAACAGACCCAGTTAACCTGAAGAAAGATTACTTTGGGGGCGGTGGCAAATGAAATGTGTTGTTTAATTTTCTGTTGTTCTGTGATGTACTTATTTTTTCTGTGATTTGTGAGAAGCAAAATAGGATGATTTGTTTCCTTCTAACGTATCAGGGAGAGAACTTGAAAGGAGTTAAGACAATTTATTTTTCAATTCTCTCCTCAAGACTTGGACCCCTCAATAAAACGTTTTTACTGTAAAGTGTAAAGGTGAGGAGTTGTTATCATGGTTAAACCATTGTTGTTGGTGTGAAAACTGAAAAGTCTTAGCTGTTGTTTGCAAGAGTCATCGTTTTAATTACGGATTTTATGGTTTGTTTCAAGAATTGCTTTCTTAACTACACCTTCTGCTGCTCCAGGGCTCTTCTGTGCACCCAGGTTTACATATGTACCTTGTACACTGCTGGTTTTTGGAGGTGAAAGAACATGCTCTGGAGCAGAAGATAGTTCTTAGTGAAGTGGTTGTCAAAAGAAAGTTCCTTTAGAGGTTTGCTGTGGAAGGAGGAGCTCATTCTCATTTACCAGAGCTTTTAGGTGCTGTTGCCGGAACCTGATGGAAATATTGTGAAAACGTCCAAGAATGTCTTGGTTTCAGACTTTGTCATGTTCCTCTTTAGGCTTGTGGCTTTAGAGATGTTACACAGAAAGTTAAGAGGGTTGTATATTAGTCTTTCCATCTTGCTGTTCATGGTTCATGTCAGTGTCAGGAATTGCTTTGCAATATGATCAATATCCAGTACAGAATTACTTTTAATCTGGTTTGGGGCAGTTCTGTTCACTGCAGCATTTGTGATGCTAAGAGTATGAAGTCATTCACCTATGTTTGAGATCTGCCAAGCAGATTGCTCTTGTTCTGGAGGAAGCTTATTCCCCAAGTGTTTCTGTGTACTGCCAGTGCTGCTATCACACAGGGTCATAGCTGGTGCTACTCTTCATGTGAAATTCACACAACGGGGAATACTCATGGCAATGCACTGAAAAGGGCACCTACAGCGAGTTACAACTCTCATATTACTATAGCTCTGTTCCTTCACAGAATATAGAAGTAAATTTCTCACTGTGGTGTGCCTGATGCCACAAAACTCTTACTTATGTCAGAAATAAGCCTGTAGAAAAGAGATTTCTTCAATCTAGTGAAACATTGTGTTAATGAAGGAAGCTTAAAAAATGCTGTATCATCTAAATTATTATGCTGAGCATTGCAAGTGATCAAAACAGTGTGTTTGGTTCGGTTTGGTTTTTTTTTACATCAAATGTTCTGTAAATTTGGGTCATATGTCTAAAAGCAGTGTAAAACCTGACCACTATTCAAATCTGACTTTTGGATACAAATCCAGATTTATAATTTTTTTTTTTTTTTTTCAAACCAAGCACTCCACTCCTTATAGCCTGGAAGTAGTAGAAGTGTAGGTTCTGAAATTATGTAATATTATGAGTTGTCATGCTGAAATTATTTTTTCCCCTGATGAACAATCTTCCCCTGCAAATACCCAGCCAAAACTCAGGCAAAGTTCCATGAGCCTGGTCGCTGCATATGTGTTGAGTTTTCCTATTTTTAATATGTAGTAACTTTCATAAAGAAGACCGATCAAGGTTATTGAGGGGAACTTTGTTCTTTTAACAAATAAATACAAATTGCTGATTATGCTAGGAATTATTTATCAGCTCTAAGAAGAAAGAATCTGTGATAGCCACACACTTTTTCTTGTTAAATATAGATGTACCAGGTGATCAAGAACGTTAGAGAACTTTTAGAGGCTTTAAGAAACACAGTCTACCAACGTATAGTGCATTGCAGCTTTTATGATACTGAAGAAAAAAAGTTTGTGAAAGAGAAAAAAACAGTCTTGCTAGAAATATAGATATTAATACAGAGGAATATGTTAGAACCTGGGACTGTGATTATTTAATTTTTTATTAGAAAATTGGCTCTCAAAAATCACTCCCAGGTACATTCTGTGTTGTCAGCTCTGCACTGATTGCCTTTGTACTGCCAATCCTAGACTCATACAAAAGGGGTAGGAGGAGTAGGGATATCATAATGCTTCTATCATTTCAGTGTTCCAGAGGAAGGGTAATAATTAAACCAAAAGCCCAAACTGCTGTTCAGACTTGCTATTGGCTTTCCATTCAGTTTTCCCTGGTTTTTTTCCCACCCCTTTAAATGCATATCAGGTTTGCTGTTGAGCAGCTCATATGAGCAGGAGGGTGACACTCTGTGCTTTCTTCAAACTGCCCATCTTGATTCCACATTCCACTAGTGATATTCTCTGGGTTTGTAAAACAGTTGAGCTTCTTGGAGGATTTCCATACACACACTGAGAAATTGAGCTTGTACGTTCTGGTGTATAAATGCAACTCCTTTGATAACACCCTGAGTATGAGGCAATAGAGATATCACCAACTGAAAGAAGGGAGTGAGGAGCAAGGGCAAATTAAAATGCACAAGTGTCTAATTCCCTAAAAGAGCTTAATAGATTTGCTTTTGAGTGTTGCATATAGCTGAAGGTACACTGCATTTGTTAGATGCTTAATTTTTCCTTCTTCAGCACAAGAAACATTAGTGATTATTGTCAGATGGTGTTTACTATATACATGATGTTAGTGATGAAATACCCCTTGATATTTATTGTGTGATAATATTTGGAATCAAACAGCTGGTTGGAACACAGTAGCATGTCTTTGAAGTACCTTAGCCAGGCACTACTGTTTGTTTGTAGTCTATTACAATCCACACCAAGGATTTTGTTTTAATTGCAAAGAGCACGGCCTTTAAGCTGGTGTCTGGGACAGAGTGGGAAGTAGCTTCACGAAGTGGCTCATAACAATTAATTACTGAAAAATTAATTATTTACTCTTGCTATTTATCTCAATGTGTTCTCATCTATATAAAATTAAATATACACACAACAAAAAGCAGAATTTGGGAACTAAATTTGTGTAGTTTCACTTTATTAGGCATTTAACAGAATGTAAATGCAAAGTGAAAGATCAGCATGTGAAAGGAGTGAAGAAAATAAACTACACAGAAGACAGCACAAGAAACAAGGCATGAATAGTCCTATTAATAATGTTTCTAATAGCTAAATAATTGTGATAAGATCTTTTCAGAACCAAGATAAAGATTCACTGTTTTACTTCTTTCTTTAAAGTGCAAGTAAATATTTATTAATTTAATAACTTTTGGGTGGAACCAGTAGGGTTTTTTGCAGTCTTTCTGTGTCTGTGACACACTGCTGAGTAGAAAACGTGTGAAGAATAAGGGCCATGTTCAGATATCCTGAGTTTCAAGGAAAAAGCTTACTCAGTGAGAGCTGTGCACCTCTGATCTTTCAGATTAACCCAGAGAGAAGCATTGGAGAAGGGCTTCATAAACTTTAGAATGTCTGAAAATAGCCTTGAGCTCATGAAATGAATATAAGATTAGTATAAGATTTCCTTATCAGACAATGCTGGTGTGGAGGTAATTTTATTCCATAACAAGTCCTTGTGTTCTGAGTTATGTCCAATAATTAACTTAGCTTTAAAAGTAGTTTTAGAACAAAAGTTTGGGGCATAATTGTGTTGTGATACAGGACCAAAAGAACCAGTGCTTCACTGACATCTCACAGGTATAAGAGCTGCTGTGCTGCTGGTGATTAACACCCCTCTCTTCAAGGTTTTTGTTTTCAATACTGCTTTAGATGGAATGAAAATCGATGCAAAGTCAAATTCTTTATTATTGCTTGCTATCTATTTTACTATTCAGAAAGGTGAATTGTAGTAGCATGACTGCTGAGGGAGTGCAATGATTGCAGACCAGTTGATTGGTGGCTCATTAACTTTTCTTGCAGACACCTCTGTAGATGTCACAAGGGCTCATGCAGGTGGATTTGTTTGCACCATCTTAAATTACTGCACAGTTGTTAAGTTTGCTCAGCCTTGAGTTTTTTGAGCTTCACTCTCTGTGTGTGCATGTGTGTGTGCATGTAGGTATGGATTTGTTGGAGGAGGAGCAGTGCTCTGTGTCCACAGCTTCTAATTCTTCGATTCCGTTAACGGGTGAAATGATAGCTGCAGCACTGGCCTGAAGTGTAAGTGATCTGGGAGGAAATGGGGGAGTTTATGTCTTCACACAAATGAGTCTGTTCAGTCCAAACGAATAATTTCTTTGTCACCAGCTTTGGAGCTACTGAACCAGTTGAGTAATAATTTGTGTCCTGTGTTCTACTGGAACTGGAAATGAACTGGAAAGTGTTACTAATTTGACTCTATGTTTACAAATCAATATAAAGCAAGTCTAAGCACTTGTTTGTGACTCATCTGAAATCATAAAAACACTGTTGTTTTTAGTAAACAGTTATGCACAACCTTAAACTGTGTGCTTTTTGAACTGTAGAGTACCCTCAGATCTGGTACATTCTCCTGCCCAGAATCCCTCTGAGGGCGTTTTGGTATTTGGCAGTTGTTATAAGTTATCAGCTCTGGCAGCCAGCCCTCTCTAGCAGAGTCTCTCCTCTTACAGAGACTTGTCTTCATTTCAGCACACTGCTGTGAAATCAAGAGAACGCTTGATTGCCAAACAGAATAGGAGAGAAAAAATTTGCCGTCTACTAGAGTCTTTTTATATTAAACTTCATTAATAGCAATATGTTCCCCAATGGCTTTTCTCAGAGGCATTTCTTTTGAAGGTGGCAGAGCAGAAGCAAAGCAGCCGAACCATTACGGGAAAAGAAAAATAAATTATTTTTGTTTAGGTTTTAGTTTATTAGTCCTAAACCTTGCAGGTGATGCCTTGCCATTTGCAAGTGTCTGTTCTTTACTCCTTTTATTTGAAGGTCCTTCATTTTCCATAGTCATTAAGAACCCCATGCCTTTTGCTCTTTTATTGACTGTGTTGGAGGACAAAAGATTGTCATTTTGCCTCACAACTTTAGACATATAAAGTTCTAAATTACAGTGTATAGGAGAAATATGGGGTTACTTAGTACCATAATAATATATCAGTGTGAAAGAGGGATTTCCTCCCCTCTCCAAAATTAAATTCAAATGTCAGTAATTGACACCCTGTTAGGAATAAGTATTTCCAAATTAAAGAGTTGATGAAAACTTTCAAGATTTTTTTTTTTTAGTACTGTCTTACAGTTGTAAGGCATATTAGTATGTGCCTGTGTAATATAAATCTGGAACAAGCCTGTTGGACACAGCAGGGGATTTCAGCAGGTGAGGCACAGGTTTGCGAAGGTGGCTCCTGGGGCAAAGGGAATACAGCTTGTTAGGGGTGATTCTTAACAGTGAAGTACAGAGCTCCTGCTTTGAATCACCCACTGGATAAATGTAATTATGATACCAAGGTCTTCTTAATGAAGATGTGTCACTGAATTTAGCTTCAAATCATGTTTCTTTTATCCATTTAACTTACAGAATAACACTGACCCACATTTTTTAGTTATTCATGAAAATGCTTCATGATCTTTGTTTTGTTCATTTTATGGAAAAGGGAAGGCCATAAACTGACTTATTCTGATAGTCTTTGTGACTCATTTAACTTAGGCCTTTGTCTGCTGCAGGTTCTGTCACTTCTTGTTGTGATGGTTTGAAACTGTCTTTTTAATTTTTCCTTGCAAAGTTCAGAACAGAGAAAGTGAAAGAATGTAAATAAGTCACTATTGGGTGTAAGAAAGCAAAATAACGATTGTTCTAAACACTTCCATTGGATAGATAGAAATGTTTAAGAACTATTACCCAAAACAAAGTAGGCACTCTGCACATTCTGCGTTCGGCAGTGGGGGCAGTTGCTGGGCTGTCTGGCTGCTGTTTCTTCTTCTCTTCTGGCTGAAGATAACACGTACTGACCTTGGCAGCTAAGTTAACAACTTTCTGCTTAACTAACTCTGCTTCTCTGTCCAGGGGGGTCTGGGGGGAAGCTCCTGGGAGAGAGAGGTCCCTTTGGGAGGGTCCCCTTGGGGGGAAGCAAAGGGAGATCGGTTGTGCTTTTTCTGTTGATTGTATATATTTGTAAATGTTGTGAATTTTGTATATTTGTACATATTCATTGCATTTCATTGTAGATTTTAGACTCTGCTTGTAAATACAGCTTTTCATTTGCTTCCAGACTGGGCTAGCCTGGTTATTGTTGGTGGGAGGGGAATTTCAGCTCACACCGACACACTTGTATTGTGGGGTGGTTTTGTTTTTGTTTTGTTTTGTTTTTTAGTTTTCTGTGGTTATTTTTATGTGATGAGAGCTTGTAGGTATATGGCTGTCTTGTTTTGGATAAAAAGATATTGTGCAAGATAGGTGGGTTTCATACAGCAGTTGTGTTCTGCATCTTAAAGTGACATGCTTCTGAAAAGGTCAAGTCCACCAGCACATGTGAAAGAAGCACATGAAAAAGAGCACTGCTGTGTATATTACAGTACACTGTCAGTTCTCAGTAAAATGATTTCTCTTGATATTAGTGCAGAAATAACTGCTACCTGTAAAAGGTCAAAACTGGTCTCTACCATTGAAGAGTCTGTGGGCAATGCATAATTAGAATGATGGCCATGTACAGTTCTCGTGTTCAGATCAGTCTGCATGCAACACTGTGCAATATGTAGGAAATAATTTTTTTCAGATGCAGGTTTTATCTTGCATTTCTAGTATTTGCTGTAAGAGGTGCAGTATGTAGAAGTCAGAAGTGACTGTGATTTAGCCAGTGTGCACTGCTGCAAGTTATTATCTTTTCTTGCTATTTTAATTCCTGATCTTCTTGTTCAGGAACATTCAGGCTGTAATGGCTTAATTGCTGGTAGTGAAAGTTCTTGAAGAATTTTTGTGCCTATTGTTGAAATTTGGGACTAAAGAAGAAGGGAAAAGAATGTTGCTATATATGTCTCAGTATTTTCTTCACTTGGAACTGTTTGGTGTATTTACTGATGGTTAATCCTCTCCTTGTCTCAGACTTGCTGAAATTGTGAGTTTCTTCACTGGTGAGTGGATAGTACAGGAGCTAATTCAGCTTGACATTCACTTGTCCAACATTCAGTGGTATTGAGAGGATGAAATGTACGAGATAGCTTTGAGGTGGCTGAGGATGTGAATCAAAAGCTATAAAATACCCCATCTCTATTTTGCTCTATGTATTGTTATCCAAAACATCTGCTAGTGCTTCCAGTGCTGGTCCTGATGCCTTCCTCAATGCATTCTTGCAGAGCAAAAGGTTTATTTGTAGAGAGGAAGATATTGAAGAAAGTGCTATGCCATGCCATTCAACACTCTCCGAGTTGTTATCCTAAAGCAGACCTGAAGTATTCTCTCTGACAAGAGGTTTCTTTGTGTGCTTTGGCAGAATTCAGAGGAGCCTATCGGGTGGTTCTAGAAATTGTTGCAGAGTAGAAGACCATAGGGCCATGATTAGACAAGTAGTTTCTATGTGATATCTTCTATTGATTATGAATGAATTTTGTTTGGTTGGTTGGTTTTTTCCTTTCTTTGTGAGTGGCTTATTTCCCTAGTTTCTAATTGTTTCTGGTTTGCATTAGATGCCAACAGGAATTTTAGGCCAAAGTTTCTTGGATGTTTTCCACCTTTCTTCCCTTGTGGTGCAACTTATTTTTGTAATACATTTGTGTTTCTGTGGACATATATGGAAGGCAGCTATAGAACTGTAGAAAGTTTTGCTGCATTATCATGGGTATTTTGATACAACACAATTTTATGATTCCTGAATTATTTGCAAGATTGTTAACATTTTCCCTAAATCAGTTACAATTGGCATAAAACCAGCATCTGTGTAAGACAGGTATAATGGAAGGAGTCACAAACATGACTGCCTGGCAAAATACAACTTGTCATGCAGAAGTGGCAAGCTATAATGGGACAGGATTTCTCTTAGGTCTGTGGTGGTGGCACTTACTGTAGAAGTGGTAGGAGTGTGGACGCAGGGGCAAGTGGTCAGGCTGGCTTGGCTTTGTGTTGTGTTTTCAGCTAAGATCATATTAACAGAGACCCATGAAGGAGCCCTGCTGGTCATGTCCAGGTTCTGTTCTGTTTTTCCCATGTTCCTCAGAGAGATGCAGTGGGGAAAAGACGTGTGCTCACCACAGCATCCAGTTTGTGTTCACCACCTGAAGCAGTTGCTTCAGCTCTTTCTGATCTTTACTCCATTCCTAGAATTATGCTTGCATGTATCCCACATAGATGTTTATGGTAGTGAAAAGGCCAGCAGTTTGTGTCATGGTCTGTTAGGTGATACAGTCACCAGCCTCTGAAAAACTTTCCACTCAGGCTTTGAAGGTCGAACGTGTACAGGCATAAGAAGAGTTGACCGTGATGTGATCTGTAGTTATGCTGATAACCATCTGTCCTAACCTCTGTTTTGATGTTCTGAAAAACCAAGCAAGCTTGGTTAGCTAGAGAAATAAAGCTGCATGCTATCACCCTGTGATGAAGGTTTTGATTCTAATGCTTATCTATAGCCACGGGTTTGTCTGTATACACAGAAATGTTTTGGGGTCTGGAGGGTTAGCCATTCCCTTGGCTATCCTCAGCTGGTGGCAAAGGAGCGGCAGGAAGCCTATTGTCAATGTCATGTCAGAGTTGCAGTGGAGGTGCAAACTACTGTGAGAATAGAGGGGGAAAAGGACTGAGCTGTAGGGAAGTGAGGAGAAATCTAGCAAGCAAGAAACTGGAGAACACAGGAGCTGATAAACTGTGGTGGGAGCTGTTCACAAGGTATTGGCTTGGTAAAGGTGTATAATTTATGGACCCTAGATATTTTTTGGGCCTTGTGCATGTGCCAGTGTATTGACACCATGCTAATACACGTTTCTTTTATTCTTCACCAATTTCTGGACAAAACATGAGGAGCATTATCTCTCTTTACCCTTATAAGTGTCTTAGGGATGAACACAGTGCAAGAGGTTGACTAAGATGGGAATGATTTGAAGCATGATAGGAACCAAGCAGCCATCTCACATCTTGTATCTTTGGTAAGAGGCACTTCACAACCTCTTCCCAAGCTCCTTCTTTCTGGCCACTAGCTTTTGGTTCTGATTCTTCTTACTTCATAAGCATAAATATTAATGCGGCTATAAAACATCAGTGCCAAACTGCTACTTCAGTGTTATAAGAGATTCACATTGTTCCTTTGTCCTCACAACACCTGAATTGTGTAAGGCTGCCTTCGTTTTTCTATAGTCTTCCTCTTTGGCTACTGCCTGTTGTAGGCTCCTAGGCTTTAATCGTGAGATGTTTCTGAACTAGTTAAATTGTTAAGCACCACAAGTTAGTTTTCAAATGACTGTATATGGAGCAGCAACTCAATTTTTCAGACTTAAGCAGATGGAGCAGCAACTCTTTTTCTCTCAAAGCCACTAAGAAACCTAAGTTGCATCACAATGTTCTATATGCTGATCCCCAAAGAGGTTGTGCTTCATATGGGACAGAGGAAGTGACAGCTCTTGTTCCTGATCAGTATCCTGCATTGAGTTTCTACAAGCACAGTGTGGACTACATAGTGTGGTTTAGAAAAAGAATTGTTTATGAGAGGAGGAGCCTAGTTAAGGCCTTGTGTTTTGTGGCTTGGCCTACAAATCTGGAGATAATGTCAGTGCAAACTGGTAGCACTGGTTTGTTCTCAAGGAGAGGTTAAATATTTTTGTTTATTTCACTTTGCTGAGGGCCTGGTTTGCAAGTTAGAATGAAATGGAGATGATGGCTTGGATCTGTGTAGATGTATCTGCAGGATCTTGGTAAGAGAAGACCTTGCTCCTGCTATTTCACATATGAAATATGAATAGGAAGATGGGATCATTTATGTTGTAAACTCAAATTTTCCACCATAAAACTATGGATCACAATAACCCTCTTTAAAAACCCAAACCAAAACAAAACCCACAAACTAAAAAAAATCCCAAAACAAACAAATAAAAAACACCAACAAAAAAAGAAACCCAAAATGCAAACCCCTAAACAACAAAAAAACCCAAACCACAAAAATATCCCCTTCAAAAGCAACAGAAGCAACAAAACAAACAAACAAACCAATAAACCCCAGCAAAATAAAAAGCCAGTTTAAAGCCAGCTGTGAAAGAAAAGATATGGTTAGGAGAGTAAAGACAACTCTATTTTCCTTGCTTTTGTCTGTAATTGCAATGGGTATCTGTTGATCAGACCTAAGTGGAGTGTACAAAAACTTTAAAATATCTGTGGTGGCTAAAAAATGGTTTTGACTCTGTAATTCATGATCATGATAACTGTGTCATTAGAATAAATAACATCATCTGCATATTTTCTTCCTTTCCATTTTTCTTTCTGGTAACAAGTGTTTGAGGATTTGGCATTGCTAGATTATGTGATGTGAATATGGTACTGTAGTATTTGAAGAGAATGGAAATGGGTGGTTAATTAGATATGTCTGCACAAAAAAATTTATGGCGCTATTAAACCAACTCTGCTGATATTCTTGTTTGGTTAATTACATTATGTTGTGTTTTGCTTTTGTAGGTCAAATTTAGGTCATCTTGTGGAACCTCTGGAGAAAACAAGGCTAATAGTAACAAAAAAAATGTTCAATAGAAGTATCTTCACCACACAGTCAGACTGAACCAGGAACGGGTTCTCTGAAGTAAGTATTACAGGTGGTTTGGTTTTATTTTTTTCCTTTATAAAGTCTGTAGCACTGTTTTTAGGCTGCTGTATTTAACTTTGTATTACTTGCATTAAGGAAAGAAAAAGTCTTTGACTACATACTCGTTTCAGTTGATCAGCTCGTAATGGACACTCTTTTGGACTCTCGTTAAGGCATTTCCCATCTTGGAAGCAATCATATCTTATGAAATTTAGATGAGCTTCAGATTATTCTCTTGGTTCCTGTGTAGTCTGGGGACGATTTTGAGCAGGAAGTGGCCTAGTATAGATATAATTACATATAACCCGTGATCTTATTGCAAAAATTAAAGCTGTCTGTGTCTTTCAGGAAATTTGTAAATTTTTTTTTTTTGGCTATAACTTGCTATTCCTGTCACTTTCTCTGTAGCTTTGATACTTTTGTTGTTAGTATTTTAGTATGTCTTGTATTGCAGTTCAGTCATCAATCAAACTAGTGTAAGTCTACAATTTCTGTATCTCAGGTAAGTCTTTTCTTCACTGTTCCTAGTTAACTTCTAGCTTTTGTGAATTCTAGGCTGAGACACATCTCATTTATGATACAAGAAGCTTAGCTACCTAACTGTGGATTGCATCTTTCGGTACTAGATAACTAAACATTTTTATAGTGATACTGTATAACTCTTAATTTCTGTTTGTTTCACTTGCTTGAGATGGGAAATGTAATCATTTTTCTGTCACCTTGTTTGCTTCAGATTGTAAGATACTTAAATATTCTTGTAGAAGTCAGAAACTGGAAAAAATCGCTTTATTTTTTTGTCTGCTGCAGAATTTACTCATGCTGTGTGATGTGTGAACATAATTCTGCAGGAGTCTTTGGAAATACATTTGAGTGCATAACTGGGAATGAAAAATATCTGGTTGTTAGAACCAAAAGAGAGTGGAAATTGAGTTTAGTTTACAAGAAGTGCATTTTGGTATATTGCTTTATTGCCAAGAGGAAATGACTCTTCTTAGCTTCTCCTTTAAAAAGGGATGTGTACATGGTGTCATCATTTGGGTAGAAAAACGTCTGTGCAACCTAGTCAGACTAGCCAAATTTCTCCTACTTGGTATTTTTCCCAAAGTGTTTTTAACTGGCAAAATAACATGTTTGGATTGATAACTTTATTAATTAATTAAAAGCAGGAAATAAATTATTATAGGATTTCAATTAAAAATGGATTTAAAGATGTTGATGTGCTTGTTGATTCCCTCTCTCTAAGTCCTTGTACCAAATGCTACAGTTTTAAGTCAGCACATGTAAATTTGTATCAGTTCCTGATCTAGACCATATGTCAAGTGACTGGCAAAGATACTCACAAAAGGTTCTTGTGGCAGCTGGAACTTGAATTCTGACCTCTGGATTTTCAGAAATTACATTTTATGAAGTTATTTGTTGTCTATTTACAACACAGTGAAAATACAGGCACTTGTCACAATGTTACACACATATTTTGACAAGTTAATTCTTGACTCTGGTAATCAAGTTACCAAAACAGATAGGCAATAAAGTTGAAATTGAGATATCTAAACTAATGAAATTAAAAATATCCACTGCAGACAGCTTTCATAGTTTTAAATCACTGTGTACAGGCTAATGCTATGCACAAAACTATCTCCTGTGTTTAATAGCCAGTAAGCTTGTGTTTCCTGCCCACTCTCCTGTTTATTTTTTGAAGAGACTTAGAGAATTTGGATGTTAAAACCTAAAATCGATTGTAATTTGTCCTTTTGGGTGAAATATTTTTGAACCCATTTGTTTGTTTGGATTACGTGTGTGTAAGTAGTGCCTATATTCACAGATAACAAGCCAGGTGAAGTTCTCAGGAAGTCTTAAAAGCAGAAGTGCACTCTTACAGCTGGGGAAGAGTAACCCTGCTTAGGGGTCGGGACTGCCTGCTGAAGCAGTTCTTGCTGAAGGCAGCAGCAGCTTTCAGGAGGTAGCAGGCTGAGTGTATCCACAATGTGCCCTCGCATCAGCTGGCCCTCACCACACATTAGGCCCCACCAGGCAAAGGAGACAGTTATTCCCCTCTGCTCAGCCCTTCTGAAGCTTCATCCAGGCACTGTCTCCCATTCTGGGCTCTCAAAAGCAAGAAAGGTGCTCACAAACTGGAGAGTGCTGCAGCTGAAGTGATTAGGGGCTGCCGATGAGGTGTGGGGGAAGCGTAGACAAGGAGAGAAAGATCTTCTACTAGTTTTTTCCGCTGCTCAAAGGAGGATGATAGAGAAGTGTCCTGATGTCTAAGAGGTGGAGGGTAAGATGAAATGCAAGTGGCAGAATACACAAGTTGCAACAAAAGAAATTCCAATTGAACATAGAGAAAAGAATAAATCATTGTGAGACTGGTTAACTATTGGAGCAGGTTGCTTATGGAGACTGTGGAGCCTCCATCTGTGAAGGCTTTCAGAACTCACTGTGCAAACTCTTAAGCAACACATTTTAACTTCAGTGGTGAAAATAATCATGGGACCAGATGACTCCCAGAAGTCCTTTCTGTCCTAAATTAGTCTGTGATTCTTAGATAATCTTAATTATTTTTGGTCCTTGTGATGAATGGCCAGGACTACTTTTGGCTTTATTACCATTTACTTAATGAAAAAAGTATTGATTTTGTGTGATTTTTAAGATTGTTCTTTTCTCCCAAATGCCATGTTTCAAATTGTCTTTCCATATAAGTGTCGTTAAAAAAGCATAAAGTGCATCTAAGTATTTGCATTAGACTTGAATGGTCAGCGTTCAAGCATGCTCAGCATTGAATAATCCTTTTCATAAAACTAATGGCTGTAAGCATGGCTCTGAATGTGTGCAGTAGGAGACACTGAGGATGGTGTTGGAAAAAATTTAACTGCAAAAATCCAGAGCAGACTGAGCTGTGTAAGAAACTGACCTGATCAGGGAGAGTGCCTGGTCTGATGAAGCATGTAAATGATTATTATTTTTTGTCCTTAAAGGACATCTTTCCAAGTTTTAGTATCTGTGGTATCTTGGGATATGAGACTTAAGCACAAGCTGCTTATCTGAGTCCTTCTTCTAGCAGAAAATTCCACTCCTAATTAATTTTTCACCAGTTGTAATTCCACTTTTTTACCTCTCTTTGTAAATGCATACAGTCTGTGTGCTGGAGAATAACTCTCTTTCCTAGAGGTTTTGATTGAAATATCAGAAATAATTGAAAAGTGAATCTTTTAGTCCCTCTGTGAAGAGGTATCTATATATAGGAAACCCTCAATTTTTGATCTTAACTTTTTTATAGTAAAAAGTCATGTAGCTTGTCGTTTAGAGTTGTAACATTTTAATAGCTGAAGGAAACAGTTGGCTGCTGGTGAAATCTGATGGTCTAGATCCAGTTGCACAATTAAAAAGGGGAGGAAATATTAACCCCTTATACATTTAAATGTAAGTGGAATTCTTACTCTTCCTTTCCTCTGTGTTTACAGTGGAACAAGTGATTATTCTGAGTGGTAAAACAGGCAAGAAAATACCAGAGAGCAGAACTAGTACTGATTTAATATTTCCTAGTTTTTTTGTTAGACTATTAAGAATTCCTGTACAATTCTTATATATCAATGAGGGATGGGGACCCTACAGTAAAAAAGAAATCAATGAAAGCAGAACTCCAATATTGATGCATGACTTCAGACTCATCACAGAGATGTTACACAGTCTTTTGAATAATAGCTTGGGCTGTTACAAAGCAAAATCTTCAGGCTGTAGTTTTACAAAACTACATTTTTAAAAATGAGCTTAAGAACTGTGAAGTGGCAACCTAGTCCTGGGGCTGGAAGAAACTGTTACTCCTCCATCACTTCTATTCATGTCTTTGCTGGCACAAGTCGTTACACAGCTTCGTAGCTGTCTGACTCACCTGTATTAAAATGACAACTTTATTCTGGGATATGGCTCCACTTTTCCCCTTCAGTCAGACTGACCAGTGCTCTTTCTTCCCTTGTGCCAGCTCCAGTCATCTTTTAAAAGTCTGATATTTATTTATTTTTAAATATCTACCTGAGCATCCCATCAATGAAATATTTAGTAGACTCTTTTTCTAATATTAGAACTTAATATGTCCTAACATTTCATTCTAACCTCCCCTAGTATGTAAATTATCTACAGTGATCTGGATCTTCAAAAGGGAATTGTCTAGGTTGTGAACTAATCAGATGTAATCTTCTCCCAAATCTTGAGTCTCATTTTACCATTGTGGAGCATGCTGTCCAGAATGCATTGGTTTCCTTGTCAGGCCCCACTCTGCCTGCTGCTATTTAAAACTTAGGAAAATGTTTCAGGGAGCTGTTCACAAGTTTTCCTGAAGTTGAATATTTCAGGTACATTCTCACAGCCCACCTGACCTAGAATACTAAATTATTGATGCTTTTTGCTTCATTTGAGCTTTTCTCCTTGTGTCCCTGACTATATGGGTCAAGGTGTAAAATTACTGTTAGTTATTATATGACAGTGCTTTTCTAATCTACTGTTTTCTTCCATTTCTTTATATTCCCTCCCATCTTGACCATGCAGAACTGGATCCTAGTGCGCTGAACGGAGATGTTTTCTTATAGTGGCCTCAGCTTCAGTATGATCCAGGGATCAAATACTTCTCAATAGAATTTCAGGCAGTAACAGTTAAGTGTGAAAGGAGTATTTCTTCTCCCTGCAACTGACTTTAACTGTAGAGAACAAAAATCTGTCCTGGAATTTCTGATTTATATGTATATATATATATATAGTAATGTATCCATGTATTGATTTTAAGAGAGGAGAGCAAAGGCTCTTCATGAATTAGCTGTGAGAAGCTGTTTTGTTACTTTTGTATTTTGTGTTCAGTATGAATGATGCTGCCTGTGAGTTGTCTGAAGTCTATGAGAAGCCTGGGGCTTAAGTTTTATTCATCTCTTTGGTGAATAATGTGTGGAGAGAGCAGGAACTGTGTGTATTTGCCCGAGTATGAAATAATGGGGAGTAAGAACTGTTCGAACCAATTCTGATAAGGCTTCCAAGTCTCGGATAACTTTTAAATAGTGCTGTTTTCTAACTGTAGACATGATTTGCAGGAAAAAAATTCTGAAGACAATAATCCCATCTACAAGTAGTTTTAAAATTACACTTTCATTGAGTAATTTCCATTAGAAGGGATAAATCTAATCTAGCCATCTGTTCAAATCAAGTTGTTTAAAATGAAATTAAACTTTAATTTGAAACTGATTAACATGTTTTGGTTTTGTGTTTTGTTTGTTTTTGTTTTTTTCCCTGTGTCTCTTAAGTCCTGTTGAAGCCAATTGCAAATTCAGGTGCTCAGCATTTCTTGAAAACTGGGCCACATTTTCTTAGAGGCATTAATATCAAAGTAGAAACTCCATTTCTTACGATTTTAAAATTATGGCTTGGGTTTTTAATGTGATGGGTACAGCAGAGGAGTAAAGTTACAGAAGACAAACAGGCAAAATCATCAGGGACCATGAAAAAAAATTAAATCCTCTTTGTTTGTAGAAAATTAGCTATATTTCATGAAGAAAATGAGACAATCTAATCTTGAGTAGCTGAGAGACTCTCTTGGTACCAGTCTGAGCACTGTGAAGGAATGGCATTTAAATAAGGCCTTTCATGTTTTCTGTACATAGATATTTTTAGAAAGCTAGATGGTGATATTTTTATTCTGATTTCTGGAGAAATCCTGACTAAATGGACACTTAATTTTCCATTCCATAGGACCAGCTCATGTGGCAGTAGAAGCGAACTACTGGGAAATATTTATAGTACCCCATGGTCTTTAAAAATAACTTCCCAGGCTACACTGGAGATGCCTTGGGTTCTTTAACATCTTTGGTTTTGTGGGTAAATAACCATGACATTCCTGGAGTGGAAAAATCTTAGCTTGGCTGATTTAGGCATTTGTACTTCTAATCAAGTTACTTGTGTGTAGAATTGCAAGCAATTTAAGTTCACCTGTGCAGCTGTAGAAGGCCAGAACTTTTAGTGGGCTCACTTTTCAGGTATGAAATAACATACAGAATAAACTTAATTTGTGTGTGCATTAGATCCCATCTCTAAAAGAGGGTCACTCTTGTTCCTGTGTGAACTGTGAGGTCTAGTGAACAGAAAATAGAGTTCTTACTACTTGGTGCTCAGTGTAGGTGCTTTCTCTTGTCACGTTAAACCTTTATACAAATGTCTAGCTGTAATTCCATGTTAGACTTAATTTCATCCCTATGATTGCAGCTAAAGGGCAAAGACTGTTCTCACCCCACCCTTGCTTCAGATATGGTGCCTGCTTGTCATAGGGTGAGGCCAGTCATTCCCTGACCTGATGGAAAACTAGTAATGTTTGTTCATGATGTTTTTCCACTGTGTGGCTAGGGAGGAAAGGGACAGCCAAGGAAGGGGAAGAGCCTAACAGTGCTGCTTCAGATTGTAAACTGCTCTCAAGGTGAGCTACAGATAAAGTGAAATTGTGTGCAGGAAAGAAAGTGACTTGAAGTCCAGCTCGTGTCTGACATGATCCTGTTGCAGTGGGTGTAAACACAGTGGAAGTCAGTAAACGGAGAGTCCTGTGCAACACTCTGAAACTGCTGCTGGTGTGTTGAGGGCGGCACGGTTGTCTGGGACCTCTAAGTTCATAGGCTGTGGCAGCAGCTGTTAATTTGTTAGTTTTAGGAACAGAATAGGATGTAGTTCTTGTTTGTTCTCAAGTATTTCCTTGAGTATAGCTGGCTCATCTTTTTATAGTCCTAGATGTTTATGTAGTTAAATAAATGATTACAATGGTTACATTGTGCGGGTGCTTAGTGTTTCTCCTACTTAGACTACGTGATATGCTGCTACTGTTTCCTAGAAAATTACTGTGGTCAGATTGTCATCAAGTCTGTTCTGGACAGTAAGATACTGTTTGAACACTGTTCTTGTGTGTCTGGCTAGGGTGGCCCTTTTCAGATGCTTTCACTGCTGCAAGGCTGTTTTTTTTTTTTTAGTCCCTTGACTGCCACATGACAGAGCAAGCAGTAGATAAAGCTGTATTGATCACGGTCGTGATCATCTTGAATGTAGTGCTTAAGAGCTGTAATAACTTATTACATAAAGCAAGAATCTGCGTAAGCAAAGGGCTCTTGGCTTTTATATCACCAAAACAAGTTGGGTTCTGATATTTGTCTCCGATGTAAATATTCAATACTCTTGTTTTTAGGGAAAAAAATAAATCCAGGTTTGTATTCAGCTTGAAGAGCTCTAGATACTTGTGCCTTTAAATGCACCATTGTTTGAAGGAGGTGATATAAAAAGCAAATTATTAAGAAAATGGATTTTTCATGCACAAGTGATTTCTTCCCTGCTCACTCTCCCCGTACCTTGTTGCCTTGTCTTTGGCATAGCATACTTACTTCATCCTGAGAGAACTGTGATCACATTTCAGGGATAGGTGATATCACTTCAATACCTCCTCTAAAGAATTATCTGCAGACTAGATTTTCGTGGTGCTAAGAGGCAGAAATGCTATGAAATATAACAGGTAATCAGAATTTTCCTCTAACACTGTGTTAAGTGGGTGTTTATATTTATCAGCTTCCTTGAAGCTTCTTTTACTTGTCTTTTAATTAGTATTATTTTTTATTGTGTTTCAGGATGTAGATTGAATGTTGCATTGGACTTTATGTTGATGTTCTTTTAATAACAAAAATTCACCTCAAAAGATGAGTGTTAAGGCATATATGGTGAGTTTGCAAGTAAAGAAAAATTTCTAACTTGATGACATAGTGTGAAATTTCATAATTAGTGCATTCTTAAAAATGCTGGGTTTAGAAGAACTCATCTAACAGATTAATGCTGGGTGTTGGTTACATCCATGTGGAGTTGTGAGTACTTTTTTTTGCTGATATAATTATTCTGAAAGAAAAGTTTATCACATTGTCACTTCCTGTCTAATGTTTTGCAGTGCCTCCAGTCTCACTCTCAGAGCATCCTCCTGTTCAGCTCTTAATTTCAGGATAACCTTATGAAATCTCTCTCATATTTTGCATTGCCCTTCCTATCTTCTTAGTCAGCACTGGTTTATATTAGATATTTGCACCTCCTGGATTTTATTCCTTTATGCATGAGCAAGTTAACTACTCCAGGCAAGTAAAACTGAGTTCTTAAAGTGGTGGTGTGAAGCCTTTGCAGATGCATGGTCCTTGCTCTCAGTGCTGTTTTCTTGAAGTAATCACAATGGAATTGAGTTTGCTAGAAACTGGTCTTGCCTGTCATCTCAGCTTCTGAGCGGATGGCTCAGTAAGTCACACACCCCCAACTTGTAACCACAGCTTCTGAAACTCTACTGGTCCTTTGGTCTAAATGCTAAGTCTTGTAACTCTTGGGGATGTTCTGAATACCTGGGGTTTGTTAATGCTATTTTGTAATGTCCCAGTGGTTCTGCTAGTGACCGACACTTTCTGGAAGTGTTGCCTGCATTGTTTTTACAGTCTGCTTTGGTAACTGCACTGTATAGCCCAGGCATACTTGGTTCTAGTTCTGTGTTTTGGTTAGGGTAAAAACTGAGGGGGCTGCAAGAGAACAACATATGTAACTTACTTTGGACTGTCATTGTTCCTGAAACCCTTTTACAAATCAGTGAAGGAGCAGTTTTCTTCTGATAACCTGGTATTTTTTCCTTCATTTGCTTATTCCTTTTTCCCCCTCTCCTAGTGATTTCTTTGGTTAGCTGATGAGACATATTTATTTTGGGGGATGAGAGGGAAGATACGAGGTCTTTTGGCTTCTAGAATAAGGCTATCAGCACTAGAGCAAATTCTTTTGTTTGCCTGGAGACGGTAAGTCCTTTAAAAAAAGCAAACCGAAACACCCCTCTGCTCTCCACACACACACAAAGCCCCACCACAAAACAAGAACAATGATGAAGAACTCTGTGCTGGGAACACATAGCTGTTCTCAATAGCTGTTCAGGGATATGTCTGATTGTCTTGTGATCAAGGTCACAATACAGAGGAAAGATAGAAAATTAAATTCTGTAGCTTTCACAGTGATTTCACAGAGGAAATTCTTACCCTCTGCAGGAAACTCTAATGAAGACAAAAATAGCTTACATTGCTTCTATGATGAAACAATGTCAAGACAGGTGAACTTTTAAGGAGGATGTCAGTGGTGAGAATCTATGTAACATAGTGTGTCCCCTTTCACCTAGGTGGAACTGAGTTAGTGTGAAGCGTTTATTTTGCTTTAGGCTATTAGAATTTTGATTGTCTTGTATTTGGGAATTCTGTCTCCTTGTTGAAAGCAAATTAAAGTGATATTTCTTGTATTGCTCAGGTTGCTCAGAATCTAGGCTGCTGTCAGAAAGGATGGTCCTACCCTCTTTTCAACTAAGCATTAGCACCACCTTCTTTGTTCATGCAGTGTGCCAGCTTAGAAAGCTGATTTGAGTAAAAACTAACTTTAAACAAGAGGAATACCTAAAAATCTGAGTTGGACCAGCGCTCTGATATTGCTGGCAGAAAGGATAGTATGATTGCTCAGTTTTAGCCAGTTGTAGAACTGCATCCTGAGTGTGCAGCTACCTGAAGTGCTGTGACACCCTCTGGAGGCTGACTGCTGATGAAAAGAGGTCCTGCTTCCATTCTTTTCCTTTCAGAGGTTCTGGCACTCAACATACCCTTCTGTGATCTGATTCAACAGATAATGTGAAAGAAAATAACTCATTGATTCTACCTGGATGAGAAGATGAAATGCTTCTTTAGGAGTCTTGAGGTGTGCTGATACTGGTGCAAGGAGAGGAGCAGACCTGGGCAGCCCACAGTGGCAGCCTGCTACAGTGCTCTGGGACCTCATGAGAAACAAGTTTTTCCTCGTGTTCAGGTGAAACTTCCTGTGTTGCAGTTTGTGCCCGTTGCCCCTTGTCCCATCACTGGACACCACTGAAAAAAGTTGGCGCCATTCTCTTGCCCCCCTCCCATTAGATACTGATAAGCATTAATCATAGAATCAAGAAGGCTGGAAGAGACCTCAAGGATCATCGAGTCCAACCTGTCACCCTAAACCTCATGACTATCTAAACCATGGCACCAAGTGCCACGTCCAATCCCCTCTTGAACACCTCCAGGGATGGTGACTCCACCACCTCCCTGGGTAGCCCATTCCAAAGGCCAACCACTCTCTCTGCGAAGAACTTTCTCCTCACCTCCAGCCTAAACCTCCCCTGGTGCAGCTTGAGACTGTGTCCTCTTGTTCTGGTGCTGGTTGCCTGGGAGAAGAGACCAACCCCCTCCTGGCTACAACCTCCCTTCAGGTAGTTGTAGACAGCAATGAGGTCTCCCCTGAGCCTCCTCTTCTCCAGGCTAAACAGTCCCAACTCCCTCAGCCTCTCCTCATAGGGCTTGTGCTCAAGGCCTCTCACCAGCCTCGTTGCCCTTCTCTGGACATGCTCCAGCAATTCAACATCTTTCCTAAACTGAGGAGCCCAGAACTGGACACAGTACTCAAGGTGTGGCCTGACCAGTGCTGTGTACAGGGGTACAACGACCTCACTGCTCCTGCTGGCCACACTATGCCTGATGCAGGCCAGGATGCCATTGGCTCTCTTGGCCACCTGGGCACACTGCTGGCTCATGTTCAGGCGGCTATCAACCAGTACCCCCAGGTCCCTTTCCACCTGGCTGCTCTCCAGCCACTCTGACCCCAGCCTGTAGCTCTGCACGGGGTTGTTGTGGCCAAAGTGCAGCACCCGGCACTTGGACTTGTTGAATGCCATCATGTTGGACTCTGCCCATCTGTCCAGCCTGTCAAGGTCCCTCTGGAGAGCCCTTCTACCTTCTAACAGATCAACACCTGCTCCCAGCTTGGTGTCATCTGCAAACTTACTGATGATGGACTCAATCCCCTCATCCAGATCATCAATAAAGATATTGAACAGGATGGGGCCCAGCACTGATCCCTGGGGGACACCACTAGTGACAGGCTGCCAGCTGGATGTGGCACCATTCACCACCACTCTCTGGGCTCGGCCCTCCAGCCAGTTCCTAACCCAGCGCAGAGTGCTGCTGTCCAAGCCACAAGCTGCCAGTTTGGCCAGGAGTTTGCTGTGGGGGACAGTGTCAAAGGCCTTGCTGAAGTCCAGGTAGACTACATCCACAGCCTTTCCTACATCCACCAGGCTGGTCACCTGATCATAGAAGGAGATCAGGTTGGTGAGGCAGGACCTGCCCTTCCTAAATCCATGTTGGCTGGGCCTGATTCCTTGGCCATCCTTCAGGTGCGCAGTGATTGCCCCCAAGACAATCTGCTCCATGATTTTCCCTGGCACTGAGGTCAGGCTGACAGGCCTGTAGTTCCCAGGTTCTTCTGTCTGTCCCTTCTTGTGGATGGGTGTCACATTGGCCAGTTTCCAGTCTTCTGGGACCTTTCCAGTGAGCCAGGACTGGTGGCAAATGATGGAGAGAGGCTTGGCCAGCTCATCTGCCAGCTCTTTCAGCACCCTAGGATGAATCCCATCAGGTCCCATGGACTTGTGAATATCCAAGTGACTCAACAAGTCTCGAACCTCTCTCAGTCTTCTCCAGGCTAAACAGCCCCAGGTCTCTCAGTATCTTATTGTTAAGAGAGATGCTCAAGTGTCTTCATCATCTTTATGGCCTCTGCTGGACTGTCTCCAAGTAGCTCCTTGTCTCTACAACCTAGATGTTGCCAGGTTGTAGTGCTAGTTGTTCCACTTCAGTCAGAATGCTTGGTACACCTGCCAGATGTGCTGGTTTATAGAAAAAAACTTGCAGGCAGTTGTCTTTGTTCAAAGAAATCTTGTAGGGCCTCTTGTTTGTGAACGTTAAGTAAATACAAAGATGAGTGTTAACATTCTTTTTCTCTTCTCATCCTGCAGATATTCTACTAGTCTTTCTATTAGTATAAGCAGCTCTTTCAGAACTGCTGGTGTATTAAAACAGATTGAAAGTGTGTGTGTATGCACATATGTATGAATATGAAATATCTGTCAAAGTTTAGAGATGATTTATTCCTTACATAGAAATAAATTGAATGCAGTCTCTCAATACTAGGTGCCTGTGACTTAGAGTATTTAGAATGGGGCTTTGCTGCTATTAAATTCAAGTAATCATTGATTAGATACTTGAATAACCAGGATTAAGTACTGTTTTAATTACTTCCTGCTTTTGTATGAGAAGTTGTTTTTACTGTGACAATAGGCAGGAATAGCTATGAGGTTAGTAGCCTGAAATAGATTTTTATTATTATTATTTTGATGATTGTTTTTTTCCTTTAGCTGGAAGTTGTTTTAAAAAAGGTCCCTGGTGTTACTGCTCCCAGGCCAGATGGCTTTCTGCCTTTGTTGCAGTTACTAGATGTGATATAGTTAGTCACTGGTGCCATCACAGATTTTACAGCATGGCCCGTGACTCATTCTCACAGACTCTTTACAGTGGCAATCAGTGTGATTCTCAGTATAAGATCTCTCTTGACCCCTGTGATGTCAGCTACTGGGGGAAACTGGGTGCTGACTGTAAAAAGCACAAACCAATTGTCTTGAGGAAGGAAATATTAAATGCCCGAAAGCAAGAACAGCTTCCCAGCCTGCTCAGATTGGCGTGATGATGGCTCTCCCCTTTTTCATTGAAAACAGAAATGGAATTTAAATATATTCTGATGTCTGTGGTAGAAGTCCCTAATTATAAGTAAGTGTCTGATAAGAACTTGATAACTGTAGGGTATGTAACAGCATTTTTTCAGTTTTGCTTCTTTGAACATTTTAAACTCCTCTTGATGCACTAAAGAGATTTCAACAACTGCAAATATGGAAAAGCACCCAAAAAGAGAATGAAAATAGAAAATATCTTACACTGAATAAGATATATCAGGCAGCTTTGAATGGGCAAGTTGACAGTAGCACAGATGCTGTACCCATAACTGCTTGAAGTATTTAGCTGCTCGAAGTATTTAGCTGGGCTCCATGTGGGTTTTGGACTTACAATTCCACTGGTGACTGTAAGCTTTAGGAGATTTCAGTTCGTTATGGCTAACTCTCACTCTACTGGAAATTTTCATCTCCTGAACTTATCCAAATGTCAGATGAGCAGTTTAATATGTCTGTGGTAACTGGAGGGATAGAAACTGGTACTGAGGAGTGAGGCAGAGATGGACTGTGAATGTTGTAAAATGGCTATTTGAATGTTACTATCTAACAGTAATGAGCTTTAAGTAAAAGTGCTGAACACAGTAGAAGTTAGTGCTGAACAGCCTACTACATACAAAATGTTAGTAACTTTAGTCAATAAAAAAAGATTTGCTTCTGTAGTAGTTGATTTCTTTTTTTTTTTTTTTTTTTGCTGCTGGCATGTTCTGTTTTCCACTGTAGACACATTCATCTTTCTTTTCTGCTTGCCTGCTGATTTATTTCTTTGCAAGCTGCCTGTATCAAACAAGGGATTACAAATAGACTTTCTGAAGTACGGCTTTTGCAGTTCTATTGCCAGTTAAGGATGATAATGTGTATGGCAGTAAATTGTTTGATTTAAAAGCCCAGCAATTGTAAAGAGTTGTATTTCTGTGAAATAGGAATATCAAACAAATTTTAACTCACTGTAAGTGAAGCGTTAACTCCAGCATATCCTAAAGTTTGGATTTAGGATCTGATGGTTTGACCTTTCCCAAACTAAATTGGTTTGTAATGAGAAAAAGATAAAGAGGAAGGGGAATGAAACACCTTTTTTGTGATGTAGTTGGTCTTCTGGATTTATAAAAAAAATCCAGGTTGCTCATTTGGGGGAGAAAATAGTAATGAAGTGCTTTGAGATTGAAAATCTGTATGCATAAAAGCATATACATCTAGAAAGTTTGCACAGCATGACAATTATCTGTAATTCAATGGCATGACCAGCTGAAACATCTTATACTGTATCCAATGTACCTTTGAACGTTTAATGCCTGCAGAAGGGATTACCTTGTGATGATGGATTTTGGTGTCTTAACAAAGGGGAAGATAACTGTGTGTCAAACAGACTTTTTAGCAGTGTAGTCAACAGCAGTGACTAAATTTCAGAAGACTGTTGTGCAAATATTTTTTTTCCACTTGCTGATGAGCCTGAGATGAGCTGCTCTGTGATGTACAAAGGACAACAACCCAGGGTACTGGTTACATCCTGCTCTTTCTGCTGGTGCTGTAAAAAGGAAGGACCTTCAACTGAGCAGAGCAGGCCTGATTTCAAAGCAGGGAAGGCATCTAGAAGAAAAGGGAAGGAGTGATAGAAGCAGTAGAAAGCAGTAGTAGTCATGCAGTTGCACATTCTGGCTTTTTTTTTTTTTTTTGTACAAATGGTGATTTCCCACATTTCATGATGTCCAACAAGAATTAGAAAGATGTAGGGGTAACTTGTCTTTATTGGAGTAGTGCTTTTCAGTAGTGTTTTACTACACTTGTCATCCCTTTGTCAGCTGAAGAGCATTGTCTGATTGAAGAGAAAGGTGAATATTTAAGTGAATAGTGATTAAAGCATCTTTAGAGAATGGCAATCGAAAGATGAGACTTGGAATGTCAGAAAACTAGTGCTAGCATTAAGAATAACTAAGAATGTTTTGAAATAGGAATGTTTTGAAATGGATCCCAGAGTTTCCCCTTACCATGCACTGGGTGTAGTTTCACCATGGGATGAATTCGTAGGAGGTGATCTTTTTTTAAGGGTGTAACCAAATTGAGATAAATGTCTCTAGAGAAAAGCATCACTGTGTAATAGAGTTGAAGATGCTTTTCTTGCTATTAATACAGATTTTCATGTCACTCTGACCAATTTTTGGACAACTAACAGGAAATTTGGAAAAACAAAATTAGGAAGTTGATTTTGTGTTTTCTTGTTAAATATTGCTGTGCTCCAGCCAAGAAGTTTGCTTTGACTGGATTTTATGCAGGCAAATATTTTTGGAGAAGACCTAAAATTAATTTCTAACTTTCAGCTAGCCTCTAATTAGTTAGATTTTTTTTTTATTTCTTTTTCATAATGATACAAAGATCTCACCAATAGTGCTTTACCAGGCATGTGCTTTTATTGTACTGAATGGAATTAATGAGTGAATCTGTGCTTATGTGCTTGCAATACAAGCATTTGAGACCCCAGACCTGCAAGCTGAGCTGCACAGGCAGGCTAATGTAAACTTTCCAAAGGCTTTAAAATGTGTGTCTAATTATAGAAGGTTAAGTATACTGAATTTTAATTCTTTTTTTTTTCCCCTAAGGCCATGTGGTTATGATATTATTGAGATTTCATAATGCCTCCTGCCGTGACAGACAGCCTTGACATCTGGGCAGTGGATTCGCAGATTGGTGCTGATGGCTCAATATCTGTGGACTTCCTATTGCCCACTGGAATCTACATCAATCTGGATGTCCCTCGAGATGCCACCATTTCTCATATTAAACAGGTAATACCAAACAGTCAATTAACTTAGAAGTTTACTTTGGAAGTTAACTTTGTTTCTGATTTTTGTGTGCCTTTTGGCAAATCAAGTAATGAATTTGAGTAGGCATAAAAAAATGTGTTGAAGGCACATTCATAGCAGATTGATTAAAAAAGATGCGTGTCTAGGGGTTTGGAATAATTTTGGGCAGATGGCAAGCTCTGGAGAAATTGCTTCTTGCTGATAGTTACAATAGTTACAGCAGAGATTATTCTAATAGCTCTATATTATACTGTGTTGCTACACTGAAACTTTTTTAACACATCAGTAATAGATTGTACATTTATTTAGCATTTCTCTGATTAGCGTGCAAACAGGAGACATAGTCTAATGTGATTTTTTTAATATAGAAGTCACAGATTGTGCTCCTACTTCATTTGATTGACACCAAAGTTGAATGATTTAACAACTATACATGCCACTGAAAGCTTGTGTACAAGTGCCTTGTTAGGGCATCATTAAAAAGTGAAGGAATAATCAATCAGGTAAGGAAATAAGCACAGATATTAAAGAACAATGAACTTAGCTTTCATCAGATAATGGCTGTGTGAGGGCATTTAGACAAGTTACTCTGGGATTAGGTAGTGAGTGAATTATACCACCAAGTAATCTCTTTAAGCATAATAAACTTCTAAAAGAAAATAAAGGAGTGTGATTCCTTGTTCTATTGCATTGCCTGGTAAGTAAGTACATGATTTTTCATTCCTATTTGGTCTGAGAGTACTGACTTGTTTTTAGAAATTGTTTTCTGTGCATCAGTAGTCTCTTCATATAATTTATTCCACTCCTAATTTGAAACTTTCTAGACGTTTAGGTGATTTTTTTTAATGCAGTTGATCAGTTGATATTTTAGAAAAATGTGAGAGTGCCACTAGAAATGGATCTGAGAAATGAGTTTTGTGCCAAATACTTGAATAATTCTGAATGGAAAAACGTTGTTGTTTTAGTAAAAGAGTAACCTAAGCAACTCCAGGTTAGTTGGTGAGTTAGGTAATGGAATATCTGTTATTGATTTCAGCCGCTAAAAATTTTTAAAAAACAAGTATGGAAATGACAACAATGAGAAACTTAAACTAAGCTGTCTGATTTTCTTGGTGGTTGTGACACATTGAAACTCAACGTGCTGTAAACACTTGCTGTTGATATTTAGCTGTTTTTCAAAGAAAGGGAATGTTGATCACAGCTACAGAAGTCTGTCATGGAAATCACTGTATCTAGAAACAAAACAATAATGAAGACTGGCATATTGGATTAGGAGCTTTGCAGCACACTGCTGTGACGAGCCCTAATTTGTGGACCCTTAGATGTGTAATCAGAGGACATGAGAGTAAATATGAGGAATTTATCTTGTACTCAAAACTGAGTAAAATATAAGAAAAGAAGCAAGACAGTTATTTGAGATTTGAAGAACTGTTCGTTTCTGTAGACTTCGGAATTCCACCAGGCTTCAGTACCTTGGGTGATGGCAATTGGATGCTTTCAGTGGAAGTTAGTTTTGGGGACTTCATGGGTTTTTAAGTTTTACAGTCATTAAGGGATATAGGTAAGTACCAGTAGCTGAAAATGGAAGTTAAAGAATTTAGGGGAAAGAAAAAGGTACAGATTTTTTAATCAATATAATTGGCTATTTTAAAAGAAGACAGGAACAATGACAGATTTAGTCTTTTGATACCTGTGTGTAAAGATATGTAGCGATAAAAATGAACCAACTTGGCAAACGTGTTACTCTTCCCTTCTTTTGGGAACATAAATGGAAATTAATGGTACCTTCCATCCGTAATCAGTGTCCGCAGTTTCTTGTTTTATTTCACTTGTTCATTGAGTTGTTTGGGTTTTTTTTCTGCAGCTGTTATGGAAGCAGGCACATTCCTATCCACTCTTTCATCTCCTCATGGAGATTGACTCATACATGTTCTCATGTGTGAATCAAACTGCTGTACATGAAGAACTGGAGGATGAAACGCGGAGACTTTGTGATGTTAGACCCTTTCTTCCTGTCCTTAAGCTAGTGACAAGGAATTGTGATCCAGGAGAAAAGTTGGATTCCAAAATAGGTGTCCTTATAGGCAAAGGTAATTACATGTAATTGTTTTGGTAATTGTGATGGTAAACTTTTTGTGAGAGGGTCTTAATTGGGCAGGTAACAGTAGAAAAATTTGGGAAAAAAATACTAAAAATGGAACATTTACCAGACAGAATTTCCCTTTCTCAAACTAATACTGGTGTAGTTTAAAATAATTTAAATACTCAATATGAAATATTAGCTACTTTCAGTATTATATTTCAGCACTGTGTTGTAGCACTACATGAGTCAAGAGCACATTTTCTCTTACTGGATGAGGTCTAGGGAGACCTGAAGGGAGCTTACAGTCTGTGGAGGGCATGCAGCCCTAGGACAAGGGGCAATGGTTTTGTACTAGGGAAGGGTAGATTTACATTGGACATTAGGAAAAAGCTCTTTACTGTGAGAGTGCTGTAACACTGGAATAGGCTGCCCGGGGAGATGGTGGAAGCCACATTCAGAATCAGGCTTGGTGGTGCTCTGAGCAACCTGATCTAGTTGGAGATGTCCTTGCATACTGAAAGGTTGGACTAGACAGCCTCTAGAGGTCCCTTCCAACCCAGTGTGTTCTATGAGTCTATGAAATCTGTAATATTACTACTCAGTGGAGAAAAGAGTAATCCCTGAAAAGTGCTATTATAAATAGCCTGACAGCAAAGTGGACACAGAGAAGGAAGTAGAAAATATTATGGTTCTTTCACACATGGCTTCTGAGTGAGTTAACAACATAATTGTTTTTGCTCTTAGTTGTGGTGCTGCTTTTCAGCAAACAATGAAAAGCTATTTTTAAAGGTTTTGCAGTAACTTGATGTTATTTTGGAATTTTCAGCTTTCAAATCTACTCTGCTTGGTTATACAATCAAGATTGACAGGGTTGTGTGAGGTCATACCTCTTGTTTTTAAACAATGACCCATTGTTAGGTCTTTTATAAAGACTGCAGGTTTTGTTTAGATTTCAGCAGTACACTGTCTGCCTATTTGTTAAAGCTGACAATGGAAACAGTTAGCCAGTTTAACCATTCAGAGAGGTTCTAACAGATTCACATTCTCTGATTGAATATTTTGCTTATTATTACTGTGTGAGATCCTTCCTTACACAGCCCCTGTTCTGTGCCTTAACAGTGATAAACGTGTTCTCTCTTAGATTCTAAACTGCATGTTTTGTTCTCAAAAGGTGTTTGGTGCTTTGAAGGATGCTGTCTAAATTACAGAAACACTTGCAGGCCCTATAGATTCTGAAGTACTGAAGAATCATAGCTGTGTGAACTCCCCACTGTGTCTTCCCTCTTTACATATTTTGGAGAAGGAACTGTACTGATTTTGAATTGGCTGAAATTTCAGTCTTGTCATTTTGACTCAAGTAGAAGATTTTATTCACAAGAAAAAAATCAAGAATAAATGTATCTGTTTATGCTCCCACTGTCACTTTTGAGTTCTGAATGAAACAAAAAAGGTTATGCCATTTTTCTGTGGCATGAAAAAAAAATAAGTGGTTTGCAAACACTTTTTCCCTGCTGTGGTTCCTGATGCATTTGCTGTGCTTTCTTTGCATTTGCTTTTATGGGGAGAGACTTGAAAATTACCAAGCTATCCTTAACTCAGGATGAGGCTGTCTTTTCCATTTAAGAGTGCTTAAGAGAGACATTGGTTCTTGTTATTGAAGCTGTCATGCTGGCTTGCATGGGAATTATGCAAGTAACTTTGGAAGTCCACTGATGTGCAGGACAACATACCAGCCAGGTCACTTATGAGCATCCATTTTGGATGGGATGCCTGAAGATAAGCACTTGTGTAACCTTAAAGATAATCAAGGTTTGGGTGGGATGGCAGTATTTTTACAGGTGTGCATCCTTTCCCTTGTTTGAATTCTTTCAGGTCTCCATGAGTTCGACTCCTTACAAGATCCTGAAGTGAATGACTTCCGAACTAAAATGCGGAGAATCAGTGAGGAAAAGATTCAGTCGCTCGTGGGTCTCTCCTGGATGGACTGGTTGAAGCACACCTACCCACCAGAGCAGGAACCTGTTATCCCAGAGAGCTTCCAAGATAAGCTCTATAGTGGAAATCTTGTAGTGGCTGTTCATTTCGATAACTGCCAGGTAGGAATGGTTGTTTGTCGCAGTTTGTGTTCTGTTCTTGATCCTGGTCTGAATTAGCATGTGATTGGTCATGGGTGAAATAAAATGGAATACTATTATGGGGTTTGCTTTAAAATGCAAATTCTTTTACCAGCATCCTTGACTCTTGAAAGAAAGTGGGGATGTGAACCTACAGCTATGAAATGAACTCCCAAAGTCAAAATGTACAACTTGTGTTCTATATTATTTCATGGTTTTTTAAATACAAAATGTAATTAAAAGCTGTCAGGACACTTAAAATCTCCCAAGTACATAACTGTATCAGGATGCCTTTGCTGTCCATTTTAACCCAGGTGCTAGATGCTGGTTTGCCAGTGATTCTGGTGAGGTAATTAACAAAACTGTATTATTTATGATGCTATCTTTGTTTAACTTAAAAACCTCCCAAATGGTAAAACCTGCCTGCTTCTGGAAACACCAAATGCAGAGCTGAACACCAAATTTGGTCACAAGTAACACTAGCTGATGTTGGATGTAGAGGAGTTTTTATGATAAAACCTTTTCCCAGTCCTGTTTTGCTTGGTAGAGAACTTGTAGTTGTCCAGAAGTAAGAAAATCTGTGTGCTGCTCAGCTTTTGATTAAAATACTGTGTGCATATGATAACAGTACAGAAGTTTGTGCTGGTGCAGAATGTATTTGCTTGCCACTGTCATAGGTTAGGCTGCTGACATTTCAAATGTTTTGAATGCTTCTGCTGCCATTCTGACCTTCTAAGCTATTAACAGCTCAAATATGAGCTGCTTTTTAGAGCAGCAAATGTTTCAGATTTACTACTTGCACTGGGTACTAGAACCATCTCAGGAGAATTAAATAGGAAGCCATGGGATCTGTTGCACTCTTCTAGTATGAGTGCTTCAAGATTGAGAGAAAGGACTATTAAAATGCTTTTTGTCTAGAATGTGTGGGTGAGCTGTAAAAGCCACCTCCTTGTCTGTGGAGAAAGAGGAAAAGACGAATCCCCGTTTCTGTGATGTGTAAAGATGTACAGTTTGGAAGCAAGGCAGCTGTCAGTGAGCGCCAGCTTCCTGGGGAGAAAAAGTGTCATTCTCTGTCTACCCACTATCAGTTATGATAGAAGCAGAAACGTTTCACAATTCAGCAGGTTTCTGAAGGTGGGAACCTGTTATGAACCTTGCAGAAGCTGAAAAAATGCACAATTAAATTTGCCTGACTTTACAGGCTTAGATTTTCCCATTAGGGCAGCTTGGCACCTTATCAGTAAACACCTATATAAGTAAAGCACGAGTCAGACGAATGTAAGCCAGACAACACTTCGCATCTGTAAATGACTGCTTTTAGATTGATACATCTTCAGGAGTGTGTGTGTGTGTACGTGTGAATACAAAATTAATCAAAACAAACCCCCGGAACTTGCTGAATCAAGGGAGGGCTTCTACAGCTCCTCTGCACTACTCCAAGTAAGATGGTGGTTTAGCACATAAATCACATTAACAATTTTCTGCTTTATTACTTGAAGCTTTCCTTTGTTTCTGAGTACAGTGGTACCTAGAAAGAGGGTAACTTGTTAGTGGCAAGTTAAAATGTATGCATGATTTATTGTCTCACTCATATGTGCCCTAAAATAAAAGCTTGTAAATCAGTATCTTTATACTAGAAGTCTTTAAGATGCTGCTGAATCAATTAGATAAAATCTGTGTCCTTAAAAATGCTTCTGATACTGTAAAAGTTTGGGAATTGACCATTTTGCAGCTTTCAGGATGGCTAGTGCTCTGATTGCACTGAAGGGGTAAACATTAGCTGTTAAAATAGTTTTGGTTTACCAGTTAAGTATTTCTACCTATTGTGTTGTGCTTGCTGCTGTTTAAGGTTTGTACATCTGACTATGGCAAACTGGCATTCAGTATTCCTCTTTGTCTTTTGTTAGGATGTATTTAGTTTTCAGGTGTCTCCCAACTTGAATCCCATCAAGTTGAATGAATTGGCAATCCGAAAACGTTTGACTATCCATGGGAAAGAAGATGAGGAAGTTGAGCCTGCTGACTATGTGCTGCAAGTTAGTGGCAGGCTAGAATATGTTTTTGGTGATCACCCATTAATTCAGTTTCAGGTACGTAAAGCCCTTTACAGTTCTCTGGTGCTTTGGCCAAAATTTGGCTTTCCTTCCTGTACCGTTGGCTGGTCATCTGTGCTGAACAGTAATACACTTCCTCCTCATGGCTGCAGCCCTCTCCAATTGTGAAATGCATGTGCACGGTTTCCTTAGTGTCTTTGTAGTACATTATTTGTTTCTTTGATTTGAGAATTGCCGTAAAAATGGTCTCCTAGCTGATAACATCTGTTTTCTCTGGGCTCTCAGTATATACGCAACTGTGTGATGAACAGGACCCTTCCTCAGCTGACTCTAGTTGAGTGCTGCACCATAAAGAAAATGTGCGAGCAGGAGATGATTGCCATAGAAGCTGCCATAAACAGAAAATCATCCAACCTTCCTCTTCCTCTGCCACCAAAAAAAACAAGAACAACAACTGTAAGTTGATGTGGAGAATATCTAATACCCAAAGGAACAGCAGCTTTGGAATATAAACCTCAATGCCTGCTTTCCAGTGTAGGTCACCTGGGTATACTCAGAACATCCTGTTGCTTGTGAGAAATTTTTTACACCAGAAGTAGCAGACCTTGAGGCTTTTGGGAAATTTCTTACCTTCCCTTTCCTCATCTGTCCACCTTCGATCCTTAACATCTCCTTTCCATTGCTCTTGATTTTACTTTTAATCACAACCCAGAAGAGTAGGTGATGATCTGTTACCAGCATCTGGGGAAGGTATTGCAGAGAACCTGAATTCTCCAGCCTCAGTGCTCTGCGTAGGCTCCACTAGCTTGGGCACAGTATCACAGTCTATCAGAGGCTGGAAGGGACCTCAAGAGATCATCGGGTCCAACCCCACTGCCAGAGCAGGATCACTTAGGGTAGTCTGCACAGGAATGCATCCAGGTGGGTTTTGAAAGCCTCCAGAGAAGGAGACTCTACAAACCCCCTGGGCAGCCTGTTCAAGTGCTCTGTCACCCTCACTGTAAAGAAGTTTCTCCTCATGTTGAGGTGAAATCTTCTATGTTCAAGTTTGAATCCATTGTTCCTCGGCTTATCACTGTGAACCATGGAAAAGAGCCTGGCCCCCTCCACTTGACACCCACCCTCAAATATTTGTACACATTGTTCAGATCCCCTCTCAGTCTTCTTCTCCAGACAAAATAGCCCTAGGGATCTCAGTCTGTCTTCACAGGGCAGATGCTCAAGTCCCCTAATCATCCTCATGGCTCTCTGTTGGATTCTCTCTAGCAGTTCTCTGTCATTCTTGAACTGGGGAGCCCAAAACTGGACACAGTATTTCAGGTGTGGTCTCACCAGGGCAGAGTAGAGAGGTAGAAGAAATTCCCTAGATTTGCTAGCCACATCTTTCATGATGCATCCCAGGATTCCACTGGCTCTCTTGGCCACAAGAGCACATTGTTGTTCCATGGAGAACTTGTTGTCCACCAGCACTCTGAGCTCTTTCTCTGTGGAGCTGCTTTCCAGCAGGGCAGCCCCTAACCTGTACTGGTGCCTGTGCAGATGTAGGACCCTGCACTTGTCCTTATTAAACTTCATGAGGTTTGCCTGCACCCAGCTCTCCAGCCTGTCCAGGTCATGTTGGATGGCTGCACAGCCTGACAGGTGTCAGCCAACCCCCCCAGTTTTGTATTATCAGCAAACTTGCTGAGGGTACTCTCAATTCCCTCATCCAGGTTGTTGATAAAAATACTGAACAAAACTGGACCCAGTACCCTGAGGAACACCACTTGCCACAGGCCTCCAGGTTGATTCTGTGCCACTGATGACGACCCTCTGAACTCTGTTGTTGAGCCAGTTTTCAATCCACCTTCCTGACCAGCCATCTATGCCACATCTCCTGAGCTTTTCTATGAGGATGTTATGAGAGACAGTATCAAAAGTTTTACTGAAGTCAAGATATATGACATCCACAGTAATGGTCCAGAATCATAGAATGTTTTGGGTTGGAAGGGACCTCCAAAGGTCCTCTAGTTCCACCCTCCTGCAGTGAGTAGGGACATCCTCCACTAGATCAGGTTGCTCAGAGCCTTGTCAAGCCTGACCTTGAGTAGCTACCTCCCTGGGCAACCTGTTCCAGGGTTCCACCATCCTCATGGTAAAGAACTTGCTCCTAACAGCCAATCTGAATTTACTTTTCTCTAATTTAAAACCACTGCCCCTCATCCTATCCCTTCAGGCCTTTGTAAGCAGTCCCTTTTCCAGCCTTCTTGTAGGCCCCCTTCAGGTGCTGGGAGGCTGCTATTAGGTGTCCCTGGAGCCTTCTGTTCTCCAGGCTGAACAACTCCAGCTCCTTCAGCTTATCCTCATAGGAGAGGTGTTAAAGCACCCCCAATCCTCTTTGAGCCTCTGTTGAGGGCTTTGGAGCTGGATGCAGTACTTAGTTGAGGTCTCACCAGAACAGAGTAAAGTGGCAGAATCGCCTGTCTTGATCTGCTGGCCACACATCTTTTGTTGCAGCCCAGGATGCCACTGGCCTTCTGGGCTGCAAGTGCACATTGTTGGTTCATGTCCAGCTTTTCATCCACCAGAATTCCCAAGTCCTTTTTCCACAGGGTTGCTTTCTATCACCTCATCCCCTAGCCTGTATCAATAATGAGGATTGTTTCAACCCAGGTGCAGAGTCCTGCACTCGCTCTTGTTTAACCTCCTGAGGTTCACCTGGGTCCACCTCTTCAGCTTGTTGAGGATATCTTACGTTAGCCCAAATATTTCACATGGTGTTGCCACTTCAGTAATGGCAACTCTAGCCATAATACACATCTAACTTCTCTTTTAATGGTGCCTCCTTTATTGCTAAACTTCTGTCTGGCCTTACAGCACAGTTGAAGTTTACATACTGTCATTCTAAGAAATGTGGGCAGACTTTGCTCTGTTGTGCACCATATAAATTGAGAATTGACAATAAATTTACAGGGTTATTGTGAATTGTCAGCAAGAAGTGTTTGATGTATTTTCTCACCCCCACCTCCTTTCTCAGCAGAGTGGTTTTTGTCTTTTCCCATTAGGAAATATTGTGTATGTTCTTGTATTTACAATACCAATCTTGTATTTACCAATTTATTTTTTAAGATTTCAAATGTACATTTCAAAACACATATAGTTTAGTTTGTATTTATGACTGGCTGTAAATGCTTCCCTTATCAAATAGGTCTCAGTGTGTTACAGTGCTTAAGAATCAATTTGTATCTTTGTTTCCCTTCTCAGAGTGTGTGGGATATTTCCAGCCCTTTCAAGATTACTCTGTTAAAGGGTAATAAACTAAATACAGAAGAAAATGCCAAAGTAAGTAAATGTCTAACATCAGAAGCCATTCTGTTCATCATTTTATTGATTTTTCATGTTTAGTGAACTCAGAATTATACAGATTTCAGTTCAGCAGAAGTGTAAGCATTTTTGGCTCTTCCCACTTACATTGGTTAAAATATTGCTTTATTGCTAAGGTATTGCTCTATTGTCTGAAGCTGGATCTGTGCATTAGAACAATGTCAATAACCATGAGCAGTATGACGTGAATATTCATATGATAGTTCATTTTTTTTAAAGATGGTGTCTGTAAAGTACTGATATGGTTGTGAAATAAGCTTATTCAATCCAAACTGTTGTAAACATCTGACAAGTATAACTAGATTAAATATCAAAGATCTTTCGATGGTTTATATTTTTGTAGTCCAGTATATATTCTTTGTGACCAAGCATTAACTGCATGCTTCTTGACAATCTGTCTTTTATTTTCTAAACATGCTGAACACACACACACACACACACACACAAAAAAGCTGTAGTATCACTTCCTGTAAAATTGTACATGACTGAGCTACGGACTGTTTTACAGACCACAAGTTGTTAACACGTGGGAATTTATTCCACAGCTGCTTTTAGACCTTACAAAACACTTGTCTGCGAGGTAGAACAACATTAATTTCCTTAATTTATTGATTGGCAAACAATAATATAGCTGGTCATGTAGGTTAGGAAGAAATTCAATTAGCCATAGATGTTTGTAGTTCTGATGCTTTATTCAGGATACTCGGTGCAATTTTTTTTTTCTTTCAGAAATATTACAACATTCTTGTATATACTGCATTTTACTACATAGTTAAATGAGCCATAATTTCGATTTTACTACCTGAGAATTGTGACTGTGTAAAAGGATGTCTGCAAAACCCAGATGTTTTCCTTCATCTAAACCATTATTTAGCTAGTTTTATTATCTTTTTGACTCTATGCTTTGTAGACTTAAAGTTTTTAAAAGAAAAGGGAAGGAAAAATGAAAAGAGAATATAGATTCCAGAAGCAACATAATTATTAGGTTAGGTTAGTTGTTTTGTTGGGTTTTTCTTCACATTTAAAAAAAAAATGGGATTTGGTTAATTTCAGTGTGGTTTTAGAGGAAAAAGAAAGTACATTGTAAGCTTGAGGAGGAATAGGAAAAATTTACAGTTCCTTGGTATTGGTGCCTGTGGACACTATCTAAATTCTATTTAGTGTTTTGAATGCTTTGTAGTCTTGAAATTTTTAAAGTCCTGTAGTTACCCAAGACCACAAATGCATGTAGTAACCTTGCAAGCTTGTGCATGTTTCCCTGCTTTGTCTGTCTACACTGTTATGGAACTGTCACTATTGAGAACGTATTTGTTTCCTAGTCCTGATTTTTATCTGTTTAATTCACTGCCATTGTTCTTTTAGTATCATTGTGCTTTGGATCAAGTCAATATTCATCCATTTTGCTGAAATCGCCAACTGGGTTGATAAATGCAGTGTTTGTAGTGGGAAACGAAACATTTGTCAGATGGATAGCACTCCACTAATGTGTGCTGGATTGAGTATGTTCACCTAAAGCACAAGTGACTTCATTCAGCTGTCAACCAGTTTTCCAAATACATGACATTTGAAATTGCTTTTCTTTTTGTTTTGCCTTTTGGCTTCACCATCAGTACATAGCATTTCAGTAGTAAAAGGGGAGTGTCAGAATGAAAAGAATAAAATCATTAACAGGACTGGAAATTAGGCAATTGGAATTATCCAAAAGGTGAGGGAAATAGCAGTATGTCCAGCAATACCATACTTTGTTGCTGTTAAATTTTACTTGAAAGTATGCAAGTTTCTGTGTTTCATATGTTAAACAGAAACGCAGTAATGAGCCTTAACTCATTCCATAATGAGTCTTAGTTTTTTCATTCTGCTTAGCTGTTTATTTCCTATGACTTCCTTCTGTGTTAGGCATGTTAAGTTAGAAGTATTTGTATATCCATATGTTGTATTTATTAATAGAAATGAGTTGTTACTATTATTCATATGTGGTAATATAAGTAATTCAGTGCTTAAAGAAATTGGTAGCCAATGTATTTAAACATATATTGATTGGTCCAGGAAGATTTAAGATAGAAATATTGATGAAAAACCTGTATGTATGTTCTGCAAACTAGTTCATGCAGAATTCTCTAGGTTCTGTGGCAGACTTAAAATGTCTCATTTCTTTATTGCAGGTTCATGTTAGGGCTGGTCTTTTCCATGGTACAGAGCTCCTTTGTAAAACCGTTGTAAGCACAGAAATATCTGGGAGAAGTGACCACGTCTGGAATGAAGTACTAGAGTTTGAAATAAATGTCTGTGATCTCCCAAGAATGGCAAGGCTCTGTTTTGCTGTTTATGCTGTGATGGACAAGATGAAAACTAAGAAGTCAACCAAGGCAATGAATCCTTCCAAATACCAAACCATTAGGAAAGCAGGGAAAGTGGTAATTATTTTTTTTCCCTTGAGTATATCTCTGAGTTAGATTGAAATGAGCATTTGGAAATCTTTTATTGTCCTCACTTCAATGTTCAAGAATGCAAAATGGAAAAAAAAAATCAAAAAGAGCGTGTCTTAACAATTGCACATCTTGGTATGAAAAACACTTTTCATACTTCTCAGGCACTGGAAACTGCATGAATTCTGGTTGTAAACCAGCTGGCAAATGGCTACTTAAGGGATTGTATTCTGAAAGGTCAGTTTTGTTCTTAACACTTGGAAGAGTTCTGATTTGAAACAATGAAAAAATTAGCATCTAGGCTCACATGCAGGGAAATGTGCATTTTTGCACTCTGAGTGGCACCCTTACAATTAAATCTTGTTGTCCTCAAAGGTGCTGGAGCACATATTGGAAATTATGCATTTGTTTAACTGCTTTTCTGAAAGAAAGCACCCATTAAAGAACCCAGCCCCCTCCCTTTGACTTCTGTTGTAGTGCTTGCTGCAGGGTAATGTTCACTGGCATCTTCGTTTCTGTGTAAAGTGTCTTTCCTTTAACAGCATTATCCTGTAGCCTGGGTAAACACCATGGTGTTTGATTATAAAGGACAGCTGAAGAATGGAGAACTGGTACTGCACAGCTGGTCATCGTTTCCTGGTAAAGTTTTATTTCTGAGATTTGGGCTTTAAACATCTACAGGACTGAAGAAGAGTAGTATCAGATAGAGCATTTACTGTATGTGTGTCCAATTCCCCTGTCATAATCTCTTTCCCACTTGTATTTTGGATGAATATGTAATGTTTTAATCCCTTTCCTGAGACTATTGTGTGTTAGGAAGGAGGAATAGGCAAGAGTGTGCTTGGAAGTAGTATTGTAAAAATTTTATCTGTTCTGCAAGGAAAATCCCATAAAAGCAGATACTTGTTTATATCTAGTGTTACCTGCTTTTGAGATGCAGCTTAAGTAGTAATTTTCATTCCCTGTGTATCCTAAACTAAATAAACGATATTGTATGTGACAATGTTTGTATCAGTAAGAAAGTGGATTAAAATGTCAAGTCTTCCTTCCCTGATAGTCAGATTGATTAGTAAGAGTGCCTGAAATTTCCAAGTCACTTTTTTTTTCCATCCTGAGAAACCCTTTTCTGTAGTGCTGAAATAAATCTGATTTTAAACTCTTCTTTTCTTCATGCTGTTTGATCTAGAGGCAATGTGTGTACTGCTTTATGGAGGCTGCAGGTCTTATTAAGGTTTGACTCAGTATAGGGAGATCTCACCTTCCTTTAACTCTTTCTTTGGGACAGGAAACATCAGTTTCTCCTTGGGTGATACTCCATTGTTTGTGAATGTAGGAGGCATGGGTAGTTTATGCTGGTCATGCAGTTCTTTGTAGTAAAAGTGCTAGCCATAAGGAGTTCATTGTTGTGTCTTTTCCTTTCAAATTTGTTAATTTTAATACATGCCTGAGCTGTGATATTAATTTTTCTGTCTAATTTTTCAGATGAACTTGAAGAAATGTTGAATCCAATGGGAACTGTCCAAACTAACCCTTACACTGAAAATGCAACAGCTTTGCACATTAGATTTCAAGAATATTCCAAACAGCCTATCCATTATCCTCCCTTTGATAAGGTAAGGTGCAACAGAAAGAGCACTCACAAATTCTTATGTGTAAATAGCTATTTCTTCTTTTCTTTCAGCACTGCTTTTTCACTGAATTTCTGTAAAGATCTATTGTTTCTTGGTACAAATGTATGTTATCCACTCTCTGGGGCACTTGGTTGTGGGCTAAAATCTCTATGAGGATAAGCAAACTCTTAATACCATATGAAAAAAAAAATCTCAAGGTCTGCTCTTGGTCTAAATCCACTTATGTTGCCCTGCAGTTTTCTACACATCTGGATAAGAATGTCTGTCTAGAAAGCCAATGGAGTATGTGGAATACATGTGGTAATGTCTGTGGTGTGAATGCTAGGTAGCAAGTTGTTCACATACCAGCAAATAACGCTAAGACCAAGAAACAGGTAGAAAAATAAGTGTTAAAGCAGACAGCTAATGATGCATTGAAAAAAACAAAGTTTACTTTGTACCTACATAAGTGTGAATTTTGTTTTTGGGAAAGTTAATAAAACCACCAAGCTTTGTCAGCTTGATCAAAGAAGAATTTTAGGTTTGAAGTTCATTAGAATTAAATCAAATAATATGATAAGGGGTTTTGGTTTTGATTTTGGGTTAGTTCGGTATTTTTTTTTCCTTCTTGTTGGCAAAGTGCTTGTTTTCATGTTAAAACAGCATTGGAAATGCCTTAAATGCTAGAAGAGAACTGAATAATTGCCTTTTAATTATGGTTGGACAGTTTACTCATACTGGACGTATTTTAGTCAGGTTTGTTATTGGTTTATTTGTAACACTTTAAGTTTTTTGCTCATTATGCTCTTAATTTTTAAAGAAGAAAGACTGCTTCTCTGTGTATATATTACAGATATGTAAAAGTATGTTTCTTATGCAATCACATCTTGTTCTAGCACTGTTGCTCCTTTCATTTGTACTCATGATGCCAAGTTTTCAGTACTTTAAAATGCTGGGGGGAATACAGACAAAAGGTTTCTCTGAGTGAGTTACCTGATGTGTTTACATCAAGATAGTGTCTAATGGTCTTCACCATCCCCTCTAACTTCTATTTGGATGCTAGCTTTTTGTATTTTGTGGCTTTGGCTCCCTTCTTGAACTGTACCTGAGAAATCCTGAGTATCAGACAGAGGAAAATCCCAGGGCATCTTTATAAAGTGATTTGCAGATCTGGCAATCAGACATTCATTGAAAGCATTTGACTTTGAGGGAATACTACAAAATGTTTTTTTTTTCCAGTAACTGTTTCACATCACTGAGTCGATGTTGCTTTGCTCTTAACAAAAGCATCAGTCCTTGCTCCTGAGGGTTGCTCTGTGTTGACTGTTGCTGAGAGCTTGTTGGTGGAATATTCAGTTTATCCTTAACTGAGTTCTTGCTCTAATGTGGTTGTTCATGATGGGACACAAGGGAAGATCCTGGATTTAGAGAATTACCTGGAAACACTGATAGAGGTCATATGGGTGGTCTGAGAGGATGGTGAAAGGACTAAGTTTGTAGATTCATACTTAAAATAGAGGGCTAGAAGTATGGCTCTAGATATCAAGCATGACTTGTGGAAGCAGTGCCCTCAAAAAGAGCAGAAGTAGAGATGAGAAAGCAAAGGATCATTTAGAGTTGAGGAACTGGTTTGGTGTACTGAAAAATAAGGAGGAAATGCAAAGAGAAAGAGAAGATAAGACTCTACAGGGAACAATATTTAGCCCAGGAGTGAAGAAGCAACAAATAGATGTAATCATGAGCACTCCTATTCCTGACCCTCCATGGTACTGCAGATTAGAAAAGGGGCACAGCACAGAAGTCTGTGTTAAACCACTGTATATGAAAAATAGTAGTGTTGTAATTATGTAACAGAAAAAATCCTTATCTGCTTAATTTGTATAATATTTACTCTTTCGTTGCACTCAGACTTGTATTTGATGTGTTTAAAAACATCTTTTGGCAGATACTTGAAAAGGCAGCTGAGATTGCAAGAAGCAGTGACAATGCTGCAATGGCGGTAAGCATCTGCTAGTAAAGACTGTGCAAAGGACAATTCTCTGATTTTTTGGTTTGGTTTTAACTCATACATCAATCTAGAAATAAGTTAATTGCTCAAATAATGACAGTTCTACTCACTTTGAACTGCCTTGATATTCAGTTATATCTCCACTTTCCAAGATATTTTGGACTTCTTATATTTTTTTTTTTCTTCTTTTTTTCTTTTCCAAAAAGCACGATAGCTTTACATAGTTGTGTTCCAAATCCATAGAGTAAGGTTTACATTAGATCTGGAAAACATTCCTAGGCTGCATAAAATATTGCTGGAAAATTGTTCAGTTTTATTAAATATGATGATTTGCCTGATTGTCAGATGTTTCCCAGGAAGCTCTTTCAAAAACGGTCATTGATCTGTAAGCTGTTGTTTCTTAAATATGATTATGTTTTCTTCTTGAGGAACTGTATAGTTTTAACTTGAAGACAAATTTGGAAAGATCACCAAAATATGAAGGCATTTTCTTTGTATTAAGTTCAGAAATACAGAAGACAGCAATTTAGGATGTGAAAGCACAGTTGGATCAACAGTAATAATAACTGCACTGTATACAAGAATGAACCAATTATTGGAAAAATGTGTCAGTTGCAATACCAAGGGCGTGGACTGCTCGGGAAGAATGAAAACGCAATGCTGCTTTGTGTGCCAACAACTTAGTGTACAAATAATGTGAAATTTTAAATAGCAGAATGCCAACTTGATAGCATGGTGACTTTTAATTTGAAAGATCAATATTTTCAAATGCAAGAGCCACCTTATTGCCAAGACTGTTTTCTCATTTTGGTACCAAAATATACTCTGTACTTAAGTTCAGCTTGCCTTGTACATCTATTGACTCCTAAAGAATTTAAAGGTGTGCTATTTTTCCACAAAAATATTTACTTAAAACCTTTTAGCACAATAATATTTCTAGAAGGATCCAAACTTCTGTGTGCAGCAGATGGACATTTTTTTGTCAGCTGGGCAACCTGTGCAGAATGCCGTTTGATGAGAGCTCTTTGTGCTATGAATCCTAACTGATTTTGCCTACCATTTCTTCTGAACTGGCCTCTTCGGGTTTTTTATATTTCCACTGATGTAAAGACCTTTGGCCCACATCTTAAAATTGTGCAGAAACTTCTTCAGCTTTGTGAAGATAAAGTTGGCTTTGGTATTTAAACTTTCCTTACTTTTTTTTGGAAATACATATTGAAACTAATTTACTGATTTCAACTACTGCGTCCTTGCCCAAAACAGCAGTTTCTTTTGCCTGCCATTACTATGAAATGCTGCTGTTGCTGATGCTGCTGCTGATATCACTGCTTTAATTTCTGCCCTTGCAGTCTGCATAAGGGCACTACTGGGGAGAGAAGATATTAACTGAGGCGTTGTGAAGACTTTCATATAAACTCATTTACAGAATCAATACTGATATTAATGTTTCAAAGAGGTAAAATGGAGCTAGGTGTCTGGAAAAGACAAATTTGGTTTAGAAAACAAACAAACAAAAAACATTTGTTATACTTAGCAAATGTAATTCCCTTTGGTTATTGTTGGAAAAGTGGGGTTTGGCTTTAAATTTCAACCCCCAAATATTTATTCACATATCTATTATATTTTACTCACTTGAAAAAAAAAAAAAAAGAGAGAACGTGTATGTGTCCTAAACAGAAGTTCTCCATGCTAGAGTTGGAAAATAGAAATATTGCCATCTAGTGTCATTAACTATAAAGTATAGTTACTTTTTTAGAAAATTCTGAATCTACTAGTTACAGTTCTCATAGCTTAAGAAATCTGAAAGAAAGGCACAGTAAGCCGTGCCCTGTGTTTCAGGAGTTTTATCTGATGTTCTTGGTGTAGGGTTTCTAGTACTTGAGCAAAAATAAAAGAATCTTATGGAATTTATCAAAACATTGCACATTTCTCATTTTCTAGGGTCGAGGTGGTAAGAAGTTTTATATTGTGCTAAAAGAAATAATGGAAAGAGATCCTTTATCTCAACTCTGTGAAAATGAAATGGATCTTATTTGGACTTTGCGATATGACTGTCGTGAAAATTTTCCACAATCATTGCCAAAACTGCTGCTCTCTTTAAAATGGAACAAACTTGAAGATGTTGCTCAGGTAATGGAAAAGACAGTGAGGTGGGGAAAAGTACTGGAGTTAAATCATGAGTAAATAGGGTTTCTTTCCCAAATGTAGACAGTTTGAAGTGATGCTATTGTGTAAACCAAAGTTCATTGTATGCATTCTGTGGCCTGGACAGGTAAACTAGAACTTAGTATCTTAAGAAACCAAAACAACAAAACAAAAAACCAACCAAACCAAACAACAACAACAAAAAAATCCCTAAACAAACAAAATCTAACAACCAACAACAAAAAAACAACACCAACCACGACCAAAAATGTGTTTCAGAGATCTTCTGAATGATGAGAAAAGCACAGCAGTTATTGATACAGGCTGATTTTTAAATCTTGTGCTCAACTTTGATCTTAAATGCAAGGAATTTCACATAATCATTAGACTCAAAGGCACCTCCTGAGGTCATCTAGTCCAACCCCTGTGCTCCAGCATAGTCAGATACAGCAGGACTTGCCCAGCTGTTTTTTTTCCTGCACCAATGGAGTCCCTCTGGGCAATGTTCCAATGTTTCACCAGCATCACAGTATGAACTTCTTTTACAAGATTATTTTAAATAAAGAAGTTTTAAGTTTGTAAGTCAAGATCTGAAATAAAGCTTCTTATAAAAAATGGTTAAACTGCTTGAAGACTGGAAAAAACCCCACATCTCAGATGGGGGAACTAAACCTTGTTGAGGCCAACAGATGATTTTTTCAGAGATGTGATACTCACAATTAGAACAAAATACCTCTGGGGTTGTGGCAGGGCCACTGGTTTTGCTTTGTGATTGATCAGTGCCTGTTCTTGCCTCCTGAATTTCACAAAACTTCACAGATGATCCAGCTCAGAATCTTTTCCACAGGCTGTTTAAATAGTTGAATCAATATACCTGTTAAATGCAGACTGAGACTATGAACTTGTACGCATTTGTCATACTTGAATTGGAAGCATTATTTGAACTATGGCATATAACAGAAATTTTTCAGTGTTGCTGTGAAAGGATTACTAAATCAGGAGGAAAATAAGATTTTCCTTATCATTCAGATTTTATAAGTTGCTGTTTAAATATGAAATACTTGTATTACATAATTTGTAGAAAAGGGTGTTTTTATCATGACTTAAAACTCATTCCTACGGAGAGGAAAAATCTTGTGCTGCTCACATGTTCGAGCTTAATTAGCCTGATCAATAGCATATGGTTTCAGTCATATTACCATGTGTTTGTGTATACATATATATATATAAAAAAAAGTATACTCTCAGCAGGTAGCTTCATTAAAATGCAATTAAATTAGTTTATTTTTATGATACTTTTATATATATATATATATTGCTCTCAGTAGCCCAAAATAATACACTAATGATTGCTGTGATTTTTCCAGAATGTAATTGTGTTTGGATTTAAAAAATTAGTATCTAGCCTGAATCATCATTTTTGCAATTTAAGCTCATTACTACTTAGAGTGCTTGTGGGAAAAGGCTCCATCAGTTGAGGAGGATAAATATATTTGATAAAGATCTCTCTTAGCAAAAACCTTTTTTTTTGTTTGTTTGGGGTTTGTTTGTTGGTTGGTTGATTGGTTTGGGTGTTTTTTGTTGCTGTGTTTGTTTTATTAGTGGAAAACTTTTACCATTACCAAATTTATTATATATTTACCAGAACAGTTACAAAACATTATCTACATTTTATTAAAACTATTTCTAAAACGTATTTATTTGTGGTTACCTAAGCTTTGTTTACTGTGTGTGTTTGAAGAAACCCATTTTTTCAGACTAAGTGTAAATAAGACCTGTTGCCAAAAAAAAAAAAAATCTTGATGATTTCTAAAGGGTAAGAAATACGATCAGAAGTGGGCCCGTTTTCCCACGATTTCCCACCACAAGCTTGGTCCCAGTCTGTAATCGTCTTCTGTTAGTATGAATGGGTTTATGGGCAGTTACACCCATCTGTTTTCTCAAACAGTTACTTCACCTCTAACCTAATGATCTTTTTAATACAGCTTCAGGCTCTCCTTCAGATATGGCCCAAGCTGCTGCCTAGAGAAGCATTGGAATTGTTGGATTTCAATTACCCAGACCAGTATGTCAGAGAATATGCAGTGGGTTGTTTAAAGCAAATGAGGTGAGTATATTCTATTGCTTCAGCAGGCAAGGATTTCTGGGCTAAAAACCTGTACTTGATTCAGTTATGGGAGAAAAAAAAGAACCCAGAGAGGAAAGATTTATGCGTGCTGCCTGCCATGAGTAAATATAATACAGCAACCCGGTTTCTGGATAAGCACATTGTCAGCCAAATAAAAGCTTCTTATTCTGACATCTTGTATTCGATGATGATTGCTTTTCATGTTGCTAACTGAACACACCAGTGTACCTTTGTCCCAGAGAGGGGTTTGTGGTCATTTCTTTCTTGGATAGGAGAGCAAGAGAATGTAAGAACTTTTTAATAACAAAGGGAGAACATTATTGCAGTGGTTGAATACTGTAAAAAGTGCCACCAGCCACCTCACACTGCCAGGTGTTGGCTGTATCATTTAGAAGAAGTGTAAGATGTAGTATATAATAAAAACCCAAGGAATTACTGATTTGTTCTTCACAGTAGCCTTCATTATCTGCAATTCTTACTTTATTACATACAGTTTTGCTCTTTGCTGTCACCTAGGGCAGGATTTGTATGACACTATCATTTGCAGCATTACTGCATATTTCCTGTCCTTGAATTCTGAATTCTCTGTGATGAATAGTTTAATGATTAATTTTTTTTAATGGTCAAGGCTAAACTTTTGGGTTAAAAAAGAAAAAAAAAACTATTTTGACTTCTTTCAAATACAAACAAACAATGTAGCTGCTGGTCTGCCCTAATAATACAGAATTATTACATCTGGAATTATTTCCAGAATTCTTAGTTCCGTCACAGAAGCAAAATTCTATTCCTTGCATGTAGAAATCAATTTTCAACTTCCTTAAAAAACATCTAATTAAACTGTAACCTAATGATGATCCTCTTAGCTGAAATAAAAACAATAGGCAAAAATAAATACAACACAGTGTAAATCAAAGGTCTTACCAAGTTACTGAAGTTTTTTCAATGTGAGATGGAGAGAATGAAAGAAATTGGTATTCACATCTCTGAAGTCTTCATGTGGTGGACAGACGAATTTCTGCTCGTTTCCTTTCATCTTGGGCAGAGGTTTTGAATTCTGCAGGGTTTTTATAAGAGAAAAGATTTTCAAATGTAACAAGTCAATGAACATTCACATTTATTGTAGAGTAACATAGCTATAAAGTGTGGGAGGGTTTTTTTTTGAGGGGAATACAGGCTTTTCTAGAAAGTTACTGGAATGATTTTTTGTTGTCAGAATACTACTTGATGTAGTTAATTAGTATAGAGGTTTTTAAAATGTGTGATTATGAACTGTGGCTAGATGCTGTAATTTGCACTTCTGAAGTGGAGTAATTTGGGCACTGGTTTCTGAAAGATGATGAATTTTCCTTATCTCCTGGAAACTGTCATGGTGTTGGTATGATTTAAAGAAATAAACAAAATTCCAGACAAAATTTTGGTGAAGTGGATCACTTTGTAGATGCCTTAATAAATGAATACCTATTAATTATCAGATAATAAACCTTTAATGGCCCATTAATTGAATTGCTTTCAATGGAATGAATCCTCTTCTCTCACTTTGTAACTGAGTGACTTTGATTGGTATCTGCAGTTATTCTCAGTCCTTGTCAATGTCCACTGCTTATGTGATTCCAAAGGTCCCACTACTCAGTCAGGTCAAGTGGTCAAAGGCAGCCACTGTGTAGTCTGAAGTAATGTGACATACTTCATTTCCCTGATGCCTAACCAAGCACTTAGGATGATGTCTTGATCTTCTAAAAGCCTGTGACAGAATACCAGATTTTAACTTTCAGGTTTGAGGGCCTTAATATTGTGTTAGGCATATAATTTACTGAAGAATTGGTCAGTCTGGCAAGTGCACTAAGCTGCTACTTAAATATCGTTGTGGCTGAAAAACTGGAGGACACTTGCTATTGAAACAAATTGACCTGGTTGGGTTTGTCATACTCATCTGAATTTCTGGAATATCATTAATTTGGTTATGCTGTTACTAACTGCTTTATGTACCTGATTCTAGTGATGAAGAGCTCTCTCAGTATCTTCTTCAGCTTGTGCAAGTCCTGAAGTATGAACCTTTTCTGGATTGTGCTCTCTCCAGGTTTCTGTTGGAGAGAGCACTTGCTAACAGGAGAATAGGACAGATGCTGTTTTGGCATCTAAGGTAGGAGGATTTTTTCCCTTGTCTTTCTGAAACTATTGAGTTTGATTAGGACTTCAGAAATTATATATGAAATATTATTTCTTCAGGATTTTTCTAAATGAGCCATTATCATAGTCCCCTACAAGCCCTCTTTATGTTTCTTTACCTTCAACACTTACACATCAGAGCAAGCCTAGAAGTGTATTACAGTGGTTTGTCATCTGCTCTTTAACAGATGCATTTAGCTCTATCTGATAAGTTTAGTTTGTTTTGGCTGCTCATACTGTGAAATTGCAACATTTATAATTCTCAGTTGGGAAAATTTTGTATTATTGTTGAGAGTCTAACATAAAATACAAGCAGTTCAGTGTGTCATTGCTACTTCTGTTGACCAATTCCATGAGCGGCAGAATGACAGGATGGACTATAGGTTGATTCTGTCTTCAAAGTACAATTTATTTAAATATTTCTAAATAAAAAGAGCAAGCACTGCATGAAAACGTTTTGGAGGATGATTGGCTGTGATGTAAGGTTCAGTGGTTTGTATAGAAGTGTTCTCCAACAGGCAAACTTTGGCTTTTCTCTTACAAAGATTTTTTTTAACATCAGCTCTGATGGTCAGTATCATCTGTGACCTAGCTGTATTACTTTCTTGAATAAAAGAGATTCCTGAAAACAAATTTCCAGTTACTACCTCTTAATGTTATAGCCTCTAGAACAGTCCTGGACCTTGAAACAGGTGGCATGCATTGAAACCAGCCCATCCTCATAGTCTTCAGTACATAAGTGTTCTGTTATTTCTTAAATCTGGCTTTTTGTTTATCTACATGAGGTGTTTTGGTGTTTGGTTTTCATTTGTTTGTTAGCAACTAGAAGAATGCTGATCTATAAATGCTGTGGTCTGATGAGAAGTGTTTCCTCTTACAGGTCAGAGGTTCACATACCTGCTGTTTCAGTACAGTTTGGCTTGATACTTGAAGCTTACTGCCGAGGAAGTGTTGCTCATATGAAGGTGCTTGCTAAACAGGTACAGACGTCCCTTCCCCTTCAAATCTTGACTTACCCTTGCTTTGTAACTCAGATACTTATTCCATTGCTTCTATGGGGGCATACTGGTTACCGTGACAAAGTCCATCTGTTAAGGAGCGGGGAAGACAAGGAAGCTGGAGTGTGACAGAGAAAAGGGCTGAATAGCTGGACGATGGAGCAGTCCTCCTTGGCACAGAAAATACCTCATGCTATGGGCCTCAGGGGTAGGAAGCTGGTTTTATAGAGTTCCAAGATGTGCAAAGTATTTCCAGAAGTGTTCTAGATAGAACAGTAGGCTGTCTGGGTTATTAACTAAAGAAGAGTATCTGTGCACTTGAAATTCATGACCTTTTTGCCCCAGTAGGGGTAGCATGTTCAGTAGTCACCACTACCCTTTTTCTTAATGGACCCAGGGCTACTTCCTGCAGCCTTGGCTTTTGTTAAAGGTGATACAAAACTCCCTGAAGTTATAGCACAATGTAGTGCTGCCTGGAAACAGAAGTGTTGAAGTAAACCAAATACACATTTTAGTGTTGACAGAAATGTGCTGTTTAAGGAAAGGACTAAAAAAAAAAGGGTCTATTCACTTTAAAATGACCTAATAAATGTATCAGCAGGTCTTGCAGAGACACAAATCATGTTTTGAAGCCTCTAATGCGATTTTAGCCAGTTAATTTAGATTGTGACCATAAAATTCTTTAAAAAGTGATCCCTCTCTGGAATTAATGTATTTGCTGTATCAAGCCACAAAGGTGAACTTGGTAGATACTTGTCTGATGAGTATTCTTTCTAACAGTTTTGATACTGTCTCCATTGAAACTGCGCTTTGAGAGGCATATGGAACAGAGAGTAGTGTTGTGCTCTTTATTACTGTAGTTTTCAGGATATGGAAAAGACCATCTCTGACACATGTGCTTGTTAGTATTGTCAAAATCATAAAAAGATTAGGTGATGAAATGCTTTCAGCAATAGACCTAAGGTCAGGAAAGTTTTGTGTGCTTCACAGGAAACAAATGTCAGTACAATCAAAGAAGGGGCAAAAAAATTCCCAACTGTGCAAACACGGAAGAAATTCAAAGTAGAAATACTTCAAAAAGTTCCTGTTTGTACAACATAGGTTCCATTTTGTTCCCTTGTCACTGATGTTTGTACAGCTCCTAGAATAGTGGAAAAGCAGAGCCCTTTTGGTTTTGACAGATGGCTGACCTCGCAGGTCTCCACTGCCTCACGTTTATAATCAAACCACATACAATTTCCACAGCATCCTGCCTGACAGGGTTCGGTCTCTCTGTAGAAGTGGTAAGTTTTGAATCAGCACCTTTATACGTTCGACTCAAGCTTCCTTGTATAGAAATCAGCTTTTGTCACTGTTGAGTTGATGGCTGTTTGCTAGAGAATGTGTATTACTGAGCATGTTAACTGTGGCTAGTGCAAAGACAGCTGGTTGTGGTGACAGCTATTTTGTGTTTGGCTGACAAGTTGCTTAGATGTAGATGCAAGGTGGGAATTGTGTTTGTTGTGTGTGCTAGTATCTAGGTTTGGTACCGAAGGGCTTTTCTTTGCTAGCATAATGCACGGTCCAGGAGACCGTGTTCCAGGAGAAAACTATCCAAAACGGAGAGGGGGTAAAAGGGTTAAACTCACCTGTATTGACTGCAACTAATTGCCTTGCCTTTGTACAACACATTTTTAAGGTAACAATATTGCTTAGATGAGATTGTAATTTGTAAAACCTTAAGTAATTCGTGCATTTATATTATGCCTAACTTCAATAGGATCTTAGTGAAAAAAACATTTAAAACTCCTCTCTGTAGAAGTTAAGTTTGTGTAATTGTGTGTGTGAGAACTGTCCACAGATAGTGCTGTGTCTGTGTGCGACTAACTGAATGTGTGTAGTGAGGTAACTGCATCCACAGCTCGTCTCCAGTAATGCTTGACTTTGTTAGAGGTATGAAGCACTCACTGTTTCTGTTGATTTCAGTATGGATAGAGGCACCAGTGTTACATACCGTGTTGAATTAGTAGACAAAAATTGTACTTTGAAGAAAGAATTTGTTTAAATGTATCAATTAAATGTCTCATTCTTATTAATTATTTTTTTCCCCCCAAATACTACGGCGTGTCTTTAAAAGTGACCTAAAGATCAGGAGCTTTAGTTTTGGTTTTTTTGTTGGGTTTTTTTTTTGCTTAGAAAAATGGGATTTCTGGGATGTGAATCGTGTAGAAAAGGCTGCTTTCATATATTTTTTCAGGAATACTACCTTAATCGTCATCTGTTATTTCCATTTTTTAAAAGTTGTAGAATTAATTCTTTGCTTTATTTGAAAATCGGATTTTGTGTTGTACTATGTGTAAAATCAGAGCAATAAATTTTAACAATGAGACATCTCTTTCAGGTGGAAGCCCTTAATAAAATGAAGACTTTAAACAGTCTAATTAAGCTGAATGCCATGAAACAAAGCAAAGCAAAAGGAAAAGATGCAATGCATACGTGTTTGAAACAAAATGCTTACAGAGAAGCACTTTCTGACCTCCAGTCTCCTCTGAACCCTTCTGTTATCCTTTCAGAGCTGCAGTAAGTTAAGAGTGAATAAAAGTTTGCTGTAGCTTTTGCACGGAAACAGTACAGCAGAAATGCCTGTGTGCTTTAACTTCCTTTGACTGTGCTGTTCAGGAGATAGGCTGTCACAGGGAACTCTTCCTGCAGGAGAGAAGGTCTGTTGGGAATCTGCCTAAGGTTAAGCTTTCGGTTCAGTTAGAACTGCCTTGAAATTTAATAGTCTCTTAGTCAATGCCTTACCATAGCTAAATATATTGAAATGTAAGCCTAAAAGTGAATTAGGCTGCATTCCTGGCTTCTGTTTAGAACAACAAGCACAAAAATCATGAAAAATTTTAATGGCACTTAAAGTCTAAAAATTGGTTGGAAAGGATATAAAGAAAACTGTTTTCTCTGAAAATGCAGGTGCTTAGTTTAAGCATTAGCTGTATGTATGGCAGTCCTGATATTTGATGCATCCCTTCTGTAACAGATAAATTCATGGCTTGGTAAATCCTCATAGCATAAAAGCGGTCATAACAGTTAAGTATTTCCAAACTTGAAGTCTGCATGTTTTGGTGTGTTTTGAACAACGTTTAGACCTGTTCACTTGACTTATTCATTTTACTAAAACTTAGGTTGTATTTTCTTCTAGTGTTGAGAAGTGTAGATATATGGATTCTAAAATGAAGCCTCTGTGGATAGTATACAACAACAAAATGTTTGGAGGAGATCTTGTAGGGATCATCTTTAAAAATGGTGATGGTAAGCAGAGCTAAAAAACATTCTATATATCCCTTTTGTTCTTAATTTCCACATTTTCACTTGAGCTGTGTCAGTCTGTATTGCAACACATAGACATGTTTTAACATCAGTAAGCAAATGAAGCATCTGACTTTCAAAGCCTAGACACTATCAGTCACTATGATATAATTATCATAATTCCTACTTGTAGACCTTGTTCTTGGATACCTTTTTCTAAAGGCCTTATGAACACTAGAAAGTTTGTCTACAACACACTAAGAAACTGAAAGAGCAGTTTCAACCTTTCGTTACAGATCTCCGACAGGACATGTTGACACTCCAGATCTTGCGTTTGATGGACATACTTTGGAAAGAAGCTGGTCTGGATCTCCGGTAAGGAACTCTGGAGGCCTGGCTTATTTGGATGAAGAGTCCACTTTTAGCAGTAAAGCTTTCCTGTTTTTTAAATACCTTCCCTACTGTCCCCTTTCTAAACATCTATATTGATGCCCAAAGGTTTCAGTTGTCATGGCCAAAGTGAACAGGCTATGGTACTTGACTAGATGGTTTCTCCTTGCATTTCATTCCCTAGGATTGCCATCATTACCACGTAATTCAGCCTTGAAAAGTATGAATAAGATAAAATTAGGGGAAACTTTGGGATTTTTGTTTATTATCAAGAATAATATTTTTCCTGGTTCACCGTATCTGTTGTTGTTTACCTGAGTTGCCATGCTGGTTATAAATTCCACCATTCTCTTACATAGTTTACTGGTTTCATCCCCTGAAAATCATCTAGATGTTAAGCATTGTGTGTGGTCAAGAAACAATTCTGTAGTTAAGAGTCCAGCAAGCAGGTTTTGTGCCTTTTGTTTGTGTGTGTCTGTGACCTTTACAATGGGAGGTGTTTAATAAACTCATGTAACAAACTTACCTACCGCTGGTCACTAATTTTCCAGACATATGCAAAAATGGGGACTTGGTGATTATCAGAACTGCAGCTCTTACATTCAAATTCACTTCCACAAGAGAAGTACAACTGTAGCACACAGCTCTGCTGAGGACTGCATCTAGAACATACCATCAGGGTTCCCTAATAGGTAAAACTAAGAGGCAAAACCCTCTCTAGCAGTTAGGCAGCTTTAAGTATTGGTAGTTTGGGGGTGAGGGAGTAGGAGGCTTGAGATTTCTTCATAATAGAATTTCACTCTCTGGTTGGGAATTACCAGAATTGTAGAATGCACAAATACAGGCTGTTCTTTTCAACACTTTGTTACTTCTCTTGGTCTTATTTCTTTCTTACATGCATATGCTTGCTAAGCATGACTTCTTTGTAGGAATACTCAAGTATTCCAAAGAGAAACATTCTGAGGCATTGTTCAGTGTTATTATACAACCCTCCTGCATAGGGGAACTTCTCCAACTAAATCTATGCACCAGTTTTTAGTTCTGAAGAAGATACTGGATGTCACATTATCATAAACCATTTAGAGACTGTCAATTCAATTTTGCTTGCCTGTGGGAGAGCTGCAATCTTCCATGATTAAAATGTTTTCATAAGGCTAGATGTACTTACTTAAATATTACTTGAAATACTTCATTTAGATTCTTTGAGCTCATTTCAAATTTGTTGTGGTTCCAAGCATAGTAGCAGGAGCTCCATAAAGCACATAACATCAACCCACACAGATAAATAAAATTATAAACTTGTTACTTGTGCTGCTTATGGAAAGATTCCTTTGAGTGATTTATGGGACAAAGTAGGAATGTGAATAATAAATTGTTCCTGGAAGTGTATGTTTGCGATGAGGTGGTTGAGTGTGTGTAAAGTTGAACACTGATTTGAGGAAACTTCAGATAATTTATGTCATTATAAATAGACTGTGAGGAAACTGATGCAGCATTTAAGGGCAAGGACAACCTCTGGCAGCTGTGGAATCCCAGATGAGGCATTCTTTGGTTGCTGCCTTCCCAGAAGCTTAGCTTGTGGTTCCAGTCTGGGCCACACACTGTGCCTAGGAAACAGAAATAGTCATTAGGAGACATCAAAAATGCTTTTCCTGACTAAGGCATTTTTTTTAAACTCTACAGAGGAAAATCAAAAAGTGACTCTGGGCAAGATTTTTCTTAAAACTCTCAGAAGAAAAAAAGTAGAAAGGGGAAGTTCCTGGAGAGACTGGAAGTTCTATAATTGGCCTCTTCCATTTATTTATTTAACTGGGAGCATCTTCCTTCCATTCTTCCTCTCATAGTTATGATTATAAAATCAAATGCTCAGACTGAGGCAGGGTTACACTCCTGTCTGTCAAAGAAAGATTAACCAAGCAGTTGCTAAGGGAAGGCTCTGAGATGGCCATAATTGAAAAGAGAACCGGACGAACCAGCACTCCAAACGCCTGGCATGGCTGAGAGACTTTATGATCTCCATGTTTATGGTCTACATGCCTCTTGTTTACAGTCTACATGCCTCTCAAAAAGAGGCAGGTCCAAAATCAATGAATTAACAGCAATAATAACGAGATCTTTTGCTGCTTTCTTCAGTCAGATCTTGTTAGCTGGCTTCTTTTTGCCTGGGTAAGAGGCATGGTGTCAGGTGAGAAGGTAGTGTCTGATAGATCTGCTCTTCCAAAAACGAGAACTTCGTAATTCCATACCAGTGAGTCTTTCTTTTCTTCTTGCCCTGTGATCCTTTGAGGGTCTGGTTTTCCTGAATTGCTTTCTTCTTTGCCTTTTCTGGATGCAGAATGGATTTTATGCATTTCAACTTTTTTTCCCCTACAGAAAGTCTCATAACTCTACCCAAGGCTTCTCACTTGTTTCAACAGAACAAAAGAACTTGCTGTTTGCCCCTCTCTTTCAATCAGTAATGTCTTGCCACAAGCAAATTGTGCAGCTTCTATGAAGCATGGATCAAATGGCAACCAATATGCTGCCATCGAGGATTTTGGGATATGATCAGTTTCCTTATAATTGGACTGCACTCCACAGTCAGTTATGGGTAGTAACTTAAAATGAAATCTTAGTCCAGCCTGTGTCTAAAGAAAGCACAGTGTTCCCTCTGGGATTTCTTAAAATCCCCAGAAAGCTCTGGAGAGGAGCACCAAATATATATATCAGCTTTGAGATCTCAAAAACTAAAAAAGGAGGAAAGTTGGTTTGTTTGTTTAACTATTGATTTATCTCATGGGTGATCTGGCCTCTTTCTTATGTGGTGTGTTTTGTTGCCTCGGTTCCTGTGTGTGCATTCTGACTGAATAGCAGGGCTAGGCCAGGCTTTGTATCAGAAAAGGAAATAGGTCTACATGGGAGTATTCAACAGTGTACTCCAGTAGGCCCTTCATCCTAGGCTGTCACTGGATGGACACAACAGAGTGCAACTTCAGACGTGAATTGTGTCTGCTGCTCTGTACAGACCAAACCATGAGAGAGCAAAGACTGTCATCCCGACAAACACTGCACTGCTCTGTCATTTAGGGATGTCTGTCTTTAATGCCAGTTTATCTTAGACCTCAGTCAGTCAGGTGCAGAAAGAAATGAGAAAACCAAAAGTTTATTCTGTAATTCATCCCCATAACTATTCATTTCTAAGACAAGCTATTACCTGACAATGGAGCAGGAAGTAGTTGGCCCTAAGTCATTAGTATGTGCAGACAAACTTCCTCAGTTCTTTCTGTAGTTTATTACTGGTTGTTTCTTGTAGTTTAAATTGGGGCAGTTAGGGAACAAACTTACTAAGTTAAACGGGATTTATATTGAAGTTGTGTCTGCAAAGTGACAAAATGGGAACTTCAGAGGTTCAACTCCCTTCCCCTGAACAGTTACAACTCTTCAAGTTATTTTGCTTTAAAAAATTCTGCCTCTGAAGTCAGGTGCACGAGCATGTTCCCAATAGAATCATTAAGGTTGGAAAAGACCTCTAAGATCATCAAGTTCAACCTTCTACCCAAGACCTCCATGACTACTAGACCATGTCCCAAGGTGCCACATCTCCTTGATTTTTTTTACCATTTCTGAGGATGATCATTCTGTGTGTCCTTACATATTTCCAATACACGTCTCTGCAAAGGAGCATGACATCTGTTTATTCAAGCATGCTGTGGGGTCTGCAGTATTGCACCTCCTAGGAGAGCAGTCTTTGCATCAAAAAGTATTTCCACTGCTTTACCTATATTATGGCATTGAAATTGTGTTAAGGGAGAAGTTAGTAATGGAGCAAAAGAAAACCAAGAGGAGTTTGACTGTGCTGAGCGACCATTGATGTGGTAAACTGCCATAAAAATATTTAGTACTTGGTTACTTTTTGGACAGCTAGAGGGAGTTCTCCAAAGCACCTTTTCATTTCACTACCTATTTATGGTAAGTTTTGAGATGTGTGAAGTCTGATGTCAAGCAGCTGCACGTGAATGAAATCAGAGTTCATGGACATACTGAAAATGCATTTGTTACAAGTCTAAAGAGTGTTACCATTTTTAAACTATTGGACCTGAAGCTACAGAGAATGTATTGATAAATTACCAGAGCTGGGTGTTGTATTTGGAAAGGTACTGCTTTGGAGACTTAAACTCTTGAAATAAACAGTATTCAATGGAGTGAAGGAAATGTTCTGTCCTGCCTAGGATTTCTGTATTGATCTGTCTGTGGTCTTTACTGGCATTAAAAAACAGGGAGCATATCCTGCTGACAGATGTTGAAGTCAGAAAGACCAGGATGAGATGGAAAGGGCCCAGAGGATTTGTCCCCAACTTGACTCCTGTCAAACTCTTTCTGACAGGGATGTTTTTTCCTCCAGTTGTAAGCACACAGCCCTCAAGGGGCTGAAAGCTTTCATCATTGCTTGCTTTTGAAGGGGAAGTTGTTGGACATGTGCCCAGTTAAGCTGCAAGCAGGGTGGGTTGAAATGCCATGGATGAAGGCCAGCATGCACTTTAACCTGCAATATTTGGCTTACATTTGCTGTGTGGTGATAAGGATGGGCAGTGCTTCCTTGTACCATGGGCCCTGCTGTTTGGTGATTGCAGGTACCCGCCTGTGCATTCTCAGAACCCTCTGGTCCTGAGAGTTGGGGGCTTTCATTGATAAGTGGATTGGAATAGAAGGTTCCAAATAATTTTTTTTTTGTTGTTGTTGTTCCAAATCTTCTTGGTTTTGTTTTGAAGTTGAGTGTTCTCTAAATCCCCCAGTAAATCTGGTTCTCGGTTCTCTTTGTTGCCAGTGAAGAATCCCCAAGTATACAATTGTTACAACCTGTGCTGCTTCCCTTGTGTGTTACCAACGAGACAGAGGAACTCTTCCATTGCCTAATGGCTGTTAGACCAAAACGTTTTCATTAGTTTCAGCTGGAATTTCCGTTCCTTTTCCTTTCCTTTTCCTTTCCTTTTCCTTTCCTTTTCCTTTCCTTTTCCTTTCCTTTTCCTTTCCTTTCCCCTTTCCTTTCCCCTTTCCTTTCCCCTTTCCTTTCCCCTTTCCTTTCCCCTTTCCTTTCCCCTTTCCTTTCCCCTTTCCTTTCCCCTTTCCTTTCCCCTGGGATAATCTGCTGTGTCAGGTAAAAGATGTGGCTTTTCTCTGTAACAATCAATCCCTGTTTCATAAACAATGATAAATCTACCAGCAGTGCTTTTTCTTTAGATATATATATATACACACACACACACAAGTTGTAGCATGCCCTGCAGTTTGTTATCCAGCTTTGTAAGTCAGTGAGTGTGCTTACAGCTTGTGCACTTCAGTTAGATGTACCTGGGCATCCGCTGTTTTATACATGGACTCACCACCAGAGCTGAAGTCATGTACTTGACCTGAGGTACCTAGCACCAGAGCAGACACCTCCATTTGGGACACAGTGTCTTTGAAGAGTTTGATCTAAGTTTCCCTTGAATAAATTTAGTTCTCACCTGAGCTGACACTCTGTTCAGTACTTTAGGCATCTGGAGTGAGGAGATGTTTTGGAAAAGTACACTTAATCTGTTTAGACACTGCTCTCCTTGATTCACATCTTCAGCTGTGTCTTCTTTTAATGCAGTGATATTGTAGAATAGGCACAGTATATGAATGCAGAGGGATATTCTTATACATTAGGAGGATTAAAAGAGGTATTCCTGTTTTTCATTAGGTTTCTATGCTTAAAATTTAGTAAGAATCAGAAAACATTTTAAAATTATTATCTTTAAAAGGATTTCTAAGATTTGAAGTTGAAATAGGATAATGGGGGGAAGGTTGAGATCGCTAAGAACTTTTCCATGTGTACAAATAACTTAGTCTAGAATGAATGTGTGTGTGAGTCTCATTTACAGTCTGTTGAGCCACAAAACTAACAAATGAAAACAAAGGGCTCCCTCTGTGGTTTCTCCTGTAAAATTACAAGTAACTGTAAAGGGGAAAAATTAAGCTTGCTTATACTGTTTGGGTTTTTTGGGTTTTTTTTTACAAATTTAATAGGAAAAACTTATGTTTTGTGTATATTGCTGGTATTTTGACCAGCAATCAAGTAGCAAGATCCATACATTAACCTTCAAGAATTTAATGTTCGAGTTCACATGAGTATTCAGCCTGCTCAAAACACTGATATACTTAAGAAAACATCCTCACTCTTTGTTTTTAACGTGAGTCTGTGTTTTTGTTCCAGGATATTGCCCTATGGCTGTTTAGCAACTGGAGATCACTCTGGCCTTATTGAGGCTGTTTCTAGCTCAGAAACCATTGCTGACATTCAGTTAAATAGCAGCAATGTTGCTGCTGCTGCTGCCTTCAACAAAGATGCTCTCTTGAACTGGCTGAAGGAATACAATTTAGGGTAATTTCTACAGTTATTTTCTCATTTATAGTATATACAGTATTCCCTTAAGTTTCTATTTCAGTACTGATGGATGTGTGGCTCTTCTGGCAGGTTTGTTGCTACTAATTTTTCTAGTATGACAGATTCTGACTCAGATCAGAGGGTGCTCTCGGAATTCAAAAAAATGATCCTGCTGAAATTTCAGCATTTGCAGCATTCTGACTTCATGTTGTTGAGTCAGTTATAGAAGACTTAGTAAAACAAACACACCAACCCAAAAAAACTGTGGGAGTGAAGTCTTTCTGTTGTTGCCTTTCATAATATTTGCATTTCTTCTGTTCTCCATAGCTCCTTTATACAGTATTTTCTCCCAAATAACTCTAGTTTGCTGCTTGTTTAACCAAACAAAAGTCCTCTTTGAGGTCAAGGCATGCCCTGAGTTAGCAGCAGTGAGCACTGATATTGTTTGTCTTTGTGTTTATAGAGATGATCTGGATCGAGCCATTGAAGAATTTACTCTGTCTTGTGCTGGCTACTGTGTAGCTACTTACGTACTGGGAATTGGTGACAGACACAGTGACAACATCATGGTCAGAAAAAATGGTCAGGTAAAAATCTCATCTGTTCAATTATTCTGCCTATGAAACTAGCAAAGCTTATAAAAGTGAGTTTTACAGACATTTGCAGTAGTTTTTTTGCCTATCATTAGAAAGCTGTAATGCTTACCTTTGATTCTGAAGTGGGAGAACTGTCACAGGTCCCTTGAGATTAATTGAAGTGCTACTAGCTTCACTCTTGACTTTATGTAGGAAGCCTTTAGATATAAGGGACATCAAAGTGCTGGAGTGGAGAGCCGTGAAGACGATCAGAGGGCTGAAGAACCTCTCCTGTGGGGACAGGCTGCAAGAGTTGGAGCTGTTCGGCCTGGAGAAAAGGAGGCTCTGGGGAGACCCTGTAGCAGCCTCCCAGTACCTGAAGGGAGCCTACAAGAAAGCTGGGAAGGAACTTTTTACAAGGGCCTTAAGTGATAGGAGGAGAGGGAATGGATTTAAGTTTGAGGAGGGTAGATTGAGACTAGATAGTAGGAAGAAATTCTTTACAGTGAGTGTGGTGAGACACTGGAGCAGCTTGCCCAGGGAGGTCATGGATGCCCCCTCCCTGGAGGTGTTCAAGATCAGGCTGGATGAGCCCTTGAGTGACCTGGTCTAGTGGAAGGTGTCTGCCCATGGCAATGGGCTGGAACTAGATGATCTTTAAGGTCTCTTCCAGCCTAAATCATTCTATGAGCCTCATGGGCTCACCAGTGGGTTCATCTTTCTTTATGGTATTCCCAGTAAGATATCTTTTGGCAGATATCAGCTTAAACCTGAGATAATCTTTTGCACACTGTAACTGTGGTTGCTTGTAAGAGTGTGGATGTTACCACTGACTTAAATAAATCCTGAAATGTTTTAAAACTAAATAATCCTGAAGGATCAAAGCTATGGGCTGTGGAGACTAGCACTGTGAGTTAACTGTTCTTGATAGCAGCATTCTACAGAGATATTTAAAAAGTGAAATATTTATCTGGAAAAAATAACTTTAACTTTTTTTTTGGTTGGTTGGTTTTTATTCATTTTTTAGCTCTTTCATATAGATTTTGGGCATATTCTTGGAAACTTCAAGTCCAAGTTTGGCATTAAAAGGGAACGGGTACCTTTCATACTTACCTATGATTTCATCCATGTTATTCAACAAGGAAAAACAGGGAACACTGAAAAGTTTGGTCGGTGAGTGTTATTTTTGATCTCTTCCTTTTGTAACTGAGATGATCTCTGGTGATAATTTCCAGCACACTAAGAACCAGTTTGGGTGTGGTTTGCTCATTTGTACTTGTGTGAAAGTATGCTACATGCATTTACTATCCTACCTACTTCTGCACCGGAGCTAGAATGTGGTGGAAAGTTCTAGTTGTTTTTTATCTCCTCCTGCAGGAGATAGCAGATTCTTCTGGGCTTATCTGCTTTGGACTTCATCAGCCCTGGACACTAGGGAGAGATTTGGACCTGGCACTTAGGGACATGGTTTAGTGTTGTCCCTTCAGTGCTGGGTCGAGTGTTGGACTGGATGATCTTTGAGGTCTCTTCCAAATGGATGTATTCTGTGGTTCCACAGACTGTTATTATTCAAGTGAGAGAAAGCACTGGACTTAGAAACAGGCTCCCTGCTGCCCGTCCTGTCCATCAGTGCACATCAGTCCTGACCTTACTTAGATGCTTAGATACATACAGCCAGCATTGTTGCATGCCCATTCCCATCTTGGGTTAGAGAGCTACAGTGGAACATGAAAGTGCCTGACAAGGGAAAACTGCCCTCTGTGATCCTACATATTGAGGTGGATTTTTCTTTTTCCCTTCTGTAACACTCTCCCCAGTTGTCAGGAGGGGCATTCAGGATTGCTGTTGCTTTGGTGCCAGTCTTCATAGGAAGAATTTGGTAGCAGAGATATAAAATGGAGTACTTAAGAGTGGCTTGATAAATCTTATGGCTGCTTCTGGCAGAGGAATCTGTACATATATTTGTAATGGTGTCTCTGGGAGGAATCAAGAATAACTGTTGGTAACCCATGTCTCTCCTGGAGAGTAAGGAAATCAACCTGTGTAGCTCTATTTTTAAAACTCTGAAGGCTATTATTATGATAGCTGTGGAATGTGGAGTACTTTAAATGGCAGCAGGATTCCACTTTCACTTGAAAAGCATCTCAGAAGAGGATTTATTCTTCAAACTATAATTTATGAGCTTAGTCTGAAGGTTTCTTATAATTCCTCTGTAAATTTGATTAGATGCTGGACAGTGTCACATTTTGGGCTTGTTCTGAGCGAGTTCTCAGGTACTTGCATGATGACATTGCGTTACAGACGTGAGCTGGGTTGGTTGGGACTGCTCTAGAGCTTCTGTTTTTCTACCCTAGGTTTGTACAAGATCATCAGGGTGTTTGACCTAGCACATTCTCAGGGGGATGGGGCACGGGCATTACCTTTGTCATTTTTCACTCTTTCTGTAGAACAGTGGCTTTTTAAAGCTTTGGTCTTTCGTATCCATGTTTTAAAGGCCTGCTAGAGAGACATGGGATATTTTGTGGGAATACATCAAAGGTTCTGTAGACACCTCTTGTCCTTTCTGTTACTGTGTCCCCACAATACATGTGTTAGACCAGGTAACAGTCGTTGAAAGTCATTGCATATATTTGCCAACTGTGTAAGTTCTCTTGTGTGTCTCTGTTGCATGTGCTGTGTGGCTGAACATGAAGATTCCGCCAGTATTGTGAAGAAGCTTACTTGATTCTGAGAAAACATGGAAACCTATTTATTACACTCTTTGCACTGATGTTAACTGCAGGGCTTCCAGAACTAACCTCTGTCAAGGACATCCAGTATCTCAAGGTAAAGTTGGCTGCAGCTCAGTAGCACTTAGGATATTCCCAAGATGTGAAGTTTTGTTCTAAGATGAAGGCATTTTAGTTGTTTTCCGTTTCTCTCAAGATTTCCACATAGTTCTCCAAGCTTTCTTTTTCAGTCTATAGAACAAGGTCTGTAGTCAGTATCCTTAACAGTCTAAGGAAACTGTGAATGTATATTCCTCTCAACTATTCCATAATGAGTTCAGCATCCCTACATCTTAAATGTAGCCACAGAATGGTAGGGTTTGGAAGGGACCTCTGGAGATCATCTAAGCTACCCACCCTGATAAAGCAGGTTCACCCAGAGCAGGTTGGCCAGGATCACGTCCAAGTGGGTTTGGAATTTATCCAGAAAGGGAGACTCCATAACTTGTCTGGGCAGACTGGTCCAGCGCCCTCACAGGAAAGAAGTTTTTCTCATGCTCAGATGATCATTTGGGGGATATTTTACACCTTGGCTCACACATATGCACATATGCTTGCAGTGTGGTAAAGGTGAAAATCAGTTTGCTTAATTCTTCTTTAGTTTTAGCTTTAAACTCAGAAAATACCACTGATGAATGGCTCAGTGAATAGTCAGTGAACAAGTATCAGAACAATCAGAATGGTATTTATCTTGAGATGTGGAGAAGGCCTTACCTGTGCTTTTAAAACTCCTAACAGTACTTGTTTTCCTGTCGCTGCAGGACTCTCTTGCCTTAGGGAAGAGTGAGGAAGAAGCACTAAAGCAATTTAAGCAAAAGTTTGATGAAGCACTCCGGGAAAGTTGGACTACTAAAGTGAACTGGATGGCTCACACTGTGCGAAAAGATTACAGATCCTAGAAGATGTTCGCCTTTGCACTAATCTGAATGTTACCTTGAGAAGTGTTTTTGAAGGGAATCTGTATTATGGACCAACAAAATTTACTTTTAGAAAGAGAACAAAGAACAGCAAAAACAAATGGACTGAAATAACTCTTGAGTCTTTTGCACTCTGCTTCTGAATGCTTGATTCCAAGACTGTCTTTACAAACAGTGAACATTCTGGATAATCAGTTCCTGCTGACTTTGCACGCTGAGAGCTACTAGGCATTTTTAAAAATTCTTTGGTACTTTATGGAAGTGTAAATATTTGTTTTTATATGTTAGGGTAATGTACTCTAACATATTCAGGAGGTTTGAAGACCTCTGACAGAACAGTTCTTTGTTTGAAGTTAGGACTTGAAGAGTAAATGTCTGTTTTGTTTTGGTTTTTAATTTTATTTTATATACTCCTAATCTGGCTAAAAATGACCATATTGTATATTTTTCATATGAACTATGCCCTAGTGGCACAGATGCATTAATTCTACTGTAAATAGCAACCACAATATGATTGTACCACAGGGAGCTGCTTAATGTCTTATACTGCTGCCAAAAGAAGAGTAGATATTCGTAAGAAGGGGAGGGGGAGACTGAAAATGATGCAGTGTCCAGATGTTCATGGTTGCACAACTTTGTTCCTCTGACATAACACACATGAAAGAAGCCCTTCAGTAACAGGGAGGAAGTTAGGCCAACTCCAAGCACGCCTGAGAATCCCTGGTTGGCAACAGTTTCTCATTCTAGGGCCTCTGGGGCTTTGTTTTCACTCCTTAAAAAGCACATTTATTTCAGTTTCATCAAGAAGCTCCTTACAGCCTTACGCTGAAATTCACATCTCGGATTTGTTATGCCATGCAAATGTACTGACTTATGTGTGGAAAATTTTCCTGAGATGTACTACACATCGTGCTTTTTAGAGCATACATGCTAAAAACCCCAAATGTGTGGAAAAGCAAGTGTTTATGGGAGAAGATCATTCCATAAAACACCAGTGAAAAGTCATTAATCTTTTTTTTCTGTATTTATTAAAAGCTTGCCGTAATGTTGCTTTACCAAGACATATATGTTGAAGATGGTTGCTGAAGAAACTGGATTTGTTTTAATTTATTTAGTGAGGTACCAGGCTTTTAGGTGCTTAAATGGAGAGCAAATTTGTTACGTGCAATAGGGAACTGCTGGTTAAAAGATGTAACATACTGTTTCTGAACATCAGCAAGATAGACTTTAACTACTGCTTGTTCTCCAAGGAACACTGGTAGCTCTCAATTCTTGTTGACATTTGAAAGAGAGTTAAACAGATATATTTACTTTTTGACTTAACAGTTGTTTTGCATAGAAATGTTGGTTTATGTAGGAATTTAATTAAAGGTGATTTTACTTTGTTGAGAGTGTTTGTGTTTTGGTTTTTTTTTTTGTTTGGGGTTTAGTTGTATCTTTTAAAGGTCTGGAAGCTATCTGGAGTCAGGATAACATTTTAATGTAGTGGTTTGCCTCTTTTGTCATCACCCTTCACGCTAATCTGTCTGAGAAGACCTCTGCTTCTAGAATATTGTAAAAGTCACAAGTGGTTTGTGGCTTGGGATTGGGGTTTTTGGTTTGGGTTTGTTTGTTTTTAATATACTAGAATAGCATTTAAATTGTGCCATGTGGCACTTCTAATTTTTATTTTATTTTTAAAGCAGATGGGAGGAAGGGGAAAAAGAAAGTGCTTTGCAGCCTATAGCTCAGAAAGCAATGTCATCCTTGGCTAATTCATAGCATATACATTTGCAGAAGTAGCCATTCCTGGATTTTGCTGTGGGACACAGCACTCGAACATCTCTGATATGTTGTCTTGTTGAGGAGGACATAACCTTTCCCAAAAATTGAGACAGAATTGGCAAGTTCACCTCGGCTGCTTGGGCTGGTGTGCAGGGTCTGTGACAGCAGGGAGTATGATGGTTCTTTGTCACTTGTGTGTTCCATCCAGACTTCTTGTGAGGCTCAAGAAGTCACTCAAGTCTGTGCTGTAGGTTCCCACTGGCAAAAATGGAAGAAGTGGCATTGACCTCCAGATGAAGAAACACCTCTCCTCAATTCCCAGCAGGATATTGCACAGAGTAAAGACATTTTTCCACCTGAAAGGAGAATACTGGAATTTTGGTCACATCAACCCATTAATTATTTCTGTACTTACTTCCCAATATCCAGCTGTAGTGTTAAAATGGTAAGTTAATTTGGGCTGAGTGGGTTCACACTTTCTTTTGAGCTGTTGTTTTAGGCTGAAGAATTCAAAAGTCATCAAATGGTCAGATTGTAGTAGTGGAATTTAAAGATTTTGTTTGTAGCAGTGAGTAGCAATATGACCTTTGGAAAGGATGTAGCTTTATGCAGATGCAGGCAAGTGTGAGCAACAACTCTGGTATAAAACAACTTCAGTTCAGATGGTCTCATGTTAATAATTTTTCTCCAAGTCCACTTTAATCAGGTCTACATATTTCCACTGGAAAAAAAAATTTAAACCAACTGTGCTTCTCAAGGCCTTCATTGGATCTTCAGGGGAAAAAGATATGTAGACTGCTTTAAAAACAACTGGTATATGTAGTGTGTATATTGCATACATTCATTCTGTTTTTCCTTTTGACTGCATGACTAAAAGATGAGTTTGCTTTCTTTACCTTGTGTCATTTGATTTGTGACAAATGGTGACAACTGCTGCTGTTACAACTCCTGCTTGTCCTAGTGAATGCCTTTGTGGAGCCTGCTTGTATATTTAATATAAGAGAGCCCAATATTCCTCTCTAATCTCCTAGAGCTATTGAAATCAGATCATTAAATATTACAGGCTCTTAATAATCAGTATATCAGGCTGTGATCATAGCTTTATTCTTTGGAAATTATTTCAAGTCTGAGTCTTTCAAGTATGGAATCAGTATTTCTATTATTGCAATACATTGTGAAAGAGTAGTAATATAATTATGTCTGAGTTGGCTTTAAAATCTAAAACTAAAATCCTGTGCTCAGATAATGCATTCCAGTTTGGGGCAAATCTTCTTAAAATGATTTTAAGAATAACTTGTCTGGCATAATACTGCTGAGAGATGAGGGAGCAGAGCTGTGCTGATGGAAAGCAAGTGTTACTAGGTGCTGCCATAGGAGATGGCGATGCTGCATTGCTCTTGGACCTCACAGTTTGCATCTGGATGTGGGGGTTTTATAGACAGATGTGCCTCATTCTGGATTGGCTCACGAGAGAAAAGTCACACTAAGCTCCAGGTAGTGATTTTATTGCTTGAGCCCAATACCACACTGACTATAGCTTCCAATGCAAAACTGGGGTTTTTTGAGGCACGTCTCTCTGCCACCTATTGTTGGTTGGTATAGTCTGAGCATCTGGTTAATAGTGAAATTATTTCTGCAACTGGAATATCTTTGCAAATCAGTCCCAGTAAGATCATCATAAAATCTTCACGGATCAAATGGATATAGGAGCTGCTGATCTTTCATTTTTTGGTAGGTCTGCTCATAACCCTAGATTTGTTGTTTCTTAGCAAACTGGTTTAGGTGGTGTGGATATGAAAGCTTCCTCTGAGGTCCTCTGTGGGAGCAGCAGGCATAACATCATGCTCACATGGCTCACTTACTCGGGGAGCACAGCTAAATACCAATTAGTTCAGGAGCTGGGGAGCCAGCAGAGCAAGATTTGCTGATGTTTCTGTGGGGACATTGGGGACTTTTTCATATCAGCGTGAGAGCACGGAGCAAATGTGGTCTCAGGAATGTGCACTACCAAGCAGATCTCTGAAACAGATTTCAGTGGCTTTATATTGCAACTAATTCTTGACTTTGAAAGTTTGGGCAGGAATTCTGGGCACGTGCTGAGAGTACCCAGAGCCACTAAAGTCTGGAGAGAAGTGAGGAACCTGATGGTGGCTCATTCCTGTTTGTGAATCCTGCCTAAGGTATTCTCTATATCTTAACTGAAGGACATCACCCTGTGAGCTTTCTTGGACTCATGTTTGTGATCTGACCACCTGTACAGCCCAGGTAAAGCAGTTCATTCTGGTTTCTGAAGTTGTCTTTTTACCTCCTTTGTATAAGGAACATTGAGTTCGCTTGATAGATCACACATGGATCTGAGCATATTGCTCAGGATACTCTGTAGTGTGGGAACATTGTAGACATGGCTCTGAGCTCCTCCTGTTGAAACTGTTTAACATGGTTGGGGGAATGAACACAGGAGTGGATGACATAGCTCAGCTACAAGTAACCCCTAGGGACAGAAGAAAAAAATCTGGATTCTAGTCCTCTTAACGTACATACATTGGAACAAAACTGGAACAGCTCCAAAAAGGAAGCAGGAAGGACAGAGAGGCTTTTCCTCTATAGAGTTGTGACTTGGGATCCTAGGAAGAGGACTGATGAAACAGAAGGCCAAATTTCCTAGCCTGTGTTATGTCTGCTTGCCTAAATAAAAGAATCCCTAATATTAATGGCTGAGGTGAAGTCTGTTTAGCCTGTTCTCTACAAAACAGCAAGGAATTCATCCTCCATATTGAGTTGTGGCATATGAGGAAAAGGTGTGAGCTGCTAGGTTTGGGGTAGTCTGCTCCAGAGTCTATTTCTATCCTTAATCTACATTTAGGGATTCCATACAGGTAAGTAGTCGTGAGTACATGGACCTTAATGCCACCCACTGCCTACCACTGTTGATTTGGGTAGTCACCATACTGCTCTCCCAGTGGGTTGCTGCAGTGTGACAGGAATGGAGAGGGACAGCTCAAGGTGTGGGTTCCACTGATATGCTTAAACTTCTACTACTGTTTGAGTTGATGCTGTGCTATACCGGAGGCTCACATACTTTGTGAGTTGCACTTGTGCTGTTCCCTCTAAGGAGAGGTGCTGGACTGTAAATTAGGAGTTGAAAATTTGTAACAAAATTCAGGAATTCTAGAAGGGAATTTGAATGTGATCTGCAATTTTTATGGCCAGGATAGCCTTTGGAAGCCCCTTTCCCCATAAAGTTGCACACTCATGTGAGTTAATTTAAAAATAAATAAGGAGTTTATTATTCGAGACCACAAACAACACTGAAACAGGCACAGGCATTACAAATGTGTAATGCAACCATGGTTCTGCCTTTAATAGTCACTCTCTTTTGCAGCTCAGTGGGATACTCTTGTTTCCTTGAGAGAAAAAAGAAAACTCTCTGAAACAATGTTTCTGAAACAGTTCCCTGCTCTTAGTAGCTGAGAAACTTCTAGCCCTATGTGCCAGTGGGATGAGTGAATGTGTATTTGCTACATATAGTGGATATGAACTATGGTGGGTCTGTAACACAGACGGAGATCCTGTCAGCATGAATGGATCCAAGCTTTAGCATTTCCGATGTAGCTGGGCACAGACAAGGCACCCACACTGAATCTTTAATCGTCTCTATGTACTTGATTTTCTGCAGTCAACCTCCTGGAGCTGGTGTCTCCTCCTCTGTCGTAGTGATCAAGCAGGCTGTGAGCAATGAAGCTGCTTTCTGAGTGCAGTGTCTCACACTTTCGGCAGACGAGGATTTCACATTGTGGACACATTTTCCCGGAGTGTGGCTGCCTTAAAGAGCATATTTCCTCCCTCACTGGCTTCAGCTTTTTGGATCCTTTCCTGTGTAAACATCTCTTGTCTTCAGAAAGCTGACTTCTCCCCTGAGGGCTAGAACAGTCAGAAAGAAAGGTGACAAGTTTAACCTATACGCTTCCTAGATGAATAAGGTCAACAGAAGTGATTAGTGTGTGATTTATGAATCCTTCCTGAGGCTTTACTTATGACACCCTGGGAACAGGTGCACTGTGTGGTCACCTGCAGAAAACAGAAATGGATAGAAAAAGGAGAGTCTGGCTCTGTTGCTGTGATGGCAGCGGCAAGGCGTTAGTTTTAGAACATAAAATTATGAAAAGCATTGTTACTGTTTTAACAAAAATATAAACAAAATCTTGAGTCACCTATCTAGGTAAGAGTTTTCTGTTCACTTCTTTAATGTGCCCTGTGTAAGTAAATTACAAGCTTCTGACCTAGTAGACCTGATCATAAAGGTTTGTGCACTTGCATGGACTAATAAGTATGCTGGCTAGTAGATAAGCCCTATATTGCCCTGACCTTGAATAGAGATGGAAGAGCTAAAAGAAAAGCACTCTTGATTGAATTACATACCATTATATTTTACATGAAATAGTACTTCAAAACCAAGACACTAACCTACAGAATCACTTAATATTAGGGGTTGGAAGAGACCTTGGAAGATCAAGTAGTCCAACCCCTCTGCCAGAGCAGGATCACCTAGAGGTGGTCACACAGGAATGCATCCAGGCAGGTTTTGAATGTCTCCAGAGAAGGAGACTCCACAACCTCTGGGCAACCTGTTCCAGTGTTCGGTCACCCTCAAAGTGAAAAAGTTTTTCCTTATGTTTGCATGGAACTTCCTATGCTCCAGCTCGCACCTGTTGCCCCTCGTCCTGTTATTGGACATCACTGAAAAGATCCTGGCTCTGTCCTCCTGACACTCACCTTTTGCATATTTTTAAACATTCATGAGGTCAGCCCTCTGTCTTCTCCAAGCTAAAGAGACCCAGCTCCCTCAGTCTCTCCTCATGAGGAAGACATTCCACTCCCTTAATCGTCTTTGTGACTCTGAACTTGACTCTTTCAAGCTGTTCCCTGAGGCCCTCCTTGAACTGCGGGGCCCAGAGCTGGACGCAATACTCCAGATGCAGCCTCACCAGGGCAGAGTAGAGGGGGAGGGGAACCTCTCTAAACCTACTAACCAGACCTCTTCTAAGACACCAGAGCTGAACAGTGGACATGATCTGATTTGGCTAACCCACTGAATATTCTGTAGGTCCTGATGATGTGAATGTTTTCAAATGCCACTGCCATGAAACATGTCTGTAGAAATGTATCTAGTAAAGTCCAAGGTCTGACTCCCTTTCTATTAATATGACAGTGCCATAGGAGGAGAGTACTGCGTTAGTGGGTTTGAGTTTTCTAGTTCAAACTGGGGAAAACCCATGTTCATCACTTAGAAATTAGGATCAAGGCCTTACCCTTGTCTACCTCCTGAATGCATACTTCAATGAAATTACAGACAACAGAGAAAATTCATGGCTGTAATTCACTAACTTCTTCAATGTTTGACTATTTCCAGTCCAGTTCTTCAGCACTTCAGCAAGGTAAAGCCCAAAGCAAAGCCTGTGGGTCTAGTTCTGCAGTTGGATCAGTCTGAGGGAAGAATCTGGCTCTCAGGATCGTTTCTGGCTCGTGTACTTTAATCTTATGTTGAGCTTGTAACCAGCTGCTGTGGCTATCAAGCTTAATGTAGTTAGCTGAGTAATTGCTGAGACTTGCATGCACTTCCTGCTAAGACAGTAATTTTGTGGTAATTATCAAAGACAGACTCTTTTAGGAGATCTGTTTAGAAAACAGCACTTGTAATGGAAGAGGAAAGACACTTTTTGAAAACTACTCCTGATTTTAGCACGATGCATACACTAAGTTTACCTCATGCTAGAGAAGAATTATATCAAGTACAAAGACCAAAGAAGAGAATTTCAAATTCCATAAGAATAATGACAATAACTTAGAGCCAATAAGTGCACAAAGCAGTAAGCTCAAACACATTTCCCCCCCTTTTTGCTTATGTTGGTTAAAAAAAAAAAAAAAAAGGGATAGTTTTGCATTGATTCTCTTCCCCCCCCCCCCCCCCTCTCCTTTCCCCTCTATCTGAAAAGTACTAAGCATAAAGGCATTATTATAGGAACATAAGCAATAATTATGCTCTAATTCAAGGAGCTTAGTAGCACTGACTTTGTTAACAGTGATTTTGGCTGCTGCCTATCAATTGCCACTGTCTGTTATACCCTTAGAGCAGGAATCTTCAGCAATCTTACTCCTACAAACAGTGTCCTAGGTTGTCACAACCAGCAGGATTTGTGTGTATGTGGAGGAACAGAGCTGCTGCCCCCCCACATCTCTCTTGCTGGGTGGAAGGGAGCATCGAGAAATGATTTTAAGACAAGCGTACAGAGATGCAAGATTTTGGAGATCTTCATTTTGTACCTACTTCTGCCAGTGACTTGCCAGTTTTAGGTCAAGTTGTTTAATTAGACCGTAACTGTTTCCTTGTTTGTGAAACAGTTAACACAGCTGGGGTAACAAAGGAGTTGTCTGTGGCTCTGTGAAAGGTGCTCTGGCAATACTTGCTGGCAGTTTCTTGCTTACAAATGTATACAAAATATAATCTTGGATGTACTTACAGTTTATTCTTAGGAGACCCAGAGAAGAGGCTCAGTCCAGAAAATCTCTTCCTTAACAGTCGCTCTCGCTTCTTTCGGCTGTGCTTCCCATCACCAATGCTTTCTCCTGCGAGCTCCTTCTTTCCTTTGTGCCAGCTCATTTTGTCTGCCATAAAACCAGCACCTGCTTAGATGAGAGCAGAAGTCTGAGTAGGTTTTTGAAAGTCTCTCCCTTGTTGCATAGTACCTGGTTAGGTCTGGGCTGGTTACTCCACAAACCTGGTTATACGGAAGGTTCAGCTGAGTTCAGTGAGCAGCTGTTTTTCCATCAGAAGGAGCAAATACCTGCTTTGAAAATTCTTACAGATACAAGGTGACTGGATATTCTTACTCAACCACTGTTTCACAAAATTGTAGAAAGTAGACTTGGGCAGGAAATATAATAAAGATATCCCTCTGTGTGCTCTCTTTCATGATCAGGCTAGTTGCTGAAAACCAAGAGAGGAGGCGGCTCCTCTGATAAAAGCGAAGAACCAGGAGCCAATGAAACAGTTTTACACAGAGAACAGAAGCAGTGAAACAAATGTGTGACAGAATAAACACTGCAAATGGAAAACCAGAACCCTGAAAAGATGAAGATCCAACTGGGAATTTTAGTTAAGGCTTGGAAATGGTTTCCTTTTTTTTTTTTTCTCCTTTTTTTTTTTTTTTTTGACAAAGCAGTTGACTAGTCTGCATTTCCATGTTGCATTGCTTCGTCTCCAAGAATTATCCCTTTGGCCTCTCTGATTGAATTAGTCTCTCTGCTCTACATTTGATACTTGATAATGGCATTAACTTTTGGTTGTTTAGCTTGGAGGGTCACGTTCAGCCCTCCATGTGATTGGAAGTGCTTCTCTTTTCCTACTTGTTCAAAATATTTTCCACAAGTCATCTAGAACAAGTCACACAGTTTGTAGCCTGAAAATCGAAACTTACAACTATTTTTGAACTGCACACTTTTCCAATTTCACCACTCATCTCCTCCTCCACTAACCCAGCCTTTTGAGAACAGTTCTACCTAACTAGTTCTAGAGTAGTTTAGATAAACACAGGCAGTAAGGACTCACTGTGCAAATCCTTTGCAGGATCACTCCCTGAAATAGTTATTCATGGTGTTATAAGTATTAACCAAAATTATACATTGGCACACATTAAGAAGTAACTATACATAGGAACAGAGTGCCACACTCCTAGCTTTCTAACAGAACCTAGGTAAGTTGTGTCTGTTTCTCCCACAGAAATGGCAGAAAAGACTATGAAAGAAATTGCAAAGAGTTTATGGACCTGTAAAAGGAAACTCTCAATAAAAAAATCTTGTGCTATTAAGGAGTGAATAAAAATTGTGAATGAAAGAAAATTGTCTCAAAATTACCAACTTCCGTTTAATTTGTTGTAAAGCAATCTGCAAGTTCAAGACCCATTTTGTGCACACGGTGCTGAGGTGAAGCTTTAAAGAACAGACCAATCCATGGCTAATAAAATCAGCAAAGGGGGGGGAGGAAACCTACCTCACCCCTGAGAAGTGAGTTTCAACCACTTCTCACAACAGGACCTTTCACTACTAATTCCACTTGTCTAAAAGATCAACAGAGGAAAAGGTAACATTGAAAGCACAGATCTAAGTGTGTGAAAATGGGTGACAAAGAGCTGAAGATCCAGAGAAGAGGCCTTTTCTAAAGCCTTTTAGTAATTTAGAACAACACCAAACAAACCAACCCTCCCCACATATTGTATAATATTTAATTTATCTTCTTTTAAATGTGAAGTTGTCTGGCTATCTTGAGTTTCCAATATAAGTAATTCTAATGATGTAGAAAGAATTCCTCCTATACTTTAACTGTATGCTTAAATGTGTTTCCAGATCAGAAGGTTTGAATAATGAGCACCTGAATAATTGATTTATTTGCCTTGTTTTTCTTCTCTGCTTAAATTTTGTGAGGCTTGACCACCATTAATCACCCTCACCTTTCTTATTTAGCAACAGCAATGATGGGGTGTTTGTGTGTTTGTTTGTGAGCCAAAGTAAACAATGCTAGTGGCTAGCCTTGAGATTTACTTCATTGTGTGGTCAGTCTGCAAACCTATAGACTACATATGACTCTTTAGAATGGGAATCCTATGTGTAGATCTGGGATAAAAGACACTACCTTCAGAGAAGCTCATCTAACAGCAGTGAACAGCATTTTCAGGAACCTCAGTGTTGTACCTGTAGGTTGTCCCTAGTTAATTATAAGCACAGTCTAGTATCTGCAAGACTTCAGATGTCAAAAATGGTTTGTGCTGATTCTTGCTGTTGACTGATTTTATTCCTGCACTACCTGAGGAGTGTATTGGTTCCTCTGTAACTGCCAGCATGATTTCAGGGTAAAATATGCATTATGGGTGGGGTAAAACAAAACAAAATACACACACACACAAAGCCCCACAAACAACCAAAGACCCAAACAAACCATGCTTAAAAAAACTCCAAAACAAGATCCCCCCACACACCCTGCACAACCACCACCGCCCCCCCCCCCCCAAAAAAAGCAAACCAAAAAACCCAAAACAAAACAAATCAACAAACAAGCAAACACAACCCCAAAACCACAACAGAAACCAAGCAATGATTTACAAATGAGACTGAGTTTTCCCTACCTGGGTCTGGCACGATGAAGGAAACTATTTTCCAGAAATGGATCATGTCTACAGCCAGCCCAGCATTTGCAGCAGCACACAGCATCCCTGACCCAGCAGATATCCCCTGAGGCAAAAAAAACCAAACAGAGCAAGAGGTAGAATCTTTGTGGAAGGAACTGTCATGCAAACACTCAAAGCAAAAGATGCCAGACAGGAAACGAGGTCTGAAGAGAGGAAATGATGTGACTAGCAACTTGGGAAAGATTTCTGTGTCCCCAGGACACCGCTTTTCTGATCCAGTTTTATGTCTTAATTAAATAAAGTAGAAGATGTTTGAACTAATTCTTATTAATTTTGCCACCACAGGGTGTCTCTGCACTTCTTACACCATAGGCTCTGGCAGACCTTCATGCAAGCTGAAACGCCAAGGGAATGTAGGGATAAAGGAAAATGTCTGTCTTAGCTGTAGATTTTATTCAGGATCATGAGTCTTCTTGGGTTGGAATGGTGATGCCTTTAGCTGGAAGAAAATTCTTCTTTAGCAATCAAAGACACAGTCTAATGATGCTATTTAATTTAGTTTTGAGAGCTCTCTTCTACCAGATCAAAAAAATCTACTGCCATGTGATGTGCACTCGTGCACTGTGTTCACAGTGTTGGAAACATTATCCCTTACACTGGCACACCTCTGCTGAAGTAGGCAATGCCTGTCTGCCATTTCACCTTGGTGCTTGTGTGAGCTTTTCACAGGATCACAGATTGTTAGGAGTTGGAAGGGACCTCTGGACATCATCAAGTCCAACTCCCCTGCCAGAGCAGGACCATAGAATCTAGCGCAGGTTGCACAGGAATGCATCCAGATGGGTCTTGAAGGTCTCTGGAGGAGATTCCATAACCTCTCTGGGGAGCCTGTTCCAGATTTTTCAGTTCTGCTTCAATCAGGAGAACTGTCATGAAATCAGCATTGACACTGCATCATGTGCTCTGAGTAAGTTGTATATTAAAAGTGTTTTGTGTCGAGTTGGGGATTTTCCAGAGGGTTTTGGTTTGGTTTTGTTCTGGTTTTGTGAGGGTTTGGTTGGTTGTTTGGTGTTTTTGTTTGTTAGTTGGTTGGTGTTTCTTGGGTTTTGTTTGCTTGCTTGTTTGGGTTTTGGTGTGTGGTGGGTTTTTTTGTTTGGTTGGGGTTTTTGTTAGCTTTGCTCTGTCATCAAGTTACTTCTTCCATCCTCCACATGGTAGAGTCATGAAGTGATACCACAGAAAGGCAAGATGGTCAAGATAGTCGGTCCTTCTGTTGCAGGAGCTCCTGGTCACACCAGCCATGCATGACTTTTCACTTCCTCAGTATTAAAATGTAGTTTGGGTTTGAGAATGAAGAAGATAATGTACCTGGTAGCAGATGGTCACAATATTTGGCTTAAGTCTATGTGTGGGTGTTGGGGCGGCTGTATGCTGTAGGGTTATTGTACAAACATCTTTGTTTAGGATATCTGGAAGGTAAACTGCCCTCAGAAGAAGGAAAGAGCTATGGAGGAATTCCAGATGAGAAGTGCTGAGCTAAATGATCTATGGATGGGTAAAGCTAGTCAGAAATGTCCTGATTGTCGTTAGAGTATGGCAAGATAGTTGAAACTCTAGCTTTTCATAGAGAAAAAGAAGTTTGAAGTGGCTTTTGCTTCCATCAGAAAGTTTCCCAGGGTCAGGCTGTTATGAGTGCAATATATGAGCAAGTTCTTAGTGGCGTGGTCAGATGTAGAAAACTAAGGTTTGAAGTGCTGCTCTAAGTGATATCTATTTATTCATGTAAATAATTAGCTTCAGTAGAAGAGAGAATCACCCTCCAGTGGCAGTAAATATGATGAGTCTAACACAGTGAGTAAGGTCTCAGGCAGAGGTGGGAGAAGTAAGAGGGGTTCCTGTGACTAAATTGCTTTGAGGTGTTTCACTATTCCAAAGAGGGTAGCTCCCTTTTAGGGCTGATAACTGAAGGCTTGCATCTCAATCAGCATCTGGGCCTGCATTTGAGCAATAAATGAGTGTCCTCATGTCTGGGCATTGCTCACCCCTGGCACCTTTGCCTATTGCTTTGAGGAACCACTCTTTTTTTTTTTTTTTTTTTTTTTTTATTTATATATATGCAGAAAACACAGATTTGATCTGATGGCACCAATGCAATTTATCCCCAACAAGGCACCCCAAGATCTGAAGTTTAGATTCTTATAAAACCTCCTCTGTTTTCTGGGTAAGCCCTTGTTTTACATGGGAAGATGCCTGGTAAAGGCTTGTGCTAGCTGCCACTAAAATTGATGGAAAGTTAGTGAAGGCGGTGGAATATCTTTTTATAAGTAAAATGGAACAAGCTATCAACATCAGCAATGCTAAGCTACCACTTCTTGAAAACCTCTGTGTAGCCTTCTTTCTTGGCCTCTCTTTAGAGTATGTGATGGCCCTGGTTCAAGTTCAAAGAAGTGTGTTCTGCTTCAGGAGAAATTTTGTTCTGTACAGGGCAGGGATGGTACCAGAGCAGTGCTAATACTAACGAGAGGCATTCAATGAGGAGATTGAATGTCTGGACCTAGGCTGTGTGTGAGGTGAAGGCTGCAAGTGGTCAAACCCAGAAGCATGGAGACTTGGCAATGGCTGTATTTCATCTGAGACACAAAATCATGTAAGAAGCAATAGCTGACCTAGTAGCTTATCTGCCTTTGATTTGCTTTGTGTTATGGGCAGGAATTACATTCCTAACAACTTGCTTTCTTTCATTCATGAGTGCTCACCCATGGCGGCACAGACTGAATTGCAATATCTCTCCTGATTTTCTAATTTTTTAATTTATTTCACCCCCCTATAGAGGAGAAGGAGAAGGGAGAAAGAAGGCGGTTACAGAAGCACACAAAGGTTTTCATCTAGGTAACCGCCTCAAGCCTCCTGGCTGGAAGGAGCCCAGCTCTGGTGACCACACCCCGGGCAGACGTTTCCTGCTCCACGGGTGGAGGCGGGATGCGGGCAGGAGAGAGATGCTCCCTTGGTGTGAGTCGCTCTAGGACTTTCTCCTGCCTGGCGTGAGGGTGGGGAGGGGGTACCTCTGTGCCTTCCCCCCCTTGTTAGGCTGTGATGTGAGGCACAGGCATGCTCAGTAGCCGGTGCCTACCCCTCCTATCTCAGCAACAGTGCCTACAGCACTAGGAGACTGCTTGCAGCAGAGCTGAGCGGAAAGCCATCTTTGCTGGAGAGGGAGGGAAGGCAACGGCCCCTGAGCCGCTCGGCACCCGCTCGCCCCCCACCATGTGAGTACCGGGGCGGCCCGACCCCGCAGACCCCACTCCCGCCCGGCCCAGAGATGCGTGCGGGACGCTGGAGGCCACCGTGGGGACGGGAGAGTTGCTCTGCGGAGTTGGGAGGAGCCCCGCCGTTACCCTGTTGCTTCGGTACTCGAGGGGGATTCACTTTCGCGGTCTGGTGCCTGTGGGATGGGCAGAGAGATGAGCAGGTGGGGTGAAGGGATGGACATGGGAATAAGGTGTTTGAAGGTGCTGTGGCTCTTGTGGATGGCAGCCGAGCGGCTGCAGGCTCTGAGCAAGGCTTTCCAGGGCGTGGGGCTTGGCGTGTGTAATTCAACCAGCCCGAGTCTGTAGCAAGCGGCATCAAAGTCTGAACCCTCTGCTGCTGTTGCGATGAACCTGCGAGCGCTTCGGTGGGGCTCTCTCTGCTGTTTATCCAGCTGCCAGGCAGCAGTGGAGAGCGTTGTTGACACGTTTCTCACTCGGATTAATACTCAAAAGGAAATGCTGAGCCAAGATCCTCAACAGGTTCAAGTCAGGATTGTTTGATAGCCTGAGTCACTCAGCGCTGCTGATCCACAGCTGATGGGTCCTGTTTATTTTCAGTGCTTAATGTTCTCTCTCAAACACTAGCTGTCTGATCAATTCAGCCTCACCATCTCCAGTACCAATGGCTTCCTGTCAGCAGTGCTTGATAATAGTCTTCCTTCTTCTTTGCATCTCTTAAAATACCTTTTCCAACTCTTTACATTCAGAATTAATGAAAGCATTAACACTCTCTGCTAGGCAGTGATGAAACCCCCAGAGTAAATTCTGACACCAGGAGTATGCTGAGGTAAGTAGGAATTGTTCAGACCCCTGTTCATTCAGAAAAGAATTCAGGCAGCTAAGTGCATAATTTCCTGTCATCTGAATTCATTGCTCATTCCCAGTGACTCCTTAGGGACAGCCAGAGAAGATGTCTTACACCACATATGAGTGACTGTTTGGGAGCAAATATCTGCTCATATTGAGTGGTCTTGGGAGAGCTGGAGCTTGGGTGATTCAGAGAAAAAAACGATGGACACAGTCCTGGCAATCCGTCATTGAATTACTTCTAAAATGTTTCCAATAACCATGAGGGAGTTTACAATTGCATATTCTGAAATGCTGGCTCTTTCCTTCATTGCTATTTTCTGCATAGTATCTCAGACAACAAGCTTTAGTCCATGTTGTCTAAAATGTTTCCAAAGCAAAGAACTCTTTGAAAGTCAAGATCTTTGCTATCTAAAAGAAGCCAGTTTGTTGTGTCTGTTGCCTAGCTGTGTTTGTCAGGAGCCAGATGATGACATCAAATACGTCTCTCTGTATGTGAGCTGCTCTTCAGTGACTGATAATAGAGATTGCTGCTGCAATCTAAGCTCTTTGTACACAAAGCAATAACTTGGATGATGTTTGACTTAACCTGTATGTATTTCAATCTTGGTGTCCATGAGAGGATTTGTAAAAGAAGCAGAATGGGTGGTGCTGATATAACCTGGTCATACTTCTTCTGTCAACGACTTGCATCAGACTTCTGACAATAATTAGAACAGAAAGGGAAAGCAATTTTTGTCTGCTTTGGCAATACAGACCTTCAGTTTGGTAATCAAAACAAAGCCAAGATAAATAAGCAGCTTGTCATTGGCAGTATCAGCTGGCTTCTGGCTCATTGCTAGATATTGTAATGAAAACTTTTTTCTGAACATCTGCATGAATATTATGTCCCAGTAGCTTCCGAGTTACTGATGAACAACAGAGATAAATGTGTATTAGCTACTGACTTGTAGCAGCAGCTATGGTTATAGTTCACTGTACAATAAGAGCTAATTACTAGTGAGCACCATATACATACTTCTGCAGTTTACATTTATGGAGTGTTGCAGACACAGACTCTTCTCATGTGCACATAGAGGCATGCACATGAGGTGTGATGCTGTGTCTTCAGCTAGTGTGAACAAGAATAAAAAAAAGAGCTTCTTCACTGGGTCAGATGGCAGCTCCATCTACACTGGTGCTCTGCCTGCTAAAGCAGCTTGTGGGGAATGCTCAGGGAAGATGACAAGGAAACAGTGGGTATGCAGTGGTATTCCCAGAATGCTTTCCCTGTTTCCAATGATTTAAGGCTCAGGGAGTGTCTGAACCTGAGGACATGTCTTTGCATTTCATGACTCCCAGCGAGTTTTGTTGTTCTTTCAGGAAGGTGTTCAGCTGCTCTATTTGCAGTGTCCTGTGGCAAGGAGCTCCGCAGCTGGACCATTCAGGGTGTGAAAGCTGCTTCCCGTTGGTTTTCATCCAGCAGCTAGCAGGGTCTGGTAAATCTTACTACTGTACTGAAAATCAGAGAAGAGTGTTCCTTATTCACTGTCTTCTCTGTGATTCATGATTGTGTATCACCTCAGGTGGGAATCTGTCCCAGTGGTCTCTGTTGCAGTGAATACAATCCAGATAAGATACATTTTGGTAACAGACATCTTTCACTTTGGTGCAGGCAGAGGAGAGGAAACTGTGGCATGAGGTTGAATAAAAGGAGGAGAATACAAGAAGGATCTAAAACAAGAACAGAGAAGGCTTGGACCATGCCAATGCAGCTGGGAAGATTGTTCCCAGATGTAAGGAAGAGCATACAAACTTACTGAATTTAGGAGGAGCAGTGAAGGGAGATGAGGAGAAGAAAATGGCGCTCATAGGCTGAGGTGCCCAATGGTCACATCTCAATAGGTCTATGTAATAGAGCCTTAGAAGCAGCAAACAAGGATATATATAATAGAAGCTCATGGCATCTGTTGTTTACTGCTAGGTCAGTGACCAGACAGCAGGGTGCCTTTGATTACATTAACCCAGTACAAATGTGCTCTATTGCAGGGTACAACTTTTGTGAGATGAGCAGAGCACCTGTCTCTCCCTGGGGCAGAATTGCCTTACTGTATCTCATTCCTCAGGTAGCAGTTAGAGCTTTCTAAAAAAAATATCAAAACCAAACCAACAAACCAAATCTTTCTGCCCGTTTTAGTGCAGCAAGGAGTATGTTCTGGAGGGGATGGATGGGATTCACATGGTTCCACCAATTGTCATGAGTCTGTTCTGTTTAATGTCTGTTCAGTTTTTCTGAAAAGAGTGGCATGAGTACAGTCTCCTGCTGTTAGTGGAGCAGTACTTAGTCCTCCTTTTGTGGGTGTAATTTTATGGAACTCAGCAAAAACTCCCTACCCTGCCCTTCTGCTGTACTGCTTCACAGAGATAAACAGATTTAGTACTCTTCTTTACACAGTGCTGACCCACTGCTTTTAGGGACTTTAGTGGCTTACAAAAGTGCATACAGCCAGTGCACATCCTAGGAAACTAGAACCAGCATGGAATGCAGGGGTAAATTTTTTAAGTGGTGCAGCTATTCCATGCTGGTAAATGTCAGCATTCCTGTAGAAATACATTTTAAAAGAGCTCTGGAAATCCACAGTGGCAGGAAGATCTGAGTCTACTGAAGCTTTCCAGGATTTTACATCGGTAGCCAGCTGCCTCAGACCCAGAGAAGCTAGATTCTGTCTTCACGTTTTCTGATTTTTTTTTTCTCCCTCTACAATTATCCAGAGGGACTGATGGTTTGAAGGTCTTGTAATATTGGTTCACGCAAGCATAGCTATGCGGGAGTGAGTTCTTATTCAAGCAATGTAGTGAAGCTTGCAGTGAAATCAACCATGCTGTACTCAGTAGAGCAAGCAAGACTGTGTGCATGAGAAGAGGATACTGAGGAGGGGAAAGGACCCCATTTTCAGTATGGTCCTGTTCTGATCTTTGTTGCTCCTAAGGCTCACAGCTTTAAGGGCCTTGAAGTAAGGGTATTAGAACTAGAGGATTTTCTTGACACATCAGCAGAGTAATGTTTTGTTCATTGTTTGCTTCCCTTGACTTGCTTTTTTTTTTTTTTTGTGGCATCATGCAGGCAGGGATCTTCTTCATGTATTGCATTAGAAATGTTTCCAGCTCACATTGTTATTCCTGGTACACTCACTTGCCATTTGAAATAACGGTGGCCCAAGCTAGTCTTTTGGATATTTGGATGATGTGTGTTTGAAAGTGTAGAGATGAAACTAAATGTTGTCTTGAGGACCTCAGTCAAGAAAATAATCCCAGAATGGGAACAATTGGCAATTATATGTGACAAGTGCAGATAAAGTGAATATGTGTCATGATAAACTTTTTTTTTTTAAACAGGCTAATATGAGGTAGATGAAACCCAGCTACATTTAGTTAGGTGGTCCCTTTCCTTGTGATTTAGCACTCATTCATTCTGCCATGCATCAGCCACAACTTTTCCTGTTAACTGCCAGGTATTTGACATAGACAGTTCCAGCTGTGGAGTGATTTACAGGACACTTTGAGTAGTTGTAGTGGAAGCTGAATAGATGTGCCAAAGAAGCATTTTCCTTTTTTAGATGCTATTTACGTAATTAATGTCCTCCTGAAAAATCAGTGATCAGGCTGTATAGCACCAGACAAACCTGTGTTTGCGTGCATGGGTGTGCACAGAATGCTCCCAGGGCAAACAGGCGCAGTTGAAGAAAGGCGAGCAATGCTTTAAACCTATTCTTTTCTTCTTCCACTGCCTTTCTGCCATCATTTGTAGGATACAGAAGGCCTGGAAGATTCTCACTGTCTGCTTTAGTCAAATGTTTATGATGCTCAGGAATGAGCAGTACAGACCGTTCCAAATAAGTTCAAATTGACTGAACTGCTCATTTGAAGCAATTACAAATTAGAGAGAGAATATCCTCTCACCTACGTCATTCGGTACTCTCTGCTGTCATTATTCGTAGCCATTACCAGCAATTAACTAGGCTCGTGTTTTTTGATGATGCAATTCCTATTTCCCTGATGTCTGTACTTGAGCCTTCTAAACTCCTTTTCGTTTTCTGCTGAATGACCGACAAATAATTGCAAGGTGTTGTTTGGGTTTGGTTTTTTTTGTAACTGCCCAGTAATGACAACCTTATGTTTTTCTGTGTAAAGTGGTAACTTACTGAAATAGATCTGTCTGCAGGTTTACAAGGAAGTGTTTGTCAGCTGCAATTATGTCGTAGCTTCTCTACTGGTGAAATAATTAGAATGGAGGTTCCTGACCGAATGATCTGAATTACTTCATCACATCAGATGCAAAATTCAATGCAAAACATGCAGAAAAATTAATCTCTTTCAGATTAAATGAGTAGGAAATTTAATCAATTGATAACTTGCACCTGCTGGACCAAATATCACAGGGTCAAAAGAGAAACCTTCCAGAAAATATGAATTCTTCTATGATGACCTATTAGAAGATCAAGCACACTCTTTCACTAGTTGTGGTTTTGTTTGGGTTTTGGTTTTGTTTCAAGGTACATTCTCATTTGTTGCAGTGCTCTCTAATTGCAAACCAGTAAATGTATTGGACTCAGGTGCATCAGAGTAGTAGTTTGCTCGTGTTTTGGAAGCACCAAAGAGCTGACAGTTTGTGCTTGTGAGGAGTCAGTGCTGTGAGCTTCACTGGATTTTTTTTTTTTTTATTACCATGAAACTGAGACAGCCTCTGCAAGAAGCTGGAGACAGAACTGATGGGCAGTGGGAATATGCCAGGGGCTACGATATGTCCTGCTTCATGGAACAGTGTTCTTGTACTGGAGTAGGAAAAGAAGTCTCCAGAGCTTACAGAACTTCTTACATAGTCTAGAAAAGGGCTAAAGAGCAGAAACAGTGGTAAGTGTTGTACTGAACCGTTGCGGTGCCTGACACTGTCACATGCAGCAGACTGGAAGAGATAGGAACTGCTGGTAGTAGGCAAGGTTACTAGGGAGCAGTGTGCTGACCAAGAGAGGAGTTGTGACCTGCTGCTGTAGAGCTGTGGCTTTTGCAGCTCAGTTTGTAACTTCTGGAAATGGGGAGTTTAATCCCTGGTTTATGTAGCAAGGAGGGGGCTGTTGAGTTAGTGCAAAGGACTCTGTAGCCTCAGAGCAAAGCTGCAGAGGTGAAGCCTTGTCTGTGGAGAGGTACAGGAGCTCTATGGGGAATGTCAGCAGAAAGTGTTCCTTGTATCCATACCGCCAGCAGGGACCACTTGGTTCAGGGCTGTCAGAAGCAGGGCAGGCCCTTAAGCCAACATCTCCCCTGCCTCTCCCGATCTGTTTCCTCAGTCTAGATTTCACATACCTCTGGATAAGAGGTGTGGGCTGAGCTTCCCCAATGAGTCTTGTGAACTGCAGTTGTGCTGGAATTAATCTCCCAACCTCCAAAGCGAGCAACGCACCTACAGTACTTGGCTCTATGGAAACATGTATACAAGAACAAGTATGGATGTGAAGGAAAGGACATGGGAACTGGCTCTGTGGGCTTCTCAGCCTGGAGTGCTGGCTGAAGTGCTGGCTCTGGGAGGTGGGGGATGTTGTAATGCACTAGTTGTCCTTTTAGACATAGGTCCTGAGTCAGGCAATATGCTAGCATTTGAGAAATACATGGGTCCTGGTAAAGCCTGCCTAGAAACTATCAAAATCATTAATTATCCTTAAACCCACTTGTTATCTACTTCAGGAGGTTAATGTTTAGAAATTACATTTGTTCATTTGAATTCACATACAAAAATAGGTGCTCTTTATTATGCTAGTGAATCTGGCCCTTCTCAGGGCCTTAATTACAGTGTGCTGCAGTAAGGCAAAGGGCACTGCTGCTTGAAAGCATAAAGCTGATCTGCCATTATCCACCAGCTATTGGCACAGACTATCACATGGGAGAGTGTTTTGTCCATTATTTTGGAGTTTAGAGGGGAATTCTAAGACCAGACATTTCTTATTGCTCTTGAGGATCCTGAACAACACTGAAAAAAAGAGACAACAGTCTCTTTTCCTTTCTCTCTCACACACATATACTTTTGTGTTGATCTACGGGAAAGCTTCCTGAACTGCAGCTGGGGTTGCTGATAGCTCTGACAGAGGATGGTTTCCCCTCTCTTTCCTTCATATGTCTCCAGTAGTATCCATTTCCAATGTGTGCACAGAGAGAATAGCTGCACCAAACAGCTGTCATCCATGGTGACAACTTGGGTGGGCATAGGGGAAATGAAAGCAAAGAATCAAAGAACTTCAACCAATAGCAGCAAAACTGAACTTGTCATCTAACCCTGAAAGGCACAGAGCACTTTGTGCTATCAGCCAGCAGCCAAACTGATTGGCATAGTGTTTTGTACTGCTGAACAGCTCAAGTGTGATCCAATCTTACAAAACAGTTACCACAAGATAATTGGACATGTCTATCAGCACAAATGTAAAGATTCCTAAGCAGGCATCAGTCTGAACATCAATAAGCAAATTCTGGCAGAATGACCTTGTGTCCCTTGTATGGGCTGAGAGTGGTGGATGCTGCAGGCCTGATTTGCTGGGTCTGGTTGTGTACAGATACAGCTTTGTTTTCTGTCAGTGCACTGAGTGACAAAACAGTTCTTCCAGAACGTTTTGGGTATCTGGTTGTTTCCTACACTTCAAAGGCTGACTGAGATTTGATGATGACTTATAGCCCATTTGGTCAGGAATCTCAAGGCAAAATTCTCTGAGCTGGTGTCAGCGCTGCGGTTGAGAACCTTTCTGCTGATCGGAATCTCTGGAAAGCTCAGCTTGAGAGTGAGTGCTGCCAGGATGAGTCAGCAGGTATCTTCCTGGAAGCAGTAAACAGTCTGGATATCCCAAGTGTTTAGTAGAGATCCTACTAGGCTGTAAAGTCTGCTTCTGAAATGTTTGGTGGCTTCTTTCCAGCAAGGAGCTGTACAGTCATTCACTGACAGCTGTGATATTGTCTCCCACACATATGCAGATGACATAGTGACATTTTTCAGCAACTTTGTTTACTAGATGATATAAATACAAAAATATTTTAAGGTATTTAACATTTTTTATGCTTTTCTCTTTGCATTAAACATTTTAGGGAGACCAGGAGAATGGAATGGAGAGGCAAAATATGTTCCAGGTGTCTTGGCATGCTGGCACTGACCTCCACATTTCTCATTTTGGTTGTGAATTGCTTCATGTACATGAAGCAACATGTTTTCTTGTATTTCATCTTCATAGCTGATGCATGGCTGCAGCAGCAATGTTAAGGCAAAGACCCTTGCATTAGCATATTCATTACCCTTATGACAATCAGTTTTGTGTGGTTACCACTAGGGGAGGACGAGCAGATTTCATCGTACGTATGGATAATCTCCTAATAGAAGTTGCAGCTACTCTTCTTGTTTAACCCCCAGCTGGCAAAGCCAACTATGAACTATGCAAGTTGATATTTTTCTTGTTTCTGAATCTCAGATAGCCCTTTGCTGAGGATCTCCTTCACCACCACAGTTTTAGAAATAAAGCCCATTTTCAGTCCTGAACCTCCTCTCTCAGCACTTTCCATGACCAGTCTGGATGGTCAAACTTGTCATGCTGAAAGAAGACACTTCAGCTTAGACTAAAACATAAGAATTATTGAACCAGACACTCTCCATATTTGGGTGGAGGAAAGAGCTTGACAAGTCAGATAATATGCTTGGATGAATCAGGAATGAGACTGCACTGTGGGGAAAGGAGCATTGTACCCAGAGAAGAGAGCTCTTCTTTCAGAAATACCCTCGTTCTTGGGCACTGCCAGTGAACAAGTGGTGCTGAGATTTCCAATCTATGCTTCATGTAACAAGTCCAAGAATTGCAGAAACCTTAAGTTTGGTTGCACTGAATTGTTGTTAGTATTGAAGTCCCTTAGAAGTTCTTACCCAGCAAAGGGAAAAGAAAACCAAACAATTACAGCTGTTTAGAGGTTAGATTAAAAATCCTCAGGGACATCATGGCTACTGGCTCCACATTAGGCTCAGCTCAGAGGTAAACCACTGCGTACAAGGTACTTTCACTCTGAGAAGCTGCAGTAGCATTGCGTGTAACTTGAAAGCAAGCATTTGAAAGAGCAGGAGGAAAAAATGTAGTTCAGAAGCATCACACATCAATTAAGCATCACACATTTTGCTGAGTGAATCTGAAATATCCCCAAATAGTTTAAAACATGGCATAAAACTTAACCAGTGAATAGCCAAATGTTTGTTTGGTTTAAAACAGCACTTTGGTTGGTTTGTTGATTGTTTTTTTTTATTTGGTGATGGTGCTTGTCTCTGGGTTTGTTCTAGCATTGCTTCTCTTTAGGATTGAATCTGATTTACAGTGAAGACAGCACTTCCCACAGCCTGGACTAGAGTGGTTGTGCTTCTGTGTGTAGATATATGCAATCATTTGCAAAACTCCCCTAGTTGAAAGATTTTTTTCTCAAAGGCTTATGTTTTTTTCTAAAGTCCTTGTTTTGCTTTGAAACTTACTGTGCAGGTTGCTTATAGAATCAGGTATGTAAATAGCAAAGGAAGGTGCTTCAGAAAGAATTCTTCATATCTTCAAAAAAGCTGTCATCTGGTATTTGGAATAAAAAATGAGAAACTCCTTGTATTTGAAGGGCCATGAGGTATTGTGAATAAGAGACAGGAGAGAGCAACCTGGTGAGTGCATGGGGAAGAGGAAGTAAATATAGGTGTTTTACACTTGCAGCTTGCTGCGTGGAGCCAGCATTCAGTCTCTTGACAGCACAGTCACATAACAGTCTCCAGCAGCCAGGTGTCTTGGGTGGTGACTCACACGCTGAATACAATATTCTGTTGCTTTCACTATGGTCCCTTTTTAAACTGCAGATGGTCTACCTCAAAATGTGCCTTTCCCTGCAACTTTCTTGTGGTGAATGTGACTTGTCTGCCTGTATTTGAGAGTTTTCCCTTTTTGAGGTGGCTTGATTACAGATACGCCAAGCAGCAAACATCAACTACAGCTCCAAGTGACAGAGGGCTCTCAGCCTAACTTCCTGTGGGAAAGACTTTCCTTTGTAGTGGAACGGTTGATTGAATTTTGGGGTTCTAACAACAGAAACATCAAATGGGTTGTTCATGTTGATAGGTGGCAGGATTGTAGTAATTCCCTTGGGCTGTCAAATAACAAAGGGAATCCTTTGCTTCGAGCTGCAATTCCATTTAATTTGGTCAAAGTAGAATAAGCTGTGTTTATTCTTCTTGGTTGTCTCTTCAAGAGAATAAACTAGGGAAACTTGGCTTCGTTCTTCTGTAACAGTAAAGACTGATTGTAGGCTTTGCATTTGCTGTTTTGCCAAGCTCCAACCTTGTAAATCTTTCTTTCAGGAGCAGTGGAGAAAAAAGGATAATTGTCAGGATGGAGTAGGCTTCTTTTACTTTAATCTCAGTTGTCAGCACCATGGATGCCTCAGCATCTGCAAAAATACAAGACACATATGAACTGGTGTGATCATTGAACACACTGAACAGCCTCATACTGTCTCGTAATGGAGACTTGAAATTTTAAGCAAAGCTTTCTCTCTCCCAAACTCTTTTAATTAGCTAGTAGAATTCTAAATATTTATATGTACATGCATAGACAGAAGTGGTCATGCTAAGCCATCTTTCCCTTTTTTTCTAGTTAAAGAGCTTTTTGGACAAAGGCTAAGTGGCTTTTTACTGAACATATTACACTGGGAGCACAGTGAGGAGAAACAGGATCTGTCCTGCTAAAAATGAAGCAACATGATAAATCTCCCTAGGTAGTATCCATGCTGAAACTATTACCTGGGCGATACCGTAGCTTCCACTGCATGTCTGTCAATGAGCCCTGTAGCAGAGCTGGATCAGGGATCATGTGTCTTTAGGATGGAAGAGATTGCTTATGTTTTGTTTTTCCTACAGCTACAGAGACTGAATGAAGAGGACACAAGGAATAGAGAGATGTGCAACCCACTGCTACATTAGACATCACACTGCCTCACCGCTTCTCCTCATGTCTTTAACGTGAAACAAAGGGAAGATACTGTAGTTGTATCTTCTTTCCCTTAGAAATCAATCAAACAAACCCCCACCCAAAACCAACCAACCAAACAAAACCCAGCACAAACCAACCAACCAACCAAAAAACAACCAACAAGACTCAAGGACTTTGTTTAGTTATCTTTCATTACTAGACCTCTGTCCAAGTAGTGGAGGTTGTTTGGAACTAGGAATTCCTTATAATTACTGTATAACCAAAATATAGTTCTTCTTGAGAAGGCTTTACTTCAACAGAATGTAGTATATTTTGTATTTCCTATTACAACATAGATTTTTATAGAGAAGTTGCTCTTGGGCATATTCAGATAAATTCTCAGGACACTTAATTCAGGGATCAAAATACAATTAAGTTGACCTTACAAAGGTTATGAGAGAAGATAGTAATACTCCGTGAGAAGTGTGAGATTTCTAGGTGAGAATATATTCAGCACAGAAGCAAACATCTCTGCCTAGGAGCATGCAGATTTTGTTTTCAAGTTGCCAATGTTTTTAATGGCAGCTGCTTTGTGCCAGTGTGTATATGTGATTTGTGCCTTTAGATGTTTCCATGATGCTGTGCAAAAGCTATTTTGCGTATGATACAAAGCATGTTCTACTTGACAACTTTTTTTTTTCTTAATGTTTTTAGAAATAAAATCCTGCCAGGCTGGTATTTTTTGCATACATGTGTATTAGATGGGTTGTTTGAGGAAAGGCAATTTGATTTGTTTCTTTTTCAGACTACCTAAAATGGAGAAGTTGTTTGACAAATTGAATGTGAGAATTCAGATTCACACATCTCCTGTGTGCTGAGGTGACTATTGTCCCAGTTCAAGCAATCCAGCTTGAAGTGTAATCATTTCTTCCCAGTAGTACTTTGCTTTATGCATGATGTGTTGTTGGTGCTTATCTTCTCAGTGTGGAGGCATCCTTTAGAGTAAGTTTAATGACACCAAAACCATAACAACTACTTAATTTGTCTCTAGCATTAGAGAAACAGAGAGTACATTTCATAGAAGGACAGTGTGTGGCTGTTGATTGCAGAGGAAGTAGCCCTGCTCATGAAAGCTAAAGGCTGTATCATACCATACAAGGTAGAAGAGAATGCATCCATCATCTTTCCCATTCATTCTTTTCTGCACTCTGTAATGCACATACAAGTAAATCAAACTGATTCTTGGAATATAGTAGCAGTTTTGTATGAGCCATATACAGTTGGCTGAAATCAAGAGGATTGTGTTAGTGGTACCTAGGCTCTGGTTCTCTCACATCTGGTAATCCAGGGAGGAGCAACAACATGGATCAAACGAGCAGTGTAAGGTTGGAAACCTTGAAGATCAGGGTAAGAAATTTCCCTCTAAAAACACCTGTCTGCGAGACAGAGCTTTTTAAAGTGAGTTTCAATTAAATGAATGGTTCCAATAGGCTAAACCAAATCACAGTACCCCTCTGTGTCTCAAAGATGGTAGTACTGGCAACCTCAGCACTGCATAGATTTATGTCATATAAATATTGACAAATGAAGAATTAAAAGAAGAATTAAAATTGTGTTGGAAAACTAACCCAAATATAGCCATTCTATATACTTTATGGATTTATATATTTTTTTCTTCAGAATTAGCTACTGGCAGTAGGAACTGAGAGGGAAGACAGAACATCCTGATTTAAACTGAGTAGCGTAAGTGGTTGAAAATTATTTACGCATTTCTCTTACGTGCTTGAGCTTTAATGAATGTCTTTACTTTGCTGATGTTCTCCAAATTTGTCTCACAGAGCTGAATTAGTGAAGGATTTTATCTCCTTCATAATGCTCCAAAAATTGATATTTTAAAAGAAGTTAAGATTTCTGTCCTCTTCCCAAATGTTTCTTCTCTCAGAGTACTAGGAAATAAAACAGACTGCAACAATCCTTACTTGTTTGGCTGGGGAGGTGGCTTTGTGGTGTTGGCTTTTGCTATCCATGGTTCTTTGTAACCTCTGCAAGTGTGCTTGGTGTTTGGAGATACATATGATAGTGAGTATTAATTATGTAGTGAGCGAAATAGAGGAGCAACAGGTTGTAACAGCATGATGGTGGTACAAGGAAATCAATTCTGGCTGAGTGAAGCTCACATAAAGTTGGTTACTGGGGTAAAACAACCATCTCTGCCTTGCTCTTTCTTTTTTGTCTCTTATCTTTGATCTATGACTAACTCTGACTACCTTTGACTGTCTTTGCTCTCCTGTAACTCCTCTCGCTTTTAATTTGAAGTCTGATTTCTTAGATGTTAATAAATAGGGAAAAAATAGTCATGCTATGACACACGAAGGGAACAGAAGCTATGAACTGGGGAAAATATCCTCTCTCTCTAGAAAAGATCTTTGAAGAGAGAAAATAAATTCCCTATGGAATGATCAAAGCACATGAATTTAATGGATTATGACAAGGTGAAAAAAAAAATACCTGGAGAAAATAGTAGGTTCAAACATAAAAGAAGAAAATAGGAAAGGGTGCGTTTTTGTTGGAGATAAAGGATAGTTAGATGGTTAGCTAAGTACTTGAGATTATATGTTGTAGCTAAAGGGCTGTTAGCAAGAATAGGGCTTTCTTTCCTCTTGCCTGGCACAGACTCCACTCATGCAGTTGAGGTAGCCTTGGGGCTGCAGTTCTGAATTCCTGCTCTGTTGCAGTGCTCTGTGCTGGTGACTACAGCTCGACACACCCTGTAGCACAACCAGACTGAGGTAATTGTAATAACTCTTGAAGTAACTTTACTAGTCTGATTAGGCCCTGCTAGGGTAAAAACATAAGGAGTTTATCAAAGAACAAAATGCAGAAATCCTGCTGGTGAACTAGGAAATGTTCATGGATGAAGTACTCTGGAAAAACTTTTGTTCAGGTTATTGTTATCAAAGATTATCTGTACTGCTATAGTTAGCTACGTGTTGTCTTCATTGCTACAGTGTTTGATTTCTCACAATCACACAGAAACGGAGAGTTGCAGCTATGACACAAAGACAGATCTTCAGAGATCTCCCTCCCTGTGGCATACACATCAGTGGGAATCAGATATTTGAAATGCCTCTCAGGAAGCTGAGATCAGGTGACATTGTCCAAGGCTATGCTGGGTTTCTGTGGCAGAACAGAAGCTGCACCTCACTTCTCCCGCCACCAAGCAGAACTCAGAGGGGACTTGTGTCCGTGCTTCAGAGGCATCAGGAGGTTCACCTGCACTAATTAAAAAGTAAGTGTTGACTCTACTGAGAGATACTCAGAACTATCTGTAGGTGTTACTGTTTGCCCCTCTGGTTTATTGCTCTGTATATTTGAGCAGTTACATCTGCACAAACGTGCTGTTGTTTCCTGGACTGACAGCGATGTCTGCATTGAGTGAGAACCCAAACTTTGCTGCCTGCCTTTCTTAGCAACACCCGCTTGCCCTCTCTCTTGGGCCAGTTTCTCATCTGCCTTTTCACCTTTCTTAAGACAAAACCTGCCTCTCTTGTCTTTCTGTCTACAGAAGACTGGAGGCAAGCAAAGTTTGCATATGTGGAACACCTCTGTGATGACGATCTGATGAAGAGCTAGTCAACACTGGAGTGTGTTTACAGGCACAAACCGTGCCTGAAACTATGCTATGAGAGAGGTGGTGCTACCAGTGAGGAAGGGATTAAGGCCCTGGTAAATCCTGTCTCTCAGACCCCTTTCCTCATTAATGTTGCTTGGGCTTTGTGTGTGCTCCTTTGCTGTGTGATTTATTTTTTTTTCTTAATATATTTCTCTTAACTTCCAGGAAGTGACTGAACTGATATAGGGTCTGTGTCACTTCAAGCTCACAGGCACCTTCAAACTAAATATACTGTTATGTATAAACTGAATTAAAAATAAAATTGTAAGCCTTTCTTTTTGTTAGACAGCTTCACTTTAAACTAGAAGTTATTTCTCCTTGTTTTACAGCAGCTGCATGAGCTGTAGTCTCTCCTTGTATGTCCCCATGATGAGAAAGAATTAAGAAGAGGAATAGATTCGAGCAGGTTCATAGTCCGTAGGGAGTAGTGCAACATGAGTACAAAATTGAGTTACCAATAGCAAAACTCTTCCATTACCTGTTCTTTCAAGATCTTGTTTAGTTGGGTGTCGCATAGACCAGAGAAACAAATAGTGGTGGGAATTAGACACAGCAAGACTGGTTTGGCTAGACCAAATGGTTTGGATTAGAAATGATAATACTGTATGCATCTAGAAGTGAAAAGATAAGAGACCTTGACCTGGATAATTGATATGCAGAATTCTTGATAACAGGATATCAACTCTTGATAACAAAGTTTAGAAGCAGTAGTTGAAACACAGCTGCCACTGGGTGACTTATGCAATATATCTAGTACTGCCACAGTTTTGAGGCCTTTGCCAGCTCTGGGTGTGAGGTTCGTAGTTCTTTCACCTTTTTCTAGGAGAATGAGCCTGTAACAGTCCTTTTTGTGTCATGAGAAAATTGTAGACTTTTATGTTGTGCCTGGCACCACAGTAGTATCTCTTGTTTTAGTATCTAAAATAGGTATTTGGAGTTCTGGAACTTAATAAACCAGGTTGTTGAACAGAGGCTTTTTTTCTTTTTTACCACCTGTCTTAGTTGATCAGCTGTCACTTCTGCTAAATTTTCAGTTTTCAACCTTTATTTTATAATGTTTCACTTCTCCAAAGCAGTATTCTCAGTGTTGCCCTTTTGGCACATGCTGTTCTGTCAGGCCCAGTGCAACTGCCCTGCTCTGTGGAGTAAAGGGGAGTACTATTCCCAAAGACCATCTGTGGGTATGAAAGTGCCTCCTTCTCTTCCACTTCTTCATGATTCTTAAAGGTATGGCTTTTCTTTCATATACTGTCAATTTTACCACCAATCATTTCCATTGTGGTGCTGATGTATGAAAGATGACAACATATAATCATTGCTACAGTAGGGTACTACTATGAGACTATGCTGGCAACACACAATTAGCCATATTAAAAGAGAAGAAATTAATAGCTGAGAAGAAAACATATGAAATTAGTGAGGAATAAAACCTTAGTTTTCATTTGGAAAAGGAAATAGAGAATGATTCATTACGGAACCATATGCTCCAAAGGAGGAAGATTTGAATTATTAAAAATGTATCTAAACAGGTCCTGACACCTTCATCTCTTTTATTTGCACTGCCATGGACTTTCTTCACATGCAGTGAGAGAATTTACACTATAGGAAGTGTGAATGGTTTCACACTTCCTACCCATTTTTAGCTGCCTAATTTATGGAAAGCCATTACTAGGTGAGTCATTGCTTTCACAGTATTAGTGTGGTGAGGTAGAGTGCCGAGTGTTCCTTTAATTTCAGTATTTGCTTGAAAGGAACAACAGATTCACATTAAAACTGTTAGTGTTTGGTATTGGTGAACAGTGGAGTTCAGAGTCCTGCTCTACTTGAACATGTGCAAATACTGCTAGAGATGCTCCCTGTCTCTATAAGCTTACAAGCTAAACAAACATGAAAGACAGAGACTTCGTCGTAGATGCTCTGTCAGAGTGTCTCCTTGTTCAGCATTTGTGCCTAATTGGGTGGGAGTTAAAGATTTTCAAAGATTACAAACAGAAGTAATACAAGGAATCTCGCATCCTGCAATAGCTACTGCAGAAGCATGTTTACTTTCTTGGTAATCTTTGAGATTTTGGTTAGGCATTCACAAGTTACAAAACATAGCAGCCAAGCCTGAGGATCAGGGTTTTCCCCTAACAGTAAATGAATCATGTGCTGAAAGACATTTGGGCTGGCTGTGTCATGAATCTTACAGGAGAAATGCAATGTGTAAAATACTCATGTTAAATAAGGTGTCGATTTCATAGCCAATACACTTTGTAATAAAGAAGTGTCAAAGATTTCTTTAGTGAACGGCCTTCACCAGGCAGTAACATAAAATCTACATAAAATCTCGAACTAATCTATTCTATAAAACTCTTGTCACAAAAGGCATGTGTTACCTATTACTAGTCTTTCACCCTATTAGAAGCTCTTAAACATCTACACTTTTATTTATTTATTTGTTTGTTTGTTTGTTTGTTTTTTGATAAAGCTTTTCTGAGGCTATTTGTTTCAGTTACGTGTAGGTTTCTTAAGTGGCCTGCATCTCTGCACAGCACATGCCAGGTAGTACAACTATCCACCTGTAGTTTCTGTATTTGTCCTGTTGGGAAGTCTACTGTTCAACTGAGTCAGAGGGGACCTGCAGCTGGGTTAACTATGAACTACTGCCCTTAAGAAATTACGAATTTTGGGTGCTATCTGTAGATAATAATGAAATGAAGCCTCACTCTGTCTTTCTCTCTTTGTTTTCCACTGGAAAGATTGTGGGGAATGAAACTGGAGAAATGATGTTACAAGTAATTTATTGCTCAGGGTACTTTTTCTCTCCCTGGCTTCTTTCTAGTCTGCCAGCTTAGGTTTTTTTCTCACACTAATTACTCTGAAAGAATTACAAAGCTCTTCATAACAGTGCTTAAAGATAGGTATGTTTGCTGTATAAACTCTGAGGCAGATCTTCAGCTACTACAAAGTGAACTTTGAAGCTGCAATGATTTTTTTGTTGTTTGTTTGAGCTAAAGATCATTTATATATAAAGCTATACACTTCCCCCCCCTCCCCCCATGGTTTTTAAAATGCTTGAAAGATATTTTAAAAAAAGGCAAAGTAGAATAATGAATGATATGCATAAAGTTGGGAGACAATGAGGTACTGGTGCCTTCTTAAATGCTAAGTTAGTGAAACTAATCAGATCCTGTAAGTCAGCTGGTGGATTTACACGTTGTCACGTGTACCCACATGTGCACCCTCTTGAAAGAGGTGTTAGAAAAGAAATCTCAAATGACCTTTAAAATCTATCACCAAGCTGAGCACATGAGAATGGTTAATAAGTAACATAAGCAAGTGCAATAAAACATTCTTCAACTGTTGTTTTGCAGTATGAGTCTGTGATGGAGATAGAAGTCCACTGGAACTGACTTTTATAAGTATTTAGAATTGAACTGTTTCATAATGCTCTTCCAGTAGGATTTTTCTTACTGGGAATGTGTGTGGACTAAATAGTATTGTTCACTGTGTATATATGTGGATTTTCAGGGAAAAAAACTAAATTTCTCTCTGACATAAATCAATACAAACATTTGTATTGCAAAGCACCCCACATTTTTCACAGTCTTATTTCATTTAGGGTAGTTGAGTGACTAAATTTGGAAGAAAAGCAGAAAAATCAGCAGTGTCCTTTGAAAGCTGAATGATTGCCTGTTCAGTTGTCAAACCATTTCTATGTAAAATGAACAGTGCCTTTGTCTATTGGGTAGCTGCTGATGTGGCTGAGGGATAAAATGACTGAACAACATGTGCAAGGCTAAAAGGGGCGTCTACATGGAAGGCTTTGGCTTTGCCCTGCCTAGCCAGGGAAATATGCAGTAGCCTTTTCACTGTTTTGCTAAACCTGGTACTGTGGTAAAGACTTCATAGATGTGAATTCCTAAAAGCTGTTGGGAAGTCAGCAGCTAGGTAGAGAAGCAGCACAAGTTATTGTTGCCAGCTGAGGAAAGGTTGGGCAAATAATCTCTGGAGCTATTGGTTACTGTGATTGGCTGTATGCAGGGGTGGTTTGGACCTCACCACACCAGCAAATGCTCTGTTGCTCACTAGAAAGGAAAAGGTAGAGAAGAGCTAGTGGATGTGGCAAGAATTGGATGTATTACAAGTTAGCAAATGTTGCAAGATGGAAGGGGAGGTAGGTTGGAGGTATTTTGATAACTGATTAGTGATGTATCAGTTTTGGATGTGAAGCCAGACTTCTCTGGTTTACTTCCTCATGGAACAGTTCATAACACAGTCTGCAAAGGTTGCTTTTTAATGAATGATATCAGAAACCAGGGAATAAATTGAATCATTTGGAATATTGCTGGTGTTTCAGACCAGTAAAAGGTATAAGACTCAGTCTCAGCATGAGTAAAAACTCATTATAGACCCTAATCATTGAAAGGCAGAATTTGTACACAGTGAAGAAATATGATAATATACAATGAGTATTTGTTCTGTAGATAAATAAGCCAGCAGATTGAGTATTTCTCCTGCTTTTATGCATTTCATTTCCAAGAAAACTAATGTACAAATGATAAAAATAAAGCAAGCAATTCCTGACACACTTCTTTCTGCACCTTTACTGAAACTTATGTTTCATTCTGTAATGTGTACCACAGAGAAACCGGTGAGTCCAATACACATCTTGAAAGTCACAACTGTCAAGTCAATAAAAGCAATAATTAATATAGTCAGACCTGCCTCTTCTTTCTGTTCTTTTCTTCTTTCTTTCTTTTCTTTTTTTTTTTTTTTTTTATGTTCATACAAGATTAGATGTTCTGGAAAGTGTCTGTGTTTAATGTCTACTTTATTTGCTGCATATTTTAACTGAATCAAGCAAAAATGATCTTTGTTTTCAGACATTGTCAGTTGTCTCCACTAGCCCCACAGGTCATTAAAATGGTAAGATGGAGGTATACCCTACTATTAAAAGCCCTTGGACACTGCCTGATATATTGTGGCACTATAATTGCTTTCTTAAGATGAAGACAGAGTGCTGTAATTGCTGTTATTTTTTCCTGTATGAGTTAAACCAAATATGTGTGATTCATGCATATTCACTTGATGGAGTTCTGAATTTACACAATTGGAAAGCTCTTCAGATTACATGCAATTCATCAAGGCATTTCCCACAAGTGAAATACATGTTAGATTGACCACCTTTTCTTTATGATGGTAGGAGAGTAACTGAATTAAAAAAAAATCTCTGAAGTCCAAAGTAGTATGGCAAACAGGCACTAAGACAACTCTGCTTTGATCTGAACAGCTCCCTTCACAGGTTTAAACGTGCAAAAGATTTTGTAAACAACTCCTTCAGAGTCAGTGCAATCTCTACCAAACTTAGCAATGAAAATTACTTCTGTAACTTCTGGACTAAATTGCTCTATAGAATTTCATTGCATCTATAGAAGTTCAGCCAATCTAGGACTACATGGATAAAATAAAGAGCTTGCTCTTAAGGTTTTCATGCAGGCACCAAGATTCTTCATATTCACAACTTGCAACTCTTTCTTTTCTGGATATTATAGTCCTTCAAATGATTCATGATTGAGGAATCTATGCTTACAGATATGTTTTGGCCAGTCCTTACTTGGAGGCCTTGATATTGCAAAGCAGACTTGCAGGACTTACAGCTCGCTCTGGTGCCTCAGGAGCTTTGCCTGACTTGGAAGTGCTAAATGAACCATCAAAATGTCTGATACAAGTATCACTGGGGGAGAAAAATTACAGGGCTGAGGCAGACAGACTTTTTTCAAATCTGAAGTCAGTCCTGCTTAGAGATAAGGGAACAGTGAAGATGAACTCCTGAGGCCTTTTCCAGATAAATTTTATTTTCCATTGTTTTATCACGGAAAATATAAAAGCAAAACCTCAGTCAAAAGGATGGCTACTGCTAGAAACATGGTTATGTCAATATCTGTTGCTTACATTGGGAACTAGCTGACCTTGTATGGTGATGCCTCACTTCCCTTTTTCTTAGTTCCCCAAATTTTTACTATCAGTCATTGTCATCCAAATAAAATTCAGTGTAATTACTGGCTAGTTAACTTTAGGGGAATACTTTATTGGGTGTGGAATGCTTAATGCCATGTGTCAACTGTGCATCTGACACCCAGCAGTTTTCTTTCTAGGCTGACATTTCTATCTGTGAGAATTATAAGCCATGAATTTTAATTGTATCCTTTTAAAGCACTTATAATTTATTAAGTTTTACTGCATTCAATGACCATGTTGATTATCTGGAAGCAGGATGATTCTGGGGCTGCTCATTGTCAGGTCACTAATCTCTATCCTGCACTCAGCCTATCAGCCCCAGGAGAGTGACTCATTCTCTGCAAACCTCCTGTTGCTTAGTAGCTGTTTGTAATATGAAAGAGAGTTGGGAAAGTAGTGGTGAGGTAAGAGGAAAAAGACTAGAGGCAGAGTGTTCCTGGCTGACTAAAAGGAATTTGTGAATGAGGGTGTTATTTGCCTTCTAACTGGTGAGAAAATCGTTTGTTTCTTCACATATACACAAGGTGCATGAATTTGTGTTCTGCCCCTCTCTGTTCTCTGCAGTATCTAGGAAAGTTAGTGAGCCTGTGGGTCTTTAATGTATGCATTTATTTACAACTGTGGTACTACTTTCTCTAATAGTATCTCTTTGTTACCTAGGGAACTGGTTACAGCCCTTAGCATTTCTTCCTCTGCTTGGTGCGTCATCATGCTCCCTATGCCAGACACAAGGCTCCAAACAGTGTTTGAAGAACTACACATCTGAAACCTGATGTGCCAGGCCTTCATTACTGCGCTGGCATCAGCATGACTCAGATCAAAAAGGATACAGGAGCCAAGGGAGATTAGGCTAGATATTAGGAAAGGGTTATCAAACATTGGAATGGTCTGCTCAGGGCAGTGGTGGAGTCACCATCCCTGGGGGTGTTCAAGTAGCATGTGAACCTGACACTTAGGGACAGGAATTAGTGCTGGGTCAAGGGCTGGACTGGATGATCTTCAAGGTGTCTCTTCCAACCAAAGGTATTCTGTGATTCTGTGTTTCTATCAATGAATGGAATCTTGCTGTAGGTAGGCTAAATTTGTGCTGGACAGGTGGATTTAATTCCCAGTATTTAGTTGGGACAGCTGCAGGAAGTAGTTTAGCATTTTTATGGAAACAAACTTCGTGAATTATGTTTGCTTCTAAACGAAAACATTTATATGTCTCCCAAGCACAGCAGCAGGAGGCAATACTTTGCCCTTCAAGGGATGTAACACAGATGGAAATACTGAGAGCTTGAAGAGTAGCTTTGAAGGCAGGAAATGTTAGCCATGAGAATGCTTGATGATCTAAGTTTTTCTTTGTTAATACAAACAGGACTTTCTGGTTGACTGTAAATGGTTTACTTTGTCCCAAATATGATACTCACCAATTTCTTCTTCTCAATTTGATAACATAAGGACAGTTCAGATTTTGCTTAAGTCTTTGACTTTTAAAGCATAACAGGTTTTAATCTCAAATGTTCTTCCTCAAGTCTAATGACTTTTCTGTTTCCAAAAGTTGGAGATGAAGGACAAGTCGTTACTCTTGAAGCATTGCAAAAATAGTTAACTTCCAAGTTTCACAGAATGCTAATAGTAATACTCAGCAGACATGGGGGAGAGTATTTCCATTTATCTATGTAACCCCAAGGACTGCTTATAGTGATGCAACTCACAAGCATCTAAGTATTTTAAAAAATAGCAAAAGGAAGTCTCTAGAGTGTACAAGACTAAAAGATAGAACCAAGATGACCTGGCTTTTACTGAATTCAGAGAAGTTTATGGATTTATTTGGGGGGGAAAAAAATGAAGGTCAGTTTCTGGACTGCAGCAATTTTTGAATGTAAATTTGTGCACATTGATTCAAATACCTCAGCTAAATCAGAAAATCAGATGCCATAGCTCAACCCCAGCACTGATCCACAGAGCATATCTGTAAGCTTCTGAAATTGCCAGGGTATCTGGAAACATGATTTAAATATAGATCACTCTGTGAAGTAAAAATGGTTGTTAAAAGACATTAGAGTTTTGAGAGAAAGACAGATGGAAAGATAAAGAAGGAAGCACAGTCTAATGGGAAACTACAGGGCTGTCAGTGAGGATAAGGAGTCTGAAGAGTTTAAGAGAGTTGGCTGTGATAATATAGACAAATCTTATTTTACACATTTAAAGTGCTCACCACATGTTTCAGTATGGTTTGTATAATTTTCTGTTAGGCAGTATTTAATGAATTCACATTAGTTTGCTAAGTTATTTCCTTGGTAAAGTAGTCATAAAGATCTTATTTAAAAGGTTCTTTAAAACTGGTTTACTTGTATTCAAAATCTTCTGGAACTTGGGACTTTTTCATTCAATGAGACTTTGAAACAAGACGTTTGCTTTTGTTGCTTTAGTAAGAGCAGCCAGGCAGAGAGGGACCTGGGGGTACTGATTGACAGTAGGCTGAACATGAGCCAGCAGTGTGCCCAGGTGGCCAATAAGGCCAATGGCATCCTGGCCTGGATCAGGAATAATGTGGTCAGCAGGAGCAGAGAAGTCATTCTGCTCCTGTAGTCAGCACTGGTTAGACCACACCTTGAGCACTGTGTCTAGTTCTGGACTCCTCAATTTAAGAAAGATGTTGAGTTGCTTGAACATGTCCAGAGAAGGGCAACAAAGCTGGTGAGGGGTCTGGAGCACAAGCCCTATGAGGAGTGGCTGAGGGAGCTGGGATTGTTTAGCCTGGAGAAGAAGAGGCTTAGGGGGGACCTTATTGATGTCTACAACTACCTGAAGGGTGGTCGTAGCCAGGTGGGGGTTGTCTCTTCTCCCAGGCAACCAGCACCAGAACAAGAGGACACAGTCTCAAGCTGCTCAGGGGGAAGTTTAGGCTTGATCTTAGAAAGAAATTCTTCACAGAAAGAGAGATTGGCCATTGGCATGGGCTGCCCAGGGAGGTGGTGGGCTTCATGTCCCTGGAGGTGTTTAAGCAAAGACTGGATGAGGCACTTAGTGCCATGGTCTAGGTGATTAGTTAGGGTTGGGTGACTGGTTGGACTTGATGATCTTGGAAGTCTCTTCCAACCTGGTTGATTCTGTGATTTGGCTAAATGGAATCTATTTTCAGCGATCGATGGATGTTGAAAACGGGGAGAAAATGCATTCTGTGTGAATCATGACATTGTAGGAAGGTGAAGCATCCGTGATAAGGACAGTCACTTCCAGATGGTGGCTGCTTCATGGGAGGTCTTCAAGAGCTGAACGTGACATTTTGTGAAAAGTAAGGTTGAAAGTTTAGCTTTCTGTACAGGTTCTGTTGCTGTTCCCTCAACACTTCCACATACTGTGTGACTGCTGTTTAAGTAATGAATAGGTGGGATAAAATGTTCAGTGTAATTCTCTTGGCCAAGTAGTTAGAGAGTAAGCTTAATAAGCCTCCTGATAATTGAGCTTTAGTATAAGTAAGAATAGTAATTATGCTATAAAGTTCAGCTGTGGTGGAACTGCCACTGAATAGATTTACATGGCAAGGCTACAAGAACATTTCATTGCTGATGGAAATGTGACTTTCGACTATCTTATCATGCCTGGGATTTTTTTTAATTTAAAAAAAGTGTTAATAGTTGATCTCATTTTAAAGTGCAACAAGAATACTGGGAAGCAATTCAGAGACAAATGGAAGCCAATAAGCCTTCTAGGTTTTAGTTTAGGTCTTTCAAAAGACAAGCACTGAAAACATCAGTGTTCCAAATAACATTGCTTAAAGGCAGGGAAAGCATATCAATCTTACCATTCCTTTGACAGTTTTTGGAGTTAACTTTTAACTGACATCATCCAGCCACAAATTACAGCAGTTTCTTCTGCACCTTCAGTGCATGAGTCAGTGAGTTGGGGATGGCTGAGTCAAGCTCTACTCTGATCCTTCCCTCCCACTCCCGGCCCAGCTGCTGCCTGTTTCCTCCTTTGGGTATAGCCCATGATTCTGGAAGCCTACACAGAAAGTTATAAAGCATGAGACATAGCTGCAGTCTAACCGTAATGTACCACATTTGCATGAACTTCAGCTTCTGCTGTAGACCAGCTTCTGCTCAGAAATAGGACTTGGTGTTTTGCTTAAAGCTGGCCATTTCCACTGAACCTTAGCAATCGGTCTAGAGGTTTAAAATAGAATCTGGAATAATGAGCAGACAAGGATGTTTACCACCATTGGCTAGTTCAAATGTACTCTGGCTTTAGAATTTTTGAAACATTTCTCTAGCAAACTATTTAGTATTTATGCCTTTCTCCTATAGTTTCCAAGACAGATTGTGTTTCTTATTTTACTTCCAGTATGGGGAGGAAAACAACAACAATGATACTGACTGTACTTGTTGCTTTATTCTTGAGCTGTGCCAGACGTATCTCACTAAGACACTGACTGAAACTTCATTCTGTTAGGTTTCCCCTCGCCCCTAGCCTGGTGTGTTTCAATGATTTTCTGCTATAATCCAGTGTTGTTTCAGTTTGCAGTCAGTTTTCTCATTCCCTAATTTCAGATCAGTAATTTAGGTTTGTGCTTTCCAGGATTTTGTTTCTCTGTTGAATCTTCCTGGGTTTTTGTTTGTTAGTTTGGGGGATTTTATGCCAATAAAAGCACTTTCCCAATTATAAATGAAATTTCCCTGAATGAAGTTGTCCAGATAGAAAAACATGACTCTTCCTGTGATGGTGAGCCTTTGTGTTATTTTTCCAGGTGTTTAAGGCAACCTCAGTGTGCAAGACAAAGCTGTAGTAGCTGGAGAAAGGCTACTACCTATGCACTTTGCAAAGCTGAGAACTCTTAGGGATGGGGTTGGAAGACTTTATCACCTCAAATGGGGTCGATTAAGATAAAAACATATGGGGCTGATGGAGCATAAGGCACTTTTTAAAAGAAAATTTTATTATTTTTTGTAATGGTGTGCTCATTTACTTACACTTTTGAATCTATTTGAAATTGGCAACCCAGACTGAGCACTAAATTTAATTTATATTCAACTAACTTGACATAGTAACCATTTTGAGACAAAAGCAAATCATAGAACCGATCTTTCTTCCAGTTTTATTGCCCTTAGCCCACATCATACCCTGGACCCTTAAGGATAATACATTGAGAAATGTTTAAAAAAAAAAATTAACAGCAACAAAAAATGCAGTTTGTATACTTATAGCTAATGAAGAGAGATTAACGTAAGAGCCTGAAACTTGTTAATTCTGAAATCTTGCAAGAAGTAATAGAAGATACGGAAAATACTAACCAAGAACTAGAGAGAATACTTCCTTTTAAAAATTTACTTTAATTTAATACAATGTTTTGGTATTTTTTCTGTGTAGGCATTGCACTGAAGATATTTTTCAGTTATTATTTATTATAAATATGGACGGATTTTCCACAAGTTTCTACTAAGCTGTAATTTCTATCTGAAAGCAGCCTGAATCAAATTAAGAATTTAAAAAACAGAATGTCTCTTTTTTCATAATGTGATGTTAATGTCAATATAAATATTAAGAGAAAGAGTATTTTATAATACATTACATTTGTATTTGTTTTCACTCTCTAATTAAACCTTATTTAGTGTAAAGATTACAGTAATTTCAAATCAGCAAATAAAGACAGTTAACCCTTTTCTAAGGAAAAAAAAACAACAAGCAAAAAAAAAAAAAAACCCAAAGCAAAACAACAACCAGAAAAACCCACACCAACAACAAGAAGGGACTGAAATTGGCTAAAGTCACTGACCAGTCTGAGGAAATTACCTCCAAAGGATATTTACTTTAGAGTCGTTTAGTTATTTCAATGCTGTCTCTACAAATACATAGATTTGCAGCTGTGAAAAAAAAAATAGATGTAATTTGATTAGTGATTACCCAGGTCTGTAGCTAATTCAATGCAGAGTTTTTTTAGGGACTAAGCTCCCTGCTGACCTCAGCAGGGCAGTGGAGATTCCCTGCTCTGGTGTGCCTGGTAGGGTGCAGTGGATCTGCCCTACAAGCTAACCTGTTCCTTTGGGTGCTTGGTAATAGGAAGCTCTTACTTCCCTCTTTCAATTGTTCCCAGAGAGACTTAATTTTCTGCTCTGCACCTCTGGGAAGAGATGGAGACCCCTCATTTCTGCCACTGCTTTTAGAGAAGAAGTGGAAAACCCGAAAACCTGAAGCAGTGTGTCAGAGCCCAGACTTGGTTAGTTTACTCTGAGTCAAGACAATTCCTAACTGCAGTTTACTTAGCAACTGAGCTTTCTAAGCAGATCAGGCATATTACAGGTTATAATGGTGACTTTCTAGTTGGTTGCCTGCTTCATCAGTTCCATACACTTTTGTTAAACCTTTCTTTTGTCCAGTTAAATGTGAAGATGAGACCGGTCAGTTGGCATCTAAAAGATGTAATAGAATGAGTTTGCATATGCAGGTGTTCTATTAGGTAGGCGATCGCTTACCACTAGCATATGTTAGGCAGCTGGGTTCTATAGTATAGTTCTGGGGTTTTAATTTGTGAACATGGAACATGTACACTAACACCTTGAGTCACCTAAACCTTAATCATCCCTCAAGCAAATCCACAGACAACTCTGCAAAGCCTGGTCAGTGCTGAACATGTGAACCCCTGCATTGTGTTGACGTTATCTTAAGCCACAGCCTTTGCAAAAGATGACAGGAAGAGGAAAGAATAATAATTTTAAAAAATCCATAGTGTTGATATTTCAGAAAAGGAATTCTGCCTCATGTTACTTTTCTGACTAACAGAAACCTACCTGAGTAATTGCAACTGATTGTTGTGAAGACTACGGTTTAGAGAAATTATGGAAATAATGCAACTCTTTCTGGAAAGTTCTCATGTTTGTCACAGAAATCATTTGGCTGAACTAATTGTCTTGATTCAAAATTCAGGTGCTTTGAGCCTCATAAGTTACACTCATTTGGCTTAACGAGAAGATACTGGAGAAGGTAAATCAGTCAATCATTACTAGCATAACAAATGATAATCATATTAAAGATAGTGTCTTAAGGTTCCTCTATTTTTCTTCTGTATGCATACATAGCACACCAGATGGTCAATGCAGTCATAATAAACTGGCGGGAATATTTAATTAAATGTGTTCCCAAGACATTAAATGTAGACCATTATTCTCTGGCTGGTGATTAGAGTAAATATTTTGTAATAAGGGAGAGATCTTGTAGAACATTGTTGGTAGTACATCAAAATCACATTTAGGGAGCAAAAATGTGTTGAAAGCACAATTTTGCTCAGAAAATTAAGACATGTTAAATGCTAATTCCTTTTTTATATGGTTTTGTTTTTTTTTTCCTACCACAAATTCACCATTACTCATTACTACCCAATTGTTACAAATAGCATGAGAAATCGTTTCAAAATTGATAGTCATAGAATGGAATGAGTCTAAGCTGAAGTTTGCAGTCATTTAATTGGCAATAGTCACATTTTTACTGAAGGATTCAGATTAACACAGTTAAAAACAACATCTCAAAGCAGAATTTTAGTCTGCGCTCCTCAGACTACATTTTGTTAGGACTGTGTCAAATTGCATATAGCAAGCTGATTAAGAAAGCTGTTGTGCTAGTGTTAGCTGAACTGACCTACTGCAGAAATAAAATCCTGTGGGGTAGAATCCGATTAACAGAAAACTGGGGACTAGCAAATACCTCTAGAAAGCCAGACTCCAAGTATTATCAGAAAAGGCCCCGTTTGCAGATTAACAGTGGAAATTCTGTTTTAGCTGTAGAAATAAACAAAGCAAGTTCAAAACGAACAGCAAACCCCCAGTGCTACAGAGCTGCTTTTTTTCTTCAGAGATCTTCCCTGCCCCAAAGCTTTCAGGTGCACCTAAATTCAGAGATGGACACTGTCAGCACCAGGGACCATGTAAGAGAGGTTTGTTTCTGCAGTTACTGACAGGTCCAAATCTTGACTGACATCTGTAGTGACTATGTATACATAGTAGTGTGCAAATTTGCATTTGCAGCTGATTTTTGTTATTGTTTTAGAGGTAAATTTCTAGAGCACAGAGCTATGGAAATGTTCTGGGTTTTTAAATAATTAAATAGAGGGGGAGTGTTTTATTTGGGTTTGGTTTTAAATCCCTTTGTAACCCCAAACTGTCAAACTCCACTTAAATGGTGAAGCCCAAATCAGCAGATGACTTTTGAAGGGGTCCAAATGGAAGAGCAATGTCTTAAATGCACGTAAGTTTGGTTACAACAGGAAATATTTACTACATAAATATGGCACCTGGACAGTAAAATAAGACTAAAGGCGTTATGCAGTTGTATGTTTTATCTGAACAACAGGGAAAGGGTTTGTGGAGTGATCAAATTGGGAATCATTTTACTTTTCATAGGAATGATTAGTCAAATCTGCTGCTGCCCTGGTGCACTTTCACCGTCCCTTTCCCCTGAGCTTTGCCAGCTGATACTGGCTAAAGCTGTTCAATACACTTCCCACTTTCCTTGCGCTGTAACCTTTAACTGTATGTTTCTCACTCTCTAAATCCGAGGGGTAGAAAATAATTCCTGCTGTTAGAAATTGGTTGCAAGCTTTCATTTGGATTCAGTAGCTGAAGAAGAGAGGAGCAGAAGGATGACAATAAGAAGGCCTGGGCTGCTTTGTCACAGGCTTTCTGTGCTACTGAGCAAACTACTTAATCTCCCTGTACCTGTTTCCCAGACATATGCAGGGATAACAGCTTTTTCTTGGTTTATTGTGGAGCTGTTAGGATAAAGACTTTGAAGGGAGCGGGTCCTCTAGTTGGAGGCTTTAAAAGACTCTTTGGATGGATAAAACAAGTTGCCAAAAGCAGCTATCAGATTCTAATGTAAACTGTACCAGATCACAGTGGTGGCCTGCTGTCCTCCTGGTGTTTAGATTGTGCATCTCCCTTCCCTAGCCTAACACACAGAGAAAAATTTCTCCTATGTAGCTCACACACATGAACAAAAATAGAACCATGAGTCCATCAGCTTCCCAAAACATTAGATGCACAGTCATCCTTAATATTATTTCAGCCAGTGCTGAAATGGAAAATGGTAGCACTGGATATTTTCAATTTTCTCTTCATTGGAGTTGTTAGAACCAAGTAGTAAACTGCTTCCAAAATATCCAGGTGAGATGAGAAATCTCTTATTTATGATTTTGACCTACTAGTTTCAGGCCCAGCAAGTAACCAGAAGAACTGAGGATGTCTGACTAAGCTGAAACCACATTATTGAATCCCTAGGACAGTTCCCAAATGTTTCTTCCCAGGTGGCTGCATGCACACACAGATCCAGCACCTGCCTTCTATCAGTCACATTGCTTGTGTGCTCACTGAAGAAGCATCTGGCACGGAGGGAAGAAAGGATGTAACCAATGTTATACAAAGAACAACCTAGCTGCTGAGGCTCTAAGCATGTGGTACAGTTGACTTGGAGTAATGTACTTGTCACTGTCTCAGAGTGTACCCCAGTGCTCTGACATTGCAGAGAGGTCACCATTTAAGAATGTTTGCTTAAGATTTATTCCCCCTTTTTTTTCATCAACAATAATAGAGCTTTGTTCCCCCTTCAAAATTAATTTGATCTGTTCTTGGGAGTGAGGATTCTCAGCATCAACAGTAGCTTTTTTTATTTTTTCTAAAAAACTTAAATAGTGCAGGAGTGGGACGGTTTGGGACTCAGTGATGGAGCTTTGCATTCTTTTGTCACTCCAAAAAACCATGCCAGGCCATGAGAAATTGGACTTTAAAGTTGTGATGCTTGATGTATTTCAAAGGAAAGCCTCTGTAACATAGTGCTAATATTTGGCATAAATTTAGTTGGATAATGCTTCTGAGAAATTATAAGCTGGTATGACACAGACAGAGGCAATAACAGAAAAATCATATAAATACAGGCTGGATTTTCATTCTACTTTTTTGCATTAAGATATCCCAGAGAACATCAGTGCTTTCCAGTGCTGTAGGCCTTCAATTATCTTCATTACTAGAAAACCTGGGTTCAAAGGCAAACTCTTAATGGATGCCATCTGGGACTGGAACCTCATTAGCTCACAGAGGTACTGCCTTCTGCTGCTGCCCAGCCAGGATGCTTTCCACAGAGCTCAAACACTAGTAGGGTTGAGCCAGAAGCATGAACAACCCTCTGTCCTGTGCTGAAGTGCCTTGGCAGGCAAGGAGGATAGGTGATACAGGTATCTTGGTGCTTGTTTTGTCTATTTTGGATCTCATATGATGCCTAATAATGAGAGAGGGCTTATATCTTGTTAACCTGCAAGAGCTGCTGGTGGCATTAAAGGCATGTGCTCAAGGACTGACTTCCCAGAGCCTGCCCGTGTGCTGTCTCCACCGTTGTGAGCACTGCTTCTCTTCTGCTTGTGGCAGCTTGTTGCTCTGGCCCATGAGGCTGTGAGTGAGGCAGCAGGAGAGCACAATTCCAGAGACATAAGGTCTGGAAAGGGTAGAGGCTGCACAGCAGGCTGCACCCAGCCCTGGTTACTCTTGTATTAGATTTTATGTAATTAATTAAGATGGGCATGTTAATTACAAGCTTGCTGTACCTTAGCATAAAGATTACCATCTCTCTTTGGTAGCTGCAGTAACTCCTGCTGGTCAGGGCAGCTGTAAAGTCACCTATTCTTCCCATCCATTCCTCCTTTATGCAGGGAGCAGAGAAGCCCTAGTAAATACAGTTGTAACCAAATTAAATGGTAGCCAGGTGATGGAAGAGAATAAACTGGGAAGTGTTTACTTTATGCTAAAGAACAGCTTGGGAAGTGCAAAAAAAGAGTGATTAAAATTACTGGACAGGAAAGACATAGGGTAAAGCACTGAGCTATTGAGTCATCACATGGCTTTGACCAGGAACACCACTGCACTTCAGCCTGTGCAACACATGTCCAGGAAAAACACTTCTCATGTGCTTCCCTTCTGTAGTCTCTGGCATATAACAGTACTTTGCTCAAGAGGGCAGCTCCGCTCAGGTGTGTAGCCATGAACAGCGTGACACAATGTTTCCAGAGACAAAATTCCGCTTCTGTTGATTGGGGAAAAGCCGATTTGCTTCCTTGACTGGAAACAAATTTTACAACTTCAATTTTAGTTCTGTTTTGATTAGTTAGTTCTGATTTCAGGAAATCCCTTTGAAGCTGTTGCTGCTCCAGGGAGATCTTGTTTTGCATTATTTGAGACTGATACACAATATAGTCAGATTTTGATCCTCTGTGGCAACAGTGTAAACTCAGAATAAATCCTACTGGGATCCCGGCCCACAGTCCTTCAGTGGAGTAATTCTTTTACAGGTGGAAGCAGCATCTGGTCTTTTATGTTTGTAATAGCAGCTGTGGAGCCCTTGAAGGATGAGCAATAGGTGTATGGCTCAAGTTCTTTTCTTTAATCCTTGAAAATGATGTTCTCACCCACAGTTAAAAACCAGAAGTACCCTGGGTGTACAAATGACTGCTGCACCACGGTGAGCCTGAGAGGTTCCATGTTACCTGCAGGGATCTCAGCCCACAGGAGACAATGTCAAGCTGAATTTTGCAGCTTAAGGTGCTTCCAGGGAACTAACTTTAGTGCTGCAGGCGCTTTGACAGGATATTAAAGAGGCCATAATTCCAGTACCATTAATCAGACCTCAGGAGGTAAAAGGGAATGATTCACAGAGAAATACTCTTCTCAGTCAGTCACTGTGGGAAGGCATTGGCAATGCATGAGTGGGATCTGATATTTTTCAGTTCGCATGCTTAGGGATTTCCTCTGCAGCTTCGGGAAAGGTTTTATTTCTTTGCAGGTAGAAGTGACAAGGGTCCCTTGAAAGGAAAGGTGAAGTTTCACAGGTTGAACTGTGGGTGTGAAGAACATCTGGCTAAGGTTGAGGGACCTTGTTCAGGCTGGCAGGGTGACTTGTCTGCACAGGCTTGTGCTCTGATACAGACAGAATCTGTTGTTGGATTTTAAGAGACTTTTGTTTAATAACAAGCTAGGGAAAGTCAGTGTTGATGCTTAAGAAAAGAGCTCTGATCATGTCATTGATGCAAATATTCATCCAGGGTCTGTGGCAGAGGTAAGCCTGGCCAGCTGTTCCAGTGGGGTATTGGTGACCACTGGAGGGCTTGTTAAGTATTACTGAATGCCTGAGATGACTAACCCCATGTTGTGTGTAATTCTCACCCCCACTTCCTCCTCCATTTCTTTCTCATCTCCGTTTGTTTCTGCTTGTTTGGTTAGCTTCCAACCAAGTAAATGAGCAGGAGAGGGTGTCACTTGGCACACAGAGGAAGAAGACAATGTCACAGCCCTAGCTCCTGTAACATCAACACCAAATACCCTTTGCAGAGTCTGTTTTCTCAGTGGACATAAGCTCTGCTTTTCTAATCAGGCCTGTGATCAGTTTGGCCATTGGCCTAATTTTGGGCAGACAATCTGAATTGCTTGCTGTTTAAAAAGGCAGAAAGAGGGGGGGAAATAGGTTCAGTCACTTTTTCTGTTCTCTGGTTTTGATCTAGGTCTGCTCCAGCTCCTACACAAGGTCCCACCAGTGCTGGGTCTGCAGGGCCACCTCCTGCTGCCAACATATCAAGCAACAAACGGCTGCAGCAGACACAAGCCCGGGTGGATGAGGTAAGTGGCTCCAGGTGATTTGTTGCTCACCAAAAGGATGATAATGTGCTGTTTCGTTTGGGGGTTTGGTGTGGGTTTTTTTTTCTTGTTTGTTTGGTTTTGTTTTTCTGTAAGATGCTTTCCTCCCTAGTGATCCCACACCTCCTGCTCATCTAAAGGCAGGGCATCTAGGAAATTAGGTTCACTGAAGGATGGTATTTATGAGGAGTCAGACAGTACGAGAGGCATTCTGGGTATGAGCATCCTTGTACCAGTAACATCTCTGCAGAATAAACATGGCCATTGGTGGCAATACATCAATTCCTCCCAGTGAGTCAGGTTAGGAGGAAGCATCAAAGAGGAATCAGCTCTTTTAAATGTGTTCTTGTGTTCCTGAAGGTTAGATGCTAATCTCACAGGCTGTTCACACGGACAGGCTGTCAGCCTCTCATAGATAGATTCAAGCCATCACAATTGTACAGCCTGAGGCCTGTGTTCATTACCCAGAGCTCTATTAATTAATCATCACAATTTCTCCCCAAAGAAAGGCACCTAGTCATGATGCCCTGGCATTGTCTTCAACAAATCCCCATTCCTTTTGTTGGATTTGGAGGACCACATGCCTATTACAGTGTGGATCCTTAAATTCCTATAGCACACATATTACCTTGTCACCTTGGCTGTAATGCCAGTGTCCATCTAACTTCTGGGATAATGGGAATAACTGAGCATACCATTGCTTGTGGGGATAGTCCCTGAGACTACCTGCAGTACAGCAGTGGCTGTAGCATCTTGCCTGTGCAGATTTGTGTGCTGGATATTAAGTATAGAGTTTGGCTAAACTCCTACAAAGAATTCAGTAACTGATTGTTTACTGCCCATGGGAAAGTGGCCAGGGCTTCTTGAATCTTTAATGCATATTTAATAAAATACACACTAGGAAATAGCTATTTATACGCATAAGGGTATCTGTTTTCAGAAGTGGAGAAGACCTCAGAACATCCAACGTAAATGTATTTCTTAAGATGAATTAAATACTCTTGTCAAAGGCAGCTTGTCTTTTGAGCACTTTTTCTTTGCTGAAGATCTGAAACAGGGTCTTTCTGGCCTTCTCTAGCTTTCTGCGCTGCAGGCTCCTTAGGCAAGGTGCCTGGAGAGTTGGGTTTTGTCACAGATCACTTAGATTTGTGTGGCTCTTTCCCTTGACTGTGCTCTTCCTTTCTCCCTGCAGCTGATAAAGAAGGAGATAGATCAAGATGTAATTTTCCTTGCACTTATTGGTGAGATTTCCACAAATTGCTCTAGCAAACAGAGGTGGGGAAACGCTGCCCCCAGTTTTGTTTGCTTCCCAAAGAGTGACCTGTTCAAACATTTGTGTGCTTCTCCACCTGCTCCTATGAACTCCACAAGGAAACTGCACTTCTTACAAAGGCACCAATCCTGCCAATGGATGAATGCTTAGCTTTTTGACGAGCTAAAGTGAGAATTGATTTCATGCAGATGTAAATGAGGACCTGGGGTCCTCGTGGATAGGAGGTTGACATGAGCTGGCAGCGTGCTCCTGTGGCCAAGAAGGCCAATGCTGTTCTGGGGTGTATTAGAAGGGGTGTGACTAATAGGTTGGGAGAAGTTCTCCTCACCCTGCATCTGGAATATTATGTCCACTTCTGGGCTCCTCAGTTCAAGAAGGACCTCGGGGAACTGCTTGAAAGAGTCCAGCACAGAGCCACAAAAATGATGGAGGGAGTGGAACATCTTCCTTATGAGGAAAGACTGAGGGAACTGGGGCTCTTTAGCTTGGAGAGGAGGAGACTAAGGGGTGACCTCATTAATGTTTATAAATACATAAAGGGTGAGTGCCAAGAAGGTGGAGCCAAGCTCTGCTTGGTGATGCCCAATGTCAGGACAAGGGGCAATGGGTGGAAGCTGAGGCATAGGAAGTTCCATGGAAACAGGAGGAAGAATTTTTTCACTGTGAGGGTGACAGAACACTGGAACAGGCTGCTCAGTGGTGTTGTGGATTCTCCCTCTCTGGAGATATTCAAGACCTGCCTGGATGTGTCCCTGTGTGATCTGGTATAGGTGATCCTGCTCTGGCAGGGGGGTTGGACTGTGGATGATCTTTCAAGGTCCCTTCCATCCCCTAACATTCTGTGATTCTGTGATTTCTCACTGCTGGTGCTTGGAGCTGGTCACATACTCTGGCTGCAGAAATGTCTGCAGAAATTCCTAAGATGAGTTCTCTCCCTATAACTGATTTTCACATCACACTAACTTCATTGACGTTAGTGGAGTGTCTCTTGCAGTGAGGAAAGGAATATTATGTTTCAGCTTTTGTCTTGGGTTTAAATAATGAAATAAACTTCTTATCTTGAACATATTACATCATGGTACTCTAACTGCCTATGTGAGCTACAGCAACAATAATTGTCCCTAGAACATGATAAACAACTGCTAGCTATTTCCTAAAATGAGTGATGCAGGTCAGGCACGTGTGGCTCTTCAAGGAGATCAATGGAGATGGCTTTAATGAGGCTAGTGAACCCCTGCTTTTTGTTTCAGGTACTCTGTATTCTGAGTCTTTTTACTCAATCCCATGGAAGCTTGTCTTCTTGTGAAATGTGATGGTGTAATTTTGTAAGGAACTCTCACCCAGTACAAGAGGACAGGGAGTAGCTCTTGGATTTGAGGCTTATATGGGTGATAGTCAGGATTCACCTTTTTTCACCTCCTATTTGGGCAGGAGGCTGAGGTTGGCATGGTTTTCAGTGCATGGCATAGGCCCAGCAGATCCTTGTTTAATGGAGAAATCTCAGTATAAGAATAGCCAAGGCAGAAAAACAGTATTGGGATTTCGGCCCTGTGAAGTTACTAGGATGAAACTGGTCTATAGCACCTAAGGATCCGACCTGTTAAGCATTGCTTTGACTTCCCTACTGGTTTCCCTGGTCGTTTTTCTTTCACGTCCTGTGGGAAAGTAATCTGTAGGTGGCACCAAACACCACAACACTGCACTACACCTCTGGCAATTCTGCTCTGTTCTGCACAGCACTTCAGACCCAAACCCAGAACTTGGCAATTCAATCAAGACTTTGTGTAAGAGAGTATTGTAGGTCTTAGTAAAATCTCTGGCATTTATAATGATCTGTCAATGATGATACAGTATTTGAGCTATATCCATGTTGGGTTTTCTCCTGTGGTTTCTCCAGGCATCCTAGAGCTTATTATTTAAGGGCCAGATATTTGGTTTAGTATAGAAAAACATTTATTTGACAAAAATGCAGTTTTATCTGGAAAAGTATTCACTGCAGTCAGATTAAATTCAATAAATAGTTCCGAGGGGTCAAAAAAAGAGAGAATGGGTAGGAAATGTTATAATGTTTTCTTTCAACGTTTTCAAATACTTTAAAATGATGAGATCCATCCCAGGGTTCTGAAGGAACTGGCTGATGTAGTTGTGTGTGTGTAGTTGTGTGCAAAGCCACTCTCCATAATATTTGAAAAGTCCTGGCAGTCAGGCAAAGTCCCTGGAGACTGGAATAAGGGAAACATGACACCCACTTTTAAACAGCATAAAAAAGAGGACCCTGGAAATTACTACCCTGTCAGCCTCACCTCTGTGCCTGGGAAGATCATGGAGCAGATCCTCCCAGAAGCTATACTGAAACACACAGAGGACAGGGTGGTGATTCAAAGGAGCCAGCATGACTTCACAAGGACAAGTCCTGCCTGACCAACCTCATTCCTTTCTAAGACAGTGGACAAGGGAAGATCAAGAGATGTCACCTATCTGGAGATTTGTAAAGTCTTTGACACAGTCCCCCACATCCTTCTCTCTAAACTTGAGAAAGATGGATTTGATGGGTGGACTGTCCACTGAATAAGGAATTGGTTAGATGATTGCATACAAAGCATAGTGATAAATGGCTTGGTGTTCAGATGGAGACAGGTGACAAGAGGCATCCCGCAAGGGTCTGTACTGGGACCAGTGCTGTTCAGTATCTTCATCAATGACATGGACAGTGAAATTGAGTGCACTCTTAGAAAGTTTGCAGATGATACCAGGCCAAGTACTGTGGTTGATAAGCCTGAAGGACAGGATGCCATCCAGAGGGACCTGGACAGGCTGGAAAAGTGTGCTGAGGAGAATCGCATGAGGTTCAATAAGGCAAAGAGCAGGGTCCTGCACCTAGTTTGGGGCAATCCTCAATATTGATACAGGCTGCAGGATGATGAGATTGAGAGCAGCCCTGCAGGAAAGGACTTGGGGTACTGGTGGATGAGAACCTGGACATGAGCCAACAATGCACACTTGCATACCAGTCAGCCAGTGGCATCCTGGCCTGCATAAGGCGGCATGTGGCCAGCAGATTGAGAGAGGTGATTCTGCCACTCTGCTCTGCTCTTGGTAAGACCTTACTTGGAGTACTGTGGCCAGCTATGAGACCCCCAACACAAGAGGGACATAGACCTGCTGGACCAGGTCCAGAGGAGACCATAAGGATGACTGGGGGGCTGGAGCACCTCTCCTATGAAGACAGACTGGAAGAGTTGGGGCTGTTTAGCCTCAAGAACAGAAGGCTCTGGGGAGACCTTATAGCTACATTTCACTATCTGAAGGGGACCTACAGGAAGACTGGGCAAGGACTGTTTAGAAGGGCTGGTAGTGATAATACGAGGGAGAATGGCTTGAAACCAAAGCAGGGTTGGTCATAAGGAAGAAGTTCTTTATGATGAGAGCGGTAAAATACTGGAACAGGTTATCCAGGGATGTGGTTGAGGCCTCACCCCTGGAGGCAATCAAGATCAGACTTGATGTGGCCCTGGGCAGCATGATCTAGTTGGAGATGTCCCTGCTGACTGCAGGGGGTTGACCAAGATGACTTGTAAGGGTCCCTTCCAGCTTGATGCAATCTGTGAATCTGTGAAAATTTTCATTGTAATACATTGTACCAACGTAAAATTCAGCTACATGTCAGCTGAGAAATGAAAACAAAAGGGTTTTTTTTTATCTGATATGAAGTTAAATGCTTTGAAAGTTTTGGGTTGGAAAGCAAGTAAGAAAATTCGAGTTGACCAAAAGATTTGACTTTGTAAACAAACAAGTGAAACAAGACTTTTGAGTTTGGGAACAACATTTAACCCTATGCAAGTCCTTTCAAAGATTCTTTTACTGCTGGTGTCACCTCAGAGTTCCTTATTACTGACTATGAAAAGTAACAGACCAGCAACCATAAGTAAGTGAATACAACATTAGTGAGAGTGGTGTGCTGTCTAACACTTGCCATAGTGAGGTATTCATATTTTTCATTGTTTAGAGTCATTGGCTTGCTAGGAGACTTTTGTCTAACTTAATGTATGAAGGGGCTTTACCTATTGTGCATACTTCTCACAGAGGCTGTGCAATGAGATGTCAGGAGCTGAGCTCCCTGCTGCAATTCAGGGCTGAATTTTCTCAGGTAAAATGTTCTCATCCTACACTTTCAAGCAGGAGTTCAAGTTATGGCTGGGAAGTCATCTTGTTCAAGAAAGATCTGCAGAATAAACTCACTCCTTGGTCAGGAAATCCATATGGTTATCTTTACAGTTGCCTTTATCTAGGTGATTTCTCTAGTTCAATCAAGAAAGTCATATAAAATTTATATGGAAAATAATGGCTTGGTCTTAGTGATGACTGGACAAATGTCAACCAAACTGTATCATAGAGGTACTGGTCCCTGTCAGGTTTTTGTATCTGTAATGACGTAGCTAGTTGTAGGCTAAAAGAGATGAAAACCTTTAATGAAACTAATTAAGGTATTTCATAATAGTCCTTGAAGGACATCTGAGCACATTTATAGCTATGCTCATCTTGTTGTCACTGTGTCTGTTCCCACAGGCATGGGTTTTGAGGCACTGACTAGGTAAATGCCTTCACACACCCTACCAGCAGAAGGCTGGTTTCAGTATGATATGTGATATTCCAGAGTGGGAGCATACGGGTGACCTTCGGCTTTCTGTGTCTGTGGAATCTAACATAAGGCTGTGCCTTTGCAGGTGGTAGACATCATGAGAATGAACGTGGACAAGGTGCTAGAAAGAGACCAGAAACTATCAGAGCTTGACAACCGTGCAGATGCATTGCAAGCAGGTGCCTCACAGTTTGAAACCAGTGCAGCCAAACTGAAGAGAAAATACTGGTGGAAAAATTGCAAGGTAAAGCATATAATTTTTTGTTGAGGATCACTTCATGACAGACATTATTTTCACTTGCATTTAATGGGACTTTGCTTGCAGGATGGCACTTCTTAGTGGTCTCTTCTTATCAAGAGGAGGAAGAGCTGCCTTGCCTTCTGGGCACCAGGATATTAAGCCAAGCAACTTTGATCTTTACCAGAACTTATCTTTAGATAATTTCTGCAGTATATAAAATTTAGACGTAAATTTTGATGCTTCAAGCACTGCCTGCATAAAGGAATGGGAGAGCATACCCTGCTAATTCATGTCAGTTCCCTGTGGGAACCACAAAACCTGAACAGGTGTAGTGAATTCTAGTAGTGAGAGTAAAGATACTTTTTCCTTGTGGGAGATCATCAGTCTCTTGATCCTTCTTTAGGATGGCAAACTATAAAAAAACCCAACTTGGTTCCACAAACTGCTGTGAGAAGTGAGGAAATGACTGTTCTTTTAAAGAGAGATAGATTAGGGTAGAGCAGGTCTTTAATCAACCAACTCTCTCTGCTGTCTTCAAAGTCTGAGCCTTTCACACTAACAAAGATACCTTCACTTTCCTTTGGTTTTTCAGATCTCCATCAGGATTTGCTTTTCTTCAGCTCTTTTTATTCATATAAGACCCTTGCTTCTTTCTAGTTACGCACCACTAACACAAACACTATGCTAGAAGTTCAGCTTCATTTCCATTTCTCTTCAGTACCACTTTTGCTGATGATCATTCATGTCCAGCCAAATAAATTCACATGTTCCTAAAGGAGAATCCCACTTGTATCTCTCACTGGTCTGTTGCTTGCTTTGTCTCTTCAATCCACAGTGCTATGAAGTGCAAAGCAAGGCAAAATATTCTTGGTAAGCTACATACACAAACACTTTAGCAAAAGTGGATCTAGCCGAGAAATTCAACCATGTAGTTCCTCTGGGCCTCTTATACCTGTTGCCCAGTTGCTTTGACCGACAGTGCAGGAAGCAGGGCTTTTGGGAGCTACAGACACAGATTTTGAGTTCAGTTCATTCATGCTGACTGCAGTCACCACGATGACCTACACTACACTAGACCTTCAAACTTACTCTCATTCTCTTTTCTTCATTGTCCCTTCCTGCTTTGCTCTGACAAAGAAAATTCCCCATTTCCTTCCCGTGGCTTCCAAACACCCAAAAGGGGAGGAAAAATAAAGAAATCTCCTTCAAGTGAATGGCTGGCTCTGTTCTCCAGGCATATGTAGGGAGGAGTGAAGGCCTTCATTTGACATGTCCATGTTTGTTGTTTTTAAGTCTTCCCATTCTCAGTGGGGTAATGATGAGAATTAGACTGCAGGATTTCTGGTGGCCTTGTTAGCATTCAGCAAGTCTCATGTGGGAGCTTCTGCCCCACACAACTCAGTGCTGTCTGTGCACATCTGGCTGTGATCTATCCGTTCCTGTGGAAACAGACTTCAACTTTCCAAGGAGCTATTTTCAGCTAATATGCTGTAAACTCCACTGGCTGGCATGGGCTCTGTCTCTCAACAGCACAAGTACACAAAGCCAGGGCAAATAGTTGCTGGGCACTAGATATCACCAGCTGCCTCTTCCCTGGCTATGGAAACATGGTAAACAAGTGGTATATGGCCATGTGTGAATCCAGTCACTTAAATTGCCTCTGAAGTTGTTCTCCTTTGGAATTTTACTTTTCTTTACTGCTGGGAATGGACAAGGTTGGTCACTGCATCTTAACTGATTGGGAAGAACTTGTTAGCTTTGACAATAGGCTGTGTCCATTGCTGAAGGTCATCTGTTCCTAAAATTGACAATGTATCTGGGGCCTTAACAAGCCTGTTGAAGTGTGTCTTTGCAGTTAAAAGTGAATTACAAGGCCTTAAATAAAAGAAAGGAAAAACACCCAAAAGAGGTTAATGTCTTTCATGTGAAAACCTGACTATTTTTTATCTCAAAACTTTCTTTTTATAGATGATGATCATCCTCGGTGTAGTATGCGCAGTCATTCTCATTATAATTATAAGTGAGTAATTTTCTCTTTTGTTTATGATCTCAATAGCTTGTGTATTAAAAAAAAAAAGAAACAAAACAAAAGGTGGCTCTGAAATATTTAAACTGCTTAATTTGTCAAATTGCCCTTCTAGTGTCATGCTGTTACAACAGCAACAACAAACTCTCTGGACAACTGTATAGGTGGAATTTCTTGATATTTAATGTATTTTACAATAGCATGTTACATAACTTTCCCTGGGATTAAAGATTCTCCCTTTTCTTCTTTATATAAATTTTAATGCAGTCTCAGATATCTTCCTTTCAGTAGAAACAGTGCCATGGTCCTGGTGTTTTCAGGTGAGAACAGTAACATTTGAATCACCTCATGCCTATAAAAAGAGGGTAAAGGCTCCCAGACAAACAGGCATCTGATGAATTTTTTTAATGAGTGTAGGTGCCTGGTTCCCACCAAATCAGCCACAAGTGGAAATGCTGATGCTCTGGAAAATCCCTTTGAATCCTGAGTACCTAAGTATTGTTAAAAAGCTGCCCAAAGTCTTACTGATTCCTTGTCCCCAAAGATCACCTCATTGCACACATTTGTCACAGGAAAGATAGCATATGAATGAATAATAGCTGCCATGCTGGTTGGGAGCCAGGTATCTTGTAATGACAGGAACCAAACATTTTGTTTATGTAACCTCTGTTAGCAACAAACATTACGTGACATAACTGTAACATGGCATTAATCCAGCCAGTAACCCAGAAGAGATTCACAGGGAGCCAGATTATGGATGTGAATTAATTCCCCAGCTCTCAAATGACATGCCTTGTATTCTGCATGTTTTCATTTCGCTCTGTTGCTTCTGCAAAGAAGGCTTACAGAATCACCTGTAAATATGACTAAATGGATTGAGATACATGTGGTGGCTTATTAGTCTTACGAATGCTGGAACCAGAGTAACCCAGAATAATTCTAGGGTTTTGTAACACTGATAGGGCAAGAATGGGAAACGGCTAGATATTAATTAACTATATTAACTGGGTACCCAAAGCAAGTGGCTTCAAGGGAAAGCCAGCCCTTTGTTCTGCAGTTCCCTGCAGCAACCTGGGCAGCCAGATGTGCAGCCACTAAATGGATTGCTCTGCATATATGTATCAATGAACACTATGTGTATCTTAACAGGAAAGGGAAAAGCAGATGAGATAGCCTGTAACTTCTCCTTAGAAGTTAAGGCTGAACTGATAAGTAATAATCAGAGAACCATAGAATTGTTTTGGTTGGAAAAGACCTCAAGGATAATCAAATCCAATCATCTTGTTTCCCAGCCTGCTGGATGCCTGTCCTGGTATGTTTAGAAACAGACACAGCAGGTGTGATGTGGCTTAAGTTGGTTTTAGGATATTTAATCAGAAACTTGACTGTCACATCATCAAACTTGTGTCATGGCTCACTATAGTGAGATCTAGCTTAGTGAGCTAGTGAGATGTAAACATTTAAATGTGAGATTACAGCTTAGTGAGATTTAAATGTTTTTAAGCTCTGGATTTTAAGTTTTTTTTTTTCAGTCTATTTGATGCTTCTGTAATAGTGCCTAAAGGTTGCAACTTCAGGAAGAACCCCATGTATTGAACTTAATTATGTATTTATTTATAGTAGCTCTCAAGTAGATGTTTAAGTCCTGCTACATCAAGTGTTCAAGTGCTGTCACAGGCAAGGCCTGTGTGGTGTCTCCAGTCACTGATTTTAATGGGAACAACTCATGCAGGGCCAGCTATAGGTGGAGATAAATTGGGTAGGTCCTCACACTAACAAACTACCATGGGTGGTGCAGTGGCCCAAGCCAGGCTCCTGCCATCCTGGTAAGAAGCAGGCTGGCTCCCTGATGAAGAAAGAGTTAAAACGTATGGGAATGCAGGCATTGCTAGAGCTGGGGATGGTGACTAACATGACCACCAGTCCTTGCCCTTTCTCTGCTTTGCACCACAATCTCCTGTTTTTGCACTCCAGTTCCCCCTCCTTTAACACAGGAGGGTATTCCTCTTTCAGCTAGGAAGGCACACTGTGTGCAAAACATGTTATGGTTTTTCAGTGAAGATATGCTAAGGGTGTTTGCCATTCTGTGACATGTGCTTTGTGAGATTAAGTACAAGAGTAACTCTGCAATAACTACTGTTTTTTGTCTCTCCCCCTCCCACTTCTTTCTGCTTCCTTCCCCAGTTTATTTCTCCACTTGAAAAAGCAAAGAAGGAAGACTTGGCACAACTTTGTTCATATTAACCAACAATATCAGTGTTCCTTTGTTGAACTCCGCTTTTTAATTCCCAGTATCTTGGGATTTTTGCTTGTAATAACACATATGCATTCAGTGTGGTGTGTTTTGGAATTCTGTTGTTTCCACGAGAAACTGTACCAGCTAAATACTGCCAAGTAGTTCCATACACTGTCTTATCACTGTGTCTTAAAATGTGTACGCACTGACCTTCAGAAACTGTAGTATATGAAAAGCATCCTAAACATCTCAGAATCAGAGAATGCAGTTATGGGGAAGCTCCTGCTTAAAGGGACACTGTCAGGTGGATTGGACCCAAACCTAAGGTTGCCACAAAAATATTAGGGCTGGAATTCTCATTCTGAGCACATAAAGTTGGATAGAAAAATCCACTATTAGTTGTAAATTTTTGAGATAGTATCTGCTACTCACATTGAGGAGAGTGGTACCCACCGTATTCATGTAATACATTTAAACTTCAACACCTAATACAGATTATTTTTATTTTAGCTGTAGTATTCAAGTCTACAAACATTGCCCACAGAAAATAAATAGGACTGGATTAGCATCTTGTATGGAAATAATTTTTTTCCTTATGGGGTATTCTGTACAACCAGAATGGCCTCAATATGAAAACCAGAAAGAAAATTGTACAACTGAAAAAACGTTAGCTAGCACAACCTTGAAAAAGCCAGGTGAGATGCAGGAAGGGTGATGCAAGCATCATATATGGCCAAGATCCAGACTTTTTCCAAAAACTCAAGGCACTGTTTGTCAGACTTCTTGAAACTCCAGTCCCCAGTATTGATGGCCCTGACTTAAAGCACATGAGCAGCTTTGGTGATGTCTGTGGCTTCCCAGCACAACTGTAGGAAGCTACCTCTGCCCCACTTTGCAGAAACGGTCCCCAAAGTGAGGATCATTCAAAAATCAGGAAGAAGATAATATGGGTAAACAGAGGGAACAGTTGAGAGAAGCCAAGAAAGGAAAGGGTTCCTAGCAAAGCTTTCTTGGAGAAGAGGAAGGCACAGAAGCACAGATCCAGAGTGTTGGTGTTAACAGGCTTTTAAAATATTTTGTGTGTGTATATAATTCATAAACTATAGTGTTGTCTTTTTAAAGTGCTCAGCTGAGATATTTTCATACTTGATTACTTTAAACCAACATCTTATATAACTAAAAGAAATGATATATTGCTGTTTGAAAGTTCTTGCATGCTATTGTTGTATGGTTTCTCCCAAACACTGAATTCCTTTTATTTATTTATTTATTTATTTATTTATTTATTTATTTATTTCCCTCTTTTAAGTACTGAATAGCTTAATCACAGTTGACCAAACTAAAAAAAAGAATTATCAAATTTTAAGCCAGGAAATTCTCAAAGGGTCTTTTTAGGATAACTTCTTCAGATTTTCTAATAATAATTAATAGAATTTTAAAATGAAATAAATTTGGTTAGGTTTTGTGTTGTTTGAGTTTGTTTGGGTTTTGTTTGCTTGTTTGTTTTTTTTTTCTTTGCTTCTGCAATTTGATGAGGGTATGGAAATAGTGACAATAGTAGTGTATATATTCCCACTGTGGACCATCTCTCTTGACATGGTCTTAGATTAAAAAAACAGAGGTCCATCCCAGTGTGTTGCAATGGATGTATACACAAATTGTGCTTAACTAGAACTTTTCATAGAGAATAAGCAGCGCATTTCCCTCTGTATATATTCACTACTTTGTACTCACATGTAATGTTTCATTTCATTAAGTTGTAAGTGGTGACTTACTACTTTCAAAGTTACTAATGTGCTACTGGACTTCCTAGTATGCCCTGTTGACTTCAGTCCTTCAGCTGAGGACACAATTCTAAAATCTCCATGGGCCAGACAGAAAATTCTGAAGCACTTGACTCCGGAAGGTGCCACAATTGAATGCTGTGCGTAATCGAGCCTTCGCTGGAAAAGAAATAAGCTGTCCAAATTCAGGACCCCTTTTAAACTACTAAGGTATTTGGCTGGTATGAAAGAATTATTTCCTAAGAGTGAGACCTTGCCACTCATACCCATGTCAAGCATGGATATTCCTCACAGGAATACTGAAAGGACCCATGAGATGAGATCTCACCGGAGATGGTACAGTCACTAAGGTTATATGCTGATACAGATCCTTCACATACCCAATGCCTTCTCCTATCATCATCTGAACCGTCTATGCTGATATGGCTGCAAATGCATATCAAAGAGGAATCCTCTAGCTACAAAGATGCAAAGTTTTCAAACGACACTGCTATAAGGATGCAAAGTTTTGCATCCTTCCAGCTAATGTATCTCAAGCAAGTTAATAATCAAAGTGGGCACTTCAGCGAGAGAGTAGAGAAGAGACACTGCTGGTTGTGGAGTGTGTGCTCATTCTCCCTCAAAAAATTAACTTATGGGATGACTGCTAATTGTTGGTGAGAATTTGCAAGGAAAAGTTTAGACGAGAAACTTAGCCTTTAGTGGGTTGTAAAATGCTTGTGCATTACTGAAATATGCTAAATTAATGTGTTTTACTCTTTTAAAGTTGTTTGCATGTGGAGTGCTCATGAGTGCTCAATGTTTGCTAGTTGTACTGTGGTTGATTGCAACAGGTAAGCTAAAGCACATAGCATTTCAAATTCAGCTCAGGAAGCATGAACAACTATGTGTTTCCCTAATGCACAGACCTGATGCTGCTTCTGCAGAGGATGGTAATTCAGGGCCATTCAGGGTCATGGATTGTGCAACATCATCACCTATACGTGCACTTGTACAGAGGACGATCTATACAAACACAGCTGGAGATCTTATTTGTGTTGAAGCCAGGATTGATTGCTTTCCACTCACTGCCTCTACATTTCAAATGTCTGTGCAGTTACAACTGCCTACCTGTAACAGTAAATTTCCTATGAAAAGGTTTACTTCTTCTTGTTTAGTCAGCACTGCTTAGATTTTCAATTACTGAGTAGAATTTCAACTACTACTCTTCATCACTAACTACTGCCTAGGCTTTAACATTGGGCTGGTAAAAAGGCACAAAAGGGCTTCCTTTTACCTGCTCCCCAGCAATCTCTTAGGGGGCTGCAAGGATGATTGCTTTCTGACTGCCGTTTTGGGGAATGAATGGAAGACTTCTTTGCCAGGAAGGAAGGTTTTTGACAGTTGTAGCCAGAGTTAGACATTGAGGGTTGCATATTCTGTCCTTACAGGAAGCGCTTACTCTTACTCTGATTTCTGGGCCACAGCTGTACAGCAAAGATGACAATATGATAGGATGTTCAGAAACAGTATAGCTGAAATTGGACAGTTAGGAGCTGGGTCTGTGCTTGTACTACAGCTGCTTTTTGGCTTGCCAAAGAGTGCTCATCAGTTTCTGATCTTGAAGAAGTGTTACTTGCATCCACAGGCTAGTAAAGTCCTGCTTGGGCATTATAGCTTCTTCCTTCTAATTTAGCTCCCCTCATGGTAACATAAAAGCGGCTTTAAACCTAAAAAATTTGGTACGCAGGACTTGCCGGAGCAAGCAACGTGGAAGTCCCAAAAGGGCACTTAACCTGATTCTCACTTGACAACATTACATAACATCACAGTGAATCCAACATAATCCAATATTATAAGATGGAGGAATAGAGAATCTAATAAAGAATCTGAATGTAACCTAGGGTCTGTAAGACAAGAAGTGATTTAGAAATGTAGACAGCTTGGCTTTTATATCTGGCATTTTAATTCTGTTGGAACCTGCATGAGGTTAGCCTTGGAACAGTGCAGGCAAATGAGCTACTTGGCTTTTTTGTTTTTAAATAGGGATCTGCAACAAGTGGCTTAAACACATTGATGGAAGAACAGAACATTATTAACTGTACAAGGAACTAATTAGAACTGCCACAATCTGCTCGTTTGTCTGGGTAGCAAGACCTTTTCAGATTTTTCTGTTTCTGTGTCTCATTTCTGTCACTGGTCCTCTAACAAGGCTTCCTCTAACTTTATGAACAGCTGAGTTTCTTCTTGTCAGAATACAATGGACTTTTAGCTTTTAAGAGCAAGTTCATGACTTGATACCTGTGTTAGAACATACCTGTAACATGGTGCTTGATGTCTGCTTCTCAGAAGTGTATCTACCACGAGGGACTTGAACTTCAGGAACATGTAGAAGCTCAGATGTTGCTCAGCTCTTTCTCATGCTCTTACAGAGTTTTTCTCTCTTCCATGAGAGATTATCCACTCAGTGGGAGAATGTATTATCTATTAGTTTTATATAACAGCACCTTGATCACACATGGTGCTAGACAAAGAAACTAGAGAGCACTTGGGTGTGATCCAGAATTTGGGTCTCAGCCCTGCTTCTCCTGCCCTTTAAACAGGTAAGAGGGCTAAAACTGTAGCCATATAAGGCACTGGGCTTGCTCCCAGTGTACACAGTGAGTATTGGAGAAAGGCCTCAAAGAGAACAAAGTCTCTTTGGTGTGGATTCATGTCCTGATTTGAACTTTAGACCCATAACAGATCATAACCTTCGGGCCTTCTGTGTAGTCAGAAGAGTGAGATGCTTTTCCAGATGATTCTTCCTCTCACCTGATTTGAGTCCCTCTTTTTAGATTATATATTTGAGCATGTATTTCTTCATGCAACAGAAAGCACAAGCACCATAGAATCATGTTCTTTAAAAGCAAACCCAAAAAGGCAGGAGAATGTAGTTTGAAAAAAAAAAAAAATTATCTAGAGAAATGATTGGCTGAAGATTTCTCAGGTAGTGACGTTATTTTCAAGAGGGATGCTAGACTGGGGTGTATGATACAATCAAACCAGAAACTCACATCAATGGTTCTTTCTTCATCTAGTCTCCTTCAGAAACACTTCTCTATTCCACTTCAAGACAGGATTTTGTTTTCGTCTTCATCTTATTTCCCTTCCTTATTTCATTAATATATGCCTCCATTGATGTGCTCAGTAGCTTGTTTTCTCCATTGAGAACCAGAAGACTCTCTGCCTTTAAACACATACATAAAGGAGACCTGAGCCACCCAAGGAGTTTACCTTTCTTCCTGATGCACTGACATTTAAAAGCTACATCTTACAATAAAGAAAAACTGTGGCAGTCTAGCTACATGCAGTTTTGGTGGAGTAAACACTCGATTATTCAACAATGAGTCATTTCTGCAGTAACCTCATTCTGTCATGACTGTATCACATCTGCTAACTCTCCAAAGCAAAAATCATAACCTGTACTGGTTTAAAACATGAATACAGCATCGTGGTTCATACTTAACACTCTATTCAACAAAAGAAGCCATGTGCTGTAAGTTTGAAAGGGCAAAGTACTTTTTCTTAAAGAGAAAATATGAAAGAGAACAACAAAGATAATCAGCAAAAAGCTTCTCCATTCTTTAGCTCTTCCTGCTGTGTCTAGCTTCTCCATTATTTTTCAAGTCTCTCTTCAGTCTCTTAGGAAGCCTTTTTGATTTTGGAGTGTAGTGTATTTGGAACATAGCACACTGGGGCTTGGGTTGTTCTTCTGCTCTCTGAGTTGACTTCCAGCCTTCTACCATGCCATTATTGTTTACCTCAATCAGAGCTGAGGCAGGCCGGAGTGGAGCAGAACTTCCTCTACACAACGTCCTGCTGTCCTCAAACCTGCATCCACTGATGGGATGAGAACCTTGGTCCAGAGTTATGTGATGTCAAAGATGGTTCCTAACTGCCAGACAACAACTTTTTTGCTGATACTTCAGTTGTACCACTGGAATTTTAATTAAATGTATTTGGCATTTCTTATAATAGTAATTTAATCAATTTTGATGGAAGAGAGGAAATGGCAAATAGGATAGTGTGATAATGACAAGGTAGTAAATCGGGAAATGGTTTAAATGAAATACAGCCACTATTCAGTAAGCTCCTTTTAGTGGCTATACATACAAGCACCTTTCATATGTCAAAATTAAGCAGTGCTAAGCCATTGAAGTGCATTCGGACCAATACTTACAATGACATGTGATAGTCAATTCTTTTCCCTTTTTTTCTTGAAATCACAGGAGATATATGCTGTAAGAATGATCTAGTACTATTTTTTGCAGAGAGCACCCTTTGGGGTATGCCATTCAAAGACATGCTGCTGTTGTCAGCTACAGAAGTGATTGAGGACTTCACTCGAGGGCTCCAGAGTGCTTGGTGCAGTAAAGATAGGTACTGAATACCCATTTTGTGTAATAGCACTTCAGTCTGCCAGCAATGAAGTCTTTTTGACACCTCATGCTTAATTTTGCTTATTCTCGTTCCACTCTAGTATCTATGCTTGTCCACCAAAAAATAGTCTAAGCAGAGGATGGAAAATCACTTTGCTGAGTCCAGTATATTCCTGTCATGTATATGTGAACACATGGTGGGGGTCTGAGCTTTTGTAATAAAAATAGTTTAAGAGGTATCAATATTCTAGTCTGTCCTTTGAAGTAAGTTTCTCTCCCTGATATGCAGCAGGTTTGTTTAAAGTAAGAGTAAATAATGACAACTGCTGTCATTTTCTTTGCAAGATAACTCTTTGACATAGTGCATGTAATGCAGCCATAAATTCATAGATGCAACAGTGCCTAATTTTTTTCAGAACTTCACAGTACTGACCTGAAAGGTTGCAACAGTTTGTCCGTTAGTAACTGCAGTGTTGGCTGGGCCTGAAAATTCACTGATCAGCATGGCTACTGTGCCACAAGCAAGCCACAGGGTATTAAAGAATACAAGTTCAGCCTTTCATGAAACTTAGAGGGGAAAAAGGATTCTCAGTAAAAACAGAAATGTATACTAAAGGCTATGGGTATACAGTTTAACCGTTACTATTAACCATTCTCTATTATTTAAGCTATTATTTATTAACTCTACAAGTAGTTAAATAATTAGCTTTCCAACTTGTGTATTGATGAAAGAATATTTTTCTAATTCAAAATTCTAATTTCAATCTATGTTCCATGTGTTTTTTTCCTCGGATTGAGAATAAAATGCTAAGGTAGCTAAGACATGCTCACAGGTCAGCACAATAAAATGTTACTGATAGCCCACTACTGTAATGAAAAACATTATTACTTTGTCTTATAAATGAAAAGTCCTCCCTCCCCCAGCCACATGAGTAGTAAAATATTAGTCACATTATGTGTATCAGCACCACTGAGAGAGTAGAAATTAGTACCTCCTACTCCAGAGAGGAGCTTAAAAACATCCTTTGTCTGTTGCATTTTGAGGGGGAAACACCAACTGTTGTAGAGGTTAAGTTTTTATTTGACAGCTAGTCTTTTTTTCCTTCCCCTTTCCAAATAAAGTGCTTATGCATGTAGACAAGCATTTGCCATTTGGGTGAGATTTCCAAGTATGAAAGAGATGAAACACAGCCAGTATCTATGGTAAGCAACCTTGTTTGGCAACATAAAAAGTTCTCTAAGTGGCAACAGATGAACTCTTATTATAAACTTGTTTTACTCATTGCAGGAAATTAGTTTGTAGCCAGCTAATTAGTATTTTTCTTAACGACTTATGCCTGAATCTTAACACAGAAAATCAGCCTCTGGAGGTGCTGTCTGTTCAGTTCAGCACTGTAAACTTAAAATGGACAGATGGTTGAGTATTTCCCACTCTCCAGCCCAGAGTGAGGAGCAAAGCATGCCCTATTCTGGAAGCAACTTCAACATGTGCTTAAGCATACAGAGAATTTCTGTTTAAGGCAATAAACCCCCCTCATTTGTCTTTACTAAATCCAGGTCTGATATGGAATCTGTGCCATGTTCTAATTCAGGAGAGGAAAAACCTTTCCTTTGAATGATGGAAAAATGAGGTTGGAAAGGACCCCTGAAGTTTATCTAGTCCAATCCTCTGCTTAAAGCCTTTGGTTGGATCAGGTTGCACAGGGTTTGTCTTGATGAGTTTTGAAAAGCTCCAAGGCTGGTGATTTCACAGTGAATTATTCTCTGCTCTACCAAGGTTGCACCTTCCTGTATGTGTTGTATGGTTTTGCCCTTTCTTTTTTTTTTTTTTTTTTTTTTTTTGCATGCACTGATCTGATTACAGTCAAATTCAGATCTAATGGAAGTAAGTGTAATCCCTGTGTTTCAAAGAGTTTTCACTGATATCAAGAACTTTTCTTTCTTCCTCATTTACATTGGGCTAAGCCAGATCTGATCACACTAAGGCTGTCAATGCATTCTCTTCCCTCTGTGTATGTCAAGCCTGTCCCTCTGACACTGAAGCTGAGAATGGGCAAAGAATCAGATTCAGGACATCTGGTAAAGTCTCATTCTGTACTGTCTGAGGTCAGTGACAAAAACTTGATTGGCTACTAAGTTACTAGACTGACACCAAGGAAAGAAGAAGATTTACTGAGATTACTGTTTCTCTTCATAGCAATGTCACCCTTCTTTCAAATGCTGTCAGAATTGCAATGCAAAACAAACACCTTTCTTCTACCTCTTTCCCTTTAGTTATTCAAGCTTTACTTCCTCCACCAGGAAAAAACCAGGAATCAGTTTTCAGTTGCCCTTTTAAAAACTAAACTCCAGACCAGATCTTGTATGCTTTTAAAGCTCACACAAGAGCATTAGGCAGTGCAGTAATGAACTCAGAAAGGATCTGAAAACCTGTGCTGAGAACAGCATCTCTGCCCTCATAGACTCAGCTGTGCTGAGCAAGAAATTGTGATTCGTGCCTCTGCAGAAAGCATTCTGTGTGCCTCCTAGTAGAGCTACCTGGGGAGGAAAAGATATGCTGTGGAGACCAGGAAATTTCTTAAAGTGCTTTACCTGGAGGTCAGTAGGATTCCATTTATAAATGATGGATGCATGCATTTTGATGCTAAGATTGTGATGACTTACAAAGTTTGATATTACCGTACTTTGCTGTTGACAGTGATTTTTTTTTTTTTTTTTGAAGTGGTGAACATACTTTCCAAGAATATTGTAGACATTTGTACCATGTATGTTTGTGCCAATAAATCTTGTAATCTTGTTTTAAGAAGTTGGGTTTTGTATCATTTCTGTTCCAAATACACACAGTTTAAGGACACTCAAGCAGCTTCAGTTTTCATTCTCTCTCTGTGTTAAGTGCTAAAGACTTTTGGAAATTAAGATTTTCTCATTCACAGTGAGTTTTTATATGTTAAGTCTAGCAGAAAAGAAAAAAAACCCACACTTCTATTGGATAAACCATAATGAACTCTGGAAAAAAAGGGGAGGGGAGACAGTGATACAGCCATTAAAGAACTGTGAAGAGGAGCAGATGGCTGAGTGGGGTTAGTGTGCTTGACCGTATCCTTGACTTTGTTAGTGGTACCATATGTTTTCCTTTCAATATAGGGCACAGGGAACTCATTGGCATGACACACTGTTAGCTTGCAGACCTCATGTATTTTGGACACATTTTTAAATGAAGAAAGAAGGATTCTCTGAGACAGATACAGGCTCTTGTAGGGTCATCTTCTGCCTTAACTTGAAACAGCTGAAGCTGGTCACTAGTGTGATGGCTTAATAGGCACAGTCAACTGTTGCCATAATTATTTCTAATGAGTAATTAAGCTTCTTGAAGGGATAAGAGTTGGAACCTGCTTTTCTCCCCTTCCTAGAGACCATACCTACATTTTTAAATAGATAAGCATCACAGTAACTCGTGGGCAGCTCTGCACCTTCATGCATATGGGATGTTATTCAACAGCCCTTCTAATCTTGTTGCAAATCAACTCAGTCCATCTAAAGGGCACAGCACTGCTTCTCCCTACACAAGAACACCAAAACCAGGTAATGCTTTCTTGTATGATGGTGATTTTTTAGTAGAACTATAGATTTTTTTCCTTGGTAACTCAATACTTGGCAATAAACGGGAGGAAGTTTTAGTCTATAAGGAGAAGCTAGGAAAAAGCAACCACTTATTTGATGCAGTGCATGTTCTGGTCTACATGAAATAGCAAATAAGGACAAAGTTTTATTTTGTCCTTATTTAGGTTAGTTGATGCATATGAATGTGGTACTGAAGAACACAGGAAACTGATCAAAGGCTAAATGAGGCTTATGCTAAAAATTAAAAGAGTACAATGAGCTAATAATCCATTAACACTCTTGTAGTTAGGTTACATAGGTAGCTGAGCTTTGTTGAAACAAAATGTCCCAATTTCTGACTTTCAATCTTACAAAGAATTATAGCAAATGATAAAACCAAATTAAGATGAAATAGGTATGTAATGGAGAGGTTAAGGTGGGTATGGCAAAGTCAGTCAGATTACATGAAAAACCTCGTGTATTTTTTTTGCATGCTGTTCAGACAGCAGATTTGCATAATTCATGAGAGTTCAGGGAACCAAAGGAAAGACTGCTTCTTAGGGGTTATTAAGTTATATAGGGTGAAGAGTTCTGGGATTTGCAAATGCTTTGGAAAGTCAGTAGAAGATGGTTCAAAGAAAAATCAAACTTTGAAGTGACTGTCTATACATTTTGTGAGCTGAAGTACACAGAGGTAACTCAATGAACAAGATGACTTAAAGTGTTCCTGACACCTAAAAAAAAAAAAAAGCCTCACATGACTAAGTTTGGCAGAACTGCAATCTGAGAGAAAAGCAGATAATCTTGAGACTACTAGAGCTCTGGATGAGAGAGAGCTACGTAGTGATGATGATTATCACCAAACCATCTCTTTTTGCTTCCTCAGGTGTTCCAGATACAACATAATCTTGTAATGCACGTGTGATTCTGGTGGCCATCATGAAAAGCTTCTACCACAATGTGGTAGAATACACACAATGTGGTTCAAATACATTTTATTATGGGAATTTCCTGATACCAAAAGCACTGAATTATTACAAATTTAAGGGAACTTTTTGAATGATTTTGCAGAAAAAAAACCCTTGCCTTCTCCATTAGCATCCAGTCTAATTTCAAGCTGTTGGCTGAACTGCTATACAAAGGCAAGTAAGCCTGGCTTTTCTGCCTTTTGTTGGCTATAATGCAGCTTTACTCTTTTGAATGTAGTCAGTGGGTTTGATAATTAATCTTTTAGTACTTATCTAATAACTGGCAAGTTGTTCTTTTTACTGGAAGATATATGATACAGCACCATGTTATTTACATATTCTCTGTGTTAGCCTAGAGAACACCTACTCTGTAGTCCAACTTCACCAGGAGTCCATGAAGACTTCCCAGTACCATACTGTGCATTTCTCTGGGACGTGTAGTAGTAGTTACTTACCTATAGTAAGCCAAAATGGCAGTGCACTGAAAGAGCTAGAGAGATCAAGGGTGTCACCAGCATCATGTAGCCCTGCACTAACCCAGATCTTGTTAAACTTCCTTCCTAATGATCCAAGAAAGCTACAGAGGAGACAAAACTGCAAATTCTCATTCTGTCAAATGATCTGAGGGGTGGAGAGGAGTTCTTTTTCTCAGCTCAGAATCCAGTGACTTAGTTTAACTGTAAGTAGGATGCAGAAAACAAGCAGCTGAAATCGTAATGACATAAGCAACACTGGGATTAATAGTGCTCAAGGAGCTGGGAAAGTAAACCCATTTTACAGAGCTTTCTAGACCAGTCTTGATCTGCAAAGACCAATTGCATCTCCTTTCAAATAATTTTGGAGACACCTACAAGTTTCAGTGACAAAGCTCATCTTTGTCACTTCTTCCCCACCAGGAACTCTCTGGATCAGTTTTGCCATCCTTCCACCTGCTTATCAGCATCATTTGGTGCTGCACCCCTGACCTCCTTCAGTCCTTTAGAAAGCTCAGTCTGAACTTCATTCCAGAGCTGGCTAGAAACTGTTTCTAATCTCCTGGTTGCCATCTGGGAACTATGTATAATACTTACCATTTTGTTTAGTATTTTCCTTCAGTTTGACTAGCCCATGTCCTTCTCAATCATCCTGACAGTCCATCTCTGCACAGTTGCTGCTTCCTCCATTTATGACCAGATAGGCGAAGTAAAAGCTTGCAGGATGCTGTATGTGGAGGCACAAGTATTTTGTTGTCTGTATTAAAGAAAGCAGAAACATCCTCCTACCATATTAGTATTTTTCACTACTGTATTAACCCTCCCAACCCCATGGCAGTCATCCTAATAATCCTGTCTTACACCTCTTCCCTTTTAAAAATCTCTTTCTCTTTCCCCTATAGTTTAGGACCAATAAAATTCTCATTAGTGGAAAAATAGTAAGCAATATCCTCAAGGATTAATTTGATCCATATTGTTATATCCACTGACTAGGCAGATAATAGCTAGGTGACCCAAGACACTGCCTACAGCAGGCAATCAACTAATGGTTTCATTTCAGTCCTGTTTCACTTAACATTCTTAAAGTTTGAATGGATTTTCCTGAGCTGTTAATACACCCAAAATAAAACTCTTGACTCAGTCACCTCGATTCTCTTTGAACGCAAATACCAGTTGAAAATACTATTATTTTTGAGATGCCTAGGGTTGGCAGCTAGATGGAAAAAGTACAGTAGGAGTCTTTGTTGATGAGAAAGGAACTCTGGGAATCTGTAGGCAAAAGCAGTATTCACAAGGCCTGTCTTTAATCTGGAGGAAGAGCCAGTCCACATTTCTTCTGCAGCTGAGCCTAAAACCTGAAGTCCTATGTAGTGAGAAAGCCAAGCTGGCTATATAAGGAGCACTGATGGATTTCAGTGGTGCTATGGTCATCATGACCTTCCTTTGGCTATATGTAAACTTACCTGCTCTCACATAGTGTCTTCTGATGCCATTAAGACAGCACTGTCTCATAGGTATCCCTGTGTCTGAATTTTATTAAAAAAAATATTTTGGGGCAGTTAGATTATTAATACATGATTAAGTGCAGTATGAACTCTTCTTTAGCCTTGTATAGCTGTACAAGATATCATGCTTATAGGATGTGTGTCTGAAAAAAGCAAGGAGCAAAAAAGGCATATAATCGTTAAAAGACATTCCTTCAGTATATAACCTGTTTGCTCCTATTTGATCCAGATGTGAGGAAGGAATGAAACTTCAACCCACCCAAACTAGCACCTTCTATTCCTGATTGTTTTCTCTCTGCAGACCATAGCAGAGTCTGTGGGAGTTTTAGTAGAGATTGCAGAACTGGTCTCCCTTCCTTAAAATGTGTTGACAAGAGTGGGCACACCACTAAGTATCTGCAGTGCCAGAAAGTGGGTTGTCTTCTAAACTTTCTTTTCTTTTAAATAAATAAATAGATATTGAAAGAGAAATCTCTTGCTTTTAAAACTGACTTAATGGAAGGGGGAAAAAGGAAAAAAACACATCATCTTTTCAGATTTTAGCTGGCCAGCAGTGGCAGCTGACACAGGTGGCATCGTGCTGCGACAGCATGGGCACTGTCAGTTGTCACATATCAATTTTAGTGAATTTATTTCACAAATGATGCCAACACAGACTAACAAACAATGTCAGATTCTATCTTAAATTTGATTGAGATTAAATTGCACTGTCTATTTCTTACGTTAGCCATTCTGCTGTGACTGGTATGCATTTTAATAAGTTTTCAGATCTTTTTTTGTCTTCTGTACATCAGTTTCTTTAGCCTGGGATTCAAATTTCTCAAGCATTCTCAAATTTAATGACATTTTTCTTTGTGGATTTGGCACTGCCTCATTCTCTCACCCTGCTTTATCCCCACCTGTTCTCTGTTTCATAGTGCTTGATGAAGTACTGTTCTTCCTCTTGTCTACAAAAGCTTGTACTTCTCAGCTAATTTCTCTTGTGGAAAACAGAAATCAGAAGGTTTGTGTCTAGTCACAATAATTGCACACTGACTAAGCCATCAAGGTCTTTCTATTGACCTAATGCTTCCAGACCTGCCTCCTACATACTGGCATTCTTTGTTTTGGTGTTGCTCTGGGTGACTGATTACATTTGTCTCATTAGTCCTTAACAAACTCTTTCAATTCTTGTTTAAAATGCAAGTATATAATATAAATAGTTCTTTGTCTTAGAAGGAAAGGCTCCAAGTTTCTCATGTAAGTCTTTCTTGTACTCTTGCAAGTATCAGGAAATGCCACGTCAGTGTGCAGAAGTACCTGTTGATCCCTTCACAGAACATATCTTCAGTCAGGAGCCAGTATGAAGCATGTTACCTGCAGCTGTCTATACAAAGGTTCCCTATGTCATGTGCTGCATGGAAATGACCTCACCAGTTGAACAGAGCTACTGAACCAGTTACAGATGTAGTCTGACAGTCATAGAACAAACATGAGTCATTTAAGAACATTCCCTACCTTCCCTTTTAATAACTGGTTTTACCAAAGTCACTAAACTAGAACTGAATGGAGAACAAAAAGTTCTCTAGTCAGCTTTGCACAGCGTTCTTGCACACCACTTACTGTGCTGTGGGAGCATGTTTGAAACAGCTGTTCCTCCACAATTAAATCTTCTCTGATGATATCTGAGCTTTCACAATGTAGATCACCTCTAGCAGCAGATACTGACATGCCAATACTAGTAACACTAATACCAATGCTAATGAATGCACACTTCTGTCCTTGGTTTAAAACAAAACAAAAAGCTTTAAAAATGCAAAATATTGCTGTGCTGAGAAGGGATCATCATTCATGATGATGATAATAATTGTGTTGGGATGAGAACAGGGTCATGCAAATAAGATTTGTGTCTAGTTTGACCAACCCATAAAGGCTTAGCTGTGTGACTTCACACACAAGAGTGCTCCACTTCCACATTCAGTTTTCTGAACAAGGGGCTAAGAAATTAATTCCTTCTATGCCTTTGCTTCTTCACCTTGTGGCATATCAATAATCATGTTGGTAAAGCTGTTTTTGAGAAAGCAGATAATAGAAATTGTAACATGTCAGGGTAAACTAAAAACTTGAACTTTATTTGTGAAATATTTTTGGTATTTCCACTGATAACAACAACAACCATGACAAAAAATCTTGATTATGTAAGTGGAACTGAGGCTTCATCTCCAATTAATCTATTACAGCTTGCCAATAGTATACTTTTCTGAATGTGCAATGCACTAGTTCTCGTACTAGGTCTTCTGTTGGTTCAATTTGATTGTAGTGGGCTGATCCTACATAATGAACTTAGAATTATAGTCAAAGAATGGTTTGGCTGGATGGGACCTTCTACTTCTAAGGCCCCTGCCATGGGCAGGGACACTCTACTAGACCAACTTACTCAAAGCCCTACGCAACCTGGCTTTGAACACTTCCAAGGATGAGGCATCCACAATTTCTCTGGACAACCTGTGCCAGTGCCTCACCACCCTCAGTAAACAATTTCTTTCTTGCATTTAATCTCAATCTACCCTCTTACCATTACCTTTCATCCTGTCGCTACCATCCCCGATAAAGAGTTCCTCTTCACCTTTCCTTTCAGTGGCATCCTAAGTTGGAAACAATGGCATGTGTTCACTTCACTAGTAATGGCTGTGTCTAGGCAGGGACAGTGCAACTTTCAAGTATATTTTGTTGATGCTATCCCAGTGCAATTGATTGTGTTGTAATCCACCATGTGGCTGGGGAAAGCATTTGTTTGGTTTTTGGAATCGACATTTGTGTTAACTCAATGTGAATTACAAGATGTTCCACTGCAAGATTTGAGGTGTGGTTACTTCTAACAGCCTCATGACATGTTGTGGAGTGACATGTCTCTGGTCTTGAGCACTGATTCCTATTTCTGAGGGACCTGAGTCCAAGGCTGTAATGATCAAGTCTGCAGTGAAGTAATGGCTTTTAGACAGTGACACAATGCACTTTAATTGTATTTTAGAGCTTGAGGAGGTCTCAGTAGACAGCCAGAGAATGACAAAGTTGATTTATTGGTTATAAGGTTCCAGTGAAGTATAAAATCTATCATTTTAAACTCTCCCTTTTTTGGATTGCTTTCTGAAGTGCCTTGAAGAGTAGCATGGGAACCTGCTCTGACTAGGCCAAAAGACCTTAAATTCTGCTGGTGTTCAGACCTGTCTTGTTCCTTCTAGAGGTAAGGACACAGAAAGGCTTAAATTAGCCTGACTGATTTGTAAATTCTTTGCCTTGCAGGTAAGGACAACCTGATGGCTTAGTTTTAAAGTGAAAAAAATTTTAGTTTTGGTAAAGTTGCTTAAACACCACAGTAGGAACTTACTATCTACTATACAGTGGGGGAAAAATCTGCTGAAACTCAAATTTGCCTTCTGTGCTGCAAGAAGAGGTGGGTATGTGCATTGGACTAATTCAAAGAAGAGATGATAAAACTTAAAAACTGATTTTGGTTAACAGCTGAAGTAGCCAAGCCTAGTGTTTAAATACAAGCCATTACAGTTCAGTAAAACACATGGGTTTTTATCACTCTTCTTAACATAAGCTAGGAAAGTGTTCCTAGTGAACCCCACGTAGCACCATATGCAAACTAACAAAGTAAAGGTACAAAGCTTTTCTGCAGAGGGAAATTATCTTCTTTCTGGTAGTCCAATGAGGAGAACACATAAGGAAATAGTTCAGCAAACTCGTTAGGCACCAACACTGACAAAGATACCAACTGCAAGGGCTGCAGTAGAGACCAGCTTGCCCAAACCTGTTTTGTTCTAATCAGCTGGAGGAATACTGCAGGAGTATGGGCTGAGTTCCCTGGGTGAGTTTTGCATCCACACTCAGATCTGTACTTGTCCAGGGAGTTTCTACTATTTTAAAGCTGGCTTGACTATTCCTTCATAGGCTGTCTCTACAATGCAGATACACTCAAAGGTTGCCCCAAGTCACTGTTTCCCCTGCACTGTACTAATTTACAAAAAGAGTAAGAATGCTATTACTGCATGAGAGGAATCAGTCTCCTTAACTAAGTGTTGCTTGCTTCAGTGTTAAATGCAGACAGCAAAAGCTACCGGCGTTATTAACAACAATAGGTGGTTAGCAATGGACTGTGAAAGAGCCTGGCTGGGAACACAAAATAGTCATTGTAAATTATCCAGACTGATCAAAGGGCTGACAGGCATCTGGATGTTTTTCAGACCCATTAGAAAAAAAAAAAAGAAAGCCTGATGCTTACCCACTTTTCTACCCAGATACCAAGGAAACCATGAGCCCCACAGCATTTTTATAATTGCCTGCAGGAGGCATATCTCGTGGCTCTGCTTTTTTGGTAAGGTAAGATTTCTTTCTATCTTTTTGTTTTGCTTTAACAGCCCCTTTTTTTCTCTCAGATATATTTCCTTAGCTTTACTGTAACAGAGTGTTTTAAGATGACAGTAGCCTTTCCTCGAATGAGCAACAATTAACTAATATTACTTAAGATTACTAATTCCTGCTTCCCTTTTATGCCTTTTAACTTTCTCCTTTATGGAATGCACAGTGTCTTTTTTTCATGGTGATTGAATTAAACTGTGTGTTTAATTTCTTCTCTCGTGTAGTTACACAACAGAAGCATCAAATTCCAAAGTTCTTCTACCACTGTGGTAGGTTGAAATTACCCCCCCAAAATAAAATTTCCTAGGCATCAGAATAAAAATGCCACAACCATTAACAGTATCATGTTACAAGCAGATAAAACGTGCCTCCTTATGAAAACGAGTACCATATTGTAGTGTTTTGCCATGAAAATCAGGTTCATGTGATCACTCTGATTGTCTGCTTGCTTACCTCTGCTTGCCAAAGTCTACAAATGTGAGAGGAAGAAGACCCAAGGCTGTTTCAAGAAATTATATATGTGGGAAACCATGTAGATCAGAGTCTCCCTAGAAGAAAGGGCTGTAATTAACTCATAACCAAATAATCCATAAAGATGGGAAAGATTTCTGCCCTCTGTTTCAGTTAACTCCTTCTTTAGGGCAAGTTCCCAAAGATATTTTTATTCCAACAGAATTTGTATTAATCCCTAACTCCTTGGTGCTATGGATGCATGACAGGGTGCAAAGTTAGGGTTTTTTTTCTCTTTTTATTTATTAACACTTATTATTAAAAGAAAATAATGTCTGATTGATTACCAGAAATTTCTCCTTTATTTATGGACACCATCTATGAAACTTTTTAACTGAAGTATCTTGAATTGACTTAGCCTACCTAGGGACTTCTGCAGTGTCCGAAAACCTTATTAAAATTCTTACTTTGTGTTCCCAGTAGTGTGGTCAGGTATGTCAGGCTTCTCTTCCTGAAGCAAGATCAGCCAGCCAGTGTACACCATCTCCTGAAAACAAAGCCAAGTGTCCACTGACTTCAGTAGTAGCAATGCTCAGCTTGAAACAGCTCATGTGTGAACTAATGCTAATTAACACAGAACAGTAATGGGAAACTCAATCTGAAAATGAAGTGCTTTTAATTAAGATACACTCTTCAGAATTATACGGAAAGAGGCTCTTTCTCATTTAAAATTTGGCTCTTCCTTCCTCACCAACTATAAATCACTGATCTATAATTAGTATTCCTAGTAGAAGGAATGTCTGATTGGCTTAAATTACGCTTATGACTGCAATGAGGAGAGCAGTAGGTGTGCTGGAACAGATTCTAGCTAGTGTGCTACTTAGTAACTGATTTCTCACAAATGTTTCTGTTATAATCTGTTAATGCTAGAATTTGTTTCTTAAAATTGAGAATAAATTAAGGAATAAATGTACCTTTAGATTCCTAGTATCTAAGAACAGCAGCACAACTGGAAACTTACCTGGGAACAAGAAAGAGTCCAGCTTCAATCCTATGTCAAAATCTAGCCCATTTTATGCAATGACTAGTTGTTAATAATAATAATAATAATGCTTACTGGTAGGGAAGCCAATACCCAGATCCTGTCTCTCTGTCCCTATTCTATTTTTAAAGAAAGGTGTGTGTCTCACTCAATTTTTCTAAGAGACTGGTAACAGTCTCCTACAAAAGGAGATCATAAATGGAGTGGAGGTGAGTAAACTGACTGTAGTCAGTAAATACAGAGCGTAAACCTATTTAAACAAACACTAAGAGCGCGCAAGGGAATCAGTGGTTGTGGGGAGTCAAGGGTTGGCATACACTCTCACAGGCCTAGCACCAGCTCATAGGCATGGCTGCTTAGGTGTGTGTTGAGGAATCCAGGTGTCTCAAGGACATCTGCTGTATGGCCACATTTAATCCAGGAAGTAGTATGCCTCAGGTATCAAGAGCTGTGGAAATATTTTTCTGCTGTCTCATTGCCTGTAAAAGAGCTTTCCCATACCCTGTCCATGCTGCAGAAAATGAGTTGCTAATGCACAGCAGACCCTAAGTAGTCAGAGATGTATTTTGCTTCTGAAATCACATTAACGGACTTGACGATCAGCACATGTAGTCACACTGATGAGATACACCCCCTCCATTTGTATCCTTCTAGTAATTTTTAAACCAGAACAATTTAGGGCTCCTTTATGTGTCACTTTATACATATTTGAAACAGAACACTGAAGTTGCCAGCAGAACCTGAATTTAATAAAAATAACTAGAAAATAGTAAGAATCGAGACAGAATAGCAACTCCATTCCCCAGAACTCTTCAGGAAAGGCTTTCTGGCTGGAAACTTCCATACACCTTTGCAAAGGACTTGAGAGCTGCAGCACTTTCAGGGATGTGCTGCTTGAGCTGGAGTTCTTTATCATGTTTCTTGTGTACCTTTAAATTTTAGTGAGAGTTTTCAAGACTCTATGGATATTGCTATCTTTCTGTTTGCTAAAGTTTGTTTCTACACTTTGTAATGCCTTGAGAAAAACCTGCCCATATATTTCACTGGTAATGAGGAAATTGGGTTTTTTCCTTCCTTCATCTTTTGTCTCCACCAACAGTAACAGTGACGCCTTTTGCTCATTAGCAAAAAAACCTTTCCGGATCTTTGCAAGAATCAATGACTGTCAGCGTCATTGTAAATGATGAGTAATTAGACTTAGGAAATGAAGAACTAGATGTGGGCTCCAGCTGAAAAATATTGATTTTTTTTTTTTTTAAACAATATACAGTTCCATTAGTGCTGTGATATAACTTGTAACAGTTAACTTCTGATAAGCAGACAAGTGGATAGGGAAGCACAGCTACTTGAAAAAGATAAACCCTAATTTTTTTGACAATAGTAAGCCCAAGCAATCTTCAGGCAGTTTTTCACAAACTCTCAAATTCTTTTTTGTTGTTATTGTTACTTATCAGGACTGATTGAAATACTTTTGCTAAGCAGAAATCCTGTGATTTTAAACTTACATTGGGAAAAGGTTCATCAAGGTAAGAGGTAGGAAAAATTAGTCTGGATGAGTAAATGGCTCCTGTGGAAAAGAGAGGAACATCTGACTATAGGCTGTATGAAAATACAACTGATACAAGCTGCAGAGAGTAACAGTCAAAATCAGCCATCAGGAAGAGCTTACCAATGCTAAGAATAATGAAGCAGATAGAGGGAGGTTCTCCTCCCCCTCTACTCTGCCCTAGTGAGGACACATCTGGGGTATTGCGTTCACTTCCGGGCTCCCCAATTCAGGAGAGACAGGAAAGTTTTGGAGAGAGTCCAGTGGAGGCTACAAAGATGATAGTGGGGACAGGAGCATCACTCTGACAAAGAAAGGCTGAGAGACCTGGGGCTGTTTAGCCTGGAGAAGAGCAGTCTGAGAGGGAATCTTCTCAATGCTTATCAATAGCTAAGGGGTGGGTGTGAAGACTTTTTTCGGTGGTGCCCATTGATAGGACAAGGGGCAACAGGCACACACTGGAACACAGGGGGTTCCACCTGAACATGAGTAAATCCTTAGTTCTTGTGACAGCGCTAGAGCACTGGGCCAGGCTGCCCAGAAAGCTTCTGGAGCCTGCTCCTCTGGAGAGATTCCAGCCCTGAGAAATTCCAACATGATCATGGGCAGCCTGCTCTAGGTGGTCCTGCTTTAGGAGGGAGGTTGGATTATATGATCTCCACAGGTCCCTTTCAACCCCCACCATCCTGTGATCTGCAGTTTTCTGTATGTGTATGTAATGTCTTGGTAATATCGGAAAGTGCAACAGGCAGGAGGGGTTTCAGTAAAGAAGCCCTTTCTACATAACTTCATTTTCCATATAAAATGCTTGATGGGGAGAGGAGGAACAAAAAGGCTTAATTCTACCAACCAATCTTTTATGATTTCAGAAAGATACTAAGCTGGGAGAAAAAAAACAAGGCATGGAAGAGGTTCAGCAGCATATGGCCATTCCAGTTTGAGCTACAAATGCTATTTGTGCAGTTAAAAGCAAATGGCAAGGCCCAAAACTGCCTGCTTGTGGATGGACCCTATCTAGGAAGGGCTGCTATCATCCATGGTGTTTCATACAGACTGATACTTGCCTTCTAAAACCAAATGGGGACCTAGGTTGAATGTAAAACAGGAGAGTGCTCCACCTCACTGACCAATAGTCACTTCAGATGAGCATTAGTGTGAGATGTGTGTGATATGGTGAAACAGATGTATGTAAAGGGCTTGTCTTATATATGAATGATTTGTTCTGATCATGCTCTGAGTTACAACTACAAAAAAATAAACAAAGTTGGAAAAATTCCCACAACTGCCTTAATGTTTTTGTTACAGTCTTTGTGTCCTTGAAACTGTTTGTGTAAGCACACAGAGAAACCTAATTTATGCATATTGCTAAAAATTGTTACTTACTAGGGCAGCTAACTACTTAATAGGTAGAGTGGTCTTAAAAATCAAAACAAACAATTTTGTCCTATAGCATTTTGCAACCACTTCTTTTTGCTTTGTTTCTCAGCAGATGAGCTGCTGAGTCAGTTGTAATATTCACTCCTGTAGGAACCATGTGCCTGCCTCCTTATTACCCCATACTGCTGTTGCCTGGAATGGCTTAGATCTATACACATCACTGCAACTTTCAGTAAAGTGGCACATCAGAAAAATTTTGACAGAACTAATTCAAGATGCATAATAAAATTTCAAGTGATATTGTTTTCCACAGTTTTTGGTAAATTCAATAGAAAGTTATATAGACTGAAAGGTGGCAGGAATAGACTCAAAATGATTTCTGTAAAATTGACAAAAATAATTGGTTAGTATCCCTTTAAAATAAGCAGAAGTCCAGTAATGCCTCTAGTAGTTACTAACATGGAAAACCTACTGGCTATTTCTGGTGGTGGTGATTACTGTTCGCCTGCTAGAACTGGCACACTCTGCTAAAGTGATGAATGTGTCTCCTGTCCTGTTTGTTCTGGAAACTCATTCAGCTCTGGAGCAGTACTATAGTTTGCCTCTGGCCCCTTATTCTTGCACTCTGACAGGGCAGGGAGGACCTCATTTTGCCTTGGTTGAAGTGCCTTACTTCAGATCTGTGGTAAGAGGTATTGCCCTTAGCACACAGCCAGAGACATGTTTTTTTGGCACATAACATTAAAAGCAACATCCCATAGAATCCCAGAATGTCATTCTACATCACTCCCACCCACCCAACCCTAACGCTGAGAACTTAAAAAGATGATGACATTTTGGGTGTGAAGTTCTAACAGCAACAGTAAAATTGATCAAACTATACAGAAAATATCTAATTAGGATTAATCTTTAAAGTAGACTCAGAGAAAGGCAAACTAAGAACGGGATCCTGATAAGCTGACTTGTGCTTCGCAACAAATCCAGTTGCAGAATCTGGTCCTAATGCTTCCGCTGCCTACCCCCTTTCCTCTCTGGGAGTTAAATATTCCACAGTACTTTACTCACAGGCGGTTTCTGTAACAGTCATAGCTTAAATATCTCTGTACTAATGGACTTATCCCTAACACCACAGTGAGGGAGGGAAGTAGCATTAACCTCATTTTGCAGATAAAGAGTGGAAGCCCTGATGCCACTGTCCTGCACTACATCCTATGGTGCAATTGCATATATGCAGTGAATGTAAAAACGTTGTTACGGCCGACTGCTGTGCTCACACCAAGGCTGACAAGGCTTTAGCACATCCGCTGTTCCTTCTTTACATAGCCTTGTACAACTATGAAGATAAAAGTTCAGAATATATCACTGGAAGAATATAGCCTTGGAAGATGTGACTAGAACTGTGCCGCTCAACATACTGGACTATTTAACAGTGGGTAATCTTACTGGTGAACTGTACCATCTCAAATCTCAGCTTCTTTTGCACCATAATTTAGGATGTTGCAGGGGCCTGAGCAAAAGACCGGTGTCACAAGAAAATTTTCTTTTTTTAATGTAAAATGGGAGATAACAATATTTTCCACAAGTTTTGCCTGATTTTTTTGAATGTGAAATTTTGTTTCTTATACATTTGGAATGGAATCATAAAGAAGCGTACCAGGAACTATTTACCTATGAGAGAACAGGAGATTCCTTTAATGCCTTCGAAACTCTTAGTTTAACTGGGTTTTTTACTTATTCAAACAGATGCTAACTGGATGGTGCTGGAGAAAGGTGCCTTATGCTCTCCAGTTCTGCACTTTGGTTTCTGACCCAGCAACTGGCGAACACTACATGATGCTAGTTTCGAAACTTCAGGGCGTGCACCAAGCAAGGGTGGCAGCACCACGAAACGAGATACGAGAGCTTCTCCCTTATGTAAGCGAACCGAACCCCCGGCAGGCCATTGGCTGGCCCCAGCAGGGCATCTCCGAAGGCTTCAGCTGCTGCCTCCACACCGCAAGCAGCGCATCCATAGCTTCTCACTGGGAGCGCCAAGTTCTCCCGGTTGGGTTGGTTTCCTTTTCCCCTCAGCTCGGGGCTCCGCCGTGCTGTTGGCGGCGGCGCGCGGGAGCGTCTTCCAGCGCGGCCTTTTCCTGCCGGAGAGGCGGGAGCTCTTCCTGATCCGCTTCGGAGAGCGCTCGCCGGGTGGCCCAGCCGCCCCTCGCCGGCCCGAGGCAACTGAGAGCCGTGTGGAGCACCGTGTGCAGCACCGTGTGCGTCGCTGCCGCGCTGCGCGTTCCGCCTTTTCGCTTTCCCACTCAGCGACGCCGAGCGCGCGCCACAGCCGTTGGCCGTTCGGCGCGCGCGCCTCCTAGCCTTAGAGCGCGCGGCCCAGCCACCAACGCTCTCCCGCGCGCCGACCCAGCGGGCGGGCGGGAGCGCGCTGACGTCACGGGCGGCTCCGAGGGGGCGGGGTGGAGCAGCTTTCCCTCCGGACTGGTGTAACCTCGGCCCTCTTCGGTTCGACGGCAGAAGGGTAGCGCAGGCGGAGGGGAGCGGAGCGGAGCAGAGCAGAGCAGAGCAGCGCAGCGCAGCAGCGGCGTGACACCCGGCACCGGCTGAGAGTACTCCGGTGGGCTCGCGGGGACGCGTCCGTGGCGGGGGAGGAAGGGGGGGGGAGGGGCAGGCTCGGAGGCGATCGTGGCTGCCGGTGGAAACATGGTGCCACACGTGAGGCTTATGTAAAATGAGCGGCGTCCGATGCTGCCAATGGAAGAGGAGCGGTGCCCGCCCCCGCCCCTGTCTTCTGCCGGCGTCACGCGCCCTCAGCCAATGGCCGCACGGGCGGGGCGGGCTCTCTGGGCTCAGTCACGTTTCTGCCTGTATGAAGTCGGTGCCGGGCTGCGCCGGGCTGGGTGGACGTGGTGTGCGCGGTGAGTCGGGCTCTGCTGGGCGCTTTCCCCGTGACCGGCCGGAGCTCTGGGTGCCCCACGAGCGGCCGGGCGGTGGAGGGGTGGGGACAGCGGGCGACAGCGGCAGGGGGCAGAGGGGCTTTCCCCCCCCCCTCCCTCCTCCCGCGCCCGCTGGGCCGAGGTTACGTAACCCCCGCGCGCTGGGGCTCTCTTGTTGCCGAGGAGACAGGACAGGGCGGGCGGTGCCGCGGGGGTCCGGCCCGAAACTCTCGCCGGGCAAAGGGGGAGCAGGATCCCTTCAGACTGGGGGGTCGGCTTTTACGCACCTTCCCCATAGCCCGTCATCTCAGACCACAACGGGCGAAGGGGGCGCCAGCGTTGACTCCTTCCTTGGGCAGGGGCGCGTGTTGGGAGTCTCCGGAGTGGGTGTGACACCGCAGTCGCCCATTTCGGACTGGAACGGGGACAGCTGGGTATGGGGAACACAGATATGCTCTCTGCCCTAACTCGGGCCACGGCGGGAGCTGGGGGCTCTAAGACGTGATCATACCACCGCCATCATCTTCTCAGACGGTGGCCGGGGAAGGGGCGGTGGCGTTGATTACCTCCTCAGTCAGGGCCACGGGGTGGGTGACCGTGGCACAGCGCCCGCCCTTCTCGGACTGGGGTGGAGTAGCGGCCAGGGGGTATGAGCAACAGACCAACTCCTTGCCCCAACTCGGGCCGAGGCGGCAACTGGAGTCTCCGAGGGGCGGAGGTGGCTCCTGCCTTAGAGCGTGGGGGGGTCAGCGGTTCGTCTGGTGTGGAGGAGGAGCGCAGCATGGCAGCTGTGGTTTCCCAGCCCCGCGGCCGGCGAGGGGCCAAATGGCTCCGGCGGGGCCGGTCCCTTGGTGCTGCTCCGGGGCTCCGCCCTGGCGGCCGTGGTGGCGGGGCGCGGGCTGTGGCCGCAAATGTGTGAAAGGTCAGCGCCGGGGCTTGGGCCGAGCGAACGTGAACGCAGGGGAGTACACGAGGTCCAGGACCGAGGCCTTGCATTCTGTCACCCCTCCGTGAGGGGACAGTGCTGTAGCCATCTGTCTGGGTAGGTTTTTTCACGTGAGGACTGGTCTGGCAGCAAGTTACAGAATCTCAGCGCGCTGCCGACTTCAGTGAGCTACAGGTAGATTAGGCAACAGGTGCTGTGGATTCCTTTGTTATGTTGCCTATAGTTGCAGGGACACTTTGTTCTTGAGATGGTGTGTTTGTGTTGCTGTTGACATGAGTTGCCTGCTGTTACATGCATGATTACAAAACAGTTTATGTAAGTACAGTTTCATGCAAATAGATGAGCAGTATGGTTACAGTGACACTTCATAACTGACTTTTTGTGATAGGTTAGGATGGGTTACAGCATTTCTCTGTGCACCACAGGAGCTTAAAAAGCCCCCCAGGAAGGTCAGTGTGAGATCTCAGGTACATGGAAAGTGAAGCAATTTGAAATTACATTCCCATGAAACAGTGACTTGGCTGAGACAGTTCATGTGAACGATTCCAAAGAAACATGTTGGGTTTTGGTTTAGGCTATGAGTCGTCAATCTTTTTTCCAAATATAAGACTGAGGCTTTTACAGCCTTGTACGTCTGAGATGTAGTAGCTACCACTCACTTATTTACAAGTAAATGGGAAAAGGTGAAAGTTCTGCAATGATTCTAGGGGTAAGATTGTCTCTTCAAGTCAAAAGTGGCATGAAAAACTGATACAGTACAGTGAGAAACTTTCAAGTTGCCAGTGTTTAATTAACAGTTTGTTTATGGATGTCATTAGTTAGCATTCATCAAAACTGCTAAATTGTGCTTATTGTCAAAGTAGAATCTGAACTGATCACAACGATAGCCATGAGGAATATCTACCTGAATGCAAATATTTATTTTCAATAAGGTAGTGGTCTTGATAAAAACATAAAAGATGAGTTGACAGCTAAGGCTTGCAAGCTGTGGCCCCATTTCATAAATGGATCCTATTTTATACTAGACGGTTTGAGGGCATTGAACTTGTCATACCTTCTAGGGTGCTTTATTGTGTGTATGTGTCCTTGATCTCCTCAGCTTTGGGCACAGAGCTGTTTATGCACTTTATACAGCAGCTCTAGAAAACAAAATTTGCGAGCGGGGCCTAGAATTTGATTCATGTTAGGGAGAGTGCCCGCATTGTTGCAGTGTAATATTAAGTTCCTTCTTGCTTATGTGTGTTTGCATGTTCTTGTGATCTTTCTTTTTTGCCATTTCTTACTGAAATTTGCATTATTTCTGCAAAGTGAGGAAGTTTCACTGGAGAACTGGACTGTGTCCTTGCTTCATCCAAGGCTTGCTGTTAGCCACATGACTGGCACTGTCCTGAAGTGTGGAGGCCCTGTGCTGGATTGTAGAGATTGTTTACCTCTCTAGTAAGCCATGATGGAAAAGATAGAGGCTTTGGAGGGGGAGGGTGTGTGTGTGGAAAAGTAATATCCTTTACTTTTGGTATGGCTTTGGCCGTTTAAGGTGTTTATTTCAAGATAGAAGGGAGAATGAATTAGTTGAGTAGTTGGCATAAGTGTCCCAACACTGTTCAGTGGAAGAGCATAGCCTGTCCTGTGTTGTGAATAAGTAAAGAGTAGCTCAACTTAACCTAAGTCCAGCATGTAAAGGCATGAAAGTAGGATTTTCGCTTTTGCAGTTTCTTCAGATTCAGTGGGTTTTCTGATTTAATTTATGATCCAAACCCAACATTTCCCAGGGCTTCTTTCTCATTTGTCAGTTAGTAGGACTTATTTTAGGCTTCCTGTATTTAACAAATGAATGCTAGCTGTGAAAATCTAACTAATCTTCACTTTTACAGCTTGCTCTTACTCCTTTTGGATTTCCACAGAAGGGCATTAGAGAGACAGCATATTGCAGTAGTTCTTGGCATAATACCTTACTTTCCCACTCCCTCTGTCCACAACGTTCCCTTCCTGGCATATGATTAAAGTATATAACAGCTCAGTTTATCAAATAAACTTACTTGAGCTTTTCCCTGGACAGTACATTTTTGTGGTAGTAAATTTCCCTTATGAAGAATCCTAGGTTTTGAGCAAACTAAGATTTTCATGGTGTTGAGCTATAGTGTGAGAATAGAGTGAAATGGGGAAACTGATGGGAAGTAGAGCTCTGGATTTTTCTTCTGCCTCAGACTTTATTATGACCAGGAAGTATTTGCTTTAGATACAGGCTGATAAAACAATTTTTTTGCTTGGGCTCTTGCCACACCTTTATTTCTCTTACATCTTTACAATATTAAAATGTGCTTTACTGCAGAAAAAAACAACATTTTAACCCTTTGTATTGTAAACACATGAGCAGGTTACTGTGGGGTGAGATTTTTGGTTTAATTTAAAAGCACAGCCAGTAGAACATGTAAATTATCGCCGGTCTAGATCAACTGTAGTGTTTTATATAGGGCTGCTATGGTTGGCCTGTGTTAAAAGGGAACATCATGTTCTTAGTAAGATGTTGTGTAATATTTGGCGTGAATGTCCTATAGACACTGCATTATACTCATAACGTTACCACATCATAATTATTAGATAATCAGGTGCTTCTGAGAAGGAATTTTTGTGTCCAGTTTTGGTTGCATGGCCTAGAATTCCTCTGTGAGGATGGTGGATTACAGTTTTTTAACTGGATTGTCTTGCTGCGTTCGTGCTTTCCGCATCCTGTTCTATCCCTATTATGCAAGTTTTAAACTGCTTGAATATTTATTATTCTAACCTAGCTTATCAAGCAGCAAATGGGCCAATTAGTACCTGTATTATTCTTTGTGATACAGTTTTACTACTCTGAAGGGCTTTGACTTGTACTTCTGGATATAGATGAGGCTGGATGAAGAAAATGATGTTTTGTGTCCTATATAAAAGGTTTGTCCCCTCTCCTGCTTTAACTGCTGCCTTAAACTTAACCACTGCTGAAGTGGGAGCCAGGCTGTTAATGTCACATGTGTTATGTTTTTGGTAGAAAAGCTTGCTAGCTGTTGGTTAGTAAAGAACAATTCTACCTTCTGACATGTAGTGATATTTTTGAGAGGTTGTTTCTTTTTAGCTACAGGTGTGATACTTCCTTTTATGAAGTATGTTTAAAGGGTGTAGGAAAAGATAAGGCAGCAGTCAAAAATAAAACCATTACTCTATGAAGTGTGTTCTTTTGCTGGGTTTTCTTGTAGCCCGAGGCTGCTTTGAAATACAGTACAGTATAATAGACAAAAATGAGGAAGGGTCAGGTGGTTTGAGCAAGTCTCAGAAGAGACTCTGAAGCTGCACTTCAGTGCGCATTTTGTTCATGCTGACAGTGAGCTAGCAACCAGATTGTAGTATGGAGGCACTTGAACACGTGGTAATCCGCATGCCTGAGCATATGTACAGTGATCTGGTGCTCCAGTAAATGGCTTAGTAGATCACCAGGCATGCTTGTACAGCCTGCTTGTGCTCTGCCTGCCAGCAGTGCTGGAACATGAGCACATCAGGCTTCTGTGCTTCTGTTTCATGTTTCTAAGGTTATCTGTTAAGTGTAGATGGGGGTTTTTATGTCTGAATGCCTGCACTGGACTTGTGTCAATCCAGTACAGAGTCCTCTTACTTGGTCCTCTCTTGGTCTTGAGGAGGTCCAGAAGGACAGCAGCAGTATACTAACTCTCATGCAAGTTACAAAAGCAGTGGTTCTAAAGAGCATGTTTTCCTTTCTGATCCACATATGCAAGTGAGGTTATGAGAATATTTTGTGTGTGAAAGGTATTGTAAGGCCAAGAAATGTTTATGTACAGATGCTTTAAGCTGCTGCCGAAATAGTTTGGTAGTCCTAAAGGAGCTTTCCATTTTTTCTGACTGTTTTTGGTAATGTGATTTAGCCAACTTTGCCTATGGCATACAGTAAATTGGCAAAATTTACCTTCCTTAAGATAAGAAAATTGTAATTCATAATTATATTTTTCCTTCATTTTCTTCCAATAGAAAGGAAAACATTATTGGGGATGATGAAGGGGTAGAAGCTCAATGTACTGTTTAAGAGTGGACTGAAAGAGCGTGTTTCTTGGGGCAAGAGTATGAGTTTATTCTTCAGATTATGTGAGCTGGCTGCAGAAGTTCGGTGTGAGCTATACCTGAAAGGATGTGGTAATGGGAAAGGGAGCTCATTTGTACATCAAATTGTCTGGGAAAGACTTTGGGGGTTTGTTTCCAGATGGTTTTGAGTGTACCATGGAAATTCTTGCCATTTTATTTTTCTTTTAGATACAAGGAAATCTCTAGCTATTCTATGGATGGCTTTTAAAAGTGGATCTGTCTTTTAAAAAGCAGAACTAAAGCTATGCTGCCTTTCAAACATCCTGTCCTAAAATAGAGACACTTCAGTGTTAAGTAAAACCTGCAGTTTTCTATAACTGAAGCTTAGAGATGCAAGATGAAGCGGTGAGGATGTCCAGTACTAATATTTTTTCTCTTCCTTACTCCTTGCACCTTTTGTGTCTTAGTACATTTATTGTGCTGGACCTTATTAAATGTACTTTTATGTTTCTGCTACTTAGTTCCTGTAATTGTGCAAAGATTTTCAGTATATAAAGCACTTCTTTCTTTTGCTTAGATCTCGACCATGGGTTCTTCAGTGGCTTGAGCCCTTTTTTCTCAATCTTAATCCAACCCACTCACAGGACAAGTACATTGTGTTTGTTAGATCACCACACTTTGTGAACTGTATTACCATGCAGTAGAGGACATATTAGTAACAGAGAACTTATTTGGCATGGAGTCTTCCAGAACAGGACTTTAATTCTAACTGAAATCTTGAACTGAATATGAATTGCAGCAAAGTCCAAAGATCAGCATTAGCCTGGAACTTTTGTGAATGTTCTACCCCTTGGTGAAACTCTGCCCTTTAAGCGAGGGGAGCAGTAGGCATGCAAATAAGCAGCTTAATGGAGATGCCAACAAATATGGTGGAAATATGGTATTGTAGATAGTTAAGATCTAGTTTTACCTGTAATAAAGGTGAAATACATGACTGCACGGTTGGACATGGTAATTTTTTCCCTCCTGCCTGTTATAATGCTTCATCAAATACATCATTTCTGTTTAGTCAAAAAGGACAAGAGCTGACATATGTGAATACTAAAGAGTTCTGACTATTGGTCTCCTGCTTAATTTCTCTAGTTCCACCTAGGAAGAAAATAGTGCTTTCTGTGCACAAAGAAAATAAACATCTTTTTGAATTCACACTTAATACAAAGAATTTTAATTTACCTTTAAGAACTTACGCTTCCAATGTAAAACTGGAAGGAAAGAATGTCTAGGAATTAGCATGGAGCAGATAAAGGAGACTTTAGCTTCTTCACAAGATGTTTTGACATAGGCTGCAATAATCTTATCCATCAGGGCTGTGTGTCTGTTCTCTACTTTTTTCTTTATGGGAAACACCCAACTTCTTGACAATTAAGCTTAGTTCAAGGTGAAGGAGTAAAGTTGAGGAAAAACACATTCTCTTGGGGATGATCAGTCCAGATCCAGTGTGGAGACTTGAGTAGACATGGTGGGTTTTACAGAACCCAGAATAATGACCTGAGATGGTAAACTAAGCTTTACTTACGGTCTGGTAGAAAGGAGAGGAATTTCTGGTAGGTACTGGAGGGGTGCCTCTGACTGCTTTTTGGGAGGAATGAAGATGAGACTACTTTGGTACTTGGTTTCTTATAAGAAAACAAATTATGGGAGCTAGGCTAGGTTAGTCAACACAGCAAAGGTGAGATTGACCCTCATGGTGGTGAACTTCGTGAGTTCAACAACGTGCTGCTACTGTGCTATTCATAATAACACTGACTTGCCTTTGTCTTGTTCTGTTACCTCAGGCTAACTTTCTGCCTTTTGATTCTCCATGGGGAGAATAAGATGCTTTAAAACAACAAAACCAATCTAAAACCAGAAGAAAAATAATAATGGTGCTATGGGTGCTTCAGGAATAGAAGTGACTGGTTTGAGCTTTGGTCCATTTAGGAGTCATCACTTCAGTACTGAGGGATTTTTTTTTTTTTTTCCTGTTTGGCCTTCTGGGACATAGCTGAGGAGACTTCTTTCTGTGATTTGTTTGTTTGTTTTTAAGGTGTATACATGAAAGACCTGTAACAGCCTTTGCTTTAAGAATGCATGCTTGTATTTTGGAATATGGAATTAGTCTTGGTCATGATGTCAATACTTTCACTAGGTTGAATTAACTCTCTGGACAATTTTTCAACTGCTAAAGCTAATTAGGAATTTGTATTTCAGTGATGTTTTAAGTTTGTAATCTGTTGAAGAAACCATTCCAATTCAAATATATGATCCTAAATAATAATTCTTTTGCTGGGATACTCTCAAATGAGTGAATGGTTGTTCTTTGAAGTACACTGTGTTGATACTTGTGTTATCCAAACATGTTTTAGCAGTAAATAAAGATAATGGAATGGAATTTTGGGGAGGGCTCTTATGTTTATAAAGGGAACAGAATGCAGTAAATAGTTAAGCATTGCTCAAGAGCCAGCTTAGAAGTTAGGTTACAATAATGTAAGTATTTTTTAATCAGTAAAATTTTCTGGTTTTCCTGTAGTTATCTGTGGGTAGTCTTTATTAGTTTTCTTCACCTGTGGAGCACATATTTTGCATGTCTGGAGTTCTGTTGCATTGCTAAATGGACTCAACTTATGTTTAAAATAATTTTTTAGCTTTCTTGTAAAACAGTGTGTTGTTTTTGTTTTTAACAGGAATATGATGACACTTTCAGATTTGAAAAGATTGATTAGTACATTCATTGAGGTGAGCGTCTTGTGCTTTGTTATGCTTCTTTTGAGCTGTAATGTCAGAATGCTGAAAAAGACCTGTTGTACAAGTCATGAAGCACATGAAAATGATGCAGCTTCTCTAAATCTTTAGGAAACTGAAATTTAGTGCCCAGTATCAAGTACTGCATTTTCATGGTTTGCTGTGCAGAAGTTTATTGATAACTTCCACTCTTTTGATTGCTCTTGCAATTGTAAGAAATTTTAATGATACTGAAAATTTTGAGGTCCAAAAAGCAAAGATAATCAAGATGATAGCTTGGGGGAGAAACAAAAATGTTATATTTGATATGTGAAAAGCTGGTTACAAAGTATATTAAACTTGGTTGGGGTGTGTGGTGGATCAATAAAGCAAAATAGACAATCAGAATTATGGGAATATTTTAAAAATGAAGAAAACTTTATGGCTATTGAACCAAAAATAGAAACCACCTGAGTGTTTAAAAGAGAATGGTGGAGGAGTGTCATCCAAAACATCCAAGTGGTTTTGTTTCATGCCATCTGATGATGGGACAATATTGGCTCAAGACAAGAAAGGGGAAGGATAACAGTTCTGGATAGTACTGTGATAGTGCAACACAGATGAAATTGTAACAGATTCTGAAGATTAATACCATAGGGTCCAATTAGTCTAAATGATTGAAAAAAAAAAATGCTGTTTTTCCTGCAACTACAAAATGTGATCTGGATAGATTCTTAAAGCTGACGATGTTCTCTTTTCAATGCTGCAGGAGTGACATCAGTTGTCTACAGAAAGTGAACTTGATTGAGATCCTGCAATACAGGTGTGTTCCCTAAAGCAGGTGGTTCATTCTTTTCTAATAATTGAAGTCTTCTATGCTTAGAACAGATATATTTCAGAATCGAAGGAAATGTTGTTACAAATTCTGTATTTCTTGTATGCTGATGAAATCAGACTTCCTTCTGTGGAAAAGACCTTCTTGGGATTCCATACATGGACAAGTTCTTCTAGTTCTTTGTGATTTAAACATACTCAGTCTCTTGTAGATTTCCTCTGATAAATAATAGAAAACCAGAAGATTAGATTAAACTGCCTGTAATTCTACTCAAACTGATAAAATGCCTGGTCTGAACAACCTGTGTTTAGTTGCAGATAAAAAATCCTTTTGGCATAGATTTGTCTTAGCTTTCAGTTGAATTGTAGAAAGGCTTGTAATGAGAACTGTAGGTAGTTTACCAGGACTGCTTTTTCTTAATGTCATCCTAAATGCATTAAGTAGATGAAGCAAATATGATACCCAATTAAAATGGTACATACTGCCAATGCAGATATTCTTTTCAAACCTAGATTTCATTAAACCTTTTTTATTTTATCTATGAAAAAGTCATGATGGAGGTAATCAAACTAGGGAAGAACTATGTCACTTAATAAATAGGCAGGACCTTGTGTCTAATTTCTTGTGGGTATTGATTAGTGAAGAAGGTAGAGACTTAAATCCCTTAAGGAAATACAGATTACAGAGAGATGACTTAGTATGAGGGAATTGGAAGAGCTGTCTTTAAACTAGGATATAAATGCTGTGGAAAGGTATTCCACCTTTTTAGTGTCCTTGCGAAATCTGCAAGTAGCTACAGATACAGCAATTTCTAACACCTTCTGTGTTCAGAGATTGCTTATAATTTTTTTATCAATTTATGATAAAGGCAGATGTAGAGCTTTTAAAGAATCAATGTAGGCAGATTTTTATCATAATCTGAGACTTGTAGAACTCGTATCAGCTTTATGACGTTATGCAGAATGGAATGTTGTGAATAAATTCTTCCTTAACTCTGGCCAACACAAATGTACTTTTAACAGTTGGTAGACATGCGGCATTTTAAATTAAGGCATGTTAACATGGGCTGTCTTCCAAAATGGTTAGCTTGGGATATTTTCCAAACATTCCTTCTGCATATTCAAATGAAGCATTTAGTGATGTAATTGTTTGCCACACAAATGCTGATCTTAACTTCTGAGTTTTATTCTACTATTTCTTTGTGTTACATGGCAGTGGCATGTATCAACAGGCTTGGTTTAAGAGAAGAGCTTTCAGATTTTATTTTTCCTGCTGAAATTCCTAGTGTTCTTCTTGAAACCCTTTTATTAGGAAGAGTAATCATGTTGATAGACTTTTAGTACAGACTTCTGAACAAGGCAACACTTTACACTTTTTTTTTTTTTTTTTCCTTCCCCATTTAACTGTGAGGTTGAGCAAGCAGTGGAACAGAGGCTGTGGAATCTCCATCCTTAGAGCTATATAGAAGTCATCTGAAGGTGGTCCTGGGCAGCCTGCTTTAGGTGACTGCCTGAAGGGAGTTGCACAAGATGACCTCCATAGGTCCCTTTTGACCTCATATATTCTGTGATTCTGTGAATTGACATTTTATAACTGCCTAGTAAGCTATTTAATGCTCATACCAAGCCTGTGGTAATGTAGATGACTTTAGTTCAGGTGTTAAAATGGTATTTTGACCAAACTTCTTAAGCATTCGGAGCTCCTGTCGACAATACGTCAGGCATTTTATTATTTACTGGAGAGACTGGCCCTTCATGGTAACTGGCTGTGTCAGCCCTGCAGACTATGTACATACTACGCACATACTTAGTGTGGTACCATGCTGATAGTTAATCAGAAGGGTTATTTTATCTAGTGTAGAAGATTCTGTTATTTAAGAATTCTGTAAGACCTTACTTTAGACCAAAACTGTTTAAAATGCAAATTTGTATCTGATTCCTCTGTTGGATGACAGTTTCATGTTTAACCAACGTTTATCTACATAGGCATGGCATAACTGTGAGCATCTCTCTGGTATCTGTTTGAAGAGGACACTGTTGGGGGGCCCAGGTATTTCTTTTATATTTTATAGTTATAGAGGTGTCCGGACTCTTGTAATGGTCAAAGATTTCCAGTAGAAGAGGATGAGACAAGGATTAAATGCATGTGGGAGACTCTGGACCTAGGCACTTCATGCTTTTGATGCTAGCTGAGAGGGAGCTTGATAAACACTTTTACCAGCTTTTCATAGAAAAAACAGGTAAGAAACAAGCATAATTGTTACATTTAATGTTAGTAGAAAGATGCTTCCTCTCCTGCCCCTTTAGAGTTTATTCAGAAAATACCTTGTTCTGTGTTTGTTTTATCTTAGAACTGTGTTTTCAGTCATATACATATACTCATTCATACCTACTTTTTAAAATATAAACTGGGAATTACTTTATTTGAAGTTAAAACACTTTTAGCCTGAAACCATACCAGATTTTAATTTCTTCACTGAGGAAATAATCTGATTGGAAGCATCCTTGCTGTGGATTCAAGGGCTCTGTCCTGGTGTTTATGCTGATTCTTTCCTGTACTGGTGCTGCTATAAATTCAGGGTGGCAATTGGATGGCTCATAACCAAGGTTATGCCCTGATCAGTTCCGCTGTTGTAAAGAGCCAGCTGTAAGCACTGATCACCTTTATAAAGATAGTACTAACTTTCATTTAAAACCAGAGTTCTGTTCAGGAGTCACTTGAACTGAAAGGTTAATCCTTATCAACAAATTATGAAACAAATGCTGTGAAGTTCAGATTTTATGGACACATTTGTGATGACGTAGATAATTTTACTGACATAAGTAAAAAATTGACATACACTTCATTCCTTGTTCAGAAAAAGAGTGAACCTTATGGCTTACAGTAGGATGAGAAATCTATTAAAAAAAGTTTCCTTTATTTTAGTTCAAAAAGTCTTGGAGGAAATGAAGAAATCTTTGTGTGTGTGTCTGTCTTCTTCCTTTCTAAAAAGTACCCCAGTTAATTGTTCTGTCCCTTGCCGTAAAGATATGAAGCACTCAATATTACTACCGGTGAAGTTGTGTTGGTAGGCAAGTTGCTTCTTGGATTATTGCTTGTTTTTCAACGTTTTTTTCTGAACATTTTGGTACTACAAATCATTTAATTATCGTCTAATTGCATAGGGAGGATGCATTCATTGTAGATGTTAATTTTCAATTTTCTCTAAAACTGCATGATGCAACTAAAGCCCTGCTAATTATTTGTCATGCAAATAAGAAAACTTCTACCATTTTGCAAAGCAATCATCTAAAACCTCTTCTTGTTGATAAGATCTTCAGTAAAGTAGAATCCTAACTGTCTCTTACTGAGTCCCCAAATATTCACATACTTAGTGTAGTCAAACTGATGTGCCTCTTGCCCTGGTTTGGAATGTTGGTTAAGTTCATACAAGTTGCAAATTTTACACTCAGTTCTTCATATCTTCACCTCTTGTTCAGTTCTTGAATTACATGATTTTGGATTTTTAGTTTTTCATTCTTTAAATGCTGGTACTAGGTATGATAACACTGTGAAATCTGGAAAAATCTGATCTCTGAATGTAACCTGACCTCTGATGAAACAAGATTTATTTATTGTATGTGTATAAATGCCATAATTTCAGAGGAAGTTTGCCTCCTTGGTGTTCTACAGTCTGTCTTAGGAGAATTTTTTGAAAGCATAAAACTGTTCAAGCGTGTTTTAGTGTGTGTATCTGGGGCTGCAAGATTCAGGCTGCTTCCATTGCCTTACTATGGGATAACAAAGGTACTATAGCTAAGGAATAATCAGAAGACACTTTCTGCACATCTGGCCTGGCATATTAATGCCTACATTTGTCATTAGTGCAGTTATGTTGCCTTTTTCCTATACTGCATCAACATCTTAAGGATTTCTAATCTTTGCCAGGGCAGCTTTTGGGAGGTTTGCTCTGTTGAGAAGAGTAGAATGTTTTTTGTGAGCCAGTTGCCTTAAAATCAAGCCTAAGTGTCACTTGAAGTTCAAAAAAATTTTTGTTCAATCAGTCAAAATAGACAACTTCTCATAAAAGTTTAGAAAAAGCAGAAAATTAAGAAAAAACTGGCTTAGTTTACTCAACCTCAAAGAGCTCTTCCTCTGTCTACACTTGCTTACTGAATCTGGTAAGACATGCAGTAGCCTTCCTTAAGCTGTGGTAACAGGAGAGAGCGTCAGACTGGGAAAGCCTGCTAGCTTTTACCTTTTTACTCTTGTTGGAAATTGATTGGAAATCTATTCAAGCTTGTAGTTGGGGTGAATAAGTGCAATTTATGATGGTGTTTCAACTGAGTTTAGCTTCAATATTAATTAATCTCTCTGGGGTGACTGACCCTTTGTGCTCCTGAAGTGTTTGCATGGTGCTTGTGTACGCATGCATATGTTCCACTTAAGGTCTTCCTCTGTCTGAGAGGAAAATCTAGTCAGATGCATCACTTCTCATCTAAAATTGCAGGCATAAAGCATCGTGTAGGGTAACTTGTCAGTCTCTTCTTTTTTCAGTTATTCCAATCTCTGAAAAAATATCTCCAAACTTAGGGCATTTATTAATGCTACTACTTTGAGGGATATTGGCTTTTTAGTTATTACACAAGTTTTTGTTTTGGAAACATTTCTGCTCTTTGCCCAGAGCTCTTGGAAGTCTATCATGTTTTGGGTTGGAGTTTCTTTTTGTTTCTTCTTATTTGTTCTTCCTGTATTCCTTACTCTGGTATGTGCCTTTTGCACTGAAGCTTCTGAGATTTTGAAACAAGAAATTTTGTGCGAGATTTGACTTTCAGTGACGTTAATCTACTCCTAAGGACACCATTCCATTTAAGGTGTTGAGATAATTCTTGAAAAAGACCTTTATAAAGGTTAAACTTGTCTTCTGCATTACTGGGATACTAATTTTTGTTTCTGGCACTATTGTCTTTGGCTTCCAAATTGTAGTCATTGTAATGTAATTATATAGGAATTGTATAGATGCCATGGGCAGAACTGCAGAAGATCTGGCATGTTGCTAATTAGAGATAAGTGACACAACTTAGGCATTCCCTGACATGTTCTTGACAGGTTTTAAGAGGAAGAAAATTCAGGTGGTACCTCCTATAGGTGATTACCTATTTCTTTTCTCTTGGTGGTTCTCTTGTGCTCATTGCTTAAAATAAAGATAATTTTTAAACCCCTGAAATCTTAACCATTACTCAGTTACTCAATTCTTATTCTAAGAAGCACAGGACGTTCCTCAAAAGTTACTGTATAGCTTGTATATTCTCTCCCTTCTAGGAAGGCATTATTGAAGTTTCTTACAAATACCTGACAGAAGCTAGCCTAGGTGTCAGGGAAAGAAGAGATGAGGTGAGATGATCGATGATATTTGGAGATGGGGAAAAAATTACTCTTCAGTGGTCTACCAGCTCAGAATTTCAAGGTGGAAGGCACTATATGCTAGCTATGTCACAATTTCATTGACACTTAAACATCCAAAGATTACAGAAAAGACCTTATTGAAATAATTTTCCAAGGAAAGGTTGTTCCAAAAAAATATTCATGGATAATTCTGGAGGCTGAAAATACTATGGCATGTATAATACTCTTTGGCTTCAGAATGCAGTGCTTGAAGACTGAAATATACAATGTTTGCATTAAGAGTAGGGAAGCTGTGGTAAAGCCATTGCACATAAGTAGCCCAATTTCCCCTATATATGTCTTACTGTAATATTGGGCTACTTAGAGAGTTTAGGGCTATACTAAGTCTGTCTTATGGTAGTTCATGCTTTTAAACCTACTAATAGCGATTTATAGTTTCCTTTAAGAGATTTTGGTATAGCAGCTTGAACTTGATTTAGGTTGCTATTTTCCTTTTTTTCATTTTTTGACAGCTTTTTTCTGTGCCTTTAAAGAAATTGTGTAGCATAATTTACTACCAGATGTTTTTGTTTCAGTCATTGGCAGATGTTTCTCTCTTGCATCTAAAGTTCTTTCTAAGTAGCATTTGATCAGAAAAATAGGAGGAAAACCATGCCTTGGGCACAGACTATTGTATGAGGAATGTGTGATTTCACCTTAAATTCCTGCATGTCAGACCTCCTTTTCAGGTGATACTGTGGTTGTCTTTCTTCCCAAAAGCTTCAGTTTAACCATAGTAGGGTTAATTTGTGTAATTTTGATGTGGATGTTTGAAGTGGACAAAATGCTGTGGATAATCTTCCAAAATTAGCTTTAATCTTCACAGAGAAGAGAGAAAGCTTTCCCATTGCTAGCTGAATTGGTTGCTGAAGTACCTTTACTCACTGAATCCTCTATAGAACTTTACAACCTCAATTCCTTCTTAGAAATAACAATACAGATGACACAGCAGAAATGGCTTCTTGAGAGTAAGTTCAGTTATTTCACCAGATATGATCTGATTTCTGTAATACTTGGAAGTAGTGCTAAGAGCATTTCCTGGGTGAGAATGGATCAGTGTGTTTATAAAATGTTCCTTACCTTTACAGTGACAGGAGGTTTGTCTTGTGTGCTGTCCACATAAGTATTCCCTGTGGCAACCTCTTGTGGGTGGCTCTCCTGAGCCCTTTGATGTTTTCAGTCATGACTGGCCCTATGCCATGATACTGCAAATGGTGACATAGGGACCACTGATCAGTCAGGCTCATTAGGAGCATGAGTGGAGTATAATGCAGGGACAAAACTGCATTAAAATCCTTAGGTAAGTAAGGCAAGTGAAAGTGTGAGCTCTGTCTACCAGGAAGATTAAATAGGAGTTGAAGTGTCTGATCTAGTTAATCATTGACCACCAGAGTTTGTGCCATTGTGAAATAATAGTAGAGTTTCATCTAACAGTAAATAGTCTTCTATTGCATGTTCCAGTTATGTAATTTGAAGATAGAAGTGGCTTACTTAGTCCAGAAAAAAAACCTCACAGTTCCAGAAGTGTAATTCACTGCCTGCATACTACTGTTCAGTACAATAGCATAATGTGATGTGAATCTTGTATGGATTAGGGTACCTGAAGTGAATATGTGCAAAAGTGAAATGTTAATATATTATACTTTACCCAAAGAGGCTTTTTGTTATAACAACCTAAAATGAATAGTGAATAAACTTGTAGAAAGAAAATTATTTATTTATATTAATATGCCATTACTGATAGGTTAAATGAATGTCCTTAAACTACACTTCCTTTTTCAAATGAAAACAGATATCTTGCATATTACTTTGGCCAAACAAGGAGACGAGTAGCATTTTCTTCTGAAAAATTGAAAATAAATGTAAAATGTCTGGAAAAACAGCAATTAGGAGGGTAAGAAATAGTTTCAATATTTTTTTGAAGGGGGAGGAGGGAAGTTGAATCGTAATTTGTTTTAAATAAATACTAAGTTAATGTTTTCTGTTACAGACTGTATTTGTCTTTAAAAGAAAGCTGCTGCAGTTAATATTGGCAAAACTTAGTTGCAGAATTTTTTTTTTCATGGACTTTGGCTAATAAACCTCTGGAATAGCAACAATAGTAATCCTGAGTTATTTTAAAGGAACAAGCTTGGTTCTGTTTTAAAAACAACCTTTATTTTTTCATGATCATGAATTACAGAGAATCTTAGTTCATGGTTTTGCAATATTGTTGTCTCTGAATTGCTGAAATAGATGGAAATGAGTCAGGTGAAATAACTACATTTTATTCATAAAGTTCACCTGCCCTCTAGTACTTCTGCGTTGATGACTCTTCAGTATTATTCTGTTCTTAATTAATTTGTGTACACTGATTTTGAGCCTGGTGCATTAGAATTTGCTTTAAAAGCAGGGGTCTTTGCTTTGGTTGAAGCCTACTTTTCTAAACAGTGAAGATTCCTCCCTCTCTGACGTAGTGGTAATCAGCAGATAAAATTATTCTCAGGCTTGTGCTTTAATCTTTTTAGGTGGGTTTGTATCTTCTGTGTGTTTGGTCTAGCTACCTATTTGGCTCTTGTATAAAGACAGAAATGGAAAAATTGGTAAAAATGACAAAAGTGATCTTAAAAGAAAAAAACTATGTATTTAAAAAAAACAACCTTCAAACCAAATAAGGAATCTGATGTCTGGGTGTCTGAAAAGAAATGTTTGTTTGATTGTGGGTTTTTTCTATGTGTGTGGTTTTTTGTTTGTTTGTTTTGTGGTTGGTTGTTTTTGTTTGTTTGTTTGTTCAGGGTAAACTGAAAGCCAGTAAAATGGTATCACTGAAAAATGTAACAGCTGTTGTCCAAACCCAGGGAGTAAAACTGTGGAGTATTAAGTGAATATTTAAGCTTTTAAGGAGTTTTTCACACGTATTCCACTTTATCGTTTCCACAGTAAAACACTGCTAGATTTGCAATTATATTTAACTTAAACGTTTCACTGCTCAAATGATGAATATATTAACCATGAATATAATTTACCATTCTTGATTTCATCAATCAATGAGATTTCCAGATTGTCAGCAGTGGTAAACAAAAAACAATAATTATTTTTCTTCCTTCCTTCCCTTCCTCCTCAGATTTGTGGGTCTGTACTTCCAAACAGAATTTGTCCAGAGAGAAAATTCTGAATATGGCTTGATTTGCTCTTGATCTTGGCAGTGTTTCTAATGAGTGTCCCATGGACTCTATCAAGTTCAGGGGGTTCTACTCTAGCACTGAGGAGCAGAGCCCTGAGCAGCAGCCTGGTATCAGTGAAAACATTTCTTCATCGTTCTCCATAAAAGAGCAACAGAAAATGAGTGATTATTCTGGACTTGCAAATAACCATAGCCAGATGATTGCTGAAGACTCAGAAATTCAGACAAAGCCTGAACACTCTCATGAAGTTCTTCAGGAAGATATTGAAATGAGCAGTGGATCCAGTGGAAATGACTTTAGTGGAAATGACACAAATGAAAATTACTCGAGTGGGCATGATTCTCATGGCCATGAATCTGATGAAAATGGGAAGGATTCAGCAATGCTCATGGAATCTTCAGACTGTCATAAAAGGTAGTAGCTAGTGTTAAATAAATTTCACTTTTTGTCACTAAAGGCTAATTTCTGGATAGTAATTATGATACAGAGTGTATCTTCAGATTGAAGCTGAGTGTTAAAATGTGTAAAATACTATAATTCATAAAGAGAAGGTCTCTGGAGTTTTGGGAGGCCAGCTTCATTTTAATCTTCCTTATCTTTGTGCATTTAGCCTTATTTATATTTGTTTTTTTGGTAAGACAACTACTTTGTATATCAAAACGCATTGGTCTACATGTATGTGTAAGGATGCATCTGTGCTTAGCATGCAAAGCTATAGTAAGATGAACCTTTTTAGACAAATGGGTAACAGCTGTGGTTTCTACTTGCTGTACCAGGTAGAAGCTTTTGGAGTTTGTTTTTTCTAGATAGTCATTCATAGGGAAATATAAAGTTGAAGTCAAGTTAAAAGTTATTTGCTAGGTGTATTAACGTTAATCTCTTTCTATCTTCCCTTGTTCTAGTTCAAGCTCAAATGCATTTAGTCTGATGATTGCAAACTCTGAACACAATCAGTCTAGTAGTGGATGCAGGTAAATTAATGTGTATATATTTTCAGAAATTTTCATGTATCTTATGCTAAATGCTGGAAATTAAACAGTATTGATTTGGGATTTTTTTGTTTTGCATTGACTAAACTTGAAGGGGTATGCAAGAACTCTGATTCTCTTCCTGACCATAATCAGTAGCATGTCCTATTAACCACTTGGTTGACTTAGAGGTTTTTTGTTGCTGTTCCATGTAAGTTGTGTGATAACCTTCCAAGTTGTCTTACTTGGTTTTAATTTGGTAGCTTAAGTCCATAATTTTCTTTCTGTGGTTCACTTTGAATATTGCTGCAGTGGTTTTTTGATGTTTTTTTTTTTTAAGCTTTTCTTTACATTTTCTGCTCTTCAGAATATAGTCTGAAGCCCTTGCCTGGGGACAGCCTATTAGAGTTTTAACATCAGAATTCACCCATTGAGCTGGATGTGTTCTGATGTCCAGCAGCCATTTCATCTACCTCTTCTGTGTTCCATTCACCAGGATTCAAGCCTCAAGTCTGTAAGGATAAGCCAAGATCAGCTGCAAGAGTCACTCTTTATAAACTGTTTCTGACCCTGATAGCCTTGAGAAACCTGGTGGCATTGAAAGCTCAAATCTGGAAACTGGAGAAGACTGAGAGGGGATTTAATAAATGTTTATAAATATCTGAGGGCTGGGTGTCAGTAGGGATGGGACAGGCTCTCCTCAGTTGCACCCTGTGATAGGGCAATGGATATAAACTACAGCGCAGGAAGTTCCACCTCAACGTGAGGAGGAACTTCTTCACTGTGAGGGTCGCAGAGCACTGGAACAGGCTTCCCAGAGAGGTTGTGGAGTCTTGTTCTCTGAAGACTTTCAAGACCCATGTGGATGCATTCCTGTGTGACCTGTGGTAGATTCTATGGTCCTGCTCTGGCAGGAGGGTTAGACTCAATGATCTCCAGAGGTCCCTTCCAACCCCTAACATCCTGTGAGTGCCCTGCTGTATTTTTTGGGGCTTTTATGAAGTTGTCTTCAGATCAGGAGAAAAAAAACCCTAATCCTGGGCAGATCAAAGCTATCTGGCTATCTCGTACTATAACGTTAAGACATCTGTATACACGTACCTACCTGAAAATGTTCCTATCTGATGCAGTTCCTAGAGAAGTGGTAAATGAGAATTATTCCTTAGCACCATTTGGTGAACTGTGTCTGCCCTGTAGGCACCTGGAGATCTTGTTCCATGCTGTATTTTCAATTGGAAATTGTGTGAAACTAGTGTGAAAGACAGTGAACCAGAGGCATTTCTTAATCTTCCTTTCCCGCTAATTCTGTTTTCTTAAATGCAAGAGTTTTTGGGAGTTAGTTATTTCTGTTTTTCTGATGTCTCTTTATTTTGAATTTCAGTAAGAGCTCTCTGCTCAGAAATAAATAGGAATCCACATGGTGCAGTGTCTTCCCCAGCTGTCAGGTGTAGTGATAAAGAGTTACATAGCAGAACCTGGTTATCTTTTGTGAATGGGAGACCGAAGATAGGTGGAGAATGGTCTTTAAAGAGAAGACTAAAAGCGGCTGATAAGCTGCAGGTTTAGTCTTTGAGTCAAGGACTCAAAGCTGGGCTTTGGATTCAGTAACCACTTAGTTTAGTACCTGTGGCTACTGTTATAGTTCACTGTCCACATGAAAAAAAAGGAAAGATCCTGTCTATATAGAATTGCTTGTTCTGTCCTCTGCAAGTCACGCCTTCCCTGTGGTTGGCTACTGTGCCTGATGCTACTCATCTTTGGAAAAACATTTTTGAGTTGTGTAACATTTTCCAGGGAGGCTTGTTTTCTATATTTGCTGCTGCTGTCAGCTAATTTGGAAAGGTTTCTTCTCTTGCAAGAATCTGACCACTGTCAGGAAGCATGCTCATGGGAGTACAAAACCAGCAGTATGTTCAGTTACTTCATAATCTTTTCCCTCTTCTTCCCTATTGCCAACATAGAAGGTTCCTGTATTAACAAGGCCCAGTCCAGACTGTCAAGCCACATGGTAGATGTGATTTTAATATACAGCATGAACATAATGTTTCCTAAGGGAGTATTCTGCTCTTTTGTCTTCTCCTGCGCTGTTACTTCTCAGTACAAAATGAGCTCTGACTGAGTACCATGTTCTTGCTCACACCACTACACACTATGAAAACCAATGTGTTCTCTAGCACAAGTCAGCTTTATCACTTTCCAAGCATTTTTGGTGAAACACACCCAACACCTGTCAGATGATTGATGTATCTGGAATGCTTTACAAACTTCACAGGAAAATATCCAGAAATGCTCTTGAAAGTCACCTGGAAGCTGAAGCCACTCTATTGAGCTCTTGAGACAGGATGGTGCAGTTGCCAAGACTATTCTTTCTACAGTAGTTAGTAGGTTGACTTCTTAAAGACTACCAGCCTTGACAATCAGGTGGTAAGGGAAGACCTTCCTTTTGATGAGAGAGAATTTATATTCAGGAAGGTTTAAGAAAAGCTCTAGTAATCCTCTTAATTGTTGTGAGTGATTAGCTTTTAAAAAAAATACTCCAATGAGAAAGACAAAATGATTTTTCATTTCAACTGCTTCCTACCCACCTGCCTTCCATCTTTCTTATCCTCCCTATCCCTTTCCTCCTTTTCCTTTTTGATTTTGTCAGCACCTCTTAATAATGGGAAGAGATATCAGGAACTGCAAAGGCAGGCAATAATTATCAGAGATTTCTGCCAGTGCCGGAAGATCTCTGTAGTTTCACCTATACTGAGGCAGCACTTCTGAACATGGACCCAAGAAATGTGAAGGCAATTTGTCCCCAGCCTCCTGATTGGTTACCCTACATTTAGTCAAGTTTCCTTATCTTATTTAATGTATTGCCATGGTGAACTGGGATATGTTGTTCCAAGGATTTCTCTGGTTTGTTTTAACTTGATGCTCTCCCACTGCCATTCCCTTTTCAGGGATCTTTCTTATTGAGAACCTGCTGCAGCAGGAGGTGAAGACTTGAATGGACCTCCTGCTTATCTCCTTTGAAATCCATGAATGTTTCTTTGAGTTTGAATTTGAAAGTAATTAAGCAAGATGCCACTAAAAAGGGAGGAGGGAGACTGGGAGGAAAAAAAAAGTTTTATGGTGCTTGCGTATATGTTGTGTTGCACCTACAGAGTACGCTTTACAATAATACTTCAGGTGGTGGTAAATCTTTCATTTTAAATTATTCTGACTAATCTATGAGTTATTGTAAGTTCTGAATGTTGCTGCTAATGCTGGAAAAGTTACTGTGTCTAGCTGTACAAATTTAGGTACATATACAGTGTATATTTGGGCTTCTGTGAGAATGTTGTGCCACTTCAAGCATCCAAATGATAACTTTATTTTTTTTGTCTTTAATCTTGCAGTAGTGAGCAGTCCACTAAAGCCAAAACACAAAAGGAATTGCTGAAAACTTTGCAAGAGCTAAAAGCTCACCTTCCTTCTGAAAAGAGAATTAAAGGCAAATCTAGTGTCCTAACAACGTTGAAATATGCCCTCAAAAGCATTAAACAAGTTAAAGGTAATCAAGTGTGCTACTACCTAAATAATACCAACCTGGATTAAAGAAACACTTTGAAGTAGAAATTTAAATGTGGTTGTCTTTGTAAAGCTGAGTTGATTACATTTGATGACCTCTCTGAATGGATGTTTTCATGGTGTTCCCATTTGTTAGGTCTGTAAACTTCTGTTTCTCTGGAAGCTAAAGCAGCTCTCTAGAGGCTGGATACTTTACTGATATTTTGTTGCGTTAGAAAATGAATTTTAGAATTATTTACTGTTTCATGCTATTTGAAGGCCAAACAGACCAAAGTATGTGATGGCACATACATGGATATCTTAAGATGGGTAAATACATTTGGGTTACTGAGGAGGATCTAATTTGGAGTAGTACCAGAATCTCCCTACTGACCATTCTGTGCTTACGCCATGGAAGATTTTGGCTATTTACTGTTTCCAGGCTGGATGTTTTATTGATGAGCTTCTAAATTCTGAATATAAGTTGTTTAATGTTCTCATGTAGCCAATGAGGAGTATTACCAGCTGTTGATGATTAATGAATCCCAGCCTGCTGGACTGAATGTGTCATCTTACACAGTGGAAGAAGTTGAGACTATAACCTCAGAATACATCATGAAAAATTCCGTGAGTATGGTGACTCAAGTCTGCAGTGTGTACAGAAAATGTTTCCTAGAAATGGAATTCTTGGGCATGTTTTGGTTTTGTGTGTTTTTTGTTTTTTGTTTTTTTTTTTTTTTCCCCTTCTCCCTCCACAAGGTAAGAATTGGTACTCAGGCCAATGAGCTGAAGCTGGCTTTTGCCTTCCAGGGGATTCTGAGTAGAAACTCTGAGCCTTTGCAGGCTTTGGCAATAGCACTTTGATCAAAGCTTTTTTTTCCTTAGGTCTGAAATAAGTCTGAACAACTTGAGCCTCTGAATTGTACCTTGTGCTTAGAGACTAATGGTATGATTGTGTACCTCAGCATCCACGAGCTATAATGATACTGTCTTCTCAAGGAGACAAGAACAGCTAAGACTATCAGCATAATTTTTAGCAGTAAAATAATAGTCTGATTTTTTAATTATTATTTTCCATGTTCCCAGTGTTTTATGGATATTTTAAGAGCTCTTAAAAAATAATTGCCTCTAAACTTACTAAACTACCTCCCACTATGATATTTTTTCCTCTGCCTGGATGTATGAAGTTCTGAAATCAGTAAAATAATGGCATAGATGGGGGATGTTCCCTAGCTTGAAGTAGGTGAGTTTCATTGTATCCATGAATAGTAAAGGTTGCCCACTAAGTAAAATAAATAGGAAGTCTAGAGTACAAGTGATAACTTCAGCCAAATGCCATAAACATTGTTCAGTTGATCTGAAGCATTGGAGGTTGTGAAATCAGTGCTCTGACAACAGCTCTTAAGTTTGTGGATAGCGTCAGTGGGTAGAGCACTAGAGGTTGTGACGCAGGAAGCTCGTCTCTGTCAAGACGAAAACAATGCAAAGGGGTACAAGTGGAGTGTGTGTGATTGTGTGGGACTTTTTTTCCCATCTATCTACTCATTATTTTACCAAGTGATTTAGAGCACTTTTTAATTTTGCAGTGGATGTCCAGGCTAACATAAGCAGTCTTTCAGTCTTTCACAAAACAGTTGAATTTTATAAATGTAAAACATGCCTGTAACAAGCACAAAGGAAATGTGAACTTTTAGAGCTGGAAGCTCTTTGATTATTAATTAGTAAATTTGTTTGGCATCATAAAATTTTAGGCAATGATACTTAGAGCTTGTAGCCTCGTAGAATGCTGGTGTGTAACTCTTACTGCATAGTTTAAAAAAATGTCCTGTCTGCTTCATGAGCAGATTAGTTGTATTTTATTGCTGACTAAATAGGTGCCTTTTAATACTTAATTTTATTTAGAGATAATTCATGCTTCTGTATCATGTGTTCTTCTGATGCATACTGAATTGAATGTTTTAAGTTGTCTAAATTTGAGATTTTTTTGTTTTAGGATATGTTTGCTGTAGCTGTTTCTTTGATTACTGGGAAAATTCTGTACATCTCTGACCAAGCTGCTTCAATTCTCCGCTGTAAGAGAGGTTATTTTAAAAATGCCAAATTTGTGGAGTTCTTGGCACCACAGGATGTCAGTGTATTCTATACTTCTACTACTCCATACAGATTACCATCATGGAATATTTGCAATAGAGCTGGTGAGTGGTGTCAACAGCAGATATTACTCTGGCCACCTTTGTCATGAGAATACTCATACTGGATTTTTAATATTCTCCCATCCTTCTCAATCACTTTTTGAAGGTGTAACCCAGATATTGGAATGTCTCTGAACAATACTAGATGTATAATACACTTGTATAAATCAGCAAGGCTTGTCTGCCTGCTAAAAATCTTCTGAATAACATTGTTTATTGATTCTTGTGTCTTTTTCATCTAATTATGAAGGAAAACAAAGTAGGTGTTCATGATGAACAGTGCTTGCTTTCCACTCTTATCAGCAATTGAATGACCACACCTTATCTTTAAAATTCCATTTCTCAGATATGAGGAGTATAATACTCTGCCTCCTTCCTTTTAAAATGGTTATGATTAGAATACTAGATGTCTTGATTAGTGTAGAAAGATGTACTTAGCTACCATCATGGTGCATTCACCAAGTGTAATATCTATTCCTTTAGCCTTAGGAAAATTATTTTAGGCATGCTAATGGTGAAGGATCAGACATCTTGGAGCACTTGATATTTTTTTGTGGGAGGACCATCTGACTAGTGTAGCTACAGCTGTTAGGAACTGATAAATAGCTGCCAACTAACTTAAACAAACACTTGAAATTCAAGGTCTGTTCTAAATGTTTGTCATGCCATTGCATGCTAAGTCTGTGGAGTTAAGTCAGTGTGAACCATATTTAATTAAAAAAACAATTCATGATAAACATAGTAAGTAATGTATGCATAAAGCAGGTTGGAAGGGACCTTATGTTGACTTCTGTCTGGAACAATCCTCACTACCAATAGTTTGGGAGATGAGGTGTTAGAAAGCAGCCCTGCGGAAAAGGACTTGGGGGTGTTGGTGGATGAGAAGCTGGACATGAGCAGGCAGTGTGTGCTTGCAGCCCAGAAGGCCAATGGCATCCTGGGTTGCATGAAAAGATGTGTTGCCAGCAGATCCAGAGAGGTTATTCTGCCACTTTGCTCTGGTGAGACCTCAACTGGAGTACTACATCCAGGTCTGGTGCACTCAATACAGAAAGGACGTGGACCTGATGGAGTGGGTCCAGAGGAGGGCCAAGAAAATGATGAAGGGGTTGGAGCACCTCTGCTACAAGGATAGGCTGAGAGCGCTGCATTTGTTCAGCCTGGGAAAGAGGAGGCTCCTGGGAGACCTAATAGCAGCCTTCCAGTACTTTAAGGGGGCCTACTAGAAGGATGGAGAGACTGTTTACAAAGGCCTGTAGTGATAGGATGAGGGGCAATGGCTTCCAACTATAGAAGAGCAGATTCAGACTGGATGTTAGAAACAACTTCTTTACCATGAGTGTGGTGACACACTGCAACAGGTTGCCCAGGGATGTGGTTAGGGACCCATCCCTGAGGATACTTGAACTGAGGCTCTACAGGGCTCTGGGCAACCTGATCTAGTTGAGGATGCCCCTGCTTCCTGCAAAGGGGGTTGGGCTAAATGACTTTTGGAGGTCCCTTCCAACCATTCTATGATTCTGTGAGAACTGTTTAGTTACGGTTTTGGCAAAAGGTTTAACTGGTAAGCAGCTGTGATTCACTTGCCAGCCTGAGAATGTGAGTGATGTTCAGATTTGGTTATTTACAAAGTACAGCATTTGGCAAATACGGTGACTTCAGGGAAGGTAAACGTCTTCATCACTTAAGGAAAAATTGTTTTAAATGTGGTAATTCTATAATTTGTAACCTGTTATGAAATATGTTTATTTCTAGAGCCTTCCACTCAGGACTGCATGGAAGAGAAATCTTTTTTCTGTCGTATCAGGTAAGACAAAAATTTTATAAAGCTTAGTGTTAGATTATGAAGGTATGCATTACAAAAGTATTTGACTTTTATAAGAACTTTATGGTATGGAAGTTTCTTACTTTTCCATAACGTGAACATATGGCAAAAACACATGTCCTCTGGTTGAATAACTCCTAGAAGCTACAGAAAAAAACTGCAAAGTCATTTCAGGAAGTTATATCTTAATGTGTGAATATTGACCTTTTGGACAACAAAGGAAGCTGATAAGGTATCTTCCTACTGCCGTGGAAGGTGGTCTTGTCAATTGAACTGTTCTATTCAGCACCTGCTACGAGTCTTTCATTCTAAAAGACTTAGGTCTAATCTTAAATTTTATCAAATGTCCCATTGAGAAAGACACATGAAGGTAACAAGTCTCTTGCTGTCAATAGATGTTACAGTTCCTTTTGGTTATGCTTTTTCTTTTACCACTCCAGCTTCATTTAGTTACTTTTATTTAGGAAATGCTGGCTACTTACGCCTTTCTTGTGCAATTTTAATTTCTTGTTGCTTATTGCCTTACTGGTAGCATTTCTGAAAACAAAAATTGTGGATCCTATTACTTGTGGAGTAACTACTTGTCATTAAGGTATGAGTAAACTTTAAACAATGTACCACTCCAGAGCCATTGGGTTGGATATATTGTGAAGTACTGCTGGTGTTACTGTAGACTTTTTTTTGTTTGTTTTGATCCAACTAACATTGGTTCTAAAGCTTTTATTTTTATAAAGCTTTCCAGTTATAAACTTAATACAAAAGCCCACTACTCAGTTCTGGGTTTTTTTGTTTGTTTTGTTATGGTTTATTTATTTTTGGTATCTATGTAAATGGTTGTTATTTTCATTACTATATTTTGAATTTTTATTGAGTAAACAACAGTTACTATAGGTAAGAATTTCTGAGTCTTCATTCTTAATAAATTGGAGTAAATACTAAGTGAAAGAAGGAAGGTCTATATGTTAACTGAGGGGATATAGCAATATGCATAAAATAGAGCTATAAATTCATCCCTCCAAAGGGTATAATGTCACAAACCAAGATTTTTGGATCAACAAAATAACCTATCACAGGAGGTGGGTTTTTCTGTCAAATGACCATTTAAAGCAATTGAGGATCTTTTTATTTCAGGCAGTAGGCAGGTCAACATTCTTTATCGCAGTTGGTATGCAAATACTATCAGAATTAGCTTCTCTTACCAAAAACAAAAAGGAGGGGAAAAAAAAAATTCAGAAAGCTTCTAAAACAGCACTTAAGAATTTATCTATCATGCAGTTCTTGTGTCATGAGGAAATTACAATAGGTAAATTGAAACATTGTTTAGCATGAGATAAAACTGTTGAAATAAACAACTCTGCTTATTTATTAGCGCAGGAAAGGAGCGTGAAAATGAAATTTGCTATCACCCGTTTCGGATGACTCCATACCTTATCAAAGTGCAAGATCCAGAAATAGCAGAGGACCAACTTTGCTGTGTGTTGCTTGCAGAAAAAGTGCATTCTGGTTATGAAGGTAATTCTTTGAATACACAAGGATTAGTGTGGTTTAAATAAAAACTGTTCTGTGTTCTGATACCGGAATTTCCATGTGGTGTCTCAACTGAACTTCAGCCTAAAAAAGCTGGCTGTCAGTGGTCTCAAGTTTTATCGAAGTGAAAGCATGAAAGCTAATCGTTTCTGTTCTCTGCCCTTACTGAGAGATTGTGAGATAGCAACCTGCATTCCTATATGCTTTTAGACTACAGTTAGTATTTAATAGAAGCATGCATCTTGAAGTATTTTATACAAAATTCCCATTTGTTAATCTGCTTTTATTTTTCTCTCAGCACCCAGAATTCCTCCTGACAAAAGAATTTTTACAACTACGCACACACCGACTTGTTTGTTCCAGGATGTAGACGAAAGGTAACTTAGAAGAAGATACTGTTATTTCGATGTACTGATAAGCAAGCTTTCCAGTATTTTCGCAGTTATTTTCAGGATTAATTTTTTTATCCCCATACAGACATCTTTATTTATGTGGCTGCTGAAGAGTGTTTAACTCTAGAAGTACATTCTCCATTTTTCACTAAGTGTGAAAATACGTTACACTGTGGTATTTAAGTGGAAAACTATTTGCCTGCTATCTAGCTCTTCCATATTCCTGGGCATAAATGCAATGAATGAAACTCATGGTCAGGAAAATTCCAGTGCTAACAGTCATCTAACACTCTGTGCTCTATGTGCTAACAATCTCTCTTAAGGAGAGGCTTGTGAGGACCTGAGTCTGTTTTAGCAATGGGCACAAATTAGAAAACAGGCAATTTCACTTGAATATAAGGGAAAACTTCCCTGTGAGGATGCTGGAGCCTTGGAACAGGCTGCCCAGAGAAGCTGTGGAGTGTCCTTCTCTGCGAGATTGAGAACCTGCCTAGACGTTGTGATCCTGGGCAACCTGCTTGGGGTGACCCTTCTTTAGGAGTGGAGGTTGGACTAGATGATCTCCAGAAGTTCTTTCCAATCCCCACCTTCTATGTTTCTGTGATTACCTGTATAAGAGTTTTAGTTTTGTGGATTTAAGTTTAGAATTAATAATAAATATGCTGCTGTCACTTTCTGCTGGCCCAGATACAGCAAGGGATGTTTCCATTCAAACTACACACTTCATAGTTCTTGCTGTTGTTGTCTGTGTACAAAAGCTGGTCAGATTCTACTGGATGAAGACTTTGCATTGATTTGCCAGTCGTGGAAGTTGATTGGATGAAGTATTTACATTTTATAGTGAAAACAAATAATGCTTCCTGTGCTCCTAAGGCATATATAGAGGCTCAGAAACTAACACATTAATCCTGTCTTCTGGAATGCTTTTGCCTGGGGCATTACAAAGGATGTTTAGGTGATGGAAATGTGAGGTCTGTGAAAAGAACAGGAGATACTTTTTCAGAGTTAGAAGCCTATCTGGCTCAGGAGACAGTCACAACAAGCTTTTAAGGACAGGGATGCAGTTTGGAATATTGTGTTTTGCAGTGCTTGGAAAACTTGATTTGATGAGAGAATTCACTTATTCTCATGTTGAAGACCCAGCCAACCTTTTCCCTTTCCTGCTTTTTCTCTTGCTTGTTTTACTTGGTTTTTTTTTTTTGTTTTTTTCTTCATGATGGTTTCTGATTATGTTCTACATGGTGTTTTTTTTTCTTTAAATATGCTTAGTGACAACTAAGTTGGCTATGTAGTAGCATCTGACTGCTGAGATTATTGTTTTTAAGCGTTTTAAGAACGCTAACATTTTATTGGTAGATCTAGATGGCGACGTTAACTTTCAGACAGAGTAGCATTACAATGGCCAATTCTGGTTTTCGGTAGCAATCTTTCTGAAGAGGTAATGCTGTTCTTGGCGAAATCTTTAACTGCAGAAGAGAGAGAAGGGAAAGGAGGTTATTGGGAAGGATGGCTAAGTTGTAGTCTATAAGGTAAAAAAGTTACCATTTGACTTTTGAGACAGTTGCCTGTAGAGAGGTCAGGCACATCAGCACACATGGTTTTTATTGAATGAGAATATCAAAAGGTACCTATTGTAGATGGCTTTAGAAGGTAACAGTAGCTGATCAGTGAGGATACCTTTGGACTCCAAGGTACAGCTATTTTTGTCTAACCTACACAGACATCATGGCTTAGTATGAAGGTTTCCTGCAGGACAGGAGACAGCATAAAGCTGAGAAACTGGTTTTCCATTGTATGATTTACACAGTCTCTCTAAAGAGGTTAAGCTGACAAAAGAATTGTTTAGTTCAGTATAGCTCTGCCCCTTCTTGGATGTTTCTCTCTCCATCATTCCCACACTTGCTCCAAGCCAGTTTTGCAGGGTGGGTTCGTGTGTTCAAATATGCTGATGGCACAGTGTAAATCCTTCCTTTCTCTATGCACCTCCAGTTCATTTGTTTCTGGTACACAACACAAATGGCAAGATCACTGAATGAAGAGCTTTGCCCTTGGTGTTGGGCTTAAGTGGAGTGAGTCGAGTAAATCCCTTCTCTGTGAACTACTATGGAAATTTCTTTCCTGTTAGTCTAGTGTTACCCCTTATTTCCACATACCATTTTTGAACATTCACCGTGAGGGTTGATTAAATCTTGGCCTGATATTTAGGACTTTGCTTCATTTATTTCTGTTCTTGTGATCTGTGTAGTTGATTTTGCTTTTCATTGTTTAACTCCTGAGAGCATTGGCAAACAGATAAATATTTACCAAGATATGCATATGCAGTTTTATTATTCTTAAGCTCTCCAGGGTTAGGTAGAATGCACAAAACAGTAGTTTTTTAGAGAAAGTAGAGTGTAAGATTTTAAAGTATACAACTGAACACCTGCTGTAAAGTGAAAATTGCTCATAATATAATGCTGAAACTGTTGCCTGACTTGCATAAAATAAAGTTAATTCTGCAATCAGTATGCATTCATGGGTTGGAAAAACGGCTTATTTGTCCTAACTCTGCAAGTGAATCTCTGCATAGAGTATGTTGAGTAAAAGTAAATATTTTCCTGACATTAAATAGTTCATTCTTGTATGTCTTTGAAATGTAGATACCTGATGTCTGTGATGGGTGTAAGGAGTTCTATAAGGTTCAGAGTGGACTGATCTTTTTAAATGATCTTAAAGAAGTTTCCTATTTAACTTGTTATTCATGTTGTTTTGACATTTCAAATGTCATTCTATAAAACAAACTGAACTTGCTGCCTCTTCTCATCAGCCATCTTTATGGCATATGTGCATTTGCACTCATAAAATGAGTTTGTTCAATTTCTAAATTGTTTGGAGCTATTCATTATGAGGAAGCATAACGATGCTGAAGTACTGCCTCTAGTAGATAGTAAAATAAGTATTCTGTAATGCAGCATTATACCATCATAAAAATTATGGTTGGAAGGGACTGCTGAAGGTCTTTGTTCCCTCTTTTTGCTTAAAATTCAATTGTTGCCCAGCTCCAGGTCAAGTCAGCTGTGACCTTACCTTTGTAATGCTTGAAAATCCCCAAGGACAGAGATTATGCAATCTTTGTAAGCAACTGTTCATGTATTGCACTACTGTTAAAAACATTTTTCCTAACATCTAGCATAAGCTTTTCAAACTGCATTTTGGGGCCATTCCCCATAGTTTTTGTTTGGCACTACCATGAAGATGTAATTCCATCTTTGTACTTTCTCTAATAGTTGTGGGAAGCTCTTGGATCATCCTTTAGCTTCATGGGAAGAGGTGAGCCCAGCTCATTCTCTACTCATTGATGTTGCATCCTAGATCTTTTACACTTCCAGAGATCTTCGTATTAGTATAAAAATGTGTAGGGATTTTTTTTTTTTTTTGCGTATAGGTGACTGAACTTGCATCGTTCTTTATGACTAGATTAATAAGTAGCAGTTTAAAATTCGATCCCTTTTAAGGTGCTCTGTTGCAGCACAAATGAAGGTAGAGCTTGCCAGGTTTTCATGAAGCATGTGGCAAAGAACAGGAACAGTGCCAAACAAAAACCCAGGATTGTTTTTTCTACTACTTAGAACATCCTTCAGTGAAGCCCCTAACTGAAGTCATTCAGAGTTGATTGATATTTTAAACTCTTGTATCAGCATAACTTTGTTTTGTGCTTTGAGCTTGGCAGAGTTTTTAAATGTCAGTATGCCAAAGTTATATTACTTGGTATGAGTCTCATGCAAGTTTCAGTTGTGTAAGTTTTGCTCTTCATCCACAAGCTTTTAAGACTCATTATTTAACTCATTGCTTCAATAAGAAGGCATTAGTTGCTATACTTTTTTTTTTCCCCTGAATATCTTGGCACTTTACCAGAAGGAACATGCTTAATGTTTTAGGGAACTGTTTTAATTCTACTGGGTTATTGGAAGTGCAATGTTGAAGACACTTATCCTATAATGCTTTTTGAGTTTCAACACAACACAGATTCTGTCTGTGGTGCACTATGGTTTAAATTCTTCACTAGTGCTGTTCTGATACTTGAGTGTCTACTCCTGGGCCTCTGTCAGTGAGTGGGGCTGGGGGAGGGTTATTCAGCACTTTGAGTTGACTTGCTAGTGTCTGGCAACTTCTACATCACTGGATAGGATTGAATTCATGCCTTTTCTTTTCCCCCCTCCTCCCAAGCATATTTTTGGCTGTTGGCCTTTAGGATGAGGGTGCAAACTGACATTTGTGAACTTTCACTCTGTCTCCTTAATGCTTTAAGTGACCAGTGAAAACTATCTCATCACATAAATTAGTTACATCTTTAGAAGTCATCATAGATAATAATGCAGGAATTTGGTAATGTTAATTTTAATTCTGTAATTAATAACCTTGCTTCCTTGCAGCTCCTTTATGAGTTGAACTCTTAACCTAACCTTCCTGTGAGAGAGTTCTTCTTGAGTCCTAGTTAACTAGACTGTTGCTAGTTCAGCTATAGTAATCCTGTGATCCCTAGGCTTGGCTTGTAGCCCATAGATTGGAAGACTATTTGCCTTCATGATAGTTTTACAAGATTAAATCTTATTAATGCTATTTTTAAATTAGGGTAAGTATCCTCTAGAGCTGGGCAGCACAGAAAAAGCCTGCTGTAGCAGACTCCTTTATTTGGTTTGATGACATAGTTTTGTAAAGCTACTAAAAAAAACCCCAAACACACAAAACCCCCCTTGCTTAAAGTAGTGCTGCTGTTAAGTTAGGACTATTTCCCTGAGTTTTAACATAAAATTATTAACTCTCCTTACAGAAAAAAAAGAGGGGGGAAAAAAAACCCCAAGCAACTTAAAGTGGATATATTTCAAAGATTAAATAGGTATTTATTCCACTTTATTTATCTTTGTTTTTCTTTTTCCAGGGCAGTACCTCTGTTGGGATACCTACCTCAGGACTTAATAGGAACACCAGTTTTGGTGCATCTCCACCCAAATGACAGACCCTTAATGCTAGCAATTCACAAAAAAAGTATGTGATCTTTTTCCTGAGAAGTTAATGATGACTATGGAGATCTCAGGAAGATGGTCTTTGTTTTTCTGTTAAAAAAGTGATGCAGAGGTGGATGTTAATTGTGACTGAATTTTTCTGCAAGTAAATACTAAATCATTTACAATTAGATTCTTAATGCAAATAGTAGAAAATGAGAAATCACTTAGTTTTGTGATTAGTATGAAATGTCTGCTGTAAACGGATTGTAAATGAATATTCTATATATAACATTTTCTTGAGAATGCAATGATAGAAGTTGTCATACTGTAAATTGTAGTCTTATTTATAAGAGAAGAAAATAAACATTTTGGTAATGTTTGTTTATTGAACTGAAAATGTAAAACTTTCTTCAGCCTTCTTTAGCTTGTTGAAGGTTATTTTTTTTTTCACATGGTCCAGTAAATTATGAACATCTGCTTATTCTGGTAGTCTAACATTTCTAAATGTATAAACATATCTAATAATTGTTCCTTCAAATATTGCTTTCCTCCTTTTGCAATTCATTGTAAAATGTTCAGTCATTAACTGCAAAGAGTAATCTGAAATCTCTTTTTGAATCACTCATTACAGTACTTCAGTATGGAGGGCAGCCTTTTGACTATTCGCCTATCAGGTTTTGCACCAGGAATGGAGATTATATAACAATGGACACTAGCTGGTCCAGTTTCATCAACCCTTGGAGTCGAAAAGTTTCATTTATTATTGGAAGACATAAAGTTAGAACGTAAGTCAATAAACTGGGGACTTAACTTTTTTTTTTTTAATTTATTTTTATATTTCTTCACCTTGGGTTTACATAGTGATCCTTGAGAAAGACATACGGGGTTTTCAGGGAGGAAGTATACCCCACACTTCCTTTTTTAAATTTGGGGGTTTGTTATTTGAAGTCCTTCAAAGTCTGCTAACGCTGACAAGAATTGCATCAGAAGGAAGTTGGGCTCAGAGTATGGGTATGTAAGGGTATGTATTTTATCAGATTCAAAGGTTGTGAAGGCAATAGAATAAACAGATTCTGATTATGTAGATGGTAAGTCGAAGTTGTGGTGTCTCTGTGGTTGAAATACTTGCCTTTTAATGAGCTGGGATATGTTTGGTTTATGCAGGGGTCCCTTAAATGAAGATGTCTTTGCCGCTCCCAACTATACAGAAGATAGAATCCTTCATCCCAGTGTTCAGGAGATTACTGAGCAAATATACCGGCTGTTATTGCAGGTACAACACGTGCTTTAGTGTTATCCTTTTCATTTCCCACAGGAGAAGAGGCTTATTCTTTGTTTAGCTGTCTACTACTGTACTGGAATTTCTGTCTACAATCCTGGAAATTACTTTCATTCATGGTTGCCAGACAAGACTTACTGAAGTATGTTAAAGCTCCTGTCAGTATTTTAAGGACTTCATATGGCTGTGGAATCTTCACAAAAACCCCAACAAATCTAAAATCAAACCTTTTCTCTGACAGAAATTACTGATAATAATTTCAGTTTTGTTTAAAGCTGGCTTGCTGAGATGTGTGTGTGTATATATATATTTTGTTGTTAACAGCCTGTACACAACAGTGGATCCAGTGGCTATGGAAGTCTAGGTAGCAATGGTTCACATGAGCACTTAATGAGTGTGGCATCCTCCAGTGACAGCACAGGAAATAATAATGAAGATGCTCATAAGGACAAACCAGTAGGTTTCCTTTCTATTATTTAAGTATATGTCACAAAACAAATTAATAAGTGGATTTTTTTACTTTTAGAAAACTGTCATATGAGGGATGGAAGAAAGTGTAAAGAAGAAGTCATCTTTCTTTTTTTGTTTAACATGGGGAAAAAAAACTCTGCCTAGGGGAGTAAACATTTCTGATGTAGATGAAATCTCAGTGTACTGAAGCACAGTTACAGGCGTGAAGTCAATGCATATAAAGAATTTAAACCTGTATAGTGTGTTAACTTCAGTCTGTTATATGTGGTATGTTGGAGAAAATCAGAAGTGTTTTCTTGGGAGAAGAAAGTCTCTAATTACTGTTGTCCCAAATAAAACTAAGAAGGTAAAATGCATGCAGCACTACCTGCATAACCAAGTGATAACTTGACTTTGATCACTTTTTGTATTGCAAAAATGCAGTATATACCACGGAAAGGAATAAAACACAATTTTACTTCTAAAAATTCTTTTCAGCTTAAACTTTTATCCTATGTTGGATCATTGCTACATCCAGTTGATAGCAATATGTAACTTTTTAAATTCCATAAAGTGCGTAAATTCCAAAAAGTGCAGCCTTAAATTTGTGCCTGTGCTTAACAGAACTATTACATAGGCAACATAAGTCAGATGAACAGCAGTGTACTCAGTGTGGATCCAGGCAAAGGAACTGCACCTTTAACATCTCTAGTTGTTTTGGCTTTCCTACTGTACTTCTCAAATTTGTTGTAGCTCACTGAGTTGCTTTTAGTTTTGAAAGGCAAAATTTTTCCTTAACTTAACTTCCTTAACTTAACTTCCTTGCTTGTAGGCAAATTATCTCAAATTTGGTTGTTGCTGCTCTGATCAGGTGTGGCAGACTGCTGCACTTGCCAAGGTGCTCACTTTAAGTATGTGTCATATGCAGGTGAAATCTATGGGTGTTTTTTTTAACAGACAATTTATCACATTTCAGAGCTATGCAGAAGAGTAATGTTTAAGGAAATCTTGGTCCTGTGGGAAATGGATGCCTGTCTTTCATGATTTCCATAAATAGTGAAGACTCATAGTCTAGAACATCCTATCAGCACTTGGTTAAACTTTCTCAATCTTAGCAGCAACATTTTGTTTACCAAGTGATAGTATTTTGTTTTTCTGAAGTAATTTTTGTAACATATCTTTGTATTTTCCTATCCAAGTTGTTCAGCCATGTTAAACAAACTGCAGAGTAATTGTTTACAAAGAACATACTTTAAATTTCTTCCTTTTGCAATTACCAAAATTCTTATGCTTCACAATAAAATTCTGCACATCAGGATTTTTCCTATGTTCAGACTAATTGTAAAATGGAGTTAGTTAAGATTAGATTCAGTCTACTGAGCACTCAATATGCATGATGTTTTATGTCACAGTTTTGTCTTTTTTTCATTGACCTGCTTTCAGGAGGTTCGTCAAGATGTCTGTAAGGCAAAAAATAAAGGACAGCGTATTTTCACTGACAATAAAGCAAAGCTGGAACACAAGAGAGAGCCTTTTGCAGGTAAGACATTAGCTATTTGATTGTGTTAATCTATTTCACTCATATAATATGACAGTAGGATTTTTTCAAGTTGAGTTCTAATCAATGCATAATGATTATGCATAAAGTGTTTTCATCAATTAAAATAATATTTTCTGGAGTCTCCACTGTATTCAGGAAAATACTGTTTAGCTATATCTGAACTGATAATGGTATAACACATAGTTAAAGCATGTCCTAAAGCTGCTGTTTTGAAATACTTGAATTGTCGCTCATGTTTTCATACAAGTCAAACATCTTTTCTGTCAAGCGGAGGAAAATGTTGTGGATGTTGTCTGTCTTGTTTGCATTGTAACCTCAGGAATTCTTAAATTGTGCTAAGGAGATTTGAATTCTGTGTACATTAATAGATTATTTCTCTAATAATTTGCTTTAATTTGTGGGCATTATAGTTGTCCTCATACTGTGTTTCAACTCGAATAATATCTATTCTCTTTGAACCCATGTGCATGAACCTAACGTCCAAGAATCCGTAATGACAACAAAATATTTGCACAGTGTTCATCTGTTAGTGTGTTAACCTCTTTACTTGCTTTACAGTGATTAGCAGCATCATCTCTTTTCACAGAAAAACAAAGTGGTCCTGGTGGTCAGGTGAAAGATGTAGTGGGAAAGGATTCTACAGTAACAACTGCTCCTAAAAATGTGGCTACTGAAGAGTTGGCTTGGAAAGAACAACCTGTGTATTCTTATCAACAGATTAGCTGTTTGGACAGTGTCATCAGGTAAGAAACCAGTGTGTAAACTACACTTGACTTCTAGACTTAAGACAATATCTAATATTGTTAAATCATTCTGTTTTAGGTACTTGGAGAGCTGTAGTGTGCCTGGCACAGCAAAAAGAAAATGTGAACCTTCATCAAGTGTTGCATCACTTGATTCTGAAGCTCATGAACAAAAACCAGCTGATAGTGCTGTACAGTCTTTGGGAGGTATCTGCATCACAGCTTTTTCTTGGTTGTTTTTTTTTGTTTGTCAGCAGACAATTGAATGCCGTTTCTTTGCAGAATAATGACCCGTGTAGTTTAGACGTGACCTCATAGCCATTTTCTTAGTGTTACATGTTGATCTAACTTTTGAGAATCTTTCCTACAATCAAAATATTGAGTATGTGACTGAGTATGTGGATTGTGGATGCAATTAGCATATTTAAACTGTACAAAATAAAGATTTAGAGTTTTAGGATTTGAATCATTGTCAAATATAAAAACTTTGTTTCACAACTGGGACTTGGAAGAACAACCAGCTGAAGAACTTGCAGCAAATTGATTATAACAAAAATATATATGCTACACTTCTGTTTCTTCTTTGTGGATATTAAAAAATCCAGGAACAACAGAGGGTAAAATGCAACATCAGACTGCTCTGTGTGTGAGGCACAAGAACACATTTTGATGTCCAGCCATGAAAACAAAAGATGGGGATTACTGTTTTAAAAGTCTGCTGTAGGCAAAAGCATTAGCTTTTTTGTTACCTGTTAAGTACAGCTTTGATACAGTCCCTGTCTGGCTGGGGAGCTCAAGTGGAGAATGTGGCTGTTTCATTAGTACTGGAATTGTGAGACTGGTGAAGAGCTATACACAAAGGAGATGCTTCTTCTTTCAACCTTATCCTATGAAGGGGAATTGTCTAGAGCAGCTCCTCAAAAATTGGTCTTGGGAATTATCTTGTATCTTTCATTTTGATAGGCTTCAAAACCAAGTTCTAATGAAGCTTCTAGAATCAAATTGAAAGGTATTGGTATACATAGAAATAGTGTCCTGTAGAAGGAATTGAAATGCTTTAAGAGCTGGAGAAAAAGAAATGATGTAACTAGTGTCGTGTAATCAGGAGCACAATTTCTGCTGCCGTTTAGAGTCTGTGTAGTTCTGGTTCAGAGATGATGATGTGGGTTTGTTAGCTCTTTGGTGCACTGACTGAGAATGACAAAGCTACCACCATGCTCCAGTCAGCAAAAATACAGACTTTAGGTCTTAACTATGTCAAGTGTTCCTAACAGAGGAGGAAAGCTTTTACTGCTGGTTTATGAGGCACTGGTATGACCTCTGCTGGATTATTGTGTATAGCTTTCAGGTTAGATAACTGAAATAGGTGGATGCTTGGAGGAAAGCTGTTAGGATAACCACGGAGATAAGCATACAACTATATGGGAGCTGTGTGTGACTTCATCTTAGGCTGAAAAAGGATAGAAACTTTCTTCCAAAGCTGTGACATAAGAGAGTGAAAATCAGGAAAGGGCAAAAAGTCTTTCCTTGAAAAGATTCAGTTAGGCTGTATGTGACAGTATCAAGGATTGGATGCAATTGCTCAAGAGTCATTCTTGGTGGAATGCATAGTGTTCATTTTGTGTCTTACAAAGCACAGTTTAGCCTTTATTCTTTTGCAGCCCTAGTAGCATATAATTTGCATTTGCTTTTGTTTATGATCAGTAAGCTACAACTTTTTTTTTCAATAGATCCTGCTGTGTTGAAGGCATCTGGTAAATCAAATGGTCCCCCTGTGGTTGGTGCTCACTTAACATCTTTGGCTTTACCTGGCAAGCCTGAAAGTGTTGTCTCTCTCACAAGTCAGTGCAGCTACAGTAGCACCATTGTTCATGTTGGAGACAAAAAACCACAACCTGAATTAGGTATGTTTTTTTGCTAATAAATTTTCTCCAAAATGACAGTCACTGGCAAGTTTAAATTTCATGTGTGAACAGCTTGTGACTTACTTTCTTACAGCTAAAAGGTTCCTGTGGAAATGGCATAAATAGGGACTGAATTTATATTGTAAAATTATTGCAGAATTGTAGTAGCTTAAAAATTAATATACAGAGCTTTTTTCCTTCTTTTTTTTTTTCTTCATCTTATTTTTTTCCCTGTTACTTTAGAAATGATAGAAGATGGTCCAAGTGGAGCAGAAATCTTAGATGGCCAACTTCTTGCCCCTCCATCCACCTCAGCACATGTAAATCAAGAAAAGGAGCCGTTTAAGAAACTGGGGCTTACAAAGGAAGTCCTTGCAGTGCATACACAAAAAGAGGAGCAGAGCTTTTTGAATAAGTTTAAAGAAATCAAGAAATTCAATATTTTTCAGTCCCACTGCAATCACTACTTACAAGATAAACCCAAAGGACGGCCCGGTGAACGTGGTATGGCAATAGTTTTCATGATAAAACTTGTGTGTATATAGGAAATAAATCCTGCTAAGACAGCATTTCCAATTTTAGCTGTATTGTGGGGCCTCTATGAGTAGTGATAATTGCATGCTATTTTTGAAGTCCATAGAAAAAATTCTTTTTAATAAGTCTTGAAGACTGAGAGTGGAATATAGCATTAAATATGAGAGCTCACATTTTGGTAACTAATGTTCTGATTTTTTTAATCTATGCACTGTATTATTACTGCCCTACATTTACTTCCAAGGGACAAACACCATTCTTTAGCATGTTTGCTTTGCTGTATCTATGCTTGCTTTTTCTTGTGTCTTTCCAGCTGTCTCTTCTTGAGGTTCATGGGTTTGGTTTGTTTTCAGCCCTTCTGCTTTACATCCAGTTTCCGCCATTCCATTATTGTGTAATTAGTGAAACAATCTGATAATTTAAAGGTAACCAAACAATTATTAAATGTGATCAGTGGAATGGAAATGGGATGGACTAGCCATAATAATGAGATTTTTTTGTTTGTTAGGACAAGGAGCTCCAGATGGCATTTTCAGAAGTGCTTGATACTGATCTGACTTTGTTCCTATTACAGTCCTGACTTGACTTGGAACAGAAGCCAGACACTGCTAAGCATTTTTTTTTTTTTTTCAGATTCTTACCACTTTTTTTTTTTTAATAGTTATGCAGGTGCTTGATTTAGGAAACTTGTTCTGGAACCCCTTTATGTCTTTGAATTCTTTTTATCATTAAACTTTTTAGCTTATCTAAATAAGCTTTAGACAAACGAAAAGTCTGAACAGCTTTTAGTGTTGGAAGATTTTTATTTTTTTGAATGGCTTTCCTCATGTCTGTAGTCAAATGAACTGACAGCCTTCACCTAGGGAAGAGTTGCTTGGTGCACACCTATCCTGAAATAAGACTATAAAGGTTGCATGCTTTTTTTTCTCCTCATGAAATTTTCTTCATGTATACTTTCTCTCCTTCTGCCTTTTTCTTTTTTCCCGCCTTTTCAATTATGGACCTAAATGACCCTAACTCTCTGGAAATGCATTCAGTCATGTCCCATACTGCTTTTATTGTAATTGCTGGAGTAATTAAAGGTTGTCCTGTCTGGGAGACACAGTTCTGCAACCTAGTTCTGTTTGGGTGACACAAACTTGAGCCTGTTTTTATCCATGGCTGCTCTCTTCTCTTCCATGGTGCCAGCATGGTTTTCATTCCCCAGTTAGCTGAACTCTTGTGCTAGAAGTAAAAGTGAATCTGACCCCTTCCATTTGGGTAGACTAGGTCCAGAACTGCAGTTTTGAGCAACTTCTAGAGATTGTAAGGTGAAAGGGATCCATTAGATTGCAAGTAAGATTCTTCCTCATGTTTTGTGCTGTTTTTTATTGCAGGTGGCCGTGGACAAAGAAATGGCACTTCTGGAATGGATCAACCTTGGAAGAAAAGTGGAAAGAACAGGAAATCCAAGCGCATTAAACCACAGGAGTCTTCAGACAGTACAACTTCTGGAACTAAATTCCCCCATCGGTTCCCTCTTCAGGGTTTAAATGCTACTGCTTGGTCACCATCAGACACTTCACAGGCCAGCTATTCAGCGATGTCTTTTCCCACCGTTATGCCTGCATATCCGCTTCCTGTTTTTCCAGCAGCTGGAACTGTGCCACCAGCTCCTGAGACTTCGCTCTCTGGTTTTAATCAGCTGCCAGACTCTGGAAATGCTTGCCCTGTGCAACCATCCCAGTTCTCTGCACCCCTCATGACACCTGTCGTAGCTCTTGTGCTCCCCAACTATGTCTACCCAGAGATGAACAATAACTTACCTCAAACACTTTACCACAACCAAACCAATTTCCCTGCCCATTCCACTTTCCCTTCACAGACAGTATTTCCAACACAGCCTCCATTTGCTACACCCAGCCCTTTTCCACAACAGGCGTTTTTTCCAACACAGCCATTCCACTATAATCCACCAGCAGAAAGTGAAAAGGTTCCTGTCACAGAGACTCGAAATGAGCCGTCCCGTTCCTGCACTCCACAATCATTGGGTCCTCAGGACCAGGCTTCTCCACCTCTGTTCCAGTCAAGGTGCAGTTCTCCGCTGAATCTTCTACAGTTAGAAGAAACCACAAAAACTGCTGAAAGTGGAGCTCCTGTGGGTTTGCACGGAGCTTTAAGTGAGGAAGGAGCCATAGCCAAAATCATGTCAACTGATAACTGTAGTGGAAAGGAATCCATACCAGTAAGTATGCTGGAGGGTTTTTCTCAGTTCATCACATTCTTGAACATATCTGAAGTTGTTAATATGTAGAGGTGCCTGAAATGGTTTCCACCCCCAACCCGTATTCCTCTCTCTGCTACATCATTTTTTGAAGCCTTTTGCTTGTGAGATCCATGTTTGGGTTTGTTGGGTATTTTTTTAATAGGTGGTTATCAATCACTATAATCCCAGGAGATGAACTCATAATTGTAGTTAGCAACTCCAACTTCTGCAGACTGCATTAGAAAAAAAATCCAGTAATTAAAGTAGTCCTAACCTTACAACCTTAAAAAGAAAATTTGTTGCTGTTCTTCTAGGCTTGGAAAGTTACCCTGAAAGAGTGCTTTTCTACTTTTTGTTTCTCTTTTCTTTAAGATATGAATAGAGTCTTGTCATGTATTATTGTCGTCTGTCTTTGAATAACTGTGTAAACATGCTGGAATATAAAATGAAGTGGATTAGTACTAACTGGATATGACTAGTAATGAAAGCAGCTTTGGTTTTGGGGTTTGGTATTTTAATTTGTTTGGGTTTTGTTTTGTTTGTTTGTTTTCTTTCTCCCCATCTCATGACTAGGCTGAATCTCCAATGGACGCTCAAAACAGCGATGCACTCTCCATGTCTAGTGTCCTGCTTGACATTTTACTTCAAGAAGATGCATGTTCTGGCAGTGGTTCAGCTTCTTCAGGTAGTGGTGCGTCTGCAGCTGCCGAGTCTCTGGGGTCTGGATCCAACGGCTGTGGCACGTCAGGGAGCAGAACAGGTAATGCTCTAAGCAATTTGGGGGAGGTGGAGCATGAGGTATTGCAAACACCACTTGATTGTCAAGTGCTATATGCAGAAATCTTTGTCTTTAAACCTCATGGCATGGTTTGTTTATGATGTCTTTGTTTGCATTCTACAACATGAAGTTTTTTGTGTTGTGGTTGATTTATTTCACACACTTTTTAAAATGTGTGTGAAATAACCATTAATATGTAGTTATGATAGAATAATGAGAAAATACTGTGTTCTTTCATGTTTCATTTCAGGTTTTAGTTTAATTATTCTGTTGAAATTTATTAGAGACTTAGCTTGGGAATTTGAGTTTTAAATTATTAATGCAGTTACTTGGGGTGGAAATTCCCTCTTTCAAAAAGTGAAATAAAGGAGTTGTATTTATACCTTCAGTTCTCTTTAATCTTCTTTATTTTCAAAAGCATTCAGATAATGTATGTTTTTGTCAATTTATAACAAAACTTTAAAATTTCTTTTTAAAGGTAGTAGCGAAACTAGTCATACCAGCAAATACTTTGGGAGCATAGATTCCTCAGAAAATCATCATAAAACCAAAATGAAGGCAGAAATGGAAGAAAGTGAGCACTTCATTAAATATGTTCTTCAGGATCCTATATGGCTTTTGATGGCAAACACAGATGACACTGTTATGATGACTTACCAGATACCTTCACGGTAATTCCAATGTCATTGTCCTTCATGAACTGTATATATGTACAAAAGGAAAGATAGATAGATAGATAGATAGATGTGTGTGTCTCAACAGAAATAGATGAGTTTTATTGTTCGGCTTGCTGTCAGGAAGAACTCTTGCAATTTTTTTCTTTTGTATACTACACACTTGCTGGAAGTCCTTGTAGTCTGATTAATAGAACCTGACAATATGCTTAGATCTAATGTAGCATGGGTAATCTATGCTCCCTGGCCATTGTTTGTGAGATGCCAGATAGTGACACACAGCTTTCTTGCCTTACGTTTTTTTCCTGGGTTGTTAACTTCCACATGTATGTTTCTCTCCATAAACGCCCATTGAAATAGGGTAGGGAAGTAGGAGGCTAAGATCATAAGATTTTGAATAGAACAAAACTTCATTTAAAAAAAAAAATCCTGAAGGTATTTAAAAAGCTGTATAGTTGTTGTGGTGTTTAGGGACATGGTTTAGCGGTGACCTGGTTGTGCTGGGTAAATGGTTGGACTTGATGATATTAAAGGTCCCTTCCAATCGAAGTGATTCTATGAGTTTATAACAGCAAGGAGCAGATATAAAGGAGAAGGTGTGTCCAGTCTGCAGAATAAAAAAACCAAAATCTTCTTGTTCATATTTCTCAGGAGCAGTGAATGGTATTTTGAAAGGAATAGAACTTTTCAGTAAAGACAAGTCTTTTGAAAGGGAATGAAAGCAGTCTTTCAGTATATAGAAGCACAGGTATGATAGGGGGGAAAAAATAGAGAACACACTGTAAGTACTTCAGAATTTTTCCCTAGGTTTAAAAATACCATGGCATTCCTCAGTTTTTGTAGCCTGAAGGGTTGGCAACTAGAGGTGGGAATTCCAGTGACTGTAAGGATATCAAGACCTGCCAAAGAGAATCTAGTTGATAAAACCAGGAGTATTAAGGCGACTTAAGCTTACTGTCAGAACATGATGCCCAGGAAGAGAAGTGTAAAGCCAACCTGTTCTTAGGTGCACTGTAAGGACCAGAAATAGTACTAGGTTTCTTGGAACTTGCTTACTATTGCCATCTTTTATAGAGAAATATGTCTTATAAATGTTTGGTGAGTGGCCTTTTTTTGAAATTTCTGAACCTAGGTGGAGTACTGGGAGGGAGAGAACTTTGGCTGCTGAAACAGAGCAGTGTTTTCTAAATCTCTCCCTCCCTTAATCTGTTCTCGATGACTTCTTAAATATATCTCACTAGTTCTGCTTGTGTGCAAGATTTCATGTGTGCATCTAGTGTCTGTTTTGGATTGTCCTCCCAGTGAAGGGGAACTTGGAACCTACTGCTGCAGTAGCAGCAAAGGGAAACGGGAGCTTTTGGTGGTTTCTCACCAGTGGTGCTGCCTGAACTGCTCTAAGAAACTGTCTTCACTGAAAGAATCTGAAAAGATAGTGAGCCAGCAGAGATGCATTAAAAGTTGTCTGCAAATACAAAAAGCTGTTGAAATAACCACACTTCATTTTCTTCTAATACTAGATTTGTAATCTTAACATCCCAGAACAAAAATAGTCTTTAAAAATGTGTTTAACTGTGTAACCTTAAATAGGCATAAAGCCCAGAAATTGTTGAAGCTCAATTTCTAAATACATTTTATTTTAGAGATTTGGAAACTGTTTTAAAAGAAGATAAGCAGAAATTAAAGCAAATGCAGAAACTACAGCCGAAATTTACAGAAGAACAAAAAAGAGAGCTTATTGAAGTTCATCCATGGATCCAGCAAGGTGGACTGCCAAAAACTGTTGCTAATTCTGTAAGTTTAAATGAGTTGGTTACTGTTGCATGTATAACTGTGCTTAAGTTGTTAGCTGACAAAGTTACACTTTTCCATTTCTATTGCTATGAAAGCTTAATTAATTATGCAAGGAAAAAAATTAATTCAAACTCCAATGCAGTGGTTTCTTGCTTGATTTAATTTGTCCTAAGTCTTCTTTCCAATAGGAAAGTTTAAGTAATGGTGATTAGTGTAAAAAATAGTCTTTCACAGGTATCTGTTGAAAATTCTTTATCAACACAGCCAGAAACTTCACTACATGAAAGTCTCTTTTGTGGACAGAAATTTTTGCCTGTGACTTCCTAGAAAGTACAGAATTAACGAGGATACACTGTTCCTTCTTTCTATCAGACTTCACGTGCAGGATCATCTATTGCCTTGATTCCACAAGTGGATTAAAGGCTTGAAAGGCAAGAAAACAAACAAGCAAAGAAAAAACCCCACCAACAGAACCCATGACAAAACATCCCTGCAGTTCTATGTCTATTTTACTTTCATACCTAATTGCATTCTCTCTTCCCTAAGCTTTCCATCACTTGTACCTTTTTTGCACATAAATTGCCAAATGCAGAGACTCCTTATGCATGAGTGTTTTGAAATTTACTGTAACAGAGTTTCAGTGGAATCTTAATCCTGCTGTTAATGTTACTGTGACACTAATTCTATAGCACTCATCTTGTGTAAGTGTACATTTTTTTCTGTCTGCAGTGAGCGTGAACATATTACAGCAGGGTTAGCAATCAGATGGAGGAAAGGGTGATTGAAAGTGCATGTAAAGTGTCAGCATTATAAATAATTGATAATGTAACTGCTTCTAACAGATTTGCTACATGTTATAAAATGATTGTGTGTGGGAGAATTGGAGATTGGAATATACCTGGTGGTTGCAGCACAGGTATAAGGGTTACTTTGAAATCAGGGATCGCATGCAAGAGGACTGTTTGGAAAAGCTTTTTTTTTTCCCTTTAACTATGAATGTTTCTATAATTTTCTTTTTAGGAATGTATTTTTTGTGAGGACAATATACAGAGCAATTTTTATACATCGTATGATGAAGAAATCCATGAAATGGACCTTAATGAAATGATTGAAGAGAGTGGGGAAAACAACTTGGTCTCCTTGAGTCAAGTCAGCGAAGAACAAACATAGCCTTTGAGCCTGTTATTTTAAAAGCTGCTTCAAAACTACAGTGATGATCCACAAAGGTTTAACTCTTGAATCCAGCAAGATGAAACCAGTTCATGAAAACAAATGTGTTTTTCTTGCTCTGGAAGAGTCCTTCGTGAATGAATCTCTTTTTAAATGGTGGCAATCTCTTCCCAGTAAGGACATTGTTGAAGATGGTATAGCTTTTCTTTAAAAAAAAAAAAAAAAAAAAAGACAGACTCCTATTTTGCACTTACATGCCTCAAGTACTTCTTTATGAACTATAGAAACTTTTCATTGATGCCTACTGTTTTTTGTAGAGTGGGTTAATGAGTACTGAAAATCCCCTTACATGTGGTTCTTTAAATCATCTTTTGGCAATGATTCAGTGTATAAATTGTTCTAGCAGTTTTGCTTAGTGGCTCTTCAGCATTGTTCTAATATTTGAAGTGGTTCAGCGTAGTAGAAGAAATAACCTTCAAGCGAATCAATTCTCACTTGCCCTTCTCATACCAGGTGATCCCATCCTCTTTGTTTTTATTTCATGTAGTTTTGAATGTAAGAACCTTTTTGGTCTAAGAGAAATGTGGAACTGATGTTGTAACATGGTCTTGGGTTAAAATACTATGTGAAGGTATGAGACCATACAGAGGAGTACTGACAGCTTTGTAGCCTTCTATTTAAATGGACACTGCAATACTGTGAACTGTTTATTACCTCGAAACATCATTTCTGAGAATTTATACATGACAAATCTTTATGCTTAAAAGATTTGAAAAAATTAAGGCCACAGAGGATGACCATGTGTGCTCCAGTGATGGTTAGACAAAGCTTGGTATAACTTAACCTTTGTTTCTGGTTTGTACTGTCAGGAGGTTGGCCACTAGTTTTTCCTGTGTGGCTAAACAAATGTCAAACCTTGTATGAGACAAGAGGGGATTGGGTGTTTCTTCTCAATTGAAGATAGTTCTTAAAGTGATGTTGAGAACAGCATTGACTTTTTCACTATATTTGAATTGCATAATCTAAAACTTAATGTGGCTGGAATCCGTTGCTGTCAAAGTTTTAATTTTAATGCCTCTGAGATTGTATTGACTTGAATGTGTACTTTCCATTCTTGTGCTGTTTGTGTTGGATGTGGGGAAAGAACAGAAAAGAGCAACTCTGCTATATTGATTAGTTGAAGGACTTTCAGGTGCAGTATTGCCAGATGTCAACCACAAGTTTTGAGATGGAAAAAAAGGAGAAATTCCATTAACTTCATTTGTCTTATATTTTTAATGGAAAGCATTTTCTTTTTTATTAGGATAACATTTCTATTCACTGAAATTTAAGGTTATTTTCATTCTATGAAAGTACTTCTCTTTGTATGCAAAGAGGAAGTCAGGTCTGACACCACCAAAAACATGCAGAAGTGATTGGTATGTGCTCAGTGGAAGAAATAATTTGTGTGAAGTAATTGGTTATTAATTGGACAATGTCTTGAGGAAATTTGTATTGGAGACAGGTTCTGCAGATAGTGTGTGAACTTTTGAAACAAGTAGAATCACAAATTAAAAAATAAACATCTTAAGTGTAGTGTGAAGCACAACCCAGCAAGATCTGGTTCCTGTCTTTAATAGTTAAACAAGGTCAGACTTGAATATCTGTAAATATAAACTGAGTGAGACATATTCAAATGTGGGTGTCCAAGTCTGATGTATTACATGTTGCAATCATAAATGGAGCAGTGCAGCTATACCAACATGTGGAACATATTTCATTTTTACATGTAAACAGAAATAGTTTTAATTGGACCAGGGTTTGGGAAAAATAAAAGCTTTATACAAAGGAGTGCATCATAATCATGCAAATTATTTTCAGGGACTTCTCAAGTACTTCAAACTTCTTTGCTTTTAGCATGCTTTTTTTTAAATATACTTTATTCTGTTTTTTTTTTTTCCTTCAATGACCATCTTGTAACTATAACTTAGCGAAAGGAAGAGAAAAGTATATTTAGAGCATTTTGTGGATGTGCTTACTTACGAACTTAATCTTGCATCCTTAAAGTGTTTGCATTTACAGGGTGGTATTAAAATATTTTCCTGTAACTTTAAATCTACATGCCTCCATTTATAGATAAGATTCTGAAGCTGTAATTTTTCCAAACTGTTGTAAGATGACTTATTTGTGATGACACTTTGTCAACATGTCAACAATGTTTTCTGTACACTGTGCAATATATTTTGGTTTTTGCCACTTGTGACTAATTTTTATGACTTTGCTTTTTAGAAAACTGGTAAATAAAACAGATATATTTTTAGTTGCCTTTTTTTGTTCCTTGAGCCTTCTACTGCAAGGAAGCAAAAAAAAAAATAAGTGTATTGCTAACAGCGTGTGAACTGGTAGTTCAAACTGAAGACCCTGCAAGCTATCAAGTGAGTTGTAGCTTACTGTCCTGAAGTAGAATGTTTGCCAGCTTGTGTGACCTGTAAGTTTAGTGGTCAAATGGAAGTTGAGAAGTTTAGTGGTCAAATGGAAGTTGAGAAGTTTAGTGGTCAAATGGAAGTTGAGAAGTTTAGTGGTCAAATGGAAGTTGAGAAGTTTAGTGGTCAAATGGAAGTTGAGAAGTTTAGTGGTCAAATGGAAGTTGAGAAGTTTAGTGGTCAAATGGAAGTTGAGAAGTTTAGTGGTCAAATGGAAGTTGAGAAGTTTAGTGGTCAAATGGAAGTTGAGAAGTTTAGTGGTCAAATGGAAGTTGAGAAGTTTAGTGGTCAAATGGAAGTTGAGAAGTTTAGTGGTCAAATGGAAGTTGAGAAGTTTAGTGGTCAAATGGAAGTTGAGAAGTTTAGTGGTCAAATGGAAGTTGAGAAGTTTAGTGGTCAAATGGAAGTTGAGAAGTTTAGTGGTCAAATGGAAGTTGAGAAGTTTAGTGGTCAAATGGAAGTTGAGAAGTTTAGTGGTCAAATGGAAGTTGAGAAGTTTAGTGGTCAAATGGAAGTTGAGAAGTTTAGTGGTCAAATGGAAGTTGAGAAGTTTAGTGGTCAAATGGAAGTTGAGAAGTTTAGTGGTCAAGGAGTGGAAGTTTAGTGGTCAAATGGAAGTTGAGAAGTTTAGTGGTCAAATGGAAGTTGAGAAGTTTAGTGGTCAAATGGAAGTTGAGAAGTTTAGTGGTCAAATGGAAGTTGAGAAGTTTAGTGGTCAAATGGAAGTTGAGAAGTTTAGTGGTCAAATGGAAGTTGAGAAGTTTAGTGGTCAAATGGAAGTTGAGAAGTTTAGTGGTCAAATGGAAGTTGAGAAGTTTAGTGGTCAAATGGAAGTTGAGAAGTTTAGTGGTCAAATGGAAGTTGAGAAGTTTAGTGGTCAAATGGAAGTTGAGAAGTTTAGTGGTCAAATGGAAGTTGAGAAGTTTAGTGGTCAAATGGAAGTTGAGAAGTTTAGTGGTCAAATGGAAGTTGAGAAGTTTAGTGGTCAAATGGAAGTTGAGAAGTTTAGTGGTCAAATGGAAGTTGAGAAGTTTAGTGGTCAAATGGAAGTTGAGAAGTTTAGTGGTCAAATGGAAGTTGAGAAGTTTAGTGGTCAAATGGAAGTTGAGAAGTTTAGTGGTCAAATGGAAGTTGAGAAGTTTAGTGGTCAAATGGAAGTTGAGAAGTTTAGTGGTCAAATGGAAGTTGAGAAGTTTAGTGGTCAAATGGAAGTTGAGAAGTTTAGTGGTCAAATGGAAGTTGAGAAGTTTAGTGGTCAAATGGAAGTTGAGAAGTTTAGTGGTCAAATGGAAGTTGAGAAGTTTAGTGGTCAAATGGAAGTTGAGAAGTTTAGTGGTCAAATGGAAGTTGAGAAGTTTAGTGGTCAAATGGAAGTTGAGAAGTTTAGTGGTCAAATGGAAGTTGAGAAGTTTAGTGGTCAAATGGAAGTTGAGAAGTTTAGTGGTCAAATGGAAGTTGAGAAGTTTAGTGGTCAAATGGAAGTTGAGAAGTTTAGTGGTCAAATGGAAGTTGAGAAGTTTAGTGGTCAAATGGAAGTTGAGAAGTTTAGTGGTCAAATGGAAGTTGAGAAGTTTAGTGGTCAAATGGAAGTTGAGAAGTTTAGTGGTCAAATGGAAGTTGAGAAGTTTAGTGGTCAAATGGAAGTTGAGAAGTTTAGTGGTCAAATGGAAGTTGAGAAGTTTAGTGGTCAATGGAAGTTGAGAAGTTTAGTGGTCAAATGGAAGTTGAGAAGTTTAGTGGTCAAATGGAAGTTGAGAAGTTTAGTGGTCAAATGGAAGTTGAGAAGTTTAGTGGTCAAATGGAAGTTGAGAAGTTTAGTGGTCAAATGGAAGTTGAGAAGTTTAGTGGTCAAATGGAAGTTGAGAAGTTTAGTGGTCAAATGGAAGTTGAGAAGTTTAGTGGTCAAATGGAAGTTGAGAAGTTTAGTGGTCAAATGGAAGTTGAGAAGTTTAGTGGTCAAATGGAAGTTGAGAAGTTTAGTGGTCAAATGGAAGTTGAGAAGTTTAGTGGTCAAATGGAAGTTGAGAAGTTTAGTGGTCAAATGGAAGTTGAGAAGTTTAGTGGTCAAATGGAAGTTGAGAAGTTTAGTGGTCAAATGGAAGTTGAGAAGTTTAGTGGTCAAATGGAAGTTGAGAAGTTTAGTGGTCAAATGGAAGTTGAGAAGTTTAGTGGTCAAATGGAAGTTGAGAAGTTTAGTGGTCAAATGGAAGTTGAGAAGTTTAGTGGTCAAATGGAAGTTGAGAAGTTTAGTGGTCAAATGGAAGTTGAGAAGTTTAGTGGTCAAATGGAAGTTGAGAAGTTTAGTGGTCAAATGGAAGTTGAGAAGTTTAGTGGTCAAATGGAAGTTGAGAAGTTTAGTGGTCAAATGGAAGTTGAGAAGTTTAGTGGTCAAATGGAAGTTGAGAAGTTTAGTGGTCAAATGGAAGTTGAGAAGTTTAGTGGTCAAATGGAAGTTGAGAAGTTTAGTGGTCAAATGGAAGTTGAGAAGTTTAGTGGTCAAATGGAAGTTGAGAAGTTTAGTGGTCAAATGGAAGTTGAGAAGTTTAGTGGTCAAATGGAAGTTGAGAAGTTTAGTGGTCAAATGGAAGTTGAGAAGTTTAGTGGTCAAATGGAAGTTGAGAAGTTTAGTGGTCAAATGGAAGTTGAGAAGTTTAGTGGTCAAATGGAAGTTGAGAAGTTTAGTGGTCAAATGGAAGTTGAGAAGTTTAGTGGTCAAATGGAAGTTGAGAAGTTTAGTGGTCAAATGGAAGTTGAGAAGTTTAGTGGTCAAATGGAAGTTGAGAAGTTTAGTGGTCAAATGGAAGTTGAGAAGTTTAGTGGTCAAATGGAAGTTGAGAAGTTTAGTGGTCAAATGGAAGTTGAGAAGTTTAGTGGTCAAATGGAAGTTGAGAAGTTTAGTGGTCAAATGGAAGTTGAGAAGTTTAGTGGTCAAATGGAAGTTGAGAAGTTTAGTGGTCAAATGGAAGTTGAGAAGTTTAGTGGTCAAATGGAAGTTGAGAAGTTTAGTGGTCAAATGGAAGTTGAAGTAGTGTCAAGGAAGTAGAGTTTAGTGGTCAAATGGAAGTTGAGAAGTTTAGTGGTCAAATGGAAGTTGAGAAGTTTAGTGGTCAAATGGAAGTTGAGAAGTTTAGTGGTCAAATGGAAGTTGAGAAGTTTAGTGGTCAAATGGAAGTTGAGAAGTTTAGTGGTCAAATGGAAGTTGAGAAGTTTAGTGGTCAAATGGAAGTTGAGAAGTTTAGTGGTCAAATGGAAGTTGAGAAGTTTAGTGGTCAAATGGAAGTTGAGAAGTTTAGTGGTCAAATGGAAGTTGAGAAGTTTAGTGGTCAAATGGAAGTTGAGAAGTTTAGTGGTCAAATGGAAGTTGAGAAGTTTAGTGGTCAAATGGAAGTTGAGAAGTTTAGTGGTCAAATGGAAGTTGAGAAGTTTAGTGGTCAAATGGAAGTTGAGAAGTTTAGTGGTCAAATGGAAGTTGAGAAGTTTAGTGGTCAAATGGAAGTTGAGAAGTTTAGTGGTCAAATGGAAGTTGAGAAGTTTAGTGGTCAAATGGAAGTTGAGAAGTTTAGTGGTCAAATGGAAGTTGAGAAGTTTAGTGGTCAAATGGAAGTTGAGAAGTTTAGTGGTCAAATGGAAGTTGAGAAGTTTAGTGGTCAAATGGAAGTTGAGAAGTTTAGTGGTCAAATGGAAGTTGAGAAGTTTAGTGGTCAAATGGAAGTTGAGAAGTTTAGTGGTCAAATGGAAGTTGAGAAGTTTAGTGGTCAAATGGAAGTTGAGAAGTTTAGTGGTCAAATGGAAGTTGAGAAGTTTAGTGGTCAAATGGAAGTTGAGAAGTTTAGTGGTCAAATGGAAGTTGAGAAGTTTAGTGGTCAAATGGAAGTTGAGAAGTTTAGTGGTCAAATGGAAGTTGAGAAGTTTAGTGGTCAAATGGAAGTTGAGAAGTTTAGTGGTCAAATGGAAGTTGAGAAGTTTAGTGGTCAAATGGAAGTTGAGAAGTTTAGTGGTCAAATGGAAGTTGAGAAGTTTAGTGGTCAAATGGAAGTTGAGAAGTTTAGTGGTCAAATGGAAGTTGAGAAGTTTAGTGGTCAAATGGAAGTTGAGAAGTTTAGTGGTCAAATGGAAGTTGAGAAGTTTAGTGGTCAAATGGAAGTTGAGAAGTTTAGTGGTCAAATGGAAGTTGAGAAGTTTAGTGGTCAAATGGAAGTTGAGAAGTTTAGTGGTCAAATGGAAGTTGAGAAGTTTAGTGGTCAAATGGAAGTTGAGAAGTTTAGTGGTCAAATGGAAGTTGAGAAGTTTAGTGGTCAAATGGAAGTTGAGAAGTTTAGTGGTCAAATGGAAGTTGAGAAGTTTAGTGGTCAAATGGAAGTTGAGAAGTTTAGTGGTCAAATGGAAGTTGAGAAGTTTAGTGGTCAAATGGAAGTTGAGAAGTTTAGTGGTCAAATGGAAGTTGAGAAGTTTAGTGGTCAAATGGAAGTTGAGAAGTTTAGTGGTCAAATGGAAGTTGAGAAGTTTAGTGGTCAAATGGAAGTTGAGAAGTTTAGTGGTCAAATGGAAGTTGAGAAGTTTAGTGGTCAAATGGAAGTTGAGAAGTTTAGTGGTCAAATGGAAGTTGAGAAGTTTAGTGGTCAAATGGAAGTTGAGAAGTTTAGTGGTCAAATGGAAGTTGAGAAGTTTAGTGGTCAAATGGAAGTTGAGAAGTTTAGTGGTCAAATGGAAGTTGAGAAGTTTAGTGGTCAAATGGAAGTTGAGAAGTTTAGTGGTCAAATGGAAGTTGAGAAGTTTAGTGGTCAAATGGAAGTTGAGAAGTTTAGTGGTCAAATGGAAGTTGAGAAGTTTAGTGGTCAAATGGAAGTTTAGTGTCAAATGGAAGTGAAGTTTAGTGGTCAAATGGAAGTTGAGAAGTTTAGTGGTCAAATGGAAGTTGAGAAGTTTAGTGGTCAAATGGAAGTTGAGAAGTTTAGTGGTCAAATGGAAGTTGAGAAGTTTAGTGGTCAAATGGAAGTTGAGAAGTTTAGTGACTAGTCATTGTGAAAACATGTACAAATTCACTACCTGCAAGAGCTTATGCAGCTGAGTTCTGTGTTCTTCAAAACCACTTGAAGACACATTGTCTGCCCCTTTTGCCATGTTCAGTGTCAGCTGTGGATGCCTTTACTCCTGCAGTCCACTGTGGTTTCATACTGGTAGCATAGAGGTAGAGAATTCCAATTACGCCCTTTGTTTTGTATAGTGATTGTTAGCCTTCTGTTGTGGGGTGTTGTGTCTTCAGAAGATTGCTGAAACTTAGCAGGCTAGTGGGTGTTCTTGATTTATACTCTGTGGAGAAAGTGGGGAGGCTTGAAGATTTCTGTTTTCAATGATGTAGTTAAGTGGGTTTGGGATGCTGCTTTGGATTGCCCCTCCAGTTTAGGAGATACCTGGGTTATAAGACTCTCATTAGGTGTGTTTTTCCCATTGCTCTATTTTTTGAGAGGTTTGTGTTTTGTTGTTGTGTTTTTGTAAAAAGAAAAACCAAAACCACAAAGCACGCACACAAAAAAAAAAACAAAACCAAAGCCAAGACCAAACAAAAAATCCCCAACCAAAAATCCCAAACAAACCAAAAAACAGAACAATGTAGTGTGAACTCTTAAGTTTTGTCATGAGTGACCCAGGTTATTTCTGTGAGATACAAAATCAAGGCATTTCTGTACAGGTCACCACACAAGTGAAGTGCCTTCGCATCAAGGGTAGAACTGTAGTGCTGTGCACTTTCTTGCTGAGGCATGCATTTTAAAGCATGCTTGTTCAGTACATCATCCAAGTCACCTCAAAATCTTCTGAACTGACCCTAAATCCATGAGCAGCAATGTATATGTGAGGTCTGTAAACACTTTTGTCCTAATAGCCCCTTGGTTCCTTGCTTAGCTGAAGGTGCAGAGGAGAGATGTATTGCCTGAGCGGATCAAATGCCATGCAGGTTGTCTGTGTGAATCTGCAGAGAAGGTGTTGTGCTAGCGTTTGCATGTAAGCTTGGATAGTTGATACATAACATGAGGAGAACGGAGGTGCTGCTGCTGCAACAAATTACCAGGTAACGTTTCACAGTTATTTCTATTCCCATCAGCATTTTGCAGTCATAAATGTAATGAGAGTAAAGTTAAATATGGCTTTGGGTATTCATACACTCCGTGATGATGTGCCTTCTGTCAGCACTGGAAGGTTATGACTTGCTTCAGCTGCTGAGCTGTTGGGAGCAGTCTTTGTCAGTTTCTCCCACCTCAGCAGCCCCTAGGCGTCACTGGTGTCTTGTGATTGCATTTGGCAACTTTGACACTTCTTTTCCTTCTGTCCAGCTTTCTGTATTTTGCGGCTATTGAGTTTGTTAGGGCGTTATTTGATGGAAAAGCTGTAGCTTGATTTGTAAATAATGATAAAATTCCCCAATGAAGAGCTGTTGGCCCAGTGGTAGTGAACACAAATAGAAACTTTCTGCTTGGAAGAGAGAAATGAACTACTGAAAAGCATCAAATTTTAGTCCACTTAACAGCTGCCACAGATCTGGAGGAAAAAAATGCTCCCCTTGCTGAGAATTCAGATCTTCGATTGCTCTTTTCTGAGGTAAGGTCTGCTGCTTTTCCCTCCCCTTGTCACTGACTGACTCCCTTTGAACTTTCCTGTGCTTTTTTTGCATAGAGGAAACTTAAACAACAACAAACACCAAAACAAGCCTGGAAACCAGAGAACACAGGAATTCAGTCATGAAAGTGCAGGATAAACTTAGCAAATGCATTTCTCTAGTTGGCTTTACTCCTTAATTTTCCTAGCTACGGGAAACAAGAAGAATCATTAGCAGACTGTGCTTACCTCTGCTCCAATCCAGATGTGTGCTGGGACTGGTGAGGCTCAGTTCTGCTGAGCCCTGGGGAGACAGACTCAGTTCTTCCAACTTTCCAGGTGAGAGCTTCATCTCTAGCATGGGTTGTTCACTGGCATTCATACTAAAGGTTTAATCTGAACCATCTGTCCCTTCTGTCTGCTGTGGTTTGTGGTCCTGCTGACTGCACCTCTCCAATGTGTAAGCATTGGCACTTCTGTTGGGAGCTTGCACACAGCTACTGGGAGTGTGTCAGGATGCAAGCAGATACATAAATTGGGCTCAGTGCTGCTCTTGTGCTGTGTGTTAATAGAGTTCTCTTACCACCCTTAACTTCCCCTCTGAATTTTGAATAATGGCAAATCTGTCTTCCCATAGTGTGGAAAACTATGGGAAACCATTGTATGGTTTTGTTTGTTTTGTGTTGTTTGTGTGGTTCTCCATTTCTAAGTTGGGTAAAACCAGAGGTTTGGGGTTAAAATTGCTTGATTAAGTTGCAGATCCATTTCTTTGTGCTGAGCAATTAGGAGTGGCAAGAGCTACAATGCGGGGCTACTGCTGCTTCTAGAGTCCTAAGATACTTTTGTGCTGCTGCAGGGAAAAAAAAAAACTCCAAGAAATAAAATGACGTCTTGTTATTGTTCTCTTATATCAACAGAACACATGTAATTTGCTATCCTGACCAGTATATTTTAGTGTCGGATAGTATTTAAGTGAACTTTGTTGTATTCTTTTGTTGTGCAATTTAATAACTGACTGCTAGAATTGTTTCTTTTCCTGTTTGGGCTAAATGAGGCTTTAATTCAGAGGGAGGGGAAAATTTAAAAAGGGAAAAAAAGTCTGCATGAAGATGTGAAAACCAGAGTGACCTGAAACCTCTCTGGCTGCAGGATGATCTCTGGGGTGGACATGGAAGGCTCAGTGACAACCCCAGCCCTGGAACTGAGCTCCATTTTCTCTAGGCTGCTTGGTCTGCCTTTGGGTCTTCATACAGAGACTCAGTCACCAGCCTGGGGCCAAAAGCAGCATCTTAAGTATTGCAAGTTGTGCATTTGAAAAACGGTATGTTGTGATATAACACAGAAAGAAGTGATGATATGAAGAATGTGTCAATAGGGAGTTATTTCTAGTGTCTGTAAGCAGTTGTCTTTACCAGCCCCTCATTTTTTGTGTTCTAGACAGCTACTGCCTGCCAATGAATAGTGAAGATGTTGTTCTAGCTGCTTGGTTCAGGGCCAGGAGAGAAGAGAAGGATAGGGAGGAATACCTACTGTCCAGAGATGATGTCTAGGAAGTTGCATACTGCTTCCTACACTCTACCTCCCTGCCCATGCTGAAGGCTGGAAAACTTTTGTTCACTATTGGTTGCCTTGAAATTCTCTTTTGCCTACCCTTCTTTCAGAGACAAGTATTAAAAAAAAAATTAAAAATCTAGAATTGTGTGGACATTCGTAACTGCTGAAATCACATGGCAGTTAAGGAAGTGTAAAGAACTGGGAAATTCTTCTTCCATTGCCCTTATTTATGTGTATACAAAATCATGATTACTGAACTACTTCAAATGGAGGATTCTAAAGTTTTGGATGTGGTCAGGCAGCGTATTTAATATTCTCCTAGTTACCTTGTGCTACATGAGCAGGGTATTTAAATGAGATCAACTATAAAGACCTGATTATAAAAGCACATAATTGTTTTATTTGTCTTAGCAGTCCACCTAAGATTCCTTCCCTGTACATATTCTGCTACTATGAGGTGATGCTTCAGTCTTAAAGAATAGAATTTCCAGAGATTTGTGGCTTGGGTTTTTGAGGAACATCTGTGTAGGGGGGTTGGATTTTGTTTTGCTTGGTTGGTTTTGTTTTGTTTTATTGTTGTTTGGTTGGTGGGTTGTTGTGTTGTGGGTTGTTTTTTTTTTTTCTTTCTTTCTTTTTTCCTGTTTTGGATTGTTGGTTTGTTTGTGTGGAGGAGATTGTGGTTTGGATTTTTCTGCTTTGTTTCTTGTTTTTTGGGTTTTTTTTAATGGTCTGGTAGTCTCCTAGCTAAGAGATGAACAAAAAAAGTCTGTATCCTAATCCATGTAAACCATTTTGTAGTCTGGAATTAATTTCAGAAGAACTACTGATCCAGACTGCAATACTGTAAATGGTTTTACAGATTTCACTGACTGACAGAATTAGTTTGATGAAGTGATACAGGACTGCCGTTGTCACCTCATTTAGTGTTCATAGGCTTGTGAAGTTTATGGTGTTAACTCTTTCTCATTACACTGACGGCAGTGGCTTTACAGGTAGAGTCTTTCTGAATGTATTTAACAGGATCAAAGGGTCCAAATGCTCAGGAAGTTGTTGAACAGTGACATAGTGCCTTCCAAGGGAACAAACTGAAGTAATGCAGAGGAAGTTTGGGATATTTTGGCCACCATAATGTAAATCTTCCATGTGTCTGAAGGAGCCAGCAGTAAATTTGGTACAGGAAGCAATGGGATCAAATGTGTTTTAAGAATGGTCTATAAATGGGGACGATATTAATCACATAGCTAATTTATACAGTCTTAACCTCTTTATTTGTGTATTTCCAAAGAAGACTTCTAGAATTTTCAGACATCAAATTTGCTGCCCATTTGGGAGGGGGGAGTATGAGAGTGTGAAATCTGTTATTGGTTCCAGAGGAGTGTTCCCAGGAGTATGTCTGCAAACAGCCTTCCCCAAACCTCACAGACTTCATCAGCACGCAAAAGCTGATGGCCAAAACTTACATTTAATTACAGCGGTTTCCTCAGAGTATCTACAGCCTTTCAAGTGTGGTGTGTTCCATATCTCTAAGCCTGTTAGATAGGATGGGTTGAACTGTGACACCTGGGCTATATATAGAAGGTGACAGTTTGCTGCCCTGGAAACATTTGGGTTGTTGCACTCTGGTTTGTGATTTTCATGAAAGAATTGGAGGAAGAGCACAGTTCCAAAGGGTACTGCCTCTTCTTTGAAATTGCACAACAGGCCCTTTTTAAAAATAGTTTTATCAAGAGCAAATGACTATTTTATCTTTCTCTGGGTGAGATGTAGTGGTTCCTTGTCAGGGAGAGAATTTGAGAAAGAGATTAAGAAGAATGTCTCTGAGTCATGTGGGTATTTGGATCTTTAGGAACAGTTCAGTTGAATGGAGACAAGGAGCTGTTAAAATACAGACGCAACAGAAGGCAGAGGGTTAAATCTGTGTGCCTCTATGGGCTGTGACCATAAAAATGAGAAAGTTGTCAAAACACAGAAGGCTGGAATTGCCCTGTGTCTAGACAACAAGGAGGGAAACAAAATATTTGAAGAGAAAAGTGATGTTTAAAGCTTTTGGCAAAATAAGCTACAGTTGCGGAACCCAGCCCCACCAAGTTAGTGTGCAACTGGGTCCTCTGCTAAGCTACATTTCCAAACTGTCAGTCTTGGTACAGATCTGAAAGTAAAGGTAACATTTAGAAACCAAGTCAAATCAAAATTATGTGTCCAGACACTTCAGATTTTGGTTTCTCTGAAAAAAATGAAGCCCAAATAAGTAATTGGGTTCCTTAAATCCACCTATGGCTTTATTCAGAGCGATGTATGAAGTATAATTTTGTCTAAACAGTTCATTAAAATATTCTCTAAAAACAAAACCGGTAACTGCAAAACATGTAAAAAATTATACCCTTTTGTTTCAGGGGAAGGCCAGGGGAAGTGGAAGCCCTTCCGCTTCTGAAGGTGCTGCTTTTGTTTCTGGCTGCTCAGATGCCATGGTTACAAGCACTACAGAAAACAAACCAGTGACACCAGGTGGGCCCTCCCACTGTTTTCCAGCAGTCCCCATTTCTCTACCCCTTAGTGGGATTCTAGCAGGCAATGGAACAAGGCTTAATGCTGGTGTGTTTCAGCAAGGGAAAGAACCAGATGTCAAAGTCGTCTCCTTTGGGCCAGAGAGATGAATCCTCCCCACTGTATTGCAGGATTCTGCTACATCTCTAGGGGAAATGTGTTGCGAGCAACAGTTTTGGTTTGGTTTCTCATCAACCAGAAATTAAGGAAAGGTCAAGACAACACCCTTAGCTGAAGGCTTCCCGACAAACTGATAGGTTTCCCCCAAACTAGTTAGTTGGATCCCCAGCTAAATCCCTTGTGCAACCATTTCTGTTTTTATGTGGCAAGGACCTGTGTTACAGTGGACTCAATGTGTTAAATGACTGTGCTGTGACTGTCTGTATCTGCTGTATGTTAAAAGTAACCAACAGCAGGATTGGAGAACTAAAGAGTCCACCTCTTTGTATATACAAGATTTCAAGTTACTTGATGTGCCATCAAATGAATTCAAGGTGGAAGGTAATAGTTGAGAATTCCCTTGGTATAGCCAACACTGCAGGGATCCATTTTCCCAAAGCAGTATTCTTGGAAGCATGCTACTTGGGAGCAAAAGGAGAAGAACAAAAAGCCCACAGCCGAACCCAAGAAAATGCTTGATTGCATGTAACTATTCTTTCCTGATCTACATTTTTTTTTACATGGCACTGATTATATTTGTTTGCATATTTAATTTCCCCTCTGGCCTTTGTCTTTTCCATCTGTTAACTTAACATGCACATAAATTTAATGCCTGCTGAGTCAGAGTGGTCATTCCTAGGCTGACTGAGGAGAACTTGTCTCTGAAGTATTCAGAGGTGGATGGGACTCAACAAACCTGTCTGGGTGGCTAAATAAAACAAAAAGATAGAACATGTGCATCTGTCATTCACCCTAGATACCTCAACACTTACAACTTATGCCGTACCTTAATGCTTCACTCAATATCTGAGTCTCAAAATGTTGAAATCATAGGAGACCCTAGAATGTAAACTTTGAGGAGGGTTTTTTTCCATCTGAATTGGCCAGTTAGGCAATAAAACCCCTGCCTCAAGAGATGTGTGACTAAATCTCCAATAATGTAATTCTGGAGAGAAAACCCGACTGTGTGAATGGAGGGGGGAGTGTCCAGCAGCAGGCTTGGTTCTAGCAAACGGAGAAGCTTTACTTGCTTTGAGTGTACTTGAATCTTATTTGCAATACTAAATAAAGCAGAAGAAACCACTGGCTGCATTCAGCAGCAGTCACTCCTGTGACTGGCAGCAAGAGCCAGGGAAGACCTGACAGTTATGAGAGATGAGGATATGCTCTGCCCCTATAGATTCATTCTCCCTGATGGTTGCAATGAGAGTTCTTCACTGTAGTCCCCTTCCCTTTCTTCTCTGGCAACAGGAAAGTCAGGTTTTTTTCATCAGTTCCTCTGCAGCTTTCATCCCTGCTTTTATCTAAGCTGTAAATGGATTGATTATAACAGCTGTAAATTGCTGTGTAACTTTATGAACTCACAGAATATACAAGCAATTTGTTGGTGAATTCCCTTTTTATTTCCTCTTCTCCTCTTCCCCTGTCAAAAACCCCTGAGATAATACTTCTCCTTTCTTGGTGAAGCCTTGCTGGAACTGTACAAGAGCAAAGTGTTAACTGGTGATTGCTATAATAACTGGTCCATTGATTTACTAGTATTTTTATTGCATCTTTTAAATATTTTTTTTTTAATAAATAAACTTTGAGGTGTTAAGCATGCAGGTAGGTATACCTGCTTGTCAACCCTGGAAATGCAACCAACAGACCAACTACAAAAGGCTGAGAGGTAAGAGACTTTGTGCTGATTTGGGGGTGGTGTTTACTTTTTAAAAAAAATGTTCAGGGAGTAGGTTTCAATTTCACAAATAGAGGAGTGGTGCTTCTGGGAAGGAACAGGGGTGGGACAGACTCCTAAGCACAGAGCATCAGGATCTTGGGTTTTTGCATTGTATTTTGAAGACTCCCTTTGTCACTGACTGGAGTTTTTGAGCCTTGGAACAACACTGGGATTCAGTGTTGGCTGAAAGGATGTGAATCACTTTTCCTGCTTCCTGCAGCCATTGGAAGTGCAGTCTGTCCTACTGAGTCACTGAGTGGCTGAGGCTGGCCCTGCACTGTGGCAGCCAGTATGGTCACTGCTGAGCAGCAGCCAGTGCTGCTGATAACCCACAGCAGCAGCAGCAAAGCAGCTGGCCTGACCCGTTGGCTGCTTGGATGTCCCTGTTGTCTGTGTGACAGTGCTGCTCTGGGCAACTGCTGCTGTGCATACAAACAGGGCATTTAAGGTATGTTGTGAGAATAATAGTGCCCTCTGAGTCCCTCTTTTTAAGAGCTTTGCAAATTATGTGTTGCTTCCTATAAAGCTTTTCAGGAGCCAGAGGACGTCCTGGGTGCTCTGTACATGCATCACAAAGTTCCTGAGGATAGCATTGCTCATTTGTAGATTGCTGTCATGGACTTCATTGAGAACCTGTGTTGGAATAATTAAGGATGTTCTGCTTCAGCAGAGGGGTTAATGAGCAAGAGGCTTGGGGCTGCTGTGAGAGTGGCAGTTACTCAGTGGATTTGCTCCTGAATCCTAGATTTGGGTAAGAAGCTGTGTGTTCCCTCTGCCCTAGGTGGGGTGTTTCAATTACACTTGTCTTCTGACCACTTAATCCTTAATCTGACCACTTTATGCCTTGTGAAGGCTCACATGTGTGTAATATAGTCTCAGACTTCTGATGCTCTGCAGGCATCTGCTGAGGGCCCGTTGAGAGATAAATGAATCTGTGTGTGTTTTGGAAAGCAGCAATGTGTAGGTGACACCTGTGCTGGGGTCAGCCAGGAAGAATGAAGATGTCCTTGTTTGTCTGGTTACAAACACAAATTGCATTTGCGGGCCCAAAGGAGGCAAATTTACTAGAAACCTGTGTGATTCAGGCCTTGGTGAGGCATACAAATGCTGTGAAGAACCTCTTCCAGCCTGGTTGATAATGGAGTTGATGTGTGTATCTTCCAGGCTTTTTGACTCTTTTCTCAGCCTGTGGAACACTGCTTGCAGAAGCTGTTGAATGGTGAGAGTAGGATGCATTTTGTAGTGCCTTCAGTTAGCACGGGCCGCTTCTGGTGAACTTAGTTAAGAGTAGGGAGAATGAAATTCTGTAATTTTTCTAGCATCCTTCTCAACCACAGACGGTACAAGCCCCAGAACACAGTGAGGCTTCCACAGGGGGCTAGGAGAAGCTGAAACCCACTTTGAAACAGATATGAGTGGACATGCAGGCTCCGGGTGATACTACTACTTCTCTTTCCTCTTATGGGAAAACTATTCTAAGGATACATTTAAGTGTGCCTTGTTGGTGGTGGTTTTAAATTAGGCTGCTTTACTGTGTACTGAAATGGTCTAGAAGCTTTGCAAAGTTCAGCTGAGGATGAACAAATCTGGGAAATTCCTGAAGCTATCTGCAAACATGTTTGAAGATGCCCTAGGTCTGCAGTTTTCCGGATGTTAAGAAAACTACTTGCCATGCTTTCAGCCTGTATTTTAGCCTGAGATCAACATAAAAACTAGAAAAACACAAACTGAGTTAATTTTATACTTAAGAAATCTAAAGCCAGAAGGGATCAGCTAATACAATTGCTTGTATGTTGTTTTACTAAGTAGGTTTTGGTTGTAACCAAAGCAACTTGAATTTGCTTCTGGAAAGACACTGACTTACTTGACCTGATGACATGAGGAGAAAGGAAACTCGTGGCACCTTTCAGTGTTTAATGTCAATCTTTTTCCTTTTAATTTCAAACAGCTTGGTCTCACCACCTAGTTCTCGGCATTTAAGGCTCTACTTTATTAGGTTAAAAGGCTTTTTGAACCCATGACACACTCAGCCTGGTAAGTGAGCAATGTAGCATATGTATAACACAATTTAGAGAGTGTAACTAATCAAATCACCCTCAGTCATCATCTTGTTTAACTAAAACAAGCTTTAAACCTCTTGCTGTAAGGTATAGTTTCGTGTTTGAATGTTTTCTGCAGCAGCTTTGATTTTATTTTTTAACTCTCTGAAAATGCAATAGCCCTTGCTGAAAACAATAAGGAAGTGCTAATGTTGTGTAGGGAGCTAAAAATCCCACAGAAGGAGAAAAGCTGGGTTTTTTTGTTTTGTTTTCCCATTTCTTTAAGCCTCTCAGGCTTCTGCATGAGCTAAGCCAAAGTGCACAGTTAAGTGACACTATCCAATTTAGATAACTGTAGACTCAGGAAATACCTGTAAGAAAGGTATAAATGCAACCTGGAATTGGGTATCTGATGCCAGAAAATGAAAATGTGTCCTAGGAAGGATAGGCTTCTGGCTAAGATAGCTGGATTACTGGATTGTTTGTGTCCTGAAGGTTTCCTTGCACTTCCTGCATGACCTTGTTCAAACCACTGTACCCATTTGTGGAGCATGTTACCTATTGAGAGCAATGTGGCAAGTCTCTGGATGCTGGGATTAACCAACATTTATCCCAGCACACTTCTCATAGAAATAAATCCTCCATTTTTGTGACCCATTTCAGCAAGATTCTGCTCATGGTGATAAGAAATGTAAGCTCTGTGTTAGACAGGTATGAGCTATCTGCTTAGCAAGAATTTCCCTCATGGTATCTGTGCATCCCCTCACCCCACTGCTGAGAGTTGGACTGGTTTTATTCATCTGCTTTATTTCTTAACTGGGATAGAGACTGAGACATTGATTTATTTGGAGAGGAAAGCTCTGTAGGGAGCGATGTAATACTTATTAGTGGGAGATAAAGGAAGATGTGAGTTGATTTGGACAATCTCGAAGCTCAATCTTGCTTCTTGGCTAGAGGACTCCAACAAACAACCTGTATGTGTTGCCAAAAGGTTAGGAGAAGGTTTGAACAGAAAGTCCTCCCAGCTGACCTGCTCTAACAAGGAGCAGTTTTCCCCTGCAACAGGTGCGAGTGACTGACATGCAAAGAGAGAGGAAAATGAGCCCTTCTTTCTATTATTCTTCAACTGCATATCAAAAGAGAAGAGCTCTCCTGTTAGTGTGCTGCTCCTCTCTCCTTTTACAAGGCGGTGCACTGTCAGATCAGATAGTCTGTTTGTATTACTTTGGAATGGGAAAAGAATAAAGGACTTGAAAAGGCTTCACCAGTTTTTCATCAGAGCTGCTGGAAACCTTTCTTTCCCCTCACTACCCCTTCCCCAACCCCACCCCCAAAATGCTCACCTCTTCCTGCCTTTGCCAGGGAAGTGTCAGATTTGACACCTTTGCAGTAAGGTACAGAAATGCAAATGGAGAAATACAGCAACACCTAATCAGGGGATGTAAACTTTCTGTGAACCTAATTTGTGGATTAAAAACAAAAAAATAAAAGGCATATTGCTAACACATTTCTAAAATGCTTTTGACACTTCCTTAAGAAGTGATAGTACTGTTGTGACCTGGCTTTTTATTTTCAGCTAATACAGGACTGAGTGCCCAAGAAAAGGCTTGTTATCCCTCTGCTGTGGCTCTTCCTAATCATCCTGGCTTTGGGTTTACAGCTGGCTGGGTTGCTAGGGCCCCAGGCTCTCAGCCCCTCTGCCCCTTTCTTTCTGCAGCAGCAAGGATGGGGTGTGCCCAGGTCTCCAGCCATCATGACAGATGTGTAGAAGCTGTAAGGGCCCACAAGCCTGGGAGGATTACTCAAGGTGTGGATGTGCAACAGCACTACCACCAATATGCACAGGAATGGGAGCATAGTACACAGGGAAGGACAGCTTCAGCTCCAGTTCTCTAGAGCTGATACAGGAACAGTCAAGCCACACATCTGCAACACTGCTTAGCAAAGATGACTCTGTTGATACCCCCCCATCCACTGCTGAACCAAAGGAGGCAATTTTATATTGACTCTTGTCACTGAAGTGTCAGGATTTGCACTTGCTTTCACAGGAGTGTTACAGAAGAGCCCTAACCTGGAGGTCTTTCATCTCATGGAAATTAAGCCAAGCCAAGATGCCTCCAGTGTTCCTGCAGCAGCTGAGGACCTGGCATGGCTGCACCAGCCCTGGACCAACCCTGGATGGCACACTAGAAGACAGCCAGCTCATGCCACAGACAGCTGCACAGCAGTGTTAGGTAAGTGTGCTGTTGTGAGCCAGAGGCTGGGCTGTTATGCTGAGGAAAGGGGGATGTGGCTTTACCTTCCTCTTCAGAGCTCACAGAAAGGGGAATCTTCTAGATGGTTAACTAGGGGGCTCTGCCAGTGTAGCATGGTAATGCAACGTCATGTGTGGTGCTTATGGTCTTGTTCATAGGGATAATGAAGCAGAAGTGGAGACTGAAGTATCAAACACTGTGATACCTGGGGAGTGATTGTGTGTAGCTTTATAAAAATTAATCTGTCTTTGTGCTGGGGCTAGAGGTGCAAGCTCAGTCCCAGAGGGCATCTTGTCTGTAGGGTTGCTACTTTCAGTGCAAGTGTCCCAGGCTCCTCCTTCATTTACACTTCAAAACCTGAACCTCCCTAAACCAGAAAGGTCGCTACAGCAGCTCTCACCTCCTCTGCTCAGCTGGTTTCTGCCCTTCTCTTCCCCACTTAGGAGTTTAGGACAAAAGGGGAGAAGGAGAACCAAATAAACCCAATGGCCATCTTTTGAAGAACACTCGCCTCAGGTACCTTGATGAGAAGTACAAAGGAGAGGTAGTACCAGTATCTTAGTTTCCATTTTTATTATTCCACAGGGTTATTAACAAAAGAAAAGTTACAGGTCTAGTCTCTTGAGAGTTTGGTTGTTTCCCGTGCTTGTTCTGGGCTTGGGAACTTCCATGTATTAACCACCTCCACCATCCTTTTTGTTTTTCTCTTCACAATGACTGCTCTCTGAGAGGTATTAACACAGTATAGGCAACCTGGCATCTCCCAGAAGTAGGAAGAGGGGAGATGTCAAATGTCATATACAAGAGTGCTGAGGGCTCCCCCTAGACACGTTTTGTAATTTGGAAGAATACTTTCCATGTCTATTGCACACTCCAATGAAAATAGTCCCCAAAGCCTCTGTGAAATCATGCTGCAGGACAGGATTTGCCTAGTACTTCTGAAGTTAGGGCTGTATCCATATGAAATACCTTCAGAGGGCAGATCAAGTAGAGTAGGTCTGTGACTGGCATCCAACTAGACCAGCCCAGAAAGCTATGGCCTAAGACCAACCTTACCCCAGTATGACTTTGCTCACTGCAATAACTTCTCGTTTTAAACAAAAGAAACATTTGAATCCCAATACTTGAGCTAACAATGCTTAGTAGAAGAATTAAGTGCTTAATTACCAGCATTGTTTCCACACTATATACATGTTTGTTAATAGTTAACAATAGGGAAGTGTATTTTTAGTTGGTGAGAAGTGCATCCCACTCCACAATACATGCAATCAGTTGTGAATTCAGTTCTGTTTTTTATTTTTAGTCTTTAATAAAATATTTGACACCCTAATATACAAAAAGTCACAATAAACTCAGATGTGCTAAAAGCAAAATGTGCATAAAGCCACTCATTTCTAAAAGGCACCCTGCCACCAATATCTTTTGAACCTTTGACTAATTCCACCACGTTTCTAGTTTTCCTTCACTGAAGGTGCAACTCTAGACTACTGAGTACAGATGCTAACCACACCAACCCCTTTCAGGGATCTTTGCTATCACTAGAACACTTAAAACTGTACATGCAGACCAAACTCAAGCTTCTCATGGAGTTAACCATTACAATTTAAAATGCACAAGGGCTTTTTCTTAGAAGAAAAAGGTAGTGATATTCAGGCCACTTAAAAGGGCCAAGAGAAAGAACAGGGTTATAAAATAACTGCTATGTATCCACCAAAGAGCTTTGCTACTAAAAAACCACCCACTCCCCCCATCCCCAACCTCTCATAAAAACAACCCCTGGAGTTACAAAATGCCACACACGCACGCACATACACACAGATGAAATGTTAAGCCTTAGCTATTAGCCTGTCAGGGTGCGACAGTGTAAGAGTGCCCTGGATGCAGTCCCGAGCACAGGGATGCCAGCCACACAGAGGCTGGTGGTGCCCCATGCTGCTGGCAGGGCCACTGGGGAGCGGGGGTCAGCTGCCGTCCCGCTAGGTAGGTAGCTCTGCGTTGACTCCCGCGCACTGCTCCGTTACCAGGGTCTCCACATGGATTTGGGTAAGCTAGGCGAAGGCAGACTGTGTGTCTGGGAAGAGTCCAGTCCATCGGTGGAGGTCTGGCCCGGCTCAGCCTCCGCCTCATCCGAGTCGGAGCAGGTCTCTTCACTGGGGGAAGGCGAGGGTGCTGAGGCTGGGAGAGCCAGGCATAGGGAGGAGGCCTCGGACACTGAGGCCAGCGTCTCGCTGGTGGGCCAGGGGCCGAGGGTGGGATCAGCCAAAACGTCCGCGATCAAGTCCGGGAAGCTGCCTTCGTTGAGGGGCATGGACTCCAGCAGGTGGTTGAGCAGCTCAGCGGCCGTGGTGGCGTCGATGCCGGGACAGCTGGAGACGAAGGTGTGCACCTCGTGCATGCACTGGATGTAGCCGGCGGCAAAGCGCTCGCTGGCTTCGCGATGCAGTCGCCCGCCCTCTGCGCCGCAGGAGACAGAGAGGGGAGCGGGGTGAGGCGCGGATCGGGCCGGCCTTCCCCCGCCGCCGCCCCGCTGGCACTCACCGAGGGAGCGGCGCTCCAGCACGGCCTGCACCCGCCGCACCGTCAGCTCCAGCACCTCCGCGTTCTCCAGCTTCGCCTGAAACTGACCCGAGGCGCCGCGGCCGTCAGCACGGCCCCGGCCGCCCGCCATCGGCCCGCCCGGCCCCCGCCCCGCCGCCTCACCTCGCTGTCGGCCAGCAGCAGCCGCAGTTCCTGCAGGCTCTCGTTGATCCGCGCCCGGCGCTTCTTCTCCACGAGAGGTTTTCTCGTCTGCGGAGACGACAGCGCCGTCAGCCCGCCGCCCTCCCTCGCTTCCCTTCCTCCCTCGCTTCCCCCCACCGCTATCCCTGCCGCTCACCCTCCTGTCGGCCCTGGCCTCCGTGCCGTCTTCGTCCCCTCGGGGCGAGCGGCCCTTGCTGGGCCGGAAGGAGGGCGCCATGGCGAGACTGGGTAGGTTCACCCAGCGCCTCTCACCTCTAACAGCTCCGCGCCACTCCCCGCCCCGTGCTGCCCTACTTATAGCCTCTTATTTGCATGTCAATGAGCCCATTGGCCGCGACGCGCGGGCAGCTGCCGCAGCGTTGACCGAACGGGCCAATAACAGGCAGGCGCTTTGTCTGCGCTGGGGCGGGGTGTGCGCCTCCAGACTGTGGTTGCCGTCGTCGCCGCACTGCTCGCTGGCATCTGCCTGGCATTGTTGGCCCGGACCCGGTGCAGCCTGCGCTGCCACCTGCGCCTGAAAGGCTCTTCGCTCCCCGGGGCTTGTCACGGCCTAGGCAACAGCGATGAGGCTGGCAGGACACTGGGAAGGGGACGTGCCCTTTGACTGCAGCGCTGGGTTATGTCGGTCACCACAGAAGCCCCCAGACCACGGACCTTCCACTATTTGTGGGCTTTGTGAAACTCGTGTCGGGCTGTGAACGTGTTTGAACAGTTCGTTGGAGCGTGTCCCTGGGGCTGTGGGTGCAGCAACGTCTGGGCATGGCAGAGGCCAGGTTGAGTGCCTAAGCAGGATACCAGCAGGATCTGAATGTGCAACAGCAGGTAGTGGGGCCTGTCTTTGGGTCCTGTCCCCATCTAAATGGGTGGGGAGAGTGTTAAAAGTCTGTGTCTCTTTCGACCAGATGAGGTTTGGGCGTGTGCCCGAGACAACAGGCAGGTTTTGGGCCACACAGCGCTGTGGCTGGTTTTGGACTACATAGCAGAGCTGTGCACCATGGCTGGTTTCAGGCCGTTGTAGCAGGGCTACCTAACACACCATGGCTGTTCTCCAGCAGCTGGCCCGGACGAAGCCATGCAGCCCTTCCCCAGCCCGCGGTGGGGGGGAGGGGGGCGAGAGGGGGGCTGCTTGCCCACCCGGTGGCCGTGGGGAGCTGGGTCCTGAATGCTCGGTGCTGTCCCTGGGGTGCATCGGAGTCCTCTGCCTGCCTTCGGCTGAAAGAGCTGGGCAGGCCAGCTTTGTGCGGGTAACTTGATGCTGATGACAGTTGGCAGCTGCAGTTCCCCCAGCAGACTGAGGCAAATAAAAGCATTAGGGCTCGTCCCCGAGGAGAGCGACAGGTGTTCGCTCCCGCTCCTTTGTTTCCCTCCTTTTATTCTCCTCGCTAATGCATGTCATATTTTTACCGCCCGAGGAAACGGGAGACACATCTCCTGCTGGAATCAGCATTGCCAGTGCAGAGCTGCACGCTTGCTTCTATACGTGTCCAGCACAGCTTCTCTCCCGCTCTTGCATTCTTCTGGTTTATTTCACTGTTCAAAAGCCCAGGAATAACTCTCTGGTTTTGGTGGTGCTGAGGCTTTCCTTGCTGAAAGGACCATCAAGAGCTGGTGCACCCGGCTTTGTTTCTTGTTTTTGATCTGCATTGTTACATTAGAGCCTGTACTGGGACCTGTGCTGTTCAATATTTTTATCAATGACATTGACAGTTGGATCAAATACACCCTCAGCAAGTTTGCAGATGACATAAAGCTGAGTGGTGCTGTCAATATATAGAGAAGGACAGGATGTCATCCAGAGGGACCTAGACAAGCTGGAGAGGTGGGCACAGGTGAACCTCATGAGGTTCAACAAGAGCAAGTGCAGGGTTCTGCACCTGGGCTGGAACAATCCTCACTATCAGTACAGGTTGGGGAATGAGATGATAGGAACCAGCCCTGTGGAAAAGGATTCAGGGGTGCTAGTGGATGAGAAGCTGGACATGAGCATGCAGTGTGTGCTTGCAGCCCAGAAGGCCAATGGCAACCTGGGTTGCATGAAAAGATGTGTGGCTAGCAGATCCAGAGAGGTTATTCTGCCACTTTGCTCTGGTGAGACCTCTGCTAGAGTACTGGGTACAGCTCTGGAACCCTCAATACAGGAAGGACATGAATCTGATGGAGCGGTTCCAGGGGAGGGTCATGAAAATGATCAGAGGGTTGGAGCACCTCTGCTCCAGGACAGGCTGAGAGAGCTGGGGTTGTTCAGCCTGGAGAAGGCTTCTGCAAGACTGAATAGTCACCTGAAGGGGAACTACAAGAAGGATGGAGAGAGACTATTTACAAAGGCCAGTGGTGATAAGACAAGGGGCAATGGCTTCACACTAGAGAAGAGTAGATTTAGATTAGATGTTAGGAACAAGTTCTTACTGTGAGGGGAGGAGGTTGTCCAGGGAGGTAGTTGAGGTCACATCCCTGGAGATAGTCAAGGTGAGGCTCGACAGGGCTCTGGGCAACCTGATCTAGTTGAGGATGCCCTTGCTTACTGTAGAGAGAGTTGGCCCTGACATCCTTCAAAGGTCCTTTCAAACTCAGACTATTCTATGATTCTGTAATTCTATGACTCCATCCTGCCCAGTCCAGCAGGTATTAGCGTGTGCTCTGAGAAAGGCCGGGTTAGCACTTAGCCAGTCACGCTCTTACTTAATGCTGCTTTTCATCTTCAGTGCTCCCTATAAACATCTGTGTCTGCAGTATGTTCATCCATGTCTGATAAAAGAGCAAACTGGGATAGAGATGTTCAGCACTGTCTTCTCCTGGCCACTGCAGAGGTGTGCATCAGAGATAAAGCTAGCACATGTGATCTCTTGGCTGGAGACCTAAGCTCAGACCACTTCGCTTTATGGACAGGAGATTTTATTTCCTAAGGGTGCTTCTGTTATGTTTCTTCATTCTATGGTAAAGCAACAATGCTTGGATTTTGGCAGTTTGCTCTGTAGGTGACATGTTTCCTTGCACCAGGCAGCAGCAAAGTGGGATGTTATGGGCCTAGATGACTAAATCTGTCCTTCCATTTATGCACCCAGTGCTCCATGTAACACAATGTGGAAGCTGGTTCATCCTTTTTATGGGCATCATTAACACAAACTAACCAGAAATACTGTCTAGGCCAGGCCAAGTACATAACATTTTTTTTCTTTAAGCAAGTTAGAGACACCTGTAACTGCATTTTATGGATCGCTTATTAATAGCTAGCCTAAACGGGAAGGAAAGTATGGGTGCCAGCTACAAGTGAGTAATGAGTGTCACAATTTGGAAGGAGCCCTCTTTGTTCTGATCCAAAGCTAGGCACACAAGATCAGCAGATACACGTAAAACCACATGAACACACACACACATTTCTGTAAAATGTGCAGGAGCACAGAGGACGTATGCAATCACATGGCAAAAGATGAACTCCCAGAGTTCATGAGCTTGTTTTGCCTTCAGAGAAAGCCTAGCTTTTCCTAGCATATCTAATCAGAGGTGTTCCAAGAGTGGTTTTATTTTTGCTGGTGTGAATTCTACTGATTTACAGAAGCGGCTTTGTGCCACTGTGTCCACAGAGGCAGTCCCCAAATCTGTCAGCCCCCTTTACTGCAGTTATTTGTATTGGTTGTGTTTCAGAGCTGATTTTGGTTAAAGCTGCTGCAGGGTTAATCTAGGAAAATGTCAGGTGAAGGAGTTCCTGACTTCATCTCAGTTGCAATTCAGATGTATCAGAACTTGGGTGATGAAATGCTGGTGGCTGCTGAACAGCAACTGTTTCTCAGAAGCCTCAAATCTACATGGTTTTGAGCAGTGAGGAGCCACAGGCACAGGATAAGGACTTCTGGATCACGAGGAGACTCCAGCAGTGGGCTAGCAAATCTTGGCCAAGAATAGCCAGAGAGAGTTGGCCATGGCTATGGCATCCTATTTCTGTTCTGACTTGGTGGCCACTGACGGCAAGGTACGTTATACATTGCAGGCTCTTTCTCCACAGTTTGTCCTTCTGTATTTTCATTAAAAAACACTAGTCAAATGAGCTGACAAATACTGGAGCTGTTTCTGCTGAGCATTAAAAATGTATGTGCCACAAATACCAGGGTATTGCTAGAGCTGCCATTCTGGAGGAGAAAGTCACTGCAGGCTATCTGCTCTAGCCCACAGGGATGATGTGACATTTTTGTGCCACTTTAAACAAGTTCCATCACATCAGGTGAAGCAATTCATGATAACCTCATGCATTTTAATGGAAATGTTAACTGCAATCTAGTAAAAGAAAACGTTCCTTAGATAGCCTGTGTAATACCTCAGTGCTTGCCCATGCATGGTGGATCCTGAAGGAGATTGCAGTAAACCCACTGACTCATCCATATCGTTCTTTTCAGGTTAAACCCATCCTGCTGTCTGCTGATAGAGAGGTGTCTGGACATGGCTTTGTCCTTAATGGAGGGTGGGAATTTACCCTCCGTTAGAGCAGGGAGGTCTGTCCTGCCAGGGGCTGGTGCTCCCACACATGATGCAAATTGCTGTCCAGGAAAAAAGCAGCATAGTCTTAGGAGAAGTAATGGGATCAGTGCCTTGCTGCATGTATTTTCCTGCAAGTTCACATGTAGATTAATGTAGCATATAACAGGTTTTAATTCTTTGTAGATCATATATGGTCACTAATGCAGCTGTGGTGACAGCAGCAAAAGCAACTGTGGGAGACAATCCTGCAGTTTCAGCCACTTGCCATGTGTTTTGAAGGCCCAGATTAATGGCAAATCCTCTTGGGATGTGGGAGCTTGCAGTATAATGCCTCACACTTCTGTTTGAGTGACTGGGGGGATTTGAAAGTTCCCCAGCTCTCAGAAGAACATCCACAGAGACATAATGCGGCTCTGGAAAGTTTTAAGACTTCTACAGTCAAGTGTGCTGCCATCCATGTTCTTGGGCTTGAGTCTAGGTCACTCAGGCGCTCCATGGATAATATAATCAGAGCACGGGATAAAGACATGGTGAGCATGGACAAGGCCCATTGGAAATGCTTGAGTAGTTTCTTTCATAAATGGTATAACATCTGTTGTCGTTGGAGGCACAAGTTCCTGTCAAAGAGACACGTCATCCTTATAAATATTAATGGGGCATATAAATGGTGGTGGGTGTCAACTGTGGTGGATGTTAGGTTAATGGGTGAATTGCTCCTTAGGCATCAGTTTGCTGTCATCATACTTATTTCTACACTAACAAATACAAACTGTTTAGGTGACAGAGCAAGCAAAGATCTATCTTTCCCCTCCTCCTCTCCCTGGGGTCCCTTCACAAATGAAATGTGTACAGTAATTAGTCTCCTGCCTTATCTCTGATGAAAATTAGTCCCACTCACAGAACCAAGGTGGAGGGGGCATGCCTGGAGCTGGGAGAGCTGAGGGCTGTAGGTGATAAATGAAGTGAATGAGAGAGGCTGTTTGGAGAAGTTTGCAGCATTCCCCATCAGCTTGATCCTAGCTGCCTTTAGTGCTATTGATTTCTCTTGCTGTTAAAAGCAGACATTTAAGAGAAAAACTGGGCTGAACATCACCACTGACCTGCTCTTGGACTCGAATCTGTTACTGCAAATCATATTTGCTTCCTTGAGCACTGTGTTTCTGTTGCCCCTTTCAAAAACCATAAGGCTTTTCCTATCCTTTTTTATTTATCAGCAGGCTTGGCAGCAGTGCTTGTGCTCATCAGCTGGGGCACAGAGGAACGGTTCATGCCAGCCACAACACTAATGAGCAGCATTCAAAAGAGTCTTATGTCCATTCACAGAAGAGCATTTGCTGCCTGTGAAGGGTTGGGTTCCCCTTGGACTGAGTGGATGGGCCCTGCTTTCTGCCATTTCAGAGGTACTTCTGGTGATATTCAAATGCTGTGCTGAGCAAATAGTGAGGGCAGCAGAGTCTCTCACCATGGGTGAGTGATGGATGGGTGTCATGCACTGGCAGCTCCCCCCAGCAAAACCCTGTGTGCCACTTTCATTACCTTGTCATTCTTTTCCCTGAACCTGTTGGGCCTCTGTAAAGATATGTCTAAACTTATATATCATTGCAAACTGCTTCAACTCCTACTGTTCAGCCTATGGTCTGTTGTCACTGACTGTGTCAGGGCCAAGAGTCTTGTGAGGTTAAAGACACCATCACTTGGTCCCATGGTGTTTGTGGAAGTTACTTCAGGGAGGTGAGAATAGCTATCTGAAGCAAGTACAGGTTTGGAGGATTTTTTTTCAATTGGATTAAAAAAAAAAATCTGCCTGTGCTGCTTCAGAAAGCAGTTCATGGTGTTTCAAGGGAAGCCTCTTGCATTTAATTTCTCTAATACTTTTGGTATTTGAAAGTTACCCTAATTATGGGGCTGACTTCATCATAGGCTTTATCCTATTTTTGTAACAGTGATGTGTGTATCACTGGTCCTCCTCTGCAAGATACTTTATTAGTTCCTAACTGACTTACAGGCATCCTCATTAAAGTACATTTTCTTCAGAGAAAGTGCCAAATCCCTTAAACATGATCCTGACTAAGGCTGAAAGCTTTTTAAAGTGTGTGCCCTTTAGACAGTGTTTCTTCCAACACAGTGCCTGGCCAGGGTAACTCCTAGGCTGTACCTTTGGCAGTGATGCTCCAAGTTTGTTGAAAGGACACAGGTTTGATTTTTATCAGATTAACATGTACATAACAAGGCTCTGAACTTTGCTTCAATGCATTTGTGAAATGCTGTAGAAAATACCTGCTTTCATATGATCTCACAGGTTTGCATTCCCATTGCAAGCTATGTATCTCTAGGTGGGGAAAAAGCTCCTGTGCAGTCAGGGGCATGTTTGTGAACTCCCTTTGAGCAAGGACAGAGTATATTTGATGGCCAGTCTTGATAAACACTGCTCTTTTCTAAATCAAAATGAGAAATATTTTACAGGCAGAATCAACGTTTGGGCTACTTGTGGGTGTCAGAAATGGGGTGGAAACAAAAGTCTTTAAGACATTGCAGACTATGGGTATTCACATCCTCTATGGATAGGGCCAGTGAATATTACTGGTCTGTCTCTCCAGTTCCTAAGGCTTGTGAATGTGATGCAGGATTATGGCATGCATAGTTGAGCATAATTCCACTGCTTGGATAGTCATTTTTTTAATGACTTTTTCTAGCGTCACAGGCATTTGCAGGAATATACAAAATGTCTTCCTTCTGTGTTCTAAGCGTTGACTTTTGATCACGTGGGGCTGCTTAGTGCATCTATGCACCCCTCAGCAGTCATGGGATGGCGATGGAAGGGACCTTCAGAGGGATGAAGTGAAGGTGCTGTGCCTCCAGGATCTGTACAAAATGATTGCTGTTCCCATGACCATGACAGTGCCAATAGGCAGAGAGTATCATAGTCAGCTCTGATGGATAGACGCAAATCACATAAGCAAAAAAGCTCAGGAAAGAGCAATGGAATCACAGGATGTCAGAAACATCAAGCAAGTTCTTATTTAAGCTATTTGTGGTGACCTTTAAAGAGAAAAAAAATGCTAGTTCATGTAAATCATTATGGTTTTTTTCTCCTAGCAAATTAAAAATGCTTTATTCTGTTTGGGAGGTTGGTTTGTTTTCTTAAGCCCTGGAAAGCAGAAAGGGCAGCACTATCCTCTGCAGCATGCCTTGTTTTATGGAGCATGTTAGGAAGCAGTTCGCTTACTTGATGAATTCAGGATCCAGTTTAACAGGACTCTGAAATGGCTGGTTTTGTGGGGGGGAAGCCATTTTATTGGCTTCTGGGGATTATTTGATGATCTCTAAACTCCAGTAAAAATTTCTTAGCATAGCCTTAGCTTCTGTGCCCTTGCAATTATAGACAAAGCAATCACCAGGTATGTACACATGCACAAAACAGGACTTCTGAACAAAGTGGTAGGACTAGATCCACTAGAGGCTGTTGCTCATTGTTGTGTCAAATAAAAATCCCAAAGAGATGCAGTCTAAAACTGTAATTAGAGGGCAGCTCTGAAAAATGACATACAAACCAAAAATGCAGGGAACTTTGGTACACTGTCTGAGTTACTCATTGTTTCCTTCCCTCCAGCCCCTTTCAGAGGTGTGGTATGTGGTCTGCCAGGGCTGCCTGAGAGCAGAGGTGGCTTGTCCCCAGAGCTGCTGAGCTGTCTGAATCCCAGCAAGCTCATTTGACAACTGTACCATCTAAAGTGCCTATGGATAGAAGTAGGGCAATGAAAGGTTATGAGCCCAGGCATTTAAAGAAATGCCTGTCCCTAACTGTTTGGTGAGTAACAAGAAATTCAAAGAGCAAGTTCTTGGGGAGTAAGAGCCCTGAGATCATGGCTAGTGACTTCGTAAGTGTATTTGTTTCACAAGAGACATGCGCTGAAGAAAGTGCGGTAGGTGGTCCTTGCTCCAGGTGGTCTATAAAATGCCCTGGCTTTTAGGGGTAAATAGCACAAATTTTGTTGGGGATGTGGTTTCAGGCCGTAGTAGGGAAACTACGGAAGCCTGACTTTCTTCTCTGCTGGCTGCCTACCCTGCTGCCTCCCTTAGTTTTGCTCTTGGAGGCTTTCTGGCAAAGCTTTGCTGGGCTTCAGGATCTGAGAAGAAACCAAGTTGCCAGTCTCACGCCTCCATGCTGTGTGCCTGAGATCAAACCATTCACCTGCAAGATGCAAGCTCAAGCAGTTGGCCAACACCAAACCCACAGCTGCCACATCTTGAGCACAGCCCACTTCCTGTCTCTAACACCCATAATTAGAGACAAGCCCAGAAGGAAAAACTAGAGTGATTTCTTGAAGAGCTCATCTGGAGGATCAGGAAGGACAGAGCAGATAGCTTCAGTACAAGCTCTGAGGTAAGCTTAAGCTGGGTGGAGTCAACCCCGGGGCTTGACCCCAGATGTCGGTGTAAACAGATCCTCTGGGGACTTTCATTATGGAAAGCATGGGCAAAACTTCAAGTCCCTACCTGTCAGTGCTTGAAATTCAAACAGCCCAGACTGGGCAGGTAGGGCTAAGATGCCTCCTGCAGCTGCCTAGGAAGAGTCTTGGTCTTACCTTGACAAGGATGGAGACCTCGCTCATCCCTGGGCATAGCAGAGACCTGCAGCATGGTGGCTGGACTGCAAGATTGCTGCAGAGTGAGGGCACCACTGACTGTGGGCGGCAGACTAGCAAAGCTATACCAAGGCAGTGCAGGATTTGATATGTCTCTGCTGGGCAGAGGATCAACAGGTCACAGCATCCTGTGACAGTATCACAGCTTTTCTTCAGAGACATTGATGCTGCTCCTTATGGAGCAAGAAGGCAAGCCCTTTGGGCCTGGTGCTGGACTCCACAGGATGAATACCCTTCTCTTCAAGCAGTATGTATGCTTGTCCCACTGGCTACCATCTCTTTCTTTTTGTAGAGAGCAATAAGCCCAAGAGGATGGGGGATGACATGTAGTATTGGTCAAGAAGGCCAACAGCGTCTTGGCTTCTATCAAAACCAGTGTGTCCAGCATGAGTAGGAAAGTGATTGTGCCCCTGTACTTGGCCCTGGTGAGGCTACAGCTTGAGTGCTGTGTTCAGTTCTGGGCACAGCATAAGACAGACATTGAAGTGTGTCCAGAGAAGAGCAATGAGGCTGGGAAGGGGTTTGGAGAGCATGTCGTATGTAGAGTGGCCAAAGGAGCCGAGGTTGTTTAGTCTGCAAAAGAGAAGGCTAAGGGGAGATCTTGTTGCTTTCTGCAACTACCTGAAAGGAGATTGGAGTGAGGCTGATGTTAGTCTCTTCTTCCAGGTAGCTAGTGATAGGATGCAAAGAAATGGGTTTAAGTTGTACCAGGGGAAGTTTAGATTGGACGTGAGGAAAAACTTTTTTATTGAGAGAGTGATGAGGTGTTGGAACAGGCTGCCCAGGGAGCTGGTGGAGTAGCCACCTGGAGGTGATCAAGAAGTGTGTAGACATGGCACTTCAAGATATGGCTTAGTGATCATGGTGATTGGGTTATAGTTGGACTTGATGGTCTTAAAGTTCTTTTACAACCTTAATGATTCTATTATTCTGTGGTTTTGCCTGGTGCTGTGGTTACATCCTCCATTCTGGTCATGTCACATATTATGGAATCCCAAGCTCCTTCAGTTGCTTGCCTTTCTTATTCCCATCTCTACTGGACAGCTTTCTACCCTCTGGAGCTGGGTCAGATGGGTGCATGAAGGTTCTAGTCATGTTCTTCTGCTGCATTTCCTCAGGCAGCTGATACTCAGCTAGTCCTACTATTCTCTATGCTGCCAAAAGCTCGTAATGTTTGTTTTGGGAAACTCTTCTGGTGGTAAATGTAATCTAAAGGGCAGCCAGGAGAAGCTGTCACAAGTTCCTGTTGGCCATCATGTGGGTTGTGTTTAGCAGGTACTGTGAGTGCCAGAGTGTGTGGTTTGCTTCAGTGTCTCCTCACAGCTCTGCTTACACAGTCATGCCTCCAAAAACCCTTCCTGTTTTCTAGGGTTTTTTCTTCTAGGAAAAGCTTCTTTGTTGTGATGACTATTTTGGGTTTATATATTAATTTATTTCTTGTGGCTTTTAATAGATTAAAAGAGTTTAAAAGAGAAGAGTTGAGCTTCAAGAAGCAATTTTAACATCTACCATCTAAACAATAGTGTCTGAGAGTTAAGTCTCTTGAAAGGGAGTTCTAACAAATCCGTGTACTTAGGCAGTCTGGAAATTGTCATTGGGAGATACTATATGGGTGTATCCGAAACCCTCCTGACCTCGGAAGCTGATCTAAGGCTTCAGACGGGTGGTCATCCCTTTTGGATCTAAATCCATCTTGTAAGGGTGGGCATGTGCAGTGCTCATGAGCACCACAGCTTCCATCAGGATGCTGGCATAGTCTTTTGGCAAGCCCAGTCCTGCATTAAGCAGGAGACTTGCTTTTGACTTTTCCTTTCAGGCCAGCCAAGTGCACCTCCCAGGACAGTGAAAGCAAGGAGGGAAAGGTGCAGGAGCTGGGGGCTGTGGGTTAAGAGAGGGGACCTATGGGTTTGGGTCCTGACTCTAAGGGCTGTTTTTATTCTTTTTGTGTTTTGTTTCCCAGGAAAAGGCTTTATGATGTTTGTGTTCAGGCCCAGGAGGGGAGAGCAATTGACTGGTTTACTCTAGCCCTGTCTGCCTCTTTGTTGTATCAATAAAGTTATTTGCACAGAATTCATCTCAAGGAGGAAGTGTTCTTGAAAGCTTCTGGTCTGAATCAGAGTTTCCTGCTTCTCTTCCAAACTGAGCAACTCCCTGAGGCTTCCCAAGACTGGAGGGACCCCACAATGGTGTATAAGTCCCTGAGGAGGACAGGGAAACACCAGCCAGTATTTGTAGCAGATCGCTGTCCAGTTGCAACAGTGGGAGCAGGGCTGACATTCTGGACCTTCATGCTCTTAATTTGAGCAGCTCATCACTGGATGATGGAGCAATGCTCAATGATCATATTTCTCTTTATTACAATTTTTAAAAGGCTCTTTTTCTGCCCTGGACTGCCCAGTTATTTCACTGCAGCACCTTTTCTGTGCTCCTGCTGGATAGAAATTTCCTGTGTGAGAGTCCCCAGCATCAGACTGCTGCTGAGCTCCAAAAATGCTGAGTGGCAGGTGATAGACAGGACTCTGTATTTGTTTCAATGGCAAGTGCAGTAGCATCCAGTTCTGGGATCCAAAGGTGAACAGGGTTGTGAAAACATGGAGGAGGGACAGTAAGGAACTACCAATATGGTCCTGGACTTGGGGAAGGTGGGCTTGTTTAGTCTGGTCAGGAGGTGGTTGAAGGGGATCTAGCAACTTCCCACAACTACTGAAAGAGCAGTTACTGAGTTGGTGGAGACAGGCTTCTCTTGTCAGTGGCAGGTAATAAACCAAGGGGCAGAGGCCACACCATGCCACTTGCAAGGTTCAGATCAGATATTGGGAAACCCTCTCTCCCATGAAGGTGGTGCAGCACTGGGACACATTGCCCGGAGAGGTCATGGAATCTTCCTCCTGGTGGCTTTTGAAGCTCAGTTAGGCAAAGCTACAGTCCATCTGATTTGCTATTGGAAATGGTTGTGCTGCAAGGATATTTGGCTAGAGACCTCCACAGGGCCATTCCAAGAAGCATTTACTGTTCATTCTGGTAAGACTGCCAGCACACTATCAGAGTTTTCAAAGAGAACTTCTGGATCTAAATATCTAGTGTTTTTTTGTCTGACACAGTAATGCAGATCTAGATGGAAGCTGTCCACTCCAGCTTGCTAGGATAAGTACAACCTCCATATGAAAAACGTAAGTTCAGGGAGCAGAGTAGATGTGGAAAAGTCACTTTTGTCCCCTGACCTGGAGATGGGTGCAAGATGAGGGAGGAGTTCTAGCAGCCCAAAGTGGCTGGAATCCATTTGAACCCACTCTGAAGTCTGGAATAGAAGTAAGGCAAAGTTTGCTGTGGCAGCAGAATGCCTTGTTGTGTGCAGCAGATCATAGAGCAGTAACAGGCCGCCTCTTTATCACCTGTGTAATACAAGTAGCCAGTGAAAGAGGGGTGGCATGGAGCTGTCTTCAGGGTGCTTTGTAATGAACTATAAGCCTTTAGGAGAAAGCCTTCTTCCATGCTTGTCACCCCGCAATCTTTTCTGGGAGTGATGAAGCTTGATGCCCCACAGTCTCTTTCATGTCCATACTTTGTTCCTCTGCATCTCAGTAATAGGTGAACTTCTCTTACAGGACCTCTCACCTTGGCCCAGGTGCCCACATTCAAAGAATATATAGGAACTTCATTTCCTCATAGTTTTTTTTCTTCCTAGGTGTCCTGAAGGGACAAGCTCCCAAACATATCCTAACCCAATGGGTTAAGCACCTGTGAATGTGCAAACCTGGACACTTCCTGGGGTCCAGATGGCCCAGGTAAACGTGTGGCACGTGTAACTAACCTTGTAATGCAGCTGTGAACTGTGTGTGCCCCTGGAGATGTTTGGATGTGCCCCATTCTATAGGTTCAGCTCTCAGGTTTCTCTGTTACCAAAGGCACTAATTATCTTTGGGCAGTATTTAAACCAGCTGAGATGGTAGGCAATTTGCCTTGATCTCACCCAGAAAGAAACAAGAGCCAAATGCTGTCAGAGCTGCAGCTGAAGAGCCTGCCCTAGCAGGCAAATCACACCTGGACTAAGGCAACCAACACTCTGAGAGCCCTGTGCTGGAGGCAGAAAGGTGAAAGGCCCCTTGGCCCTCTCTGAGCCAAGGAAAAGCTCCAGACTGTGAACTGGAGCTTTAGGAGAGACCCCTTAGTCCTCTCCAAGACAAGGAAAGCTCCAACCTGTGAACTGGGCATGAGAGGAGAGGCCCTTTTGCCCTTTCTGAGCCAAGAGCCACTTGAATTATAGTTACAGCATGTGGGAAGATACCAGACAGAGGGGCAAGCAGTGAGTACCCAGCTGATTTGCTACAGAATCCCCCTAGTGGGAAACCACAGATGGCAGCAGCATTATTTCCAATTTAAACCACTGTATTGGAAATTCTCAGATTTGTGCTTAAATCGTTTAACTGTCGTCATATGTGGAACGTAATATCCACAACCGAATAACAGAACCTGTAAATATACTTTGTAAATAAGTTATGGCAGTGTCTGAAGATACCACTGCCAGAAATATTAAATATAAAGTATATGTTTTATTACATTTAGTCCTTTGTTAAATTTGATTCCTAGAGGAGCCAAATGTTACTGGGGGAAGACAGCCAGGCTGAGGAAGAGAATGAAGCTTGCATTGGGATTATTTCCTGAGGATAGGAGGAAAGAATTTAAAAAGGGAGTCTGGGGAACCCAGTAGTTTACCCATGTCCTCTTATCTGCAGATCTTGAACTCAATCATAACAAATATGTCATTATTGCTGAAGTCATAATTAAGCTCAGCATTTTACTGTCAGCATAACTGCACAAACCATCCTCCTTTCCTGCTACGTCTTGAAATACAGCCCATTTTAGAGACTCTCTGCCAAGTTATTCCCTTTCAATGCATCTGGAATCAGGTTTTTATAAAGCACCTTAATCAGAGTAAATACAGAATTCCCAGGGCCTGCCTTGGGGTTGTGTATGAATGAGATCAACTGAACAAGCTGAGCGTGAAGCTGTGCATTTGAGCCCTCCTGAGCGGTTGTGTACTTGCTGGCACTGAGCTGGACCTGTGTCCCCTGGCTGTAATGCAATAGCTGGTGACACTCCAACTTTTCCAGGAAGGCCTGTAAAATTTTCGCATTTCTTTGTGCCAATCCAGGGTGCCAGAAGAGGCTTGTCCTCACATTCCTTCAGCCTCAGCATGTTTTCACAGCATGACCTCTTGTCTTCAGGGAGTTGAAAAGAAAGGGCCCCTGGCCCTGCAGGGTGCTGCTGAGGGTGTCTCAGGAGGTGGCATGAGGGGCACCCTCAAGGAGAGCCCTCTTGCCCCTCTGCTGCTTGAAGGCTATTCTGGGATGTAATTTGTCTGGACAGACAGACAACTCCCTTTGCCAGGAGAAGCTGTAGCTCAGTGGGGAGCCTTTTTGGCAAATGTTGTACAGCTCTAATTAGCCTTTGGTTGGCCTCCTGCCCTTGTTTGTTTGTTTGTTTGTTTTTCTTGCATTGAGTCATCTTATTTGTAAGATACCAGCAACATGCCTAGCCAGTATCCCAAGCTGCCTGTTTCAGATGTTACCCATGTTGCTGCTGATAAAACCATCCCACAGAGAGAGATCATTCTCACCTTCCCCATGAGTGCCTCTTCCCTTTTGAAATCCTTAAGGAAGAAAGCTCGGTTTGCAACACATTTCTCTGCTCCCCCTTTTACCTCAGGCATTGATATATGAAACACTAGAGGAGCTGGAGTTCAGAGAGAACATCCCCTGTTCTGTCTTCCTGCCCCACATGCTAGGATGATGAAGAAGGAGGACATTCTGCTCTTCTTTCTTCTGTGTCTCAGACACCTATGAATGATTGGTTGACAGACAGCCAAGGAAAGAGTCAGTGTCTGGAAGGAAGTTATGCGTACCACCAGGTCCTTGGGTAAGGGCAAGAGCAATCTCTTCTAGGTTACATCCTCTAGAGAATCAAGGGCTTCTGTGCATGCTGTTTCCAAAAGGTCTGGTAGTGTAAACCTGTGCTTGCTGCAGCATGCAGGGAGGTGAGGCTTAGAGGAGCATGCAGTGCTGGCCTGCTGCTGGCTGCCCTGGTTTCTCTAGTCAGCACTCCAGCACACTAGCCCTCTTTGTGTGACACAGATGTGTAGAATACCAGGTTGGAAGGGATCTCAAGGATCATCTGGTCCAACCTTTCCTGCGAAAAGCATGGTCTAGATAAGATGGTCCAAGATGCTGTCCAGATGCATCTTAAAAGGCATCCAGGACACAGGACCAGGAGGGAGCTGTGTTGTTTGCTACAAGCTCTCAAAAATGTTTTTACCAGCCACATCTTGCATTTTATGGGAACTCTCTGGGGATCACAGCAAGTAGGTGAACTTTAGAAGTGTGATGTGAGTTCATTGCTATCCTGATGATCTGGTCAACTGACCCTTTGCTTGCAAGTGTACCAATGATACTTGTGAAACCATATGCTCTGTGCAGGCTCCCTTACTGCTGGATTGTTTTGTTAGAGCACTAAAATTGGGTGTCTCCTCTTCTGTCTCACAGCAGCTGTCTCTTTTGTTGGGTGATTTGTCAGCTGCTGTCTGATGTCCATCCTGCCTTTCCTTCCCCTCTACAGTGGCCATCACACCTCTGTGTATATGATGCCATTGATAAATTCCAGTCTGTCTCAAGCAGGAGGCATGTTCCTGTAACAGCCCTTTTGAAGGTCTGCCGTGATCACTCCCTGCCTGGGTTGGGAATATGTTCTGTATTAATGCTCCTTGATCTGGTTTTGACACTGCTGACCAGCATGTCTTGTGGAACCTTCTGAGCAGATGGTGCATCTGGCTGGGGCTTGATTCAGGTCATATCTTGGAGAGAGCTGCTCATTTGCACATTCCATTCTTTCCAGGTTTCTGCTGTGTGGCTCTCTGAGGGGACCCTCCCATTTTAGTGCCTATTTATCCATCTTGGCTAAGCTGATTAAGCATACACTTGCTTCTGACTGCCTTCAGGCTCTCCCCACACTCCCTACTCCTTTCCGCAGCCTTTCGCTTTAGCAGGGCAGGGGCATATTTGCAGATTATTTTGGGCATATGTTAATGCAAGTAATGTTGGTCTTGGTGGATCTGTGCCCTAAGAGATCCAAGCAATACCTGTCGTAGGAAGGAAGGGATCTGAGTGTCTCCCCTGTGCACGTTGCTCCAGATGTATACATATGACTACTAATATCTCTGCTACTATCTCCACCACAGTGCCAAAGCTGAGTGGTGCTGTCAGCTGGTGACTGATTTGCTATGCCAGACCCTGCCTCTGCTGTCAAAAATCCTCAAGGGATGTTAGTCCTGAGAGTCAGTCTCTGACAGAGACCTGCCAGCAGTCTCAAATACTCAGGATGTATGGTTGCTCATTTATCATCTGCTTGTTGGTACAGTGTGGAGGAAGTTTTAGCTCTCTGTGGTATTTGGATGCCATTCTCTGATTTGCTGTGTACTTGAGTGGTGTAACTTCACAAGGACCGACGGACTAGCATACAACTTTGATCTTCAGATGCATGTAAGAGCTGTAGCCAGAGAAAAGAGCCCTTTTCTGAATGCAGCAAACAGAAGTTACTTGGGTCTGAGTAGGCCTGCTTTACTTATGGGACTTCTCTCCTTCAATTTGTGAATACTGTCTTCTAAATACATCCATAGTCTGGAAAAATGAAGTGGGGAAATGACATGACTTTCCCCAAAGACACACAGCAGACAGCTGTTGCCCTACTCACTGGACTGCCCATTGCTGCTGGACTTTTCCTTCTTGAGCGACAGCCCAAAGTGTTCTGTTATATATGTCCTCTTCCCTTGTTCTTCCTCCCAGCCTCTGGGACAAGGTGGAGAGGGGCTGAATTTGGAAAGGCTGGGTTGCCGAACTCCATCTGGAAGACAGAGCTCCATGGTTTGCCCTATTTGCAACCAACAGCTCACTCGGATTTCAGCAGATGACCCAGCTGCTAACAGGACTAAACCAGGTTGGTATATTCTTACCATCTCCAGCACTCAGCTAAAAGCCCACCTGCTCCCCAAAGGTGACAAAAGCTTGCCAATTGTCACACCTTGTGCTATGCAAACCCTCATGACTCAGAGCTGCAATTTCAGGATGAAACTCCAGAGGTTTCGTCTTTATGGGTTACGTGTTGTACCTGAACTTTGTCATGAGCGAGGTGATCCTAGCCCCATCTATTGTTACAGTCCCCACCTGGAATTCACCACACAAGAGACAACAGCGTAATAAAAAAAAACAACCGACAAGCTGGTTGCTGGGCTTGGCTTTGAAGTAGGAGTGTTTGGCCTGTTGCCACACTCTCACTGGGAATCTGCTGTGCATCCAGCTGGACCATGGAGTGAGCAGGTGGGTTTGGGTGCTGTGCAGCCCTTGCTCTTCAGGGATGAAGGAATAGGTGGCCAGATGGAAGTAAAGAGAACCTGTTTGTGTCCCCATTGCAGGAGGTGCTGCAGCAGGAGTTCAGCCATTCAGACAGCAGAGAACCCTACACCATAACAGTTCCATTTCCATGGATGCTTGGTGGTTTCATCCTTCAGGGAAGCCCCTCACTGAGGTTGTTTTATTTCATTTCATCCCATTTTTTCTTGGTGAAATCTGTTTCCTGAAACCACACTATAGGTACCCACTAGAATCAGGAGGACCTTTTGAAATCTTCATGCATCAGCTCTGACTTGAAATTAGCTGTTATCCCATGAAAATCTGGGCAGTGTCTGTCACACCTCCCATGGGGACATATTTTGGCAGCTTCATTTCTGCATCTTCTTTTACCCGGCTTTTCACTGAGTCTAGGTTCATTAAATTTAGCAGGACTTCATATGGACTAAGTACTGAGCACTGTAATTTACCAGAATCCAGCCTGCCCAGAGCAAAGCTGTGTTGTTTCTCTCTGTTGCTCTTCATTTTCCTTAAGCATAACTGTGCTACATAAGAGCTGGTCCCATGATGATCTGAAGCTAGGAAAGGGTTGGGAGCTTTGCTCAATTGCCTTTCATGCTTGATACAAAGCGCAGAGAGACGGGGTGAAACTGATCATTCAAATAGCAATTAGAAACACTCGAGGGAAAGTTTGTGAAGGTTTCTTTGGGGTCGTTCAAGATAAATGTATACTTGCATGTTTGAGGAGAAGGGGGCAGAGTACTCCTCTCCCTCACACACACCAGCACAGGGGTGAGGGGCAGTGCCAGGGAGGTGGGAAGCAGACTGTAGATGCAGGAGATGAGCAGAGGTGTAGATGTGGTGCTGAGGAACATTGTTTAGCAGTGGACTTGGTAGGGTTAAGTTAATGGCTGGACTTAGTGTTCTTTAAGGTCTTTTCCAGGAAATAGTTACTCCAGCAGCATTGCAGAGGAAAAGAGTGAGGGCAAAACCCAGCTGTCCTCCGTAGTGATGTGGGCCTTCATGTTATCCCTCAAGACAATGAAGGGTTGTTCTGGTTTTGAATGACAATATTTTTCCTTTTTGAGATCATAAGCCAGAATGGCATCTGCACGAAATTCACTCATCCAGCCCACAGCAGCCAGATCCTGCTCTGTATGGAGACCAGCCAGGCCGTGTATGCTCACACTGCCTTCAGAGCAGCTCACCTGGGCTCAGATTTGGCTTTGCAGCAAAGCTGTCAGCTGTGGGTTTGTTTTCTAGAGCTCATTTAGGGGGAATTTCAAGGTTTCACAAGGCTTTGGCAAATAACACAATGACTTGAAGGTGAGAAGGAAGAGATGTAGCATTCAGAGAAGAAAATACTTGTGGACATTGGTGTTTTGATAGCTCCCTCCCAGAGAACCTGGTAAAAATCCTTCTGTGTGCATCCTTCTTTTTCAGAGCCAAGCAATCACATCAAGTGTTTGCCCAAGTTGCCAAGAAAATTTTGTTTATTCTACACTGGGTATATTTTGCCTTGCAAGCTCTCTGGGATACAGAGGGCATGCAGCAGCTGTTGTGCTGTGGTGTTGCACAAACACAAGGCAGGTGCTGGCTGGCATCCTGTCTCTCGTATGTCGACCGTAAGCGCAGGAGCTGCCACGTTTCCAGCAGCTGGGCGAGTCGCCGGTGTATTCTTGTGGATATTGTGTTCCCATAAATATAGATTGTCACACTGCTCTGAAACGCCTTCCCTGTCAGGATGTTCCCCACCAGTTACCTCTGTGGGTGTGCCCATTCCTGCTGATTTCAGATACTAGCAGGGATGTGTTGCAAATCCTGGCCCATACTGAGGATTTCACGTGAGCGCAGGGAGCTGACCTTCAGGGCTTTACCCCTCTGATCTCAGTTTGGAAAGGGCTGCCAGTGGTCCATACTTTGGCAGGCTCTGGTGCATCTGAAATTTTTGACTCCTATACTTTGGGGGTGGGATGTGGGGTCCCTCAGAGCAGGTGGTTCCTAAGTGGAGCACAACCCATACAAGGAAGGCTTTGCTGATGGCCATCAAGTTTTTCTCACAAGTGTGATGTGCATGTATTATTTTTGGTCTCCCAAAGCAGATTTGGTGATCAGCCATGACAAAACTACATGCGAAAGGAGGTCTTTCAAAGATACTAGAGCAGAGTTTTTCCTTCTCTGGCCTGCCTGTGTTGTGTCTTCTCCAGAAGACACTTCACATTCTTTTTTTGCAAATCTGTGTTCTTATAACGCAAACAAAGAAACCACCCAGAAGGCAAGTAAGGGCTCCCCATAGGCTGAGTTCTTGTAGGCAGGTGGGGAATCATGGATATGGTGAAGGGGTTGGTTGTGCAGACCTTGGACCCAATGGGAATCCCAAATCCCTCTGAGGAGGAGTGAGGTGTCAAAATTCAACTTTGAAAACTCTCTTTCTTTCTGTGAATGGACACTACTGATGAGAGCTGAGAGGAGCTTGCAGGCTCTGGGCAGTCGAGGTGAGGTATGCTTCTGTCCAGGTGCAGATCTGCAAAGGAGGATAACATGGTGAGAGCATAAGGCATGATAAAATTGCTGGAGGAAACGGCTCCCAGGGGTCAAAATGGGAGTTCCTGCATGCTGCACATGGGAGCCTGATCCAGCCCCCACACTGTGGCCAGACTCCACATGCCTCTGGTTTTTTTATTCATGCCTTAACCTTCTCATTCCCTTGGGGAAACTCCTAAAAGTAATTGTAGAAGCTTTGGCAAAGTGATGGGGAGCAGAGGGCAAGCATGGGGGATATACCTGCACTGTCTGCTCTGTTGATGATGCAGTTGCCCCAGGCAGAGCTGCCCCCTTCCCAGGGGTACCTGTGCAGTGGCCTTGTGTCTGTACTCATCTATCTCCTCCCTCTTAGCTATGTCGACTGATCAGGAAACCTCCTCTGCAGAGAGTAGAGACCATGGAAATGCAGGACAGGCCCTCAACACATCAAGTGTCCTCACTGATGGGCTGCTAGAGGCAGAGGAACACCTCTGAAGAGATGCTGCTGCAGAGACCAATGCCATGGCTGAGTCACTCTGAGATGGTGAAGCACCCCAGAGGTAAGCTCTTCTGGAGAATGTCGTCTTTGCTCTGAGGCTGCATCATCACTTGGAAAATGAGATTAGGGCAAAGATGTTTTTGCATCCCCTGACAATAGCACCAAGCTGCTGGGTGTTTGATAGGTCACAGTGATTTGTCTCACAGCTCTCTGCCTGGCACAGCAATGGGCAGCTAAGCCAGGGCTTAGTATCCGGAAATGCCTCACAGCACAGCAGTCTTTGAAGGCAAATGTGACCCTTTGATTGACAACCCTAAATCTAACTGGACTTGAAACAGGAACCTCAGCATCAGCTCTTTGACATTCAAGTCTTTGTAATCTTCATTTTTGTTTGGCCCTGCTTAGTTCTCATTTCAATATACAGGGATTATAATTAGGCCATCTGCAAATGGAAACTGAAAAAAAAAATTGTGGTGGTGGTGGTGATTGTGTGCTGTGGGATAACAGCTCTGTGCTTTCCTCTTTGCTCTTTCCACAGGCCATCGGAGACAGGATGCTGTGATAGGTGGGCTCCTACTCTCACAGAATCGTAGAATGATCTGGATACAAATGGACCTTTAAAGTTCATCTAGTCCAGCTCCTCTGCAGTGAGCAAGAACAACTTCAACTAGATCAGGTTGACTCAGAGCTCCTTCCAACCTCACCTTGAATGTTTCCAGGGATGGAGCGTCTGCCACCTCTCTGGGCAAACTGTGCCAGTGTCTCACCGATGTTATTGTAAAAATATTTTCCTTCTGTCTAGTCTAAATCTCTCCTCTTCTAGTTTAAAACCATCAACTCTTGTCCTGTTGCAACAGGCCCTGCTAAAAAGTCTGTCCTCATCTTTATTATAGGACCCTTTAACTACTGAAAGGTTGCTGTAAGTTCTCCTTAGAGCTTCTCCAGGCTGAACAACTCCAACTCTCTCAGCCTGTCCTCACGGCAGAGGGGTTCCAGCTCTCTGATAATTTTTATGACCTCCTTTGGACCTGTTCCAGCAGTTCCATGTCCTTCTTGTACCAAGGACTCCAGATCTGGACCCAGCACTGCAGATGGGGTCTCAGCAGAGCAGAGCAGCAGAGTCCCCTCCCCTGAGCCACTACCCACACTGCTGGGCAACAGCCCAGGATACAGTTGGCTTCTGGGATGCTAGCACACATTGGCAGCTCGTGTCCAGTGATTCTTCTGCTCTTGTATCCTAGCAGGTATTTCAGGCATTGGTGCAAAGAGGGGAAATTCCTGTCTCTAACCTGACTGTTAGACATCAAATGCACTTGCACACATACATCCCAGAACTCAGAGAGTCTCCAGGCCAGAGGCCAAATATATCAGTCCCAGAGCTTTCCTCTGCTTCTGGCTTCCTCCCTTTCCAGCTCTATACAGTATTTTTGACCGCTTACCTCAGCCAAAGCTGAGTAATACATCTGTATATCACCCCAGAGATGGGAGTTTTTCAGTGGCCATTGGAATAGTCCCTTGGACCTGCTTTGCAGAGGACCCCTGCATCAAACAGCCTCACACTGTCAAGTCTGATCAGTGCAGGATGTTGCTGGCAAAGGTTTGTTTGTTTGATTTCTGCTTCACTGCAAAATCCTTACCAGTTATACCAGCATAAAAGCACTGGGTAAACAAAGCTGATTTTGCTTGTCTGATGTGTTGATTCCACTGGTGGATTTTGCTGTGGTGGGGAGTTTTGTCAGTGTAGCTGCACCAGCAAGACTGGTTAAGTGCAGGTATACAACTGAATGTATATCAATTGATTGGCGGCCAATACTGTGTATCTCCCTGTTCAGTCTCTGCTGGCTCAGTGACACAGAGTGAGGATGCTTGCTTCCTAAGCCAGCATTATGTGTTGTGGGTAAGACATGGCCAATCCCTGCTCCTATCTGGAAGCAGGAATGTGTGATGGGCGTCCCATCACTGGGAGCAGAGTATTCATCAGGCATCTCACTGTATGTTCGTGTGGACCCACACTCATGTGCCCATGCCCTATCGTAGTTTGAGGTTGAGAGTTTCTCTTGAGAGTGCCCCAGAGCCAGATATTTCAGCACCCAAAGTCTGAGTGGAGCTCTCATATAAAACCCAGGTGCCCATGCATGCTGGGAGTTCTCAGACAGCATTGTGCCAGGGCCTCTTGCCATGTCCTGGAGTTCTGCAAGGGCTATCTGCAGGGGAGCCTTTCAGCTGATCATTTTTGCACCTTGACTTGTCTTAAAGCACTTTGAGAGTCATCTACTGGGGAACCACCAGTTGCATGCTGCTTCTGTTTGGTTCTGGGTTATGCACAGACATGCAGAGGAAAGCATTCCTCCCCTCCGCCTCCGTATCTCCCCCAAAGGAATGCAACATCTCCTTTTAAGCTACATGCATCATGATCTGTCACTAGGAATGGTTGAGGGAAAAAACAACTTTTTGAAAAGACTTTTTTAGAATTGGGGAGAGGGAGGTGCTAAAAAGGAGCTGATTGGTTTGGGAGTGCTGGAGAAGGAGTGGAGCATGGAAATAATTAGCATTTCTATCCTTCTTGTTCCTGAGAATGGTGGTCCTCCTGCTCTCACACCTGTGAAGTGTTCTTCCAGAAAAGGCAAGGCCCCTTCTTCACAGCAAGTCAGCTGCTCCATCCTGCCTGTGCATGCAGTAGGTCTTTGGAAGCCTGAAATGAAATCTGCCCTGTCTTCCCACCTGTGCCAGGTTAGGTGTCTATGCTGTGCATGAGGGCTGCACCAGGAGCTCATCTCTGACTCCTTCAGAATACCTAGGAAGCCAGGACGCACCAAAAAATGCCACGGCAGGATGCTGATGGCAGCGTGTGCAGGGTGATTTGCTGCTCACCCCATGCTCCATTTGTTTCTCTCTGTTCTCTCTGCTCTGCTGCTGTGGCTTTCACCACTCCTTTGGGCTGGTTCTTCTGCCCTTGGTTTTCTTGACTTTATTGTGGAAAAACATAGGGAGGCTCTTGGAAAGGCAATTATTTTGTGTACTAGCTTTAGTCTCCTCATGTTTTGCTGTCTCCTGATCTTTCTGTTTCACAAGTAGTCTGACAGGCATTTGGTTATGTGTGTACATGTGTAGGCACCAACATGCATGCCGATAGATACACACATAGGGACATTCATGCGGGTCAAAGAAATCGTGTTAGTCATTGAGTTCCTGCAATGTCCCTTAAAGTAAGCACGTGTTACCTTCATGTATTTATTGAGAGGGACTTTTCACAGTATATCAGAGGTTGGAAGGGACCTCAAGAAATCATCAATGTATTTGAAGCAATTTTAATAGGTGACAATGACATAGCAGTGGTGAGCAGAGAGCCCTGGCATGGCTGACCACCACCAGGTCAGCCCTGCACCACGCAGCAGTGCAGACACCCTGGGACTTGATTTGGTCATGGATGTTTCTTGGCTCTGAGCCAACCAGAATCCACTTCTCCTTATTCTTTTGCCTCTTTAGGAAGAGGCAACAAGGCTGAAAAGGATATTGTCAGAGCTATGAAAGCACAGCTGGGACAAGATCATGTTGCCTTTGAGGAGGCAGATATTGTCCGTCTTGCTGTGGTTCATGTCCCAACTGTGGAATGACTCAGGACCTCTGGCTGGGGATGGCAGAGACATGCAGGCACTCTAGTGACACTGCTATTTCTCTAAAACATACAGCTTGTTCCTGCTTTCCTGGTTGTTCATTTTTCTCTGGTGAGGCATTGGAACAGTCTGCCCAGGCAGGTGGTAGAGTTGTCATCCCTGGTGGTGTTCCAGAAGCTGTAGATGTGGCACTTCACAGTATGGTTTAGGGGTCATGGTAGTTGGGTTATGGTTGGGCTCAAGGGTCTTATAAGTCTTTTCCTCTTTGTCTGATGAAAGCCACTAAAACCAGTATTTCCCATTTCAGGCAGAATCATATGTAAATGGAGAATTCTATTCTCCCAAGATGGCAGCAGTTGGTCTCTCTGAGGAGGGCCTCACAGCCCGCATTTGCTTGCTGCTTTCCCAATGCCTGCTTAAGCTTCCTGTCTTCTTTCAGGATCCGCCCCAGCCACATGAGTGGTTGCAGAGGTGCACGGTACGGAGCTGGAACCCCTGTTAGCAATGGGATCCTGTCTGACTGAGGACAGGTGGGTGCAACCCAAAAACATCTCTAGACTGTTAGGCCAGTGGCGCTTTAGGTAGAGGGGTGTGCCCTTGGCAGACGGATCCCTTTCCACTCAGACTTGCTCCCTGGTCCCCACAAGTATTGCAGGCAGCTGGAGCAGTGCCTGCCCCATGTTTAGGGAAGGAGAACTGTCTGCACACTGGGTGAGGCCTCTCTGATCTGTGTGCCAGGAGCTGGATATAGACACAGACAACTGTATGAAAGGTGAAAGGTGTGTAAAATCCCCCCTGAGGGGCTGCGATTAAAGCTGTGAAACCAAACGTTTATGGCAACAGTTTAGACTCCATCTAGTGTAGCCATATTTCCATCCAAAACCAGTGGGAGTTGAGTGATCATAGGCTCCTACTCTACTGACATTGCATTTTGGAGCAGTTGCGTGGTTTTGAGGCAAGCTTCCTACTTGTCCTCACTCTCTGTTCACCATATCAGTTGTCAGCACAGTTTTTGTGCACACAAATTGGGTTCATTTTGGTAGAAACTAGATCAGAAGTTCTGTTCTGAGTTTGCACCAGATGTTCTCCAGCAGTGGAGGAGGTTGTGGTGGTCAGAAGCAGCAGCTGCTCCTTTGGCTAGCTGTGAACCACATACATGTCCAGGGGTTTGGTCCAGGTGACTAAGTCTAGCTTAAAGTAAGATCCTTGAGCAGAACACCAGATAGGTGTAGGAGGTTCAGAACAAACTGCTTCAGCCAACTGATCTCCCCTGTTGCACACAATTATTTGCTGCTGTAGACACTGCCCTTGAGTTTGTGACCTTGAGCCCTTGGTGAGTAGTGGGTGTTGAAGTTTAGCTCTCCAGGGACCATAGGTATCACAGTTGTGCCTCACATCTACAACTGTGGCCTGTGCTGAAGTGTTTGCAGGCTCCATTCTGCCAGTGTGAGGGCTAAGTGTTCTCCCTTTGCTGTAGGGTCAGCATGGGCCGCTAAGAAGAACACAAGCTGGTCTTTATACATTAAGTGTTTCAGGGAATGGCTAGATGGTTTTCTTCCTTCACCTCTTCTACTAAGACTCATCATGGGGACAGATGACGAGGTTTCTCTGGGGTTGCTGTGGTCTGGAAAGTAATTGCAGCCTTCCTGGGATCCTTTGGGAATGCCCCTCTACCCTCTTCTGTTGTAAAAACACCTCTGCTGGAGAAGATCAGGGTATGGGAGGTCATGGGTTTGTTTTTTGGAAGTATTTTGTCGGGAGGTGAGATGTGCCAGCCTGCCTCACTGCTACAATGCTGCTGGCTAGTGTGCTCAGCTTCCAGGAACTGTCCTCTGGCTGCTCTGAAGGCAGGCTGAGCAACCTAACCAGGAGCTGCACTGTGTCAAGGAATCCCCCCAAGAGCACCTCCAAGCTCAGCACCTTTGGCCTCTGTCCTTCAGCTACCACTGACCTGGCTATGGCAGTGTAATCAGCTGATGCATGCTCGGAGCAGTGGCAGTTTCCCTGCAGCTGTCAGAGGAGCAGACAACTCTTTTTAGACTTTGTGCCAGGGCTTCCCCTCTCCTTCTTGCCCAACTGCAGGTATCACCTCAAATCACACACTTCCTGAAGCAAGCGCCAGTGCTGGAGTGACCAAGCACCACCTGGAGCAGGAAGGGGCAGATGTGCTGAGCAGAACCTGCTACTCTGATATGGACATTGCCTCCAAGCTTGTTGATAAGGGGCCAGGGATGAAAAAAATTCCTCATGAAAGAAATAGAGGGCCACTCTGCAACAAGGCATCTCCCAGCCACGAATTAATCTTCCCAAGCACAGCATCATGCTTTGCTGTTGCCTTTGTGTCAGCTATGGGAGGACAAGCAAAGCCTGATCGGTGGGGGATGTGCACTTCATCTCATGAGGTGAGTTCAGACAGGACTGGTCCTGTACATCGAGCCAGGCAGTATTGATCAGGTAGCAAGACCTAGCTTGACCATAGTTTTACCAACACAAGGGCAAAATGGTAGGAGGGCAGCTGGGTGGCAGAGATCTGGTGAGGAGTGTGGGTCAGACAAGACTGAGAGCAGTGGGAAGGCTGGACCAGGCACTGCCTACACTGCAGAAAAGGCTCCAGTAGTAGCAAGAGTTTGTACAGAGGGACTTAGAAGAAGCAAGGATTTGGCAAGGCGCTGGAAAAGTGATTCATATGAGGGTTGGAGAGCTGCTTTTCAAGTCCTGCCTCATCCCTCTATTCTGTGCAATCCCTCGCATTTTGCTAGTGCTTTTCATCTGGAGATCTCCGAGATTAATACAATCATCGTCCAATAGAGGACCGGAAAAAATCAGGTGCTGAGCAGGTGGAGGTGAGAGTTGGGCTCAGAACAAGATCAGCTGTCCTGTGGAGCCACACTTAGTTGCTGCCTCATACTACACTGCTGTAACTCATCTGCTCTGAACAGCCATGGGGCAATTGATGCCAAGTGTCACCAAAGGGTGGCTGAGATAAGCTGTGGTGTTAGGCTGAGGGCTTTCCTCTAGCATCTCAAGTCTGTGTTGGAAAGTGCTCTCTGTTAATGGATTCTCATGGAAGGGAGGACAAAGCCTTAGATTTCTAATAGGTGTGTGCTCATGAATGTAGTGTCATACTATGGGAAACACCAGGAGGCATTGGTCTGCTTTTTCCCAGAGGATTCTGGCAGCAATGTACCTGATTTGGAGAACTTGTCTGTCCAGGTATTGCTTTCATTGTCTTCAATGGTCTGGACCCTTCTTCTATCATGCCTATCAAAACAATATCTCAGCACTTTTCAGGAGTGTATGAAGTGATGTGATTGCTATCCCGTGTGGATTGCTCCTTCTCACAGTGGGAAGAGTGTGTACCTTAAAGTGCTTGGGTTTGCACTTTAATACTCAGGTAGGGTAAGTAGGGTAGGGCATGGGGCACAGTCATTTAAGGTTATGTGGTTGCTCCTGAATGGTTCTTCCCACAGCCCCAGAGGGCCCCAGGAAAGTCCCAGCTCCTACACAGGTATGTTATGCCCTTTCTGTGGGTGCTCATCTGTCTTGAGGAACTCAGCCATGGCTCTCCTGCCTTACTTCACTGTCCTACCTAACATCTGCTCTTTTGAACTGTGTGGAAGCACTTATTTCTTTCTTTTTCCCTTCTCAGACCATAGGAGGTAGAAAGAAACAGCTTGAGCAGTGGGACATGGTATGGCAATGTGGAGAGGTTACTGGGGGAAAACTAAGCAGTTGGCTAAACTCAGTATTGCATGTGGCTTGTGTCATGCCCCACCTTGTAGCTTTGTGCATGTGAAGGGCTTCCTTCTAGCTTTACAGTTTTTTCAACTGAAATACATTTTTACTGCAGCAGCCTGGAGCAAAGAGGGGAAGGACATACAAGCAGGAAGGTACTTCCAGCAGTTTTTGCTCTATTCCCTTTGGAATCCACTGTGCTATGGGAATGTACCTCCTGGTGAGCGCTGGGGCTTTGGAAAACACCAGCATCTTGTCTAAGGGGTGAGGGAACTGTTTTGTGCTGTCTCAGGGATCAGTGATGGCTGAGCCTCTGACAGATAGCCATCCGTTGGATCTCCAGATCTCCCGGTTAGGATGCTCAGCAAAGCCCAGCTGCCCGTGGCTGGGCTGTGAAAGTGAGCAGGGTCCCAGCCGAGGCTGCGTGGGACAGTGAAGGGGACACCATGGCAGGGCTGTGCAATTGGCTCCATGGTTGGTGTACAGCCTTGTCTCGTACGGCTGACTAAGGCTCACGCTTCTAAGCACACACGCTGTGCCAGAAGGGTGCGGGAGCTGCCGAGCATGTCCGCATCAGGAAAGGACAGGAGTGAAGAGGCAAGTGCTTCGTTAGATGGTTATGAAAGGCAGCAAACCATCTCTTTACAGGACAAAACAGCGTTTCTGATGAGGTAGCAAGGCCAGCCTCTGGGTTTTTCCTCCCTGCAAGCAAACTTAGAGCTGAACATTCCAGGCCAGTTCCACAGAGAACATTTCAGGGCTGTGTAATTAAAACAAGGTTTTGTTGTTACCCGCTGGAATGAGAAATTCTACAGCAGACTTCGGCTGTTTGGGTGTGTTCCAGGGTGAGGGATGCTGGGCAGGGGCAGATGGATAGAGGATAAGATTTTAGGAAACTCTTAGGCAAGGAAGGCTGAATTATTCAGCAGTGGTTTTTCCATCCTTCCTTTTATCCCAGCAAAGCTGTTCCCTGCTGAGCAGCTTTTCCACATCCATGAAGCTTGCCCTGCCGTTTCCCTTCAGTGACAAGTGGTGTACTGGGACCTGTGCTGTTTAATATTTTTATCAATGATATAGACAGAGGGATCAAGTGCACCCTCAGCAATTTTGCAGATGACACGAAGCTGAATGGTGCTGTCAATATATAGAGAGGGACAGGATGTCATCCAGAGGGACCTAGACAAGCTGGAGAGGTACACAGGTAAACCTCATAAGGTTCAACAAGAGCAAGTGCAGGGTTCTGCACCTGGGCTGGAACAATCCTCACTATCAGTACAGGTTGGGGAATGAGATGATAGGAACCACCCCTGTGGAAAAGGTCTTGGGGGTGCTGGTGGATGAGAAGCTGGACATGAGCATGCAATGTGTGCTTGCAGCCCAGAAGGTCAATGGCATCCTGGGTTGCATGAAAAGATGTGTGGCTAGCAGATCCAGAGAGGTTATTCTGCCACTTTGCTCTGGTGAGACCCCAGCTGGAGTACTGTGTACAGGTCTGGAGTCTTCAAGATAGGAAGGACATGAATCTGATGGAGCGGTTCCAGAGGAGGGCCATGAAAATGGTCAGGGGGTTGGAGCACCTCTGCTATGAGGACAGGCTGAGGGAGTTGGGGTTGTTCTGCCTGGAGAAGAGAAAGCTCCTGGGAGACCTAATAGCAATCTTCCAGTACCTGAAGGGGACCCACAAGAAGGCTGGAAAAGGAAAAGGGACTGTTTACAAAGGCCTGTAGGGATAGGACAAGGGGCAATGGTTTTAAATTAGAGAATGGTAGATTTAGGTTGGATGTTAGGAACAAATTCTTTACCATGAGGGTGATGGAATACTGGAACAGGTTGTCCAGGGAGGTAGTTGAGGCCCTATCCCTGGAGATGTTCAAGGTGAGGCTTGACAGTGCTCTGGACAGCCTGATCTAATGGAGGATGTCCTGCTCATAGCAAGGGAGTTGGACTAGATGACCTTTGAAGGTCGCTTCCAACCCAAACCATTCTATGATTCTATCATTCCTCCAGCCTTCTTGGGAAGGAGACTCTGGAAAGAAGATGGCGTTCCCAGCTCTCCTTGAGGTGGTTGCTGTTTGGCAGAGCAGAAAGGAGGGTCCACCAGCCCCAAAGAGGAGCCTCTTTGAGCTATTTCTAGAGGACCAAATCTATCTGTGGCAGCAAATGTGGGATCAACTGAAGAAGTCAATTTGCTCTGTGGTGTTAGCCATAGAAAATTTGAAACTGCTTTAACACACTTTTTAATTCCAAATGGGATTGGATTTGTGACATGTAGGGCAGTGACCATAGGAGAGTCTCATAAGCAAAGCAAGTTCCCAGGCCCTGGTAGGTCCGTGGTGATGCCTCAGGCAGTAAGCCATGTTCTCACCAGGGCTGCAATCTATAAATGAAACATCTCAGTCGTGCAGATCAGATCCAGGGCTGGCTTTAGCTTCTGCTGTGTTATTCATGAGTATGTGAAAGCTCTGAAAAATGTGACAGACTTTGGGTTAGGTTCTCAATACAACATTACTTCTTATGAGATGAAATATGAGCGTGTCCCTGTGAAGACAGGAATGTACACGCTGAAAGCTGTGAGAGAATGGCATATATAATAGGAAAGTGAAGTTGTTGGTGTTCTGGTGTTGGTAGGTTTGTTTTTCACTTCTTTCCCAAGAGGAGGACTTTGGAAGTGAGCTACAAGCACTTGCAGCCACAGTAGTGTGGTTCAAAGCAGTCTGAAAATATTTAGCTGCAGAATTACTTTTGCGTGGGGTTTTGCAAGGTCACTTGTGTGTGTGTAGGATTAGGAGCCCCTCCACAGCTGGTGAGGTCACACTGGCAGCTTGAAGTTCCCCTCTTTGCCAAACTGAGCCCTCAATGAAGAGGTCAACTGAAAATTTGAGTCGTGTTCCCTTTTTAAGCATTGTGCTCAACTCTCTTGGTTAATGATCTGCAGGAGCTCAGCACTGCTCCTAAATCCATAAAGCATTTTGGCTTGGTTGCTGTGGGTGACTATAGGACTGTGCAGGTCAGAAAGAGGTTGCTCCAGTGCCCTTGGGGTGGGAGGGGAGGAGCAAGGGAGCAGGCAGGGATGCTCAGAGGCCCTGAGGGTTGTGTGTGCCTGGGGGAGAAGATGGCATGACAGGGCCAGAATTTCTCTTACACACTCATCAGCCTCTCTGCTTTCCTAGTGGCAAAGGATTTGGTCCCAGTTTCTGAGAATTAAGTGGGAGTTCACCTGTCGGTATCCATGAAAGCTGGTCTGGGAGTAGAGGTGATATAAAGGGAGCTGCTACGCATGTGGCTGTTTTGTCTACCCCGGGCAGATGTTTTCACATAAATCTGTAATTGCTTTGTGTTAAAGACACAGGGGTGTCCTGAGCCTTGGCTCCAGCCTTCCTCACCTCTTTGAGTATGTAGCACCCGGCTGCTGCTTTTTAATGCTTCAGTTGGAAGAGCACTTTGACAGCGGACAAACAAAGTCCAGATCTGCACCGGGCTGTCCCAGCCCTCCACGTGCTGAGTGAGATGCGGTGCATCCTGTGACCACTTCTAGCAAACAGGTCTCTCTGGCCATGCCCAAACCGAGGCATCTGGTCTGTGTGCTCGTCTTGGCTGTTTCCAGTCTGGTTATGAGGTGAAGTCTTGGGTGTGCTGCAGCATCCCTGCTGTCTGCTGCAGCATCCCTGCTGTCTGCACCTCCAAAACCCTAGTGCCTTGGGCATATAGTCCCAAGTGGGAATGGTGGTTCAGTCTTGAAGGTGCCTCTTCCAGGTGCTGGGGGACCAGGCCCTGGGCTGTGCTGTAGCACCCCTGGTAGCCACAAGACACAGCTGCTAGTACCTGCTGCAGATGTGAAATAGCAGCTGTATGGATCCTGCTGTGGTGTCCAGAGTGTGTGTGATGGTGCAGCTTCAAACACTGACTTCTGAGGACAGTATCTACTCTATATGGGCCAGCTGGCTGGGAGAGCTTCTCACTGCCTCCTTTTTCCTGGGCAGAAGGTGATAGTACCTGGCGATTATTTTTTCAGTTGTCAGTTGAGAGGTATTGAAGAGCAAACTATTGTGGTTCCTGCGCAGTCCTGGCTTTGGTAAACCTGAGTCGGTTTGAAGTAAATATGGAGCTCCTTTGTCAGAAACAAGTAGTAGCTGAAATTCATGTATGTGAAGTGCTATGAGTAATCTTCTGCCTTTCTGAAGAAACATTTTCTTTATTGAAAGCCTGTGACTTGCAACCAATTTCTGTAGCGTACACTGGATACGTGACAGAGAGATCATACAAAAGGTCACCATCAGTTTGAAATGAAAGCAGTGAAAAATGAGTGTCTTGTACTGAAACTGTTACTGTAGATTGTTGGCCAAACATTTCAGTCTCACTCTTTTCTATTTATAAATCTCTCTTGCCAGCCATGATGTGACCCTTCTCTCCACACCCACAACAGAAAAAAGCCTTACTGATTAGGAACAGGAAATTATAATACTCACTAACCACAAAGTATTTTCAAATGTGCCAAGTAAACAAGCAGAGATGGTAAGAAATACAGAGAAATGAAGAATTCCCACTGATCTCTTCTCAGCACTGAAATCATAACTGATCATTACAGTCACTGGGGATTTGCAGCTTGCAGGAGGACAGTACGGTTTTAAGTTGATGATGTAACCGTAGTAAAATATTTTCACCACAGCTTTTCCTAGCACCACAATAAGGTGGCCACAAGTGCCATGAGGTGTGTTACTGACACCATCTAGAAGTCAAAGGTTACTTCAGCTGCCATCTTGTGTAGGGAGAAGCTCCTCTTGCCTGGCCCACTAGTGTGAAGAACCCAATGCTGGGCAGTGGAGGTTCCTCTGGTGGGATGGGGGCTCTATGTAAGCTCAGTAATATGTATGATAATAAACAATAGAGGTCTTTAATGACTTTCCTCTTCCACGACTTTGTGGTTTACTTTGCCTGAGTGTTTTCCCTGCCCATGAGTATTCTGTGCACTTTGCTGCAGCTGTTTGCTTGGGCTGGCCCCAGCTCCCACCCTCATCTGCATTTTTGTCACAAAGTAATTTGGATGCGTTTTGTCTATTGGTGGTTAGTCTGGAAATTCCTGTCAGTAAAGGGGGAAGTCCTAATTTTCGGGCAGAGGGTGGAAACTGAGTTTGTGATAAGGTCTAGACAGTTCTCTGTCTTTACCTGACTTCTGACTCCATGGCTCAAGAAACCTGCCTTGCATCGGCACTACCATGTGTAAGCCAGTTGTTTCTCCTACCACCCTTATGCCACTGCCCATAATGGCCTTTCAAGAGGGACAGATAAAAGGGAGAACTTCACAGAAAAAGGTGCTAAACCCAGAGGTGATGATTTTCACTCCTTCCCCACATCATCAAATAGATCTCGCTGCATAATGTGCCCTCTGAACTGTGGGCCCATTAATTAGTATGCATGGTGTTTGTTTAAGAGCTCCTTGCTTTTTTATTAAAGTGAGGAACTTTTAACTGCCTTTGAGATGAAAAAATGGAACCAAATGTTGCCAGCAAGCAGAGCAGGTTTGTTTCAGTTTCCTTGGTCCAGTTTGCAGGGAGCTTTATCTTCTGCCATTTAGATTTTCTCTGCAATTCTCTTGTAAGTAAAATCTAAGACATTGATACAGGCTGATAAATCCAACTCCTGATTTCTTTAATGACTTTCTAAGTCTTACTCTGATCCAGGTGATTCTGTCAAGGGCGGGAGGGGGGAGTTGTACAAAGCATCAGAGGCAAACCCCAAACCATCTCTTTCAACCATGTGAAGGAAAAAGATATTTGTGAAAGAAGAAAACAAAAGCAGATCTCCAAGTCGTGTTTATTCAGAGCAGACAGGACAAGGCTGGAGAAGTTCAGGCATTATCTTCCAAAAGTTTATTTAGAACTTTCAGTTATGAAAACAAATAATAAACCCTAAATATAACTATATGTAGCTCATACATATATACAGGTAGCTAACTAGTTTAACAGGAAGTCCAGGTGGCTGGGAACAGCACAATTGCAGTGATCAATCCAGAGAGCATTTCTAGGCAGCCTAAAACATCCAAGTCTCTCCCTTTCTCTGTTTTTTTTTTTCCTGATCACTGCAGCATTTTTACAGGAATCAAAACTGGAATCTCCTAGAGCTGCTCAGGAATAATAATAATAAAAAGCAGAAGAAACTGAATGTTTACCCCTTTATCCAGTGATGTGATCTCAGTAATTTGAGTTCTGAGGGGCAAGCATAATGCCAGAGGGCGTCGTTGCTTGTTGCCGTGTATTTTTATTAAGTGGAAGCTGATTATTTTGTCAGTGTAAGAAAGCTATATAATTACTATCCACTAAAGAGTATGAGAGGACTCTATACAATAATTTAGAGGTATTAAATAAATAGAAAATAATGGCAGCCTTCTACAATGCAGGCTACACGTAGGTTTACTTCGGCTTGAAGTACCCTGGTCTTTAGTACACCTACAGGAACAGACTTGCTCCACAAGTGTTTTAAAGCAGCATATCTATAAGATACATACATAAGAGTGTCTAAGGTTAGGATAAACATTTTAAAACGCACTTTACCATGGTCTCCACATATCTAATGACCCCATTCTGGGGTTGTTATGGGAAAAATTTGGCTGCAGGACCTGTCTGGGAGGCGCAGCATCAACCTGGCTGAAAACCAATGGCATCTGGCAGGGATTTTTTGAAGCCTGCTTGTTCTCCATGGGGTAGAAGTGCTCCTGTGATGGACTTCTTCCCCGAGTGTTCCCCTTTGGGCTCAGGGGGCTTTTTGGTGTTAGGAAAGGCTGCTGAGGTGGGCTTGAAGACTTTAATGCTGCTTTGCAGGTATCTTCACCAGACCTGGGTAAGGATTTCAGCAGGTGGTTTAACAGACGTGCCCCGAGGGTCTTGTCCATCCACTCACAGGTGAGGAGGAGGTTGTGCACCTCATGCATGCACTGGATGTATCCAGTGCTGTACCTCTGCTGGGCTTCCAGACCTACTTTGGAGTCGGCTGCATGGAGAAAATACGAGTTGGTGAGCATGTAAAAGCTGCCTCGTGTGCTTTTGCTTAAAGCATTCATCAGGTTTCCTGTGTGCACTCCTTGGGGGGGTCATTGCTGAAGCCAACTGGAATTTACTATAATATGAATCATTTGTGGGGAGCAAGGGGAAGGTGATGCAGGGTGTGAGCCACCCAGGCAGGTAGCCCCTGTGTCCTCCTGCCCACCCCAGACAGCAAAGCCACACTAAGGGTAGAAAGCAGTTCTGGAAGGAAGAAAAAAAACCTTCCTGGGTTAACCAGTGCCCAGCTCCATCTCCCCATCTAGTGGAGAAAGCCGAGCCCGAGCAGCAGCCCGGAACTCAGCAGGTTTGAAAGATGCTTTTGCCAAGCCACCAGCTGATGAAACCTGCTGGCACTCTCCTCCCCCAGCACTGACCATGCTCATAAGGTGGAGGGGCCAGACACTCACCCATTAGCTTGCTGCTCTGGATGTTCTGGAGGTGCTTCACTGTCATTTCAAGGATATCTGCTTTTTCCAGTTTAGACTGCTGATAAGGAAAGAGTGCTGCAATTAGGGGCAGTGAAGGGTTTGTACAGTGCCCAGTTTCTCAAAAGAAGAAACACCCCTCCACCCACCCGAACAGATCCCCCACCAGCAAAAGGACAAAAGACAGCGTGAAAATTAGTACTTACATCCAGGTGAAATGCACCCACAACAGTCTCCTTCAGCTGGTCCAAGCAGTTATTAATCCTTTCCCTTCTCTTCCTCTCAATGAGGGGTTTCCTTAACTGGCAAGGAAAAGAAAAGGAGGAAGTAAAATTGTAATTGATTTCTCCCCCCCTTTTTCTTCTCACTGCAGTTCAGCGAAGGCAGAGATTCATCCTCTGCATAAAGCCTGAACAGGGTGACATGATGCTTGGCAGGGACAAGATAGGGATGGAGAGTGTGGTGTCTCCAGCTCTGGTCATCACCCCTATCATCTCACAGTTCTGCCACTTGCACTCATTTTAAACAGTTTACTCAAACCAAACAAAGAGCAGCCTTTTGAAGCCAGAGAAAAGAAGCAGGAAAAAACAAACCCAAAACCACCTGCATAGTTTAAATTCAGAGAAAGCATCTTTAGAATATGAGGAAAAAATATTGACACCTTTCTCTTTCCTAGAAGCAGTGGCCTGGGCCCCAGCACCCATCGTTCATGTACCACGCGTGGGTGCCGTGGTCGTGCGCACGTGGCTGCAGCAGCGTGCAGGGAACCTACCTTCCTCTCCTCCTTGGTGTTGGCCAGCTTGTGGGTGCTGCCAGTGGTGGCGGTGGCAGTCATTCTAATCCAGCCTGTCTGCTCTGGGTGCTGGGAAGATGTGGATGGGAAGGAGGCACTCGGGCAGTGGGTCGCTCCCTTTCCCGATGGGCTCTTTGCTGCTCCGCTGCTCCTCTGCTGTATTTATAACCCAGAATTAGCATGTGAAAGGAGACTTTCCTTGGCGGGACTTCTTTTCCCACACGAGGGCTCGAGCCCGGAGGTTTGTGGCCATCAATCAAAGCTGACAGGTCACTGCTTCTTTTCAGTGACCAAGCCGGCCCCCCCAAACGGCGACAGATGTCCAGCCTCCGACGCCGGGCTTTGGAGGGCTCTTTTGTTAGGGAAGAAGGGAAGGAAAATGGGCGAGCTCGGAGCAGCTTGCATGGCTCTTGCTCAATTTGCACAGATTCCCAGGGAGGAAAACAATAGCCGGGAAGTGGTCCCATTACACCTGGGAAAATGTCTTCTACCCATCTTTTTTTCTATCTCCTTAAAGTGATGCCTGTTTTTACCTGCTAACCCAAGCTCCAGCCACCTTACATCTTTGAAGCAGCCTCTTTATTTAATAACAGAGTACCCAAGCTAGGAGTTCCTGCTCCCAGGAATTATTGTTACGAGGTAATGATGATCAATTAAAAACTGTTGACAGCAGATGCCCGTAGGAATATTGTTTCCATTCAGAAATCCTCTTCGGAAAACATGGGAACTGTATTTACATCCTGGGAATCTGAATTCTCCATTGCATAATGCTAGGTGTAGAAAATACTCAACTCCAGAATTCTAGTTTTTGGCTGCTGTATAGAATTTAAACTTAGAGGCCATTGCAGACACAAACAAACCCAGAGATGAGTTAGTTCGGTCGGATTTTACTTCTTTGATTTTTTTCTCACCGTGTTACAAGAAGGCTTGGGTAGCTTTAGGGGGAAGGGTGTTTTTCTGACTGCTCTTCTCAAATGCCAGTGCAGGAGCAGGCGGGACTTTGGAGGAGACTTGGCACAGGATGAGAATGCACTTTTATGCCTCCTCACTTCTGCTTGGTCTTGGGGGCAGTGAGGGTGGGCACTGTGAAGGTGTTTTTCATGTCTGCACTTTTGCTTTCTGACAGTTGCTTTGCTAATGAGCAGGATTTGGCAGTGTCCTGTTGAGTCCCCCAGGTGAAACCCTTTGGGTTGGTGTTGAATGTGTCACCTTATTGAAATGGAGAGGAAGCGGTGCAGCGGTTCAGAAGCACCGTGAGCTCTCCCGACCCACCGGTGGGGTTTCCCAGCAGCTGCTGTAGCTGCTGCAGCCATGGGCGGGGATGTGTCCCAGCAACAAAGGCGAGGACATCACGTCCCTTGCTCAAACACGGCGTGGGTGTGTGTTTGCCTGTGTGTGAATGCAAACATACTTGCAGCATGTCTGTACGCCCTGTTGCTTGGGTGCTTTGTGAAATCATGTCCTCAGTCCTGGCATCCTGCAGGCAGAGTTGTTTGTCGGTCAAACACAGAGCTAGGGTGCAGTTACCTGGTTTTGTAAGTGCCCTACTTGGTGGAAGCCTGAGATGGGCTGATGTGGTTTGTGCGCTGGGAGAGGAGGGCTTGGGAGGGGAAGGTTAATAAATTGTCCTTTGTGCTGGGTAAAGGAAGCAGGAATGTGTTTCTTATCTCAGATGCATCTGTTGCATGGCAAAAGGAGGTCCCACCACCCTGAGTGTCAGCCCCCTCATGTCAGCTAGCCCTGGCTGCTCATGAGTGAAGACTCCTCTGGTTATTCAGGCTTTTTCCATCCCATCTTGGGAAGTGGAGTGTTGTTGGTATTTATAAAAAGCACAGATGAGGCATCTGTATCACCACACAGCTCCAGTAGCTAGGCATGGAAGAGGCAGCTAGTGGGCTGGGGTAGGGCACTGCCCTGCATGTTGCGGGTTGGAGTGGCACAGGGCGGGTGCAATCTTAGCTCTGGGTAGTTTGCTGAGGTGCTTAAGGCTGGAAGCACCTGCTTGTTACCTAGGCATGAAGTTTCTAGCTCAGTTCGCCTTGAGTGGTACATGGGAAAGAGGATAAATCCTCCATCTCTTCTCAAATACCCCTCTACCATCTTTTGCAGAAAGAGGTACCTTCCCAAAGTGGTCAGGGTGGCACATGAAAGCCTGAGACCACCTTGGCTGTTGACCCAACTGAGCATGGCAGAGGTGTCAGCAAATGCAGAATTACCTAAAAGCTCTGAAAAACTTGGCCAGTGCCTGCTAACATCTGTCCCTGGCCAGGCACAGCTACAGAGTGCTGAGTGTCCCTGTGTTTTTTATTAGTGACCCATGGGTGGCCATCCCCAACATCACCAAGAAAGTTTCTCTGGTGTCAGTGGTGGTGGCATCTCCTCCCTAACCCTCCCTTTCCTCTTTGTCCTGGATTTGCTGCTTTGCCTTGCCTTCATTCCTGCTTTACATGCTCTGCAAGGTGCTTCTGAGCTTCTGGGCAAGGGGGATGCTCTGAAAGAGGGTCCCACAAAAGCTTCCCCCGCAAAGTGGCTTCCACAAAGCAAGCAGGTAGGGGCAATGCTGGTGGTGAGATGGTGGGCACCAGGGACGGATGGGTGTAATGGGGAGCCCAGAACAGCACAGTGGCTCCTGGCACCCAGCCAGAGTCCATGCCCAGCCCACGCAGGGCAGCTGAGCCCTCAGGCAGGGCAAGAACCTTGGCTCACCTACTGGCGTTTGCTCTGGGTGAGCTCATTTCAAGGCTCATTTGTAAGACAGCACTACAGTGAAAAAAAGTGCAGCTTTTGTTGTAAACAGTTATTTTACACCTCTCAGTCAGGGCAAAGGCCTTTTTCTGGAGGCATGGTGGGTGCGGGCGGGAAAGCTGCCCTGGCTTTGGGGGAAGGCTGACATCTGTGCCGGGGATTGTAGGGACGCAACAGGCCAATGCAAATGAGCATTAAAGAGAGCTTTCTGCAAATTCCCGCTTTCCTTTTGCATTGCCTACTGCCAGGTTTCACTGAAAAGGGGATTCTCCTTCATAAACAAAGCCTCCCTTTCCCCCTGAGCTTTCCAAAAAGAGAAGGAAAAAAGAGAAAGAGAAAGGGGTCAGTGCTGCTTGGAGTTTTCTTTTTTGCTATTTGTCTACATTTCACACCCTGGAGAAAGAAAACAACTTTTAACATCTGTTCCTGCACTTTTTACAGGGAAAGAAAGGCTCTTGAAAAGGGGAAAAGTGTGGCAGATGTTGGCAGGTTCCCTCCGACGCAGATGTCTTGCTCCGAAGAAAACTTTCTTTGGAGATTGGCTGCCAGGGCTCCTCTATGACTCAGGACACGCGACTGCCTAGTGAACGGAGGGACGTGGGAAAGCGCCCGCGAACAAAAGGCCTTATTCAAACAAACCTGAGAGCCGTGAACAATCTAATAACCAGCAGAGAAATGGTCAGCAGCCCCCCAGCCCTGCTGGGAAGGGTTTGGGGCAGCCAGGGGCCACAGGACAAGGGGATTTTGCCACGTCCCCAGGGCTGTGAGCAGGGGTGTCCCCTCCTCACCCCCTGACTTCTCCCTCTGGGGCATCCAGTGTGGTGCTCTGGCCAAGGACTATGTTTCTTGAGATGCTGAATGGTCTCAGCTGATTTGCAGACTCAGCTGTCCCATGGTTCAGGCAGCAGAGGAGATGAAGGACAGGTACCTTCCAGGTGGTTGGGTTGGGATATCCCACATGCACTGGCCAAGGCACTGGCAAACCCCTGCAGGACGAGGCAGCAGGAGAGGAGCAACTACTGGGCAGCAAGGACGTGGCAAGACACAGCATTGTTGTATACACATTTGATTAAGCTTTTAAGTAGGAGGTTCTGCCAAGGTAACACTAACTCTATTGATTTAGGACCAGAAAAAAGATTCTTGTGAAACTGCTTTTGAGAAAAGATCTTTTTGTAATAGAAGGCAAAAACATTTAGAGAAGAAAGTATTTTCTGTGAACCTTTTATTCACCCCTCCTCCTTCTTTCTAGTTGGTAAAATCAAATGATTTAAAGTAAGTTTTTGCTATGAAAGCAGGTAATATTTTAGTTTAGATATTCGATAAGAAAAAAAAGTGAGAAGCAGGGAAAAGGGAGAAGAGTTAATAAACTTCCCCTAAAAGGTAACTCATTCTGGTTTGTTGTTAAAGCTGAGGAGCTCTGTGATTATTCCTCCAACTCCTCTAAGTGTCGTTCTGTCCCCTCACTGTTCTGATTCATTTTCCCTGGAGTCTGGGCAGGGTAGAGCTGCTTGTGCAGGCTGGGGCAGCTGTGCCTCTTCCCTGCTTGGGGCTGGAGGGGAAAGCCTGGTGAGATGGAGTTGTGTTGCTTCTTTGGAGGTCAAGTGCTTGAGCCATCAGCTGAAACCCCTGCTGTGGGTGTTACCCATGTGTTTCTTTTATCAGCAGAGCCCTCTTTGCATGGTGGCTGGGAAGCAGGAGCCAGTTCAGGCAAGCTGAGGAGCCCCATGTGCAGGAAGGATTCTGTGTGTTACCAGAGACCCACATGCCCACCCTAGTTGGTCCATCCGGTGGCTTGGGGTGATGCTGTGAACACCAGCTCATAACCTGGCAGGACTAAGGTGGCCTCTAAGTCAAACCCACAGCCCTAGTAAGCTAACGGAATGGCCTGGTTAATGTAGCTGAGACTTCTCTATGGATGGATTTGCCATATAAGAGCAGGAGGGAATATGGGCAGGTGCTCCTGCTCATGGCAGAACCACTCAGAGTCGCAGAATGGTTTGGATTGGAAGGAACTTTTAAAGACCATCTAGTTCAACACCCCTGCAGTGAGCAAGGACATCTCTAATTAGATCATATAACTCAAAGCCATGTCCAGCATGACCTGGAATGTCATAAAAATTTTCTTCCTTCTATCTAGTCTAAATCTTTCCACTTCTAGTTTAAAACCATCACCCCTTGCCCTGTCACAACAGGCCCTGCTAAAAAGACTTTTCTTTCTTATTGGCCCCTTTAAATACCAGAAGGCTGCAATAAGGTCTCATTGGAACCTTCTCTTCTCTGGTGTTCCATCCCTCCAATCAATTCCCTGGCCTCCTCTTGGTCTATTTTAACATGCCCATGTCCTTCTTTTGCTGAGGGCTCCAAAGCTGGAATCCCATCCCCTTTCCAGGATGGAGACACATGTAGACTGGATTTATCTCCAGTTAAGCAAATATTTGTCCCTTTTCTGAGGTGTCTCTGCAGGCTGGGTGTGTGAGCATGGGGCTCTGACCTTCAAGAGGTGCTGGTGAACAGGCCGTCAGAGGGGCAGACAGGTTGCTTGAAGTGTTCCGCCCCATTCAGCACTCCCAGTTGTGTGTGGGTTTGCTTTGTCTGCTTTTCTTACTTTTGCCACCCACCGCAATATGGGGTTTGGGAAGCGAGGAGCAAAGTGCCAAGTTTGGGGGCTCCAGAGCAGACAGACAGTGGGCAGGGTGAGGCAGGAGCAGTGGGTGCTGCTGTCATGGGAGCAGGTTGGTCCTGATGTGCAACCTCAGGGCACTCTCCATACCCTGCACTCCCTCCTGTGGGGATGGGCTCCAGACCCACCTTGCTGTGAGCAAACACTTGCCAAGGAGAGGCTGTTTTCACAGGGGGTTTAGTCATGATATATATAGAGGTTTTTGTCTGGGGCTTTCAGAAGGTCAGTTCCGTTTCAAGGCTGACGTTTAAAAATGAGGGCTAAAATGAGTTTAAATCTGGGGGTTTCTCCATAATTCTAAATCCCAAGCAGCCCATCCTTGAAGCCCTGTCTTACCCAGGGTTGGGTTGTTCTCAAAAAGCTAAAGCAAGAGAGGAGTGTGAGGAGCAGCAGGACATACCGGTGTTGTGACTGGGTCTGCTGGGTGCAGGCAGTGCCTGGGCAGCTAGGCTGGCTCCTGGTACCAGGCACGCAAACCGCAGCTGCTTGGAGGTTACTCACTGCTGGATTCCCTGGGGGGACCAGGGCTTTGTCTCCAGACTGGCCTCAGCTGAGGTGTTGTACCTGCTGTATCCCATCTTGGGCTGGTGCAGCAGTGTCTGCATGGATGGCACCTTGTGTCACAAAAGAGGACAATGCTGGAAATAAGCTGGGGCAGAAAAGCAAATGATGATTTATCTGTGCTTGGGCATGGAAAAGAGCAGTTATTTGCTGTGATAAGGAGAGCTGGCTGAGAACACAGTCCCAGTGCAGCAGACACCATTCATGATGGGACACAAGACTGAAGGCACCATCTGAGCTTGCAGCTGGAGAAGGTTGCTCCAGACATTCTTTACATTGGAAGGTTATATTGGTTAAATTGTTGAGGCTGGGGTGACACCGTCTGTACCAGGTTACCATTTGTGGCAGATGGATGGAGTGTGATGAGTTTTGTGCCTGGGCAAGAGTTGTGAGAGGAAGAAGCAGAGGGGATCTAGGAGATGAGTCTTAATGTCTGCAGTCAAGTGGTGGCCTGTTAAGGCAATGCCTTGTGCAATTCACCATGGTGTAGACAGGGCTAGGAGCACAGTTGGAGGTTCACGTGCTCCAAAGACATTTACAGGTGGAGAGAGAGAACATAGATGGCACTGAACAGTGCCACATGTGGTATTTTCATTATAGGGGAAGTCCAGATCCAGAAATAGCGTTGGACATCTTCTGGAAATTCAGTTGATGTCTCTTGATCCAAATCCTTTACTGAGTGCACCAAACCTCGCCAGCTCCAGCTTGGCTTTCTTGGTACCAGATGATCAGAATTATTTTCCACTCCTGGGATAGAAAATAATTACAAGGCTGTTACTATCTGAGTAATTCTCAGCTTTTCTTGCACACACCCCCATCCATCCTTTGTGTTAAGGATCAGCTGATGCTCCTGACATTACTCAAGCCTGTCTCCTGCCTAGCAAGTTAACAGTGCTTCTGGCCCAGAGGAATTCTTATCTGCTGCTTCAGAGACACAAAGCTGCTGCTTGCAACACATCTCCTAGGCCAAGAGTGCCTTGCAGGAAGAAGGAAATCTGATAAGCCATGCTGGTGGTGACAGACTGATGAGGGTTTGCCCCTTGCCTGTGCAGAAGTGGTGCTATGAGGGGCAAGAGACAAGCTTGGTGGAGAGTGTGTAGGGTGCTTCAAGGGAACATTCAAAGGGATTCTTGAACTTTCCTCATGGGGCATCCCAGCAGCTGTTTCATTCAAGAGGGCTTCTCTGGGCTTTCTCACACTGTACATGTGGTATTACCAGATGACACTGGATAACAAGCCTCATCTATAATGAGTAAGTGCTTGGTTTATTCAGTAAGCTTCACTTTCCACAGCAGTGTGGGTTCTTGGCTCCCCAGATATTGGAATCTGGGATTCAGCACCCCATAGCCAGCCCCTGCACACTTCGTACCCAGTCCCTGCACATCCCATATATCCAGCTCTTGCACACACCATACACTCAGCCCCTGCACATCCTGTATCTCAATAGCTGCTCACCTGTATCCCAGCCCCTGCAGAGCCTGTTTCTTCTTAGCTTCTCGGTTCCCAAGACTGCAGAAGGATCTGGGTTAGGTTTCGCCTTTGCGAGACAAATCTGTCTTTGACTGCGAGTAAATGTGGCTTGGCCACGTGCCACTAGCAGCTTTCCTTCTCTGGTCCATGTGTGTACGTGTACTGACACCCTGTCCTGATCCTCTGACACAAAATACCTTGTCAACACCAAAAAGGTGATGAGGCTTGTCAATGGTAATGCTCTGCATGTTGTTTTGGGCTGTGGGCAGGTGGACTGCAGCTGCTGGGCAGCAGGATGACTGGAGGGCACTGGGCTTAGCAGCAGCATTTCCTACATGCTGCTTGTTTCTGGTGCTGCAGGGCTGGGATTGCAGTGGCCAAGGAAGTGTGGAAACACTTGCTTGGGTTTTTTTGCACTGCCCTATTCAGCCTCAGCAGAGCGCAGCAGCTGCTGCTGCAACAGCAGAGAACACAAAAGTTTAGGTTGAGAGGGTGTGAGCTTCAGGGTCTCTGGTCTTTGAGAACAAGTCCATCCTGAACTGTACATAAAATCACATTCTGCTGTCTAAGCTATTTTTTAATCTATTTTTTTAATTGATTTTTTTTACCAATTAAATTAAAATGGGTTATTCTGCTTTTTTGTTGTTGTTGTTTTATAAATACAGTCTGGTTTTAAGCATCCTTCTCTCTCCTCTTTAATTTTTTTCCCCTCATCAAATATACCTTGGAGACTGTCCTTTTTTAATAGGGTTGTGGATTTTTTATTATTCTGAAAGAATCAAAGGATGTAGGAATCCTGCTAGCTCTTGAAGCACAGTTGCTCAGTGAAGGAATATCAGAGCCCCAATGGGGAGAAGAGCAGGCAGGAGCTGTGAGAATGAGTGATGCTCCACAGGCTGGTTTGTGAAGGGGAAAAACAGAGTTTGCACTTGCTTCACCTTCTCTGTAATGAGGCATGTGAAAATAACAACCCCCCCACTGTCACAAACATTTTCCTTCTCTTGTCTATTTTTAACACTGGGAGCTGTGCCCTGGGTTTGCTCTGTCAAGAAGTGAAAGAGGACACTATCCATGTGACCTCTCCAAGGATTTTTACAGAAGAATGCCTATGATCAACTGGGCATTTTGTTGTGTTTTGAAGGTGATATTTCCTCGAGTTTCCTTGTTCCTAGTGTGCACATATACCCCTGTGCAGGCAACAACTCACCTGCACATGGAAGATTTTCAGGAGATAAAAGTTTTGCTGTAGAACATAAATGACTTTTGAACGTGAATCCTGCCAAGCTAGGGAAAAGTGGCTCATCTCTTCCCCAAACAAGTGTTTAACTTTGCAGGCAGCGACAGGCTTAGCTCTGGAGTGCCCTTCTTGAGAGCCAGGGGGGCACAGAAAAGCTTTGGAGGTTCTCGGGAAAGTTCCCTGCACATAAGTGTTGGAGTGGCTCGACATAGATCGAAGTGTTACAGGGCAATGGCTTCTGTGTTAACTCATCTCCACAGCAGCTGAACAGCAGCACTTAGCCCATGCCTTCACTGCAGCTGTTTTCTGCTTTAAATGCTAATTAATTAGTTTCTGCAAAGTCCTTTGAAGGGGTAAAGTGCTAAGTAAGTGCATGGTAGCATTATCGAGAGGGTCTGGGCTGTTGAGCTTAACCATCACTACTCAAATACAAATGAAGTTAGTGAGCTTGGTTCATAATTTCTTTAAAATGTAAAAGAACAGGGAAAGCCTGAGGGAGAGCCACCAAAAGAAGGAGGATAACTAAATGCCTTCCAATTCCCCTTCCTCACCTGCAGTGCTAGGTCCAGCCCTAGATTCCTCAACACAGGAGAGACATGGACCTGTTGGAGCAGGGCCAAAAAAAATGATCAGGGAACCTCTGCTGTGAGGGCAGGCTGAGAGAGTTGGGGGTATTCTGCCTGGAGAGAAGAAAGTTCCACAAGGGTCTTATTGTGGTCTTTCAGTATTTAAAGGGGGCCTACAGGAAAGATGGGGACAGGCTTTTTAGCAGGAATTGTTGTGACAGAGCAAGGGGGGATGGTTTTAAACTAGAAGAGGGGAGATTCAGATTAGATAGAAGGAAGGCATTTTTTTACACTGAGGGTGGTGAAAAACTAGAGCAGAGAGATGGTAGATGTCCCATCACTGGAACTATTCCAGGTCGGTTTGGGCATGGCTTTGAGCAACCTGATCTAGTCGACGATGTCCCTGCTCACTGCAGGGGTTTGGACTAGATTACCTTTAAAGGCCCCTTCCAACACAAATCGTTCTGAGACTATGATTCCCTGGTTTTCAACTGTAATATAGCACCATAACCAAGAAAAACCTTTCTTTCTCCTCCAATAATTTTGTTTCAGAACTGACTTGGTAACAGCAAGAGAATAAAAGTACTGAGGAATAATAGAAGAAAAGCAGTGCTTCCAGAAAGATTGCTGGATAAATTCGGGTTGATAGAGAAAATTCCTGCAGTACCTCTGTGGTAGCTCAGCCTCCCTCTTCCCAAAGCCTTGTGAACTTTTGTGTGGCAGCTAGCCTTTACATGGACATGTGCAGTGATGGCCACTCAGGTATGTTGGGTGACCAGCAGAGCAATACCTCACCCATTAAGAGCACCCATGTGTGCTGTCCACCTGGGGAGCACCTGTGTGGATTCCTGGACCTTGACTCTTGTACTTAATACTGCCATTGCTTACAATACCTGTATTAAAAGGATGAAAACTTAAGACTTCTGCCAATATATGGAATATCCTTGCTAATTGTTTCATCACTGTTCTCACAGACATATTTGCTTCCAGTTCTACTGAATTAGTGAAGGTGTTTGACTGAGATGTTTCTTTTTTTTTTCTTTTTTTTTTTTTTTTTTTTTTAAACTCAGGAAATATATTCTTCTACAATGCTGTTTTCCAGGGCAACTTCTGTTATTTCCTTTCATGTTTGCCATGTGAATGGGAGTCTGGTTTTGCCTTTAGTAGTAGATTCTTGGTGAAATGGATGCTGCTCTTTATAGGTAAATTCCAATAGTTCCACAGTAATTCTGGTTCTGTAGAATGCTGCTCTTATTCCTGTCCAGGAAAGGAATTTAAATGAGATTATTTTTTCACCTTTAGTTCTTCTGGCAATTGTCTTTCTATTCTGGCTACCCTTAGTTTTTGTGATTTCTGATAATATTTTTAATACATTTTTTAGTTCTGAACTGGGAATTTGAATTGAAGATAAATCATAGCATTCCCATGAGGAAGAAAAAAACTGATATGAATGACAATTACATTTATTTATGCTTTCTACTGTAAATAGTAGAATAATAGGGAACTGTGAGTCTGTTTATTATGTATGAATTGAGTTAACTGAAAAGTAACAACATGCTTACTTACAGATATTTCTTTGAGAAAAGCTTTGGGAGTCTGCAGGGAACATCCCCACCAATAATGGGTGAAACATAGTTTCAGGTAGTCATAAGCACTTGTGATTAAATTCAGCCAATTCAGCTTTTTTCAAAGTCCACAGAAAGACTGGACTCTTGTCCTTCCAAGCTTTAAGTAGAAGATATTCCATGGTTGTGCCTACTCTTAAGTACTTCCTCCTTTTCCCTGAAACACTTTGTCAGGGGGCAGGAACCTGGGCTCTGGTCCATCAATCACACCAATACATACCCATGCCCAATGGAAACATAAACTGGATGTTGGTTGTGTTCTTTCATCTTTGTGTATTTTTCAGGGCAGCTGGCAAGAAGACCCAGATTATTTTTTCAGATGGTCTGTGTGATGACTATGATTCTACTGAGATGGCCAGAGGAACATCTCTCATGTGCACCACTGCCAGTAAAACTCAGTGTGGGGCATCTTTTGGGAGTGACATTTACCTTGCCTGGGACTATGCCTGCATGGGCTTTGAGCAGTGACATCTAAAAGTGTATAGCAGGCTGGAAAAACTGAGGGGACACTGTGCAGGACATGAGGAGGGGAACTTGGGACCTATCCCAGCAGGGTAGCAGACAAGAGGAGGAAATCTGCTCCAAAGGGAAAGGGCACATTTGTCATACTGGATTACAGTTCTGGAAAAGATAAAGTATAAACCAGGCAAAGAGTTACTACCCCTGCTTGAAGTACTGAAGAAGAGAAGGGTGCAGCAGCGGGATTAAGAAATAAACCTTACTCCCCTGGGATGGAGTGGAACAGAGATCCTTGGGGCAGCTGCGGACCTGTTTAAAATCATATTGGAGAGACTGTCGTGTCACTGCTTTTGTAAGGAAACCAGCCTGGTGTGTGAGAGATCCTTCAAGTGTGATGCTCCTGCAGGGACATGTGGGCCCAGATTGGTTTGTGGCTGAGCTATGGGAGCTCTTGGCAGCCTCCACCCATTCTTGGCCTCAAGGAGAGCTGAGGGAGGCCAGCCTGGAGAGCCAGCTGCTGCCATGCTGGATCCTGCATCTTGTGCAGGGCACAGCCACGCAGCGTAAGAAAGAGGTGAGCAAAGCAGAGCTGCTTGAAGGAGGAGTGATTTCAGAGGATGACATGGTGTTTTTCCTTACTTCAACCATTTGTCAGTGTCAGAGGGTGACAAGAGGAGCTGAAGCTGGGCTACAGAGCTTCCTGGGCCTCAAACCAGCAGCAAACCCCCCTAGGATCCCATTCGTCTGTTTGTGCCACTGGGGCAAAGCAGCTAAGGACTTACCTTTCTAATGACCTCTATTTCCCAGTGAAGTAATGTGGATTTTTTAATGTTTATTCACTTCTAATTTGCAAGGATTAGTTAGCCCACAATGGATGTCTCAGTCTTGGCTCTGAATTAGCAAATTGCTGGTGTACCAAGAGCTCTCTCACATGTTGAATTTAATTCCTGCTTCCAGGAGCTTAGAAAAATCAGGGGGAGGGTAACTGCACTGAACCCGCTCCTTGCATGATATTTTTGCAATGGTCATTTGTAAAGTGGTAATGTCTGTCTTCCAGGAGTGGGGATCAAATCCTCACAGCAGCACTTGCCTTTAATTCCTTCCTCTCTCTGCTCAGTACCTCGAATATTATCTGTTTAAACTTGAAAGTTTTCAGCACGATTACAGGGAACCAATTTGAACTCAGACATACACACCCTTCTCGTGTTGGCTTTGGAAACAATTCTTCCTAGCTCTCAAGTAGGATATATGAATGGCCAGTGTTTCCCTGACTGCATGCTGTGGACCTAGGCAAGTTTGGCAAGATGTTCCCCAAGGTCCTGTCACCTCATGCAGGCAGCAGGTCCCCTCTGCCTGTTCCAGGCCCAGAGCTGCTTCATCTATCTTTATAGAAGAGCAAGTACATATTTGGGGTATGAAAGCAATATCCCCTAATAAAATACAAGCAATAAAATATAAGGCCTTTGACACGAAACCCCACAACATCCTTTGCTCTGAATTGGAGAGATAGGGATTTGATGTTGATTTTTCTCTGACTGTTTAGTGGATAAGGAATCGGCTGGTTGGTAAACAGTCTGATGTCCAGATGGAGATCAGTAACAATCAGTGTTTCTCAGGGGCCTGTACTGCAATCAGTGCTGTTTAATGTCTTCACCAGCAACACAGATAGCAGGATAGCACCCTCAGCAAGTTTGCTGACGACACCAAGCTGAGTGGTGTGGTTGACATGCCTGAGGGGCAGGATCCATCCAGAGGGACCTGGACACACTTGAGAGGGGGCCCTATATAAATCTCATATGGTCCAACAAGGCCAAGCACATGGGCCTGCACTCGGGTCGGGGCAATACCTAGTATCAGTACAGGCTGGGAGATGAAGGTATTGAGAGCAGCCCTGAGGAGAAGGATTTGTGGGGTACTGGTGGATGAAAAGCTGGATGTGACCTCACACTGTGCACTCGCAGCTCAGAGGAAGGCCAAACATGTCCTGGGCTGCACCATGGCCAGCAGGTCAGGGGCAGTAATTCTGCCTCTCTGCTCTGCTCTGCACTAGTTCAGATATCACTACAGAATTTGCTGTTGCTTTTCCCCCATCCAGTCACCTGCTCGGGGCTAGAGTCAATTCTCACTCTGTTTAACAAAAGTTCAGTCAGGCATGAGCACGCTCCAGGAGCTTCAACCAATGCATTCTGAGCTCTCCAGCAAGAGCTGTTGTGCCCTGGTGGGACCTGGACAGCAGCTTTGCCTGCCAGCGCTGCTTGCTTTTGTATGGCAGACAAGGCCACCATGACAAGTGAAGGTCAGAGCAGCCACATGCTGCTGCTGAAGATAAAAATCACTGCATCAGGAAGCTCTACCCCATCCCTACCCAGAAATATGACTGGGAAGTGCAGGGAAGGGATGTGGAGACATAACTGAATAGAAATTGGACAGAAGCTGTCAGCAGGAGCTGTGCAGTGCAGAAGAGCATAAGGAGCATATGGGTGCTTTAGGAAACCAGGCCAGCGTGACCCACACTGCTGCACAAGAGTAGTGCACCAGACATACAGGGACAAGGTTTTACCTCATGGCTTGTAAGGAATTAATAATCTGCTCCATAAAACTGTATTTTTTTGCTTTAAGATCATGTTGTGTATTACACTGCAGTGATGGACAATATCAACCTGATCCATGCTGGGAGGGGTGTGAGTTTTTAAGAATTCAGGCTAATCTGCATTTGCCATGGCAAGAATAGCAGATGAATATTACCTGCCAGAGACATGGACACAGCCCAAAACCATTCCATGCCACAGTGGGAATGAGCTAAAAACCTTCGGACTATAATTCATTAGCAACCTGATGCGTGGGGCTGGCTGAAGTCGAAGTCCAATGCACGATGATGAGTCACAGCCCCAGAGCCGATCCCTGAGGTTAGTGACAGGCTAAAAAAGAGTTATCTGGGAGTGCAGAAGGGAGCAAAGGGCTTGCAGGAGGTCAGGGCAAAGAGGAGAGGGGGCAGGAATAATAAATAAAAGTTTTAGAGACACTGAGGTGCTGGAGCGTGCCCAAAGAAGAGCAATGAAACTGGTGAAGGGTCTAGAGCACAAGTCTTGTGAGGAGTGGCTCTGGGAACTGACGGGTTGTCAGGCCTGGAGAAAAGGAGGCTGAGGGGAGACTATCCACAGCTACCTGAGGGGAGACTCCACAGCTACCTGAGGGGAGTTTGGAGAGTTGAGGGTTGGTCTCTTTTCCCATGTAACAAGTGACAGGATTAGAGGAAATGTCAAGTTGTGCTAGGGAGGTTTAGATTGGACATGAAGAACTTCTTCCCTGAAAGTGTTGTCAAGCCCTGAAACAGGCTGCCCAGGGGAGTGGTGGTGTCACCATCCCTGGAGTGTTCAAGAAGCATGTGGCTTGTTGGGCTGAGGGACAGGGTTTAGTGGTGACTTGGCAGCGCTGGGTTAAACAGTTGGCCTTGATGATCTTAAAGGTCTTTTACAACCTAAACAATTCTGTGATTGTAATAAATGATAAATAATAACATTTAAATAGTAATTATTAAGCAATAACGAGAATGCTAAAGCCAAAATACTAATAAAGAACAAAAGAAGTAAGAATAAAAAGAATAGTAACAGTTAAGTAATAATTAAATAATGCGGAAATGTGAAATAATGCTAAGATCAAGAGAATAATAATAAAGAAGTAATAAAACTAACAATACTAAGTAATACAATAAGCACATTAACAAGAGGAGCAAGAATACATCTTTAGTATTATTAATATATAAGCTCTGGGGTGGCGGTGCCGTGGCAGCAGCCCTCAGCCTGGTAGCGGTGCCGCAGCGCTCCCACCGCCGCCGCGGGCCCAGGCCTTACTGGGGCACCCACTGCCCCCTCCGTCGCTGCGCGGGCGCCACCCTCGGTCCTCCGCTCCGGCAGGGGGCGGTGGCGTGCGTCGGCGTGCGGAAGCGTCGCCGCGCTCTGCCGCGCCGCCCGCTGCCGCCGCCGCCGCCGCGTTCCGCCGCCGGGCGAGGGAAGGGCCGCTGCGACGCAGCAGAGCGCGGGGCGGGGGGGGGGGAGGGGGCCGGGCGAACCGGGGCCGCGCCGCGCCTCTCTCTGCAGCCGCCAGAGCCGCGCCGCCAGCCGCCGGAGCCGGGGCGGTCGGGCCGCCAGGGGCAGGCCCCGCCGGACACACCGCCGAAGAGGCGCCAGGCCGCGCTCCGTCACCCAGGTATCGAGGCGGTGCGATGGGGTGTGTGTGAGAGGGAGGCCAGCAGCGGGTCGGGCCCTGGCCTGGCAGTACGTGAGATGAGGGAGATGACGGATGCCGAGGCCGACGCGCATTGTCCACCACTGACTCTGGTAGGAGGCCGGGTCGGCCGGGAGGCGGCGCCGCCGCGGACGGTGCGTGCGGGGCGACCGCTCGGGTCAGGGCCAAGCCAGGCCGTGCCCTATGGGCTGTGGAGGCCGCCGGGGAGCGCGGCTTGGCCCAGGCTGTGCTAGCCGCGTTCCGGCTTCGTCTCCCCGCTCGGTGGTGGCCTGCCGGCTTGGTTGGCCTCCCAGGCGGCGCTTCCTCCCTGGAGGTCGGTGGTGGCCTGGGGACGGGGGCAGTTCCCGACAGGTAACAACTTTCTCGGGGGAGGTCTATGCCATTTGGCTTGGGGAGGCGTCTGTGTGTTTGTGTGTAAAAGCTGGAGGCAGTCTGAAGGGGAAGGGGACGGAGCAGTGGCTATGTTTCGCTGGCGCGGCTGCGCCCTTTATCCTGAAGTTCCTCAAATGCCGTACCCGGGTAACGAATTCATAGGCAAAACTGCGAGGCAAAACTGCGAGGAGTTTCCCTCAGCCCACGGAACCGGAGCCGCGTCTGGGATGGGAGGCAGCCCGGCATCTCTCGGGCTGGGTGGTGAAGGGAATACTCTGTCCCAGCACAGGAGCGAAATGAAAGGCAGGTGGGCAGTGGTCACCCGAGTTAGCCTTTTGGTCAGGAAACCACCCACCTAAATTTCTTCGTTATGTCCTTTATTACATGTGTTGATTGGAGGTGTGGGGCAGGCACTAATTTACGCAGCCCTTTCAATGTCCAGGTCTAAGGCCTCTTCCTACAATTGTTATTCATGTTCTTAATCCTAGCAGGCCTCTGTGCACAAGTAACTGTATGTGAGGGCTGTCAAGGTCCTATTGTTTTTTTTTTTTTGCAGACTACCCCCCAGAAAACTAACACAGCATAATCTCTGTGTTCCATGAAACAAAGTTTTTTCAGTGTTTTTTTCCCTACAAAGCTACTGTTGAAACCAGGATTTATCCAGTATTTTGATTTGAGTTATTTTTTTAGATTTTTTTTTTTCTTCAGAAAACGTAAATTTGGGTAAGTGATCATGTAGGTGTGTAAGATTTATTTAAAACCTATATGCTGTCTTATGGGAATGGTGTGATTTAATTTGCATGATGAGTCAAAGATTAAATTACATGACCTAGGCTCTTTAGTTTCAGTAAGGCAAATAACAATGCTTGGAAGAATAGTTTAAATGTAGATCAGAAATTAAATTTGATTAGCATCAAAATATCAAAAGTTTTGTGAGTGGAGGGGTTTAAACTTAACCTGTCAGAAATTCTTAATTCAAGACCCGATGTTTTCCTTTCAGCAGCAGTTTCATCACCAGGAAATGTGTCTTGCTTTATAAGGCAAAGAGCTCTTGAAATGATATACTGTTGGAGGAAATCTAACATCCTGAGCTTGCACCTTGCCATCTAAGCTTTTAAATAATAGATTTTTACTGTTTAAAACACTGTGTACCTTTAGTTAATACATGTTACCTAAGATCTGTTCATGTGGCACATGCCTTTAACCACAGAGAAAAGCAACACTTATTTTGTGAATTAGATTAAGCATGGTACTTTCTGGGGGGTGAGGACTAGCTTTATTTATTTTTTTCAGTTGTCCTGTGTGAATTGGCAGCTTACCTGATCTGTAGGGATGGCATGATGCCCCATTCTGTTGCATTGTGGTAGGATTCTGTCCATCATGGACTTGCTGTTATAAGAATGTTGTATTTTACAATTAGCTTCATGGTTGTCCTGTGCCATGACAAAATACTGAGTCAGCCAGCTAGTATTGGTTTACATTTACTTGTATTGAAACTGCTGCCTCGATGGTAGTACAATATATGGGGTGTTGGGGACTTTTCCATGGTAGGACGTAAAAGATGCCTCAGTACAGGAGGAGATTCTATCTGGTGGTGTTGAGAGCAGAAAGAATAAAGATCTTGTAATATTAGTTTGTATGTATTGGACATGCTGCTGCATGTTTCTGCAAGCTGATAGCATTGATTTTTCTCAAGTTAGTTGTGTTCTCTCATTTATGTTGCCTTGGAGTTCTGAAGCTGTGTTCTATGGGCACTTGACGCATAGTTGTAGCGGGAGATTTTTAAAACAATTGATTTTCCTAAAGATATATGTATTCATACAAATAAAGGAGACTAAATAAAAGTACTAATCAAGTAATACTTTATGACAATATGTCTCTGGGAGATAATTCTGTTCTTGGAGTATTATCAAGTGCAGACAAATGTGTATTCCCAGTGGGGTGTGATAGTATTAAGAAAACTCCACCTCTTGGAATTCGTTTTATGAACCATCTATTCAGGAGGGAATGGTATCTGTTTTGCATTCTGTCGTGGAAGCTAACACTCTGGTCTCTTATTAATTAATGGATGGTAATTGACTCAGACCTTACTGTTGAGCTGTAGATGCTGCACTTTGGAGGTTTTGTTTGGGTTTTTTTAGCATTTTTTTTGACTGTGAGAATTGTGGACAAACATCCTTCTTTCTGAATTCATTCTGTATTAAGATGTTGCAGATTTTTTTACAGCTTTAATTTTTATGTAAAATATTTTGAAAACTTTGATAGTCTCAGTAATGCCTTTTGAGACTTTAGACACCTGCTAAAGTGATGTCTTTTTGTACTGCATGTGGGTTTTTGAAGTGGTAGTCTGATAGTTGGAGCCTAGGTGACCTTTTGAATTTTCTGCTGGCTCTGCTTTTCTGTACTTGTGACACTTTATAATATGGCTTAATTAAAAGATCAACCATTAAAGTGTGATTACCTTTGTCTATTTGGAGGCATGTTGCAGCTTTCTATCAAAAATAAGATTTAACTTACCTGCTCCTTCAATATTAATAGTGCCTTGACAGCCTACAGCAATTTGTATGAATTATGTGCCAATCAAAAATATGAGTTTAATTTAGAATGTTAGATTTTCCACATCATACAGGTAACAATTTCTAGTAAGGAAACAGTGGGCTATATGGCTGTTACCACTTCTTAGCTGCAAATTGAAGCCAGAGGAGAAAAACCTTTTTAGTTGTCCAGTGATCCTAAGTCATAGTCTTCGCTCTAATCATGTTTTTGTACCTGTAGATAAGCCTAAAGCAAGATGAAAACTTACTTTTCCTGTTAGTACTTAAGATTGTGCTGTTCTAACAGGAGAATTTTTAAAATGCTTCTTCATCAGTTGTGTAATTTAGGGCGTTTATTAGTCTGAAGAGTTCGCAAGTTCAGTTCTCATTCTCTTCTGTCTGAACTCTGTTCTTTCCCTGTGTTTTTTGTCAATATCAAGCTTCTTGCACCACAAGCTATAGAGGTGTAAGCCAGGAGCTAATGTCTTCAGTTGGGACGTGAAACTTTACGCTGAGCTCCTTCCCCCAGCTCCCAAGTGCAAACACAAAGGTTAAATTAGAAGATGAGGCTGTCTTGAATTATTTTAACTGACTTGAGCTAGGCCTTTAAATGGGTGCTTCAGGAGTACCTAAGGCTTAACTGGTGTCATGTGAGTTTGGTCTTTCTTTAGCCTGAGCAGATTTATGTGCTTTCATTATTCCACCTATGATAAGATAGCACATTCATTTGTCCCTCTTTAAATACTCTTTATAAAGGATTGAATTCAGGATTGATCCAAACTGGAAGCAGCCAAAATACTGTATGTTTACAGGAATAACTGTGGTCATTCCTCAGCAGCCTTCATGGCCTGTTTTTATGTTCTTTTTTTTTTCTTTCCCTCCAGACAACATTTACTGAAAATGTGGATTGCTTAGATTTAAATAAACAACTGCAATTAATCAACATCTGCAGTCTGTCTAACTCCTTTATGTTGGATATTCTATCTAATACTTCAGATAGTCAGAAGACACTATAAAACCTTCCTGACTGTGGACTTCAACTACACTAAAAGAAAGGCAATTCTAAAGCTATCCATAAGGTCATAAAATTCTGGGGGAACCACTGAATGTGGTTTCTGTTTATCAGAAACCTGCTACTTATAAAATACCTAGTTATTTTCTAAAGCTCTTTTTGCTCTAACTCTTCTGCCCCCTTCACTCAGAATTCATTGCTAAAAAAGTTAAATATGGCAAAATAGTTCAAAATTTGAGAAGTTATAATCAGCACAGAGCTGTAGTATTTGTGTAACATGTTTTAGGAAATTATGAAACCTTTGTGTTTGACTCTCAGAAGTTACTACTGGGAGTTACTTTAAAATGTTCAGGTATACCAGTAAGTGTTTCATGGTGAAATAGCTGTATCAGTGAAGAATTGCCATGTGCTGCCTTTGATCTTTACCCTTTTGTGGTTTTGCTTTTTTAAAAATCACTTTGCATGGATTTTTCTTACAAAAAGAATGTAATGAAAAGTGTAACTGCAGACCCTCCAAGACGTGAAATGTAACACTTTAAAATAGCTAATATAAAATTTGGCTATAGAATAAGTTAATGTCAACTTTTGAGGGAGCTGAATATATATGATTGTGAGAGAAGTTCTTAGGTTCAGCCATTCATATATGTGAAATGCCTGTTCTGCTTTGAGGTCCTCTGTTAAAACAGATGAAAAATGGAGAAGTGTTCCCGAAATGTTGAATGCATGATCCTTTTCTGACTGCTAGAGGTGCCCAGGCTAACAGTTAACATCTGAAGAAATGCCTTTCTGCAAACTTTTTATTATTCTATTTATGAACTTTTAAGTAACAAGTGCTAGTGCATAGGAATAGGAAGAAAGCTCTTGAACAGAGTTGTGAAAGACCCCTCCAACTTGCAGGCCAGCTCTCCTGTCTGGTGCTGCTTTGGATTTTGCTAGGCAGAAACCAACTGTGCAACTTTTCCTGTTGTTTTCATCTTTACTAATCTGGCCAGGAGCTCACCTGGGAAGGCTTACCATGAATGGATACCTTTTATTCAAGTATTTGTTCAGAGCCACGCTAGCTTCTCAAGCTCACCTCTGAGGAGGTTGCTTTGAAAAAATCTGTAGACATTGAATTATTAGTAGTATCTTGCATGGTGTGGTAGATGTGAGTGCTGATAGCACCTGTCAGAGCATCCTGCTACATCCTGCCTCTGATCTATTCCTCTGAGTATGCAGTTTCAAGAGATTTTGCTACAGTTGTAGAAATAAGGCAAAAATTACTCATGTCATTTGTTTTACTTTAGCTGTTACATCTGAAGTATGCCATTTACTGCTCTGGCAGATGATATTTCTTTTAATATGTCAAAAGATTTTTTTTTCCTGATGTATTGTAATGGTTTATAAAATTAACCAGCATATAGCATTTTGACTTTAATGAATATTGTGTATAGACAAAGACAAAGCAAAAGAAAAGTGTGTTCACTAGGATTTTAGGAAAGAAAATTTGGGAGATTTGATTCTACCTAAATGAGACCTGAGAAATCCAGACATGCACTAAGGTGAGTGCTCACACAGGTGAGCACTGAGAAGTCTCTCCCACACAGTTTATGAATACATCCTTCTAACCTGTAACACCTGCTATTCAAGTCCAAAGTTTCTTCCAACTGAGGATTGGTAGTGATGGAGAAACATTACGGGATAATTTACGGAGATGCTTTGTGGGTGAGAGAGTTTTAAGACACTGTTCTAGATAAAGACTTTATAATGCTGGGTACAATGTTAGAAAGTCATCCAGAACCTCACTTGCTTATACTAATTGGGTACAAAAGGTTTGATTGCATGATTGTTTTAATTTTTTTTTCATGGGGAACTTTTGTTCCATCAATGCACAAGAGAACCCTAAGTGGAGGGACATCCTTCACATGGACTTGTTTTGTCACAATCTAGTGTTTAGTCTTTTGCTTTATTGAATCAAACTCGGTTCTCTGAGGGACAGGAGGATTCAAGACCTTAGGGGTTTTTCATAGGTTCATAGATGCTAATGAAAGCACTGTTCCCTGTTCAGCAGCATAGTGATTGTTTCCCTTTTTTCAGGTAACAAAGCTTAAGCACAGGGAGCTTTCTCCTTTATGTACATGACGTGTGGTGTGTTGTCTTGGTGGAGCACTTGGGATCTTACAGTTCTAAACCTTTTTTCGAGTGGCATCCATTCATGATGTGAGATTCAGTTGCCTAAACAAAGATATCTGGTATTACTTGAGATGCTCAAAGGCACCTGCCCAAGATGGGTAAGGAGTTTGTGGTTTTCTGAAGGGGCAGACCGAGGTGATCTGTGCTGTTCTAGTGCATTTGCAGTGGTATTTGTCATTCAAGTGCCTGTATTGCTGCCTTAGTTTTAGTTGTTAGATTCAGAATCTCATTTTGGGCTCCTAGAGGATGGCTATTTAAGAAGTGACTACATGTTAGGATATGTGTTGCCGCGTGAGAAAGGAATATTCAGGGTAGAATTCTGCCCTCAGAAGCAGTGCTTGAGTCTTGACTGAAGGACCTGAGTTTGCTCTCCTCTGCCTTGTTACATGCTTCCCAGCTTTCAAATAAGGAAAATTTGTCCTATGGAAAATTTGTCTTTTCTGTAGTCTGGTATAGTTTGTCAGTGGAATGAATGAAGGTTTCCCTTAAAAAAAAGGCACAATTGAGGAAAACTAAATCAGGGTAATTAGAAACCCTTAAATCTTGGAAGTGTTGGATGTTGGACTTGAGGGCCTTGCTGCTTGAACATGAGAAATTCAGCATGTTTAGAATACAGGTCTGAAAGAAAACACAAGCTCCAGTGACCAGGTCACATGGTGCTTTCAGTGGTTTTGACAGATAGTGATTGACAAGGAAGGAAGCTTCTTGAACATATTTTAAAGTTTTCTAAACAAGTGCTCTCAGAGACATGGTTATTTCTATAGATTTGTAATCTCTTAAGAAGAGCAGTATATTGACTCATCAGTATTGACTAACATAGTTCCGTTTTACATCTATAATTGACATTGAGCAATATTTAAATGCTGCTAACTCTGTAATAGGGTGGAGCTGGAGTAAACAGTTTTTCTCTTAGGAACTGCATCCATCATGGAGTGTTTTGGGCAGAGTCCTGGCATAGCTGTGCAGTCTGACTTGTGAGGGGATTAACATCCTTGAATCCAAAAGAGCTTCTTTATTTCAGAGTTATGGAGTATTTTCCAAATACATCACAGAAACTTCAGCATGTTTGTGCATGATGACAAACTTGCAAATGAAGTTCTAGGTTCTGTGAAAGAATTGCATTGGTTTTCTTCATTCATTTAACTTGGGAAAAACAAACAGCCTCTGTCCACCCCCAGATTTCTAAGTGGTGATTGTGGTTACTTCTTCCTACCTGCAGATAAACATTTTTATCTATCTTAAAGAAAAGGGAACTCTGTTTAGTGAGCTTTCATTCTTGTTTGGGAGCAAGAGTATGCATATATTTGCATGTGTGCATATATAAAAATAAAAAATGTTAACAGCCACATAGTCACAGATTTATAGAGTCTGTCCACAGGAAGATGAATTACAGTTTTCCTTTGAGACTGACCATGCAAGACTTTATGCTTCCCTTAGGGACTGCACAGAATAAGGTTGTCAGTATTGCTGTAGCCAAGTTTTTGCAGCAGAGTCTGCAGTAGTTCTGCTCTTCCTTTGGCACTGGCAGTTGGCCTTTGTGTATTTACGCAGGTTGAGGACTTAGTATCAAATCTAGGAAGAAATGTCAAATCTGTGTTGAGCTCCTTAGCAAACAAGGAGAAGGATTGTTGGCCAGAATTACAGAATATTTCCGTTCTAAATGGGTTATTTTTAACTTTCAGAATTATTGACAAGCATTGTCAAGTCTTAGTAAGTACAGAGAAATATCTAGAATTTGTGACTTCTGTTTATTATGGTACTTGAACTTGCGGTGCTGTCAATGCATGTCTTGGAGATTTATACCAAAACTGAGAAAAATGTAGATTTTCCTCAAATCCCTAAGTACATAACCAAACTGAACTAGTTCTAAAATGATTGTGACAGTGACATTATACTGTTGTAAGCTAACAAAGTAATTTTATAATCTCTTAAATAATATTGGTGTGAAGCTGGTGCACCAATAAACAGTTGTAGTTTTTGGTTTTTGTTTGTTTTCCACATATCCCTAAGGAAGAGAAGGAATTGATAGGTTACTGGTGTAGCTGAAAGACTCCTATGTTGTGTATTGTAAATTCTATGGTACAATGCAAACATTTCCATCTGAGTTTGGTGTCAGCCCTTTGGAAGATCAGCTGCCTTTGAATCAATTCTTCGCAGTAGTTAGAGATTATGTATGATCATTTGCTGGGTAAACTTGTAGAGAAGATGACTTCTGATCAAGTTCAAGTTTCTCTTGGTAGCATTACACAGTAATTGCATTAGAGGAAAATTGGGAGCTTTTATTTTACTGTTGCAAAACAATTTGGTAGTTCCTTTTTCCAGTCCAACTCTAAGCAGATCAGATAAGGGAACTGTCCTTCAGAGATGCTTCAGCTTTTCCACTGTTTGTTGGCCTAATATTAGTCCCCTCTTGTTACAAGCCTCATTTTTTACTTGTCTCGAGATTGGTAGTTCTCAAATGTTTTTTGGTTTGTGGAGCTCTAGGTGTGTTGCAGGAGAGATGCTGACTCCCATATAGAAAATAGAAGAATGCTGGTTATTTTCATTTTGTGAACCTTAGGGCTGTTCTGCCTTGGAGGATCACATCTGCAACAGCTATTGCTAGCTGATTTGAAGTTAATTCAGTTAGGAAATTATTTGAAAAGGTATCTTTTTGCTGTGCTGTTCTCCCTGTCCCCCCCCTTTAAAATGCAGAAATGCTCTTTGAAACTTTTGGGAAACTTGTCTTAGTGCTAGTGAGCAGGAATTGCAAGGTATTTTCTTGTGAGTTTTGACTGGAATAAATTTAAATGTTAAACTTATGAGAACCTTCTACCTGCCTGTCCCAAGGCTGTTATTTTCTTACTGTGATGGAAGCAGTTTGCTTGCCATGATGGAGTCTGCTTGGAAAGATAACTCAAGTGTTCCCAAAAGGGAAAACCAGATGAAACGTGGCATGTAGGTATATTTGATGGATCACCATAGGCATCTGGCACATTGATTCTGTTCTATTTGTACAAGTAACTTTCAGTAACTGGAACTCTTGGGTGGTGTCAGGAGGGAAAAGGACAGCAATATCTGCTTTTTCACAGTGTGTATGTTGATATAGCCTGCTGTATCTCAGATCTTTGGACTGGCATGTTGTGAATCATCAGAAAAACTCTTAGGCATGGCAAGAGCTTGGACACATTTTGGGGGACAGTCTAGATCATTCTCCCTTCTTGATTCCTATGCTGCAGAGCATTAGTAACATGGAGTTCACAGGTGAGTTGAAACTCCTCTCCCTGTGCCTCAAGGTATTTGGGAAATACAATGTCATGCTGTTAGAAGTTCTAGTCCTGGCCTTCTCTCTCCTCAAGGTTTGTGCCATCAATAGTTCTAACCCTGGTATGCATCATTTCTTCTGCCCTTAAATATATTTCTTTCTATGTTCTGTGATCTGCCTTGTCCCAAAGCAACACACCTGTCTAGGCAGTTGAAGTATGATGGGATTTATATATCAGAAATCGAATCCATTAGTGACTTTGAAGATTTAGACTAAACATATGAAGGGGAGGACAGGAGAGACAAGAGGAGGTTTGAGGGAACAGTGTAAAGGACATTTTTTTACAGACACTTTTTTACAACCTCTTTAGGTGTATCGTGATCTTGAAATGAGTTATGTGGAATTTCTGTATTGCCACCTCTCTTTTGGGAGAATGCAGTGAATTATCCTTTAAAGTTTGCTTTTATTTTTTTTATTATGGCACACAGCTTGGTCATCGATTCAGCAAGACTTCTAGTTTAGTTGAAAAGGATGATAATGTAATCGATGTATTTTCTCTTTTCTGAACTTGTGATAGTTATGTTCAGTCTAAATTTCAACCAGCTACTTCTCTTATTTCTTACAAACACACTGGTGTCTTTGTAGCAGTAAGATGTACATCTAAATATCACAGATGTGTACTGGCCTAAAATGGGTTGATTTTTACTTTTTTAATTTTTTGTTTCAAGTCATGCTCATGAAACTAACTCTTTATTTTGAGTGTTTATGTGAAAAGAGAAGTTTCTCCTGGCTAACCTCTAGTTTTGCCAATCTTTGGGCTATTTTCCCATCTGCCACATTGTCCTTGGTGCAGTGTACTCGAGGAAGCAGGGATTTTCATCTGAGAATAAGCTGGCTGAAGGTTCTGTACTAAGAGATACCTCACGCAGCTAGCCTGGGAAAATGGGGTACTTGATTAATGGTGGTCCTGATGTTGGTTGGCAGTGTGAAGGAAAGAGCACTTTATAAAAAGGTGCTTAACCAGTAAAGCCCAAGCACAACTGCAGTTATCATGGTCAGAAGTTGTGTGGTTTTTAGCAATATAAGCTGTATCTGCACTGGCAGGATTTGCCAGCAGAGCTGTGTCAGTAAACCCTTTGCATTGTTTTAAGTGTCAGGGACCATGGCAAAAAAAAATAGTTTGACACAAAGCGCATTCATCAAATAGATAATGACCTTATGGATCAGCTCAGATACTGCCTGTACATCAGCTCTCAGTAAGGGATAATTTAAGAAAAAAAGTTAACAATCTTTTTCCTTTAAATGAGGATGTAATGAACTAAAAGGAAAGGATTCACAGTAGTGGTGGGGTCATGATTCTAAGTCATTTATTGATTGCCCTCTCCTGCTTTCTCTGTGACTCAGTACATAACTCCCATAGGTTGTCAGGAACTCCCTTTCACAGAGGAGATATGTAATCATTGAATAATGCGCCAAGTTCTCTTGGTTTTGTGTATCACAAATCAGCTTGGATTCATGAGAGGTGATCTCAGAATAATTGACATTTTAATTTTTGTGTCATGCTAATGAGATCTTTCAATAGAGGTAAAAATGACAGCATGGAGGAGTCAGCTGTGGTCTCAGTCATCTCTCAGGTGTTTGAACAATTGACATTTTTAGTGTGGCTTGGTGTACCTGCTGATTTTGGGTTTCAGCCCTAGTTATGTCAAACTAATGCACAAAAGTGAGCCCAGAGACATTAAGCTATATTGACTGTATGTCACCTGAGCTAGTGTGTAAAGAGCTGTTGGGATTGAGGTGAATTGTATGGTAATCTATCATAAATAGTCCTTAATTGTGAACTTTCAAATTGAGTAGTCTGGAAGGGAAGCCTTCACTGGTGTAATATTTCAAAGCATAGAGTTTATTGTATTCTGTCAGTGGCATAGGACAGTACTAATCAGCAGGTAAGGGGGTGTGGCAGTTTAGGCTGGGTGCCCCCTGCCACTGCCGCATGAGATACACCTCTGGTGTCCTGGGTGCCCACCCACAGGGGTGGACACAGGAAACGACGTATTTCTACCCATAAGTCCTGCACCCTATAAGGCCATCTGCAAAGTCATTTTCTTTCTCTTTCTTCCCTCTCTGCTCCCCTGGAAGATGTCCTCTCTTATCGGGTAATGCCGGGGGAGTATCCTCAAGGCCTCTTAGGCCTGTCTAGGCCTAGTGCCAGGAGGAGAATGGAGGGGGGGGCAGTCTCAGACCTGGCCAGCCTGAGACTTGCCTAGCAGTGGGAGGGGGAAGAAAGAGCCCTGGGGGGTTTGGGTTTACCCTCAGGTGGGAAGAAGGGAAGGATTGGGAAGCTTTGGGAATTAATGTAATGGGCTCTGTACGCTTTGGGATACTCTTTGTCACTATGCTTTGTAGTTTGTAGTTCTCTGTAGCTTCACCAATTGCTTTTCCGTTTAAACTTTCCATCACTCTCCAATCCGTTTGTGTGAGTCTCATTCTTTTGTCCCTTTCGGGGCAAGAGAGGATCTGTGTCTGGCCCCAAACCAGCACAGGGGGATACTCCTTGATAGATCTTCCCAGTTCCTAAGTTGGTGTTTTTAGGATGTTCCTGAGCTACATTCAGGATCACTGTTTTATAGCCCTTAACTTCCTACTTTAATGTCGTTGTTCCTTAAAGTGAACCTTCAAGTTCCTTTGTAGGTTATATTGATTAAACATCTGTTGTTCTCCAGATAAACTTAGGTTCAACATCAGAAATTTATACCAAGACACAGAATTTGGTCTCCAAAGGAAGTAAATGAACCATGAGAAAAATACTGTTAATTTAAAAAAAAAATCAAGTAATTTATGACACATTTCTTCCTGAAACTACATTTGAGTAAATATGGTATCCATTTTAATTTTTTTTTGTTTCCTAGCTTTGTGACTTGTGCTTCCAGAGAATGGCTTTACTGAATGTAATGTTTTGTTTGAGAGAATATTTGCTAAAGAAAATTGCACCTTAGAGGATTGCATCTGGAGCAATCCCAGGACCATTCTCAAAGTTTAATTGCCCTCAGCTTCTCTTCAAAATAAAATGTTGAAAAAGTGGACATGCATTTCCCTGCCTGTCTTGTGCTAGTACTTATTATTCTCATCCTCCTTCATTATGTAACTAATTCATGTTTTAGATAATCTGCTTTTCCACCATGTATTGCACTGACTTTTTGGTTAGAACTGGATGCTGATGTTGTGGTGTTAATGGAGTTTCCTGTCCTTAGCCTATGTGGTTTTTGATGTTCATACAGCTGTCTTCAGTTACTGGAAGATGCTAGCTATAGACCATATTGCACTGTCTGAAATGAAGTATATCAGAAAGCTGATGCAAAAAGAAAACCTCTGAAAGGGAATGGGAATAATACCTACCAAGGAATAGGAATAGTTATGAGGCAGACCTTTTCTTTTCATTTTTGCTTCCAAGGGTGGATAGGATGTCATGTACATAATCGCAGAGGTTTTTTGTCATGTAACAGATATTCTGGGTTTTGCGATGATGCAGTAAAGGCATCTTAGCCAACAGGAGATTGATTGGCTAATGCCAGGATATAAGGAAATTATTAGGGCTTCAACCTGCCCAGAAGTGGGGATATCATCTGACAAGTAGTCTTCAGCTTGAAGTAAGTTCTTTTTTGTGCACAGTGTGTTAGGTAGTAGTTACTCTTTGTTGTGAAATTTGTGACTATTATTATTATTTAAAAAACAGGTTTACAAAGGAATGGGTGAGGCTTTTACATGCTTGTCTGTATACCATATTGCAATATAGCAGTAAGATTGTGGAGAAATGGCTGGGTGGGGTAACTAAGCAGTACACCAGGGAAAAAAGCTGAGTCATAGGATTCCCTTGAATATGGAGAAAGAGCTGGGATCTCAGATCCTAAGCGTTAGTATGAACAAGCTTTTGTGCTTACACTGGATGTCTGAAGCTTTTTAAAAGCAGCAGCCTTACTTAAAACCAATTTTTACATGTTTCTGCAAAAGCCTCTGTAGCTCTGTGTTAAATTGCAAGGGATATGAAAAATTAACATACCACAATGTAGAAGGTAGTTTTAGGAGGCTGCAGTGAGCTGGGAGAGCCTAATGGCAGCAGCTGCCCTTCTCTTCCCCCAGTGTGGTGCAGGTGTCTGCTGGAGAAGTAGGCTCTTGAAGAGGCAGAAGGCTTGGTAAAGTAATTGAATGGCAAGAGAGGAGCCTGCTTAATGAATCAGCTGTCATTTGGTGCTAAGAAACAAACAGGGCAGTGGACTGCTGGAGCCTTAATTGCTTTCAAGTTTTCAGAGAGTGAGAAGCTATCTCACTTGTATTTTTATGCAGAAATTCATTGTCTAGTTTTCCTTCATTCTGAATCCATTGAATTGGTATTCTTTGTTCCCCTAATTGTTCATCTGTGTTACAGCTGAGAATTTCTTTTCTTCATGATTTTAATTTTCCTCTGAATTAACTTACCATTCTTAGATGGGGGATATTTTTTTTCCATTTTAGTCTTGAAGTGGGTCACACCACAAGTAATTCTGTGATGCAACGTTGTGAAACTGCTTTTGAATCAGACTAAAGCTTTTGTGTGCTGCAGACTTGATAGAACAAGTTAATAGTGAATTCTAAGGAAGGTGCTAGTGTTCAGTGGTGGGTGATAGATATGAGTACAAAAACTTGTATTTATGAATTATATTCCTCACAAAAACTCACAACAGATCCAAACAGATTATTGATTGCTTTAGCGATCTTGTATGTGAGCCATTTGATGCAGTCTTTTTATTTTCATTTTATAGTTAAATTGAAAGAAATACTGAAAAGATATGCAGAAGTGTTTAGAGGATCACAAAAAGGCCTTAGAGCTGGAATATACTTTTAAATTTTACCACTTGGTAGTGTTAATAATTGCCATTTACCACCATAGCCATTCTGTTAATGGCATTCTTAAGCACGTAAAGCCATAGTTGTACTGAATAGTTCATGTTGGAGCCCTCAGATAGATTGAGGTATGGCTTCTGCTCTTTATCAGTTTTCATTTTCTCCATAATGAGGTTTTGTATGTGAGGTTGTATTTAAAAAATTACACTGTTTAGACACGTGTTTTGGATGAGAGGCTGTCATGTTTCAGTTGGCTTAGCGTATCAAAAAGAAAACTGCAAAATTATTTTGGTACAGTGCTCAGGCTCTAGAAAATTGCTTATTCTAGTGGAAAACCACATACCCAGAACCAGGGTACTGAAAGATGTAATAGACAACAGCATGTGAAGAATATAGAAGAATGTTCTGATGAGGAATATGAGTACTCAGTGTGCGGACTAACCTAAGTGATCCTGCTTTGGCAGGGGAGTTGGACCCAATGATCTCCTGAGGTCCCTTCTAGCCTCTGATACACTGTGATACTGTGATAAGTAATATACTATTGGAAATGATGGGGGCTGCCACTGGTCAACTATGCTTCTGCAATTAGAAGTTGTAGGGCCTTTCAGGAATTTGCAGCGATGAGCTGGCAGTGGCATTTCAGCTGTTTCACAGTGGCACCTGGCTGGTGTTGTGCCATGCCAGCTGCTGAATGTGCCCTGGTACCACATGGGGCAGCTGCTGCTCTTCTCACTGATGGTATTTAAAGTACAGTCAGTAACTGAGGTCTGGCTAAATACTCTGATAACCACTCCAATTCTAAAATCTTGTATAAGATGGCTGAATAACTAATATGGTATCTGCTTTTGCCTTTGAAGTACTTGAATATTTTTTTCCCAAGGAACATGGTAGCTTACATAAAAAATGGGTCTTGGATCAAAGGAATGGGTGTCAGTCTCCTCTGGATGCTGGATGTGTCAGAGTGAGGCAGTGCTTTTAAAAATGCGTAATTTCTAAATCTATTTCTGGGTTGGTTGGTTGGTTTGTTTTTTTTTAAATCATTCCAGCCAAACTTCATGCCAGTGAATTCTAGCAGAACTAGTAGCCACTTGTAACAAATCCTGATCAAAACTGATTTATGTTGTTTTCAATACTCACTTAATGATCCTTGTTAATCCAAGAGTCATACAGCAGAAGAGCACGTTCTGAGGGGAAATCAGTTCTATCAGGACAAACACATGCTCCTTCATTATTTTGAATACAAACTTGTCTTTGTTTAGGAAGATGTAATGTATTTTGTCAGTAATGGACTGATAAATTGTCAATTAAAAATCTGTATCCAGAGTAGACCCAACTGTTTTTTGTGGATCAAGGTATTTTGCCTTTGTAGTCTGATTAAGTTACCAAACTGTATTTGTTTAAGTTAATTTCCTGTGTTATTAACACTGTTGCATGTAATGGACCAATGTTGTGATTTCAAGGAAGGAGGCTGCCAGCTGCCTCCTATCTGGGGAATGAGGTGGTGGTCCCTCCTGTCCTTTTCTTGGGCTCCTCCTCCCTTTCTTTGCCTGGCTCTACATCCCAGCTTAGTGCCATGTACTGGTTCAGCTTAACCTTTCAAATGTATTTTTTTTCCCCTAATTTTTGTTGGGCTTGTCTTCCAACATTTTGGTGAGTTCATTTTGCATACTGGCAGTCAGACAAGTATCAGACCACTCGTAATAACTGATGGAGGACGACCTTTCCCACTTCAGTGGTACTGTTGATTCAACCCCAGGCTTACTGTGAAGTTCTCCTGTGGTGAGACCATGAGATGAGAGAGATGATTCACATCTACATCTACATCAAAGGGATGTCCTACATTTTCTATACTATTCATTATTAACTTTTACATGGTAGTTTTCTGATAGCTTAGTGAGTAGAATCAACTCATGGATGGGTCAGCTGGTCCTTGTGTGAAAGTGGGGGAGGGAGTGAGCTACTGGGAGCAGAAGGGAATGGGACTACCCTGTCCCCAGTGGCCAGCAGTTGGGTTGGCTCATTAATCTTGGGGAACTTTATTAAGTTTTTTTATTATTTAGCCTTATTAAAATTATGTTGGTTTTGTTTGTTATTCAGCAATCTTTTTATGTGCATGTTAATTAGGGTGTTGTTACATGTGCTTTTTTCACTAGGCTTGGATGTTTTTAGTGCTTGCAGCTACAGCAGGAAGTGGCTGAAAGGTTTCTTCCCCACTTCTTTCCCTCATTAGCAGCTTACTAAAAGCAGTCACCTTAAAGTGTTGGTATGTAAACAAGACAAATAGATTTACCTGAAGACTTAGTACAGAGCAATTAAACTCTGAGGCCTACGGTCGAATAAGAAATAGAATTTATTGTACTTGGGTATTTCACAAAATTGGGAATGTAGGGGGGATTTATGTCATTTAAGTAGCATTTTGTATGGCAGGAGGTAAGGCTGATTCCCGAATGGAAATAGTGCAGATGCTTGAATTCATTGGATGCTTTATTTATGGATTATACTTCTATGCAGAGGAAAAAAAAAGTGACAACCTTTTAACGTTTTAGTAATTCATGGTATGTCATCAGCAGAAAGGCTGAGTTTGCTTTTTTTGTCTTTGCTTATACAGCTAGTGCTCCTTTACCTTCAGTATAGCTTTAAAAGTCTGCATTGGTGAGACTTCAGAAGCAGTAATTCATCTGTGAAGTAACTGCACATATCACTACAGTCATGAAAGTTATTGTTCTGTTTCTTGTACCAGGATTTTTCTTGAGAATAATCATGCAGGCATCTCACAATGTGCTTTATTTACAAAACTCAGACAAACTACATACAGCAAACCTCCCCTTTCTTCTATTAAATAATCGGGTTTTAAACTGTTGCATGCATTTGTTTGATATATAGGTAGTACGTTTTCTGACCCTTCAAATAAGAAAGAAATAACAACTAAAAGACAGAGCATGCTCCAGGCTAGTGAATCTATTCTTTAAGGCTTTTGCTTGTGATGCTTGTAGTGGTGGATTTTTTTTTCCCTGCAAGTGACCATTTCCTCACACAGAAATGTTTTTAAGTTTCGTCTGCTTAGTTCAAAACCAGTCTTATATATGACACACATTAGTTTTGAATTGGATATTAATTGATTGTGTGGTCAATGCAGTGAATAAAAAATATAAAGCCTTATACATAAAGCAAACTGCATGGATGCGTGGTGCATTGACAAAGCTGGAAATGATACACTATCTGAAACAGTGGGCCTACTAACTCTTGTTATCACAAAAGCCCAAATGTCCCAGTGTGTCTGAGAGTGTGTCAGTTGCTCTGTGTCAGTTGAGCTTAAATCTCTGGGTTTTTGGCTCTGCCATGTTGCTGTTTGACAGCCCATTTGGATTTATAATGTCATTTAAGATTTGTAAATATGGCCATGACACCACATGTTTGTTAGGTTTGACATGCTTGAGTATCGGTGAAATGAAAACGCATGGCTAAGGGAGTTGAGTTTTGTATAATATCATTCATGGTCTCTTTTGACAAGTGGATAAAAGCAGTGATGTTTCTGGGAGGTAAGATAAAGCAAAGCAGCCCAACAGAGCACAGGGCTGTCCATCTATGTGTTGCAGTTCAACTGTTCAAAGTGTTGTGATCCCTTTCTTAAGTCACAGTTAAAATCGTACCGTGAATTTGCAAGGCAACCAGGTGCTAGCACTGTGAAGCAGTTATCATTTGACATGATGTAAGGTCTGTTCTTATTTACAGAAAGTGTCACTTGATGTTGTTTCCTTTTTTTCTGATTTTGCAGATGTGGGTGGTTGCAGTTCTTTCCGATCTCACACAGATGTTGTCATTGTCTATTGTGCACAGAATGCTGCTTGGGTTAGTTTTTCAGGGCTGAAAAGGGAACAGCCTGTCTGTGTTCTTGCAGCATGAAGTACAGCTCTGGGGGACAAAGAGCTGGTCTTGCTTTTTTTGACAGGATGTGGCATAGGTTCTTAAGTAACAGAGTTTTTTACATCAGCATTGGTGGGGTCTTCAGTCTTGAGGCCCCAGATGATGCTTCTGGAGGTGCAACTGCATACCTTCTTGTAATAAAATTGAAATAGCAGGAACAATGTTTTTATTCCATTTTATGGATTAAATTAAATACATTGAAGCATGATGTCACCTTCAATAATCAGGAATGTGGATTGCCTTCCTACTGGTGCTGGCAGTCTTCCCTGATTTTTCTAAATTACTTACAATAAATTCATACAGGAACTTACCTGGATTTGGAACAAATGTTTAGTATAAATATATGGTAGTGAACTGTTATTTTCTATTAGATATGCTCGTACATAAAATAAAACTTGTTTAGGACTTGGGTGTGCATGTAGATGTTGCTGATTTATGCAGAACCTGGAAGGTTTCTTGAGTAAGTCAAAATGGTAGACTTTTTAATTTAAGGAAAACATTGAGCACTGTGTGAAGGGAAGTCAAGTTTTAGATTGGGCACACCATGAGGACAGTTCTTTATCATTGTTCTGTATTTCCATATGTTATATATATTATCCATGTAGTCTTTTAATTTAGAAGTAACATAGTTGTGGTCCAGAACATGAATGTGCAGAGATACTTGTTTGGTTTTGATTTTTTTGTATACTGCTGTAATGCCAGATTTTGTGATTCCATATAATATTTTTGTTCTCTCAAAGAGCTGTTTTGATTCCTACTGGTTTTTTATTCTGTTTTAATGTATAATCCAAGGAATTAAGACGAGCAACTTTGTGAGCCAATCCTGCTCTGTTAACATGAGTCTAGCTATTTTACAGAATGAATATGTTGCATAGTTGGTAAATACTATTATTATCAGGGATTACATGCAACCATGAAAGAATACATCTTTGTTTTCAGGGATCATCTTAATTTGGCAGAAGTAGTAATCAAAGGGAGAGAGAAACGGAGCATTTCAAATGTGCTGTGCTGCCCAAGGTATGTCATCTCTGTTGTAGGGAAATTGTACACATTTTCACACCTGTCTGTGTTTAGGAAAAAATTCCTTTGTGAAAATACCATAATTTTCATTAAGCATTGTTTTAAAAAACATTGCATTTTCATGAAATGAACAATGACATAAACATAGGTTTCTGTTCTACCATGTGACAAAGTTGAGGCATAAAATTCTCTTGTTTAAGGAATGGACCTGTGACACTTCTTATCTCTTGGGGCACCAGTCCTGTGTTTGTAATTTCACTGTTAAAAGCCTTTTTTTTGTGCAGATTATGAATGATGAAGTACTATAAGACAAGTATTATACTACAAAATAAAAGCAACAGAAAGTGCTTGTGATCTGTAAAGAATGGAAGTGGCTGGTGGAAGGTCTTGTTTCAGCCTTTGTGCTGGTACTTTTATCCAAAAGTAATCTGATAAAAAAAATACCTGCTCTCTGCTTTTTATCAGCTGTGTTAGGTCAGTTGCAGACATGGAACAGTGAAGGTATGATCTCTGTAGCTGGTTACCTGAAAACCTGTTCATGGACATTCTCTTGGCTAAAGATCTGGGTGCTTTTGTTCTTCACCTTTAAGGGTTGCCCATGGACCAGCCCAAAAATTAGAAATCAAAGTAACTCAAAACCAGCATCAAATTGGCATTTTAAATCTTTGATGAAATATTTTGGAGGTCACAGTGAATGAATTGGTATTTTAATCAAGGATCAAAATGTGTGATATTAGACAAGAAACTTTTACATGTAGTGTTTATAACTGATTTTGTTACTAACTTCATGGCCATTGTATGGAGACAAATTACTAACTTTCAGGGTAATATCCCTTCTTTGTAAGGGACAGTGTAAGCTCTGCTCCGTCAGCTTCAGCTGTCTTTTGTGTCTGGAACAAGTAGCATTGTCAGCATTTTTTAATGCAGGATTTCCTGTTCTTTTCTGCCTAGATTAGAGTTATCGGAGTATGCTTTATGGAATTCACTTGTAAGATGTGTATGAGTTCAGTAGCAAAAGCTTTTGTATGCTCATATGTGCTAGTAAAACTTTTGTACACAAGTGTACGTGTATGTACGTGTAAAAGTAGAATATATTTAAATACACAGAAGAACGAATGCCTTTGGATTCAAGAGCCATGTAAGACAAGTTACATATTTTTGAAAAAGATACGTTTGGGTTTAATGTTTTCAGGTGCCTTATATACATCCCTGTAATTGGTGACAACTTTTGTTTCCCATGAAATGAATGGGGATGAGACTGCATTTCACTATGAAGTTACAGTAATGCTGATAGGAAAAGCCTGGATATACCAGGTATAAACAGGGATAAACTGCTGTCTGTAGCCTGGTCTGCACTGTGCTTGTAGATCCTATGCTTTGCAGTCTGCTTTGCATTTGTTATGGAGTGAGTGTGGGTAGAAACACATACCTGGATGGTCATTGCAGAGTCACTGAGACATGATGATTTGTGTCAAAGAACTAAGAAGGCATTTTGTTTGACAGTGTTAACTGGAATAATTTATCCTTGTTAGTCTTTGCCCATATGTAGCATTTGTACAGTATGTGGCTTTGGATATAATTAATGTACTCTTTAATTTGTGCCTGTAGCATAAGATGATAATCTTACTGTGAGTTTGTAGATTCTGTTATCTTGTCTTTAAAAAGAATTGAAACCAGAAGCATTTAAATTGTCATGGCAAGTTCTAGTTCAGCTGTAAAGGATGGCTGGTTATTCCACATATGAATACCTTTGTTGCTGTCTTGATCTTTGTATGTTTCTGTGTTTAACATCCTTCTTTTTTTTTTCTTTTCCACTCCTCTTTCTAGGTGAAGCAGGAGCTGTAGTAGGAAGACCTTGTGGCTTGCAATCATGCCATTCCCCTTTGGCAAGTCCCACAAGTCTCCTGCAGACATAGTGAAGAACCTGAAAGAAAGCATGGCTGTTCTAGAAAAACAAGATATCTCTGACAAAAAGGCAGAAAAGGTATGGTTGTGACTTTCCAGTTGCTGTACAGTAATTGAAAGGAGGGAAGAAAAGTAAATTTACACTTGCTGAAACTGAATCAATTGGAAATTATTTTTGCGTTTTATACTGTGATAAAGGATAAATTGTTATGTACCTTTCAACAGGTGTATTTCATGTAGGTTGGCTTTGCATTTTTATCTACTGGTAGCTGACACAATTTTGTTTGTAATGGCTACAGGTGGCATTATTTAATAAGCAGCTTACACCCATACAGTGTTCTGGTGCTTATGCCCACTGTAGTGGCTTTACTACTGTGCAGTAGTTCTGTCTGTGCTCATCCAGGCAAATGTTTTCAGAGCAGAGTGTCTTTGTTACTGAAACAAAGGAAATTTTTTTTTTTCATGGATGTCAGTAGGGGATACACTTTTACCTTTGTTTGCCTTTTCTTTGAAGATGTGGTGAAGAGAGACTGTGCTGGTGTAGTTTCCTTTAGATAGGATGGTTTGCTTCTTCAGGATCTGTACCTGTTGATGGTCATTTACTTCTCAACTGGTAGTCTTGATAGCTTTATTAAAAATTGCCTCCAAGTTCAGCCTGAGCGCAGCTGCATCCTGCCTAGTGACTCATTTAGCAGTGGTATTTACTGTTTAGATTAAATTTCTCATGATAAACTCAGCACAAGGGCATAGATTTCAATGTTATCAAAAAAACCCAAACACCAAAACCGAAGCAAAAAAAGCAAGCAAAGCAAGCATCTCCTCCAGTCTACCAGCTTTTGAAGCAGGCTATGATACCCTTCTTCGATCCTCTCCCAGCATTAACTCCTCTGTGCCACTCCTGGCATTCTTATGGTCACACATAGGAGTTAGTCACAATCTTTTTCATGCTTACCAGTATTTTTAAACAGTGTGGCCAGCTTTTCTGTGTCCAGTTTCACCTAAGTTTGGCACTGTTACTTCGTGCAGGATAATCTGGCTCTGAACTGAATTGCCATCTTTATCCTAATATTCTTTACAGTTGGTATCTTCTACCCCAGTGCCAGCATGCATTATGTTGCAGGTCTCTTGCAGTGTACCATAGTTTTTCTTCTGATGTTTTTCTTTCTTGCTGGAGAGAAAGATGCTCTGGCCTGTGTGAAGGCTGGGAAGATGTTCATTTGCTGTTGCTTTTCTCCTCTTTCTAATAAAGACTTCTGTCAGGAGAGGAGTGGTAGGTGCTTTCTGAAGAGCCTGTGATGAGACATGGCATTGCCTCCTTCATCTCACCCTCACTATTAATTCCTGGAGATTGGCGTGATCTTAAAATCTGTGCTCTTTTATGTAATTTTTTTCCCTTAGACTTATAATGGGGAACACACTAGCTTCATTCTGTTGTATGTATCACGTGCCTTTTCTTAGTGTTGTAGTTCAAGATTATTCTGTACTATTTTCTTCTTCTTGCTGTCCTTTAATCCCATCTTCTTTAAAGACCTCATTTGTGGGAGGCTGCTCTTTGACAAGAAATAATATGCTCAGCCTGCAGCGTTGTTTCTCCTGTGTTATATAGAAAGCAGCACATTCTGCTTGAGGAAGAAAAGAAGGCAACCCATGTTCACTAGGTTAAATGTGAGGAGGGTTAAATACATTCATAAGACTAAGTTGGGTATGGTAGTACTGGCCTCTGTCATCACGGAAAGGAGATCAGCTGATGAATTTGAATGTTCACAGCACCAGTGTCCCCATGTCCTTACAGAGATTCTTTGTTGGTAAGCCAAGACTTTCATGAAGGTGACTGTGGCTGTGGCAGTTTGCTGGTTTGATCAAGGAAGTTTTTCACTGTCTTGTGGACCAATTTTCACACTTTTGAGAGCAGAGATCTGATTAAACATTCTGAATTTGTGCCCTCTTCCCATTCAGTCTGTAGAAATGATTGGAGTAACTTTGTAGTTACTCCAGCAGTAAGACAGCAAGGGTCTAAGCAGTAGCCATTATTAAAAAAAAGAATGCCTACATGCCCACATCTTAATATTAGGCCTCCTTTTATCTTTTCTGCCCCTTTTATTACTATGATCCTTTCTACAATGTAGCTTTCCAGCCTTCTTTGGAGAAGAATTCCATGCTGATTAAAGGGAGAGTTCTGTGGCTGGTAGCGGAACAGAAATAAAACTCACTGCACATAAAGGACAAAAATTATTACCCTCTATGAAAAGGGGAAAAGAGTGCCAGAGTTCTTTTTTATATAATTCCATTTTATTAGTGATTAGACTTTTATAAAATATGTGCTCTCTCTGTAATTTCTGCTTCATTGTTGCCATTTCATCCAGGGGTGTGCTTCTGCAGCCTGTCACATAACAACAATGAGCTTTAAAGGCCAAGCAGCATGGTACATATTCAGTATTGATTCCTGTTTGTGGTAAAGGCACCCTTTTGGGTGCAGGGAATACTTAATATTCCTACACTGCTTTGTTTCTTAATTTTAAGTGCACACACATGCATATTTTCTTTACTTCTTACTTCTCTTTACTTCTTACTATGTAATTTAAAATGTGTATATAGATGAGAGTAAAAAAAGATCATCAGATGTTGAAGTGGAGGTTTCAACATTTAACCATTGTTTTGAATATTCCTTCCACCAAATAAAATGAATTGTAAATACCCTTTTGTTTTATACCTTCTGGCTGGGAGGTTCCAAAGACAAACTACTGCTTTTTTACTGCAGTATCACATGGGGATTGGTTTTAATATGTAGTTCACTGTAGTTCCTACCATGCAGGTAGCAGCACAACAGTCTTCTGAAAATGCTGAGTTTGCTGATGTGTAGAGGGTGCTCTTTGGCAATTTCACACTTGAAAATACGGATTTGTAAGAAAATTAGACAAATAATTTCCCCATGAAATTAGAAGTGTAATTGTGTTTGAACAGAATACTTCAGTTTTTTTCAGTGCTTAGATTGACATTTAAAACCTTTAATGGTTTTTACTAAACAAATAAAGGGGATAAGAAAGCTTTTTAAAGCTTGGATGGTATATGTTGCTGTATGATCTTTATAATTAAAAATGAAGGAGATTCTTTAAAGCGTAAGATGTAAAAGTGGTCACGGTGCCTCTTGTTCAATTATGAAACATTCTGCCCTGTAATACTGAAAAAAAATGTTTTATAAATAAAAATCTGAAATTAAAAAAGTGAATTCTAGTTGCATGTTAATTTGTCTTTTTTTTTTGGCTCAGTGAATACTGGAGAAAAATTAACCAGGTAATACTGCAGGTCATTTTGAAATGTTCTTTAATTTTGTGGTACCTGCTGAGGAACCGAGTTCTGAAATGGATGTGAAAGCTGGACAGGGTCTTTCTGATGACAGTCAGCCTCGAGTACTGCATCTCTGGTTGTGTATTAGCTGCAGACTTGTACTGAGGATAAAGGTGATAGCTTGCTGTCCATTAGGATTTTAGAAAAGAAACTGGAAATGTCACGTTTATAAGTGAAACCTGAAAATTCATCATGTGTTGTTAGTTTTCCATTACTTGTGGTTTTTTCAGCAAGGGGAGGGGGTGAACGGAAGAGGAAGGAAAACTTTGTATAAAGGAGACTTACCCTTGGTCCAGCCCATTAGTTAGGCTTCTGTTTGCATCTCTTCCTCCTTTTTGTCTGGCATCAGCATTTATTTTTATATTACCAGTTCACTTGGTTTGTGGCACACATTTACTGTTGTGAAGGTAAATAATTACTCATGTAATAAACTTGCTCTTCCCTCCCTGTCTTCTGACCTTGGATTAACCTGCTCATACCAGCTCTGGTTCTGGCTTTTGGATAATAGTTTCAGCCATGCTGTTAGGGTTGACTATTGCAGGCATGATTGACTCCATTCTTTAAGCTACTAACTCTGTACAGTGGGCAGTATGCTGCATGTATGGGACAATGCAATATGCTATTTTGATTCTTCTGTCCAAATGTAATACATCATGTTCCCATATCATTTTCTACTGTTTCTCTAAGAAAAGGCAAGCATTGTTTTATAAAACTCAAATACTCCAGCTGTACAGATCTAAGTGAAGTCTTTGCTATTTGTACTGCTTATCATTTAGGGAAATAGTAAATTTAGGAAATAGCAGTGAAATACCCTAGAGACTGGAATAAAACATCATGGCTCATCACTGTAAAGGCGTGCAGCTATTCTGGTGTGTCACTCACACATGTGACTTCATGGTGCCTGTTTATTTTCAAGTAATATCTTCCTGTCCTTGATAAAAATAGAGAAACAAGAACTTTCTTTGTTTTCCTTTCTTCACATTTTACATTTATAGTTTGACTTGTCTTCAAATGCTATTGATTGTCTGGCACCATTCAATTTCAAATGTCACTTTTCACAGAGTTCTTAGTCTAAAACTCTTGATTGCTCCATGATTACTTCTCAGTTTTAAGAATATACAAAAATATAGAATATATACTTCTAAATATAAAAAAATTAGAATATATATGTGTAGACTATACTATATGGACTAAATATATATGCAAAGCATATATATATATATAAACTGCTTATATATAGTGTTGGAATATGTGAATTTAGTTTATAAAAATGTGTATGTATATATATATAAAAAATATATATAATGTACATAAATATAAATATATATAAATTGTGACTGACCATTAATTCTCCTTTTGATGACTTTGAAATCTTTATGCATTTTGATTATTTCCCCCCTTACCCCTGGAAATTTTTCCCTCTCCCCACTGAAGTATCACATTTCCCCCCTTACCCCTGGAAATTTTTCCCTCTCCCCACTGAAGTATCACATTAGGCAATTACTTAGATCTCAGTGTCTTAGGAAATGTTGCAAGTAGTGTGTTTGGAATTTGTTTTTTACTAATTTTTCACATAACTCTTGACATTGATACTTAGTGTAATATATTTTTGGTGTTGCTATCTAAATTCTATTCTGCATCTGAAATGGCAAAAATTGCTCTGCATGTCATATATTTGGAATATATTTGAGAGTTCATGAAACATAGAAGAGCAGAGATTCTAGAAAAGTTTGTAAGAGTTTATTTCTAATAATTTTGATGTTGATTTTTATAGTTGAAGGGAACACATAAATGGTGTATTTTATGGCATTGTAGTGCATGAAAAGACCTTGATTGATACAATACTTTCAGAAGTATTCAATAGTATGTCTCCACAAATGATAGCCTGGCTTAAGTTGAAGTGATGTAAGCAAGTCTATCTTCATGTTCTATGTGTTCTGACATTGTTACAAGTTGCCTAGAGAGGTTGTGGAGTGTCCATCCATGGAGCTGTTTAGAGCATGGCTGGCCATGAACTTGATCAGCCTGACAGGACTTTGAGGTTGGCTTTGCCTGAGTAGGTGTTCAGACCCTGATGGTCTCCTTAGGCGTTTTCCAACCTCAGCTGTTCTGTGTTTTTGTGTCTCTAACCGTTACTTCTCACTAAAGCCATTTTTCATTCCAAGTTCAAGTGAAGCCCATTCAGATGTGCACATGGTCTTGACAGTTGTGATGAGCATGAGAAATTTAAGCCCTGGTGTTCTTGGCGTACTGAGTTGTATGTTCATGTTAGGCCAGAATATTTTCTCTCAAAGCACTTGGTGTTTGGAAACACTGTCTGTCTTGTTTGTAAGCATTTCCTTTACTTCAGAATTCTTTCTCAGGATGGTGATGAGAGAGAGTGGAGCCTTCGAGTGTGATTATTAAATTTTTTTGAGGGTTGTTCTGTTTTCTGGGGTTTTGGTATGAAATTTCTCCACTGGCACTCTTTTTTGTAGGCATACCGTCAGTATTTCTACCATCTTACTTATAATAGGTAGCTACTTGAAACTCTGCCTTTCTTCCTCTTTTATGTCATTTCTAAATTAGCGTGCAGGGACAAACTGCAATAGGATTTTTATTGCTGCTTCCTCTTTTCTTGGTAGCCACGCATGAAAGGCATCTGTTTGTATATCCACTTTTGACAGATGTTCCTGTCCTTTTCCTAGTAAAAAGATTTCTTCTGAATTTTAAAGAGATAAGACAGTTGTGTGGCATAACTACTACAGCATGGCTTTCTGATTTTACGTCTTCAAGAGCTGTTTTACGTCTTCTAAGCAGTCTTACCGAGCACCTGCTTCTTCCTGTCTTACTAACAGTGCACAGAAGATCCTTTGGAATTTCCACGAAGGAGGAGCCAACTGGGACTAGGAACTGCAGTTAGAAGGAAGAGGGAGGCAGCAGGGAGTGGAAAGTTGTGGAGGAGCTAAAAATGATACAGAGCCTCCTTAAAGGTCATGGAATCCTTACTTGCATACCTAGCAAGGCTGGAATGGCTTTGGCTGGAATAGTGCATGGGTCATGCTGATCTCAAGCCTCTCTAGATACATGCACATGAGAAGTCTTTTTACATACCCCTTTTAAGACGGACAATATCCAGAAAGTGATTATTTTTTTATCTCATTAATTTCCATATGCTACCAATCATAAATATTTTACATTAAGGTGTATGCATACCTTGTTGTCAGGTTCATCTAATTACTAAAAATTAGCACACTTACAAATGACTCGCACTTCTTAGGCACGTGAAGCACTAATCCAGTATAATTAAACCAGCTATTTGTGATGACCATTTTCAGCGTTCTGCCCTTAAGCTATGTAAGCATATGTATTGGAAGGAGTAGTTCGTTCTTCTTCATGGTAACTGCTTCCACTGCTAAATGGCTAAATGCTGTTTCAGCCCATCATGGCAACTTAGGAATTCCTTAGACTGGCTCCCCTAAGGGAGCAGTCAGACCAGTCAAAACTTCAAATGGAAAGCATCTTAGACTTCTACTTGTCTCCTTTATTGCTGTGTTCTGAGCACACCTCTTTCTGGTTTCCCAGTTTCATACACTAAGAGAACCTGAAAATTTTAAAGGAGACTCTGAGATTTTGTTTGTTGGAAAGGAAAAACTGCATCCCCACTGGCTGGAATAGGAGTGTAGTATTTGACAAAACTTGATGAGTACAAAATCTCTAGGAGGGATATGTTTGGTCTCTCTGAGCTCTTGACTAGACAGGACTATGTCTCTGATGTCTTATTTTCCGATCTGATCCTGCCTTCCTCTGTGTAACAGAATGGAAATTTTGGTTTGTTCTTTTTATCCTATTGCTCTTCTTTAGGGGATTTTTGAATGGGAAGTTTAAAGGGAGTAAAAAGGAAGAGGCTTTTCCTTTTGTTAACTTGTCAAATAAGTTGTGTATGTCTTGCCTTCTTAACTCTGCTGCTTGTATGTTAATAAAAAAGAAGAAAAAAATTTATTTGCAGAAAGTTTATTGTTTTCTTTAACAGATTGTTATTTCCTGATTACTTTTTCTTTTCCCTTAGTGGATGTTTGAAGATATTAAGGATAATAGAGTGAGCAGTTACAAAGACTAGTGACATTGTGCTCTAACTGTATTTTTTCCCATTTTCTTTAGGCCACTGAGGAGGTCTCAAAAAACCTTGTTGCCATGAAGGAAATCTTGTATGGCACAAACGAAAAAGAACCACAGACAGAAGCTGTGGCGCAACTTGCTCAAGAGCTGTACAATAGTGGTCTTCTTAGTACCCTAGTAGCAGACTTGCAGCTAATTGATTTTGAGGTACGAAGTTTGACCTTTTTCTTGTTGTATATAGTAAAATAAACCCATCTGAATTTCTACCACTGAAATTGGTTAAGAAATCTTTTGATTGGGACAAAACTATTAGAAGGAGAATTTGTTGTTCCAAACTACCTAGAAAATTAATCAGATACAGACTATGCAATCTGTGAGTGTAGGCACATAAATACCCAAATTGAGGTAGGTAAATCTGTAATCCTGGAAATACAGTTCTATTAAAATTATAAATAATTCTTAATTGTTGTGTACATAGGGTTAATGAAGTACTTTAAATATTTAAGCTAAAGGTGGTTTATTAACAGTCCAATATTAAGAAAGAGAAATCTCTTTCTAAATATAACCTTTATTGTGTTTTCCTTATCTTTTTTGTTTTCTGTTTTTTAAAAAGTCACCAAAACCAAGATTTTGTTAATTTTACTTCAGAATAGCAATACTTATTTATATTAAAATATATCTCTATGCAGACCTCTGTCTGGCATTTGTCACTGCATGACATGGGATAATTTAACTTCCCAGTGCCATAGTGAAGAATTACCCTATTTAGTTGTAAGAAATTGCAGTACAGTTGGATTTTTTCCTAGGTTGTGGCTGTCTAGGAAAGGAGACAAACCCTATGTATTTCCACACCCTTGACCATAAAGACCATCTTGCTTAAGGTTGCTTAAAACCCTGATTATTCATAAACAAGTTGTTGACAATGCAAACAACAGTTTAAAGTCCTATTGTACTATGACATTCCAAAAACATTGGCTTTCTTCCCTGTTCTTTCTTCTCCCCCTTCCACCCCACCCATTACTCCCTCTGATTTTTGTTTAGTTGTAATACAGTGGTATTTTTTCCCTGCCCACACAACTGTTTATACCAAATATAAATCATTCTGGTTGTTAAATAATGCAAGGAGACCTGGGAAATCTGAGTGGGAATGCTGAAATGTGATGGCTTTTAATTGCTGAAGAAAGGAAATCATGAAACGTCATCTGGATTCTGCTGACCTCCAGATTCTTATCAGCTTGGTATATACACAGCCCAGTTATTAATGTAGGAAACCTTCATTATCTCCTAATAATGAAGAATGATAATTATTTGTACAGGCTTACTCTCATTAAAGAGAAATCTTCATTTTATTCTAAAGGGACTTGAAAATATCGTGGCCAGTTTCTTGCTTGTGGGCTTGCTGTTGCTTGGTTACATGAGAATATGGCCGTTCCACCTTGAGAGTGAGCAAGTCATTCACACTGCTCTCTAGGGTGGACCACTTCTGCTTTTTAAGGATGGGATCTGGCAGACTGTCCTTGCTATTGTTGTTACATAGAATGAATGTGAACACACGTGTTCTCCAAACATGCACTAGCTTCTCAGCTCCTACAAAGTCAATCAGATGTTCACTTTGATATTTCATATCTCCATAGTTGGGGGTTTACTGCACTTGAAATGATTTCTTCATTACTGATGAAGATATGAACTTGATTTCCTATTGGTTCTTCAACTTGAAGAGCAGAGAGGAAGTCTAGCATTTATTCCTTCTGGTGCCCCGCCATAGCTGGAAGTTATTCAACAATGAGCTAAACATGGTTTGTTGTTGTTGGGGTGATGTTATTTTTTGTTGGGTTTTTTGGGTTTTTTTTTTTGTATGTAAAGAACTATGCACTCATTCCTGTAGGCTTCCTTATAGAACAGCATTAAGCAACTAAGTAATAGACAGGGAGTCTGAGTCAAACTTATATGCTTTTTAATCTGAATGATATATGTAAAAAACCCCAGGAAAAAAAAGGAAAAAGAGAAAAAATGTGTTTTAATGAAGAAACTGACTGTCCAGTGTAAAGGCTTGTTAGAAGTTGCATCCTTTCCTGGATGCTTGCTTCCCCAAGTAAAGCAGACAACACAACCATCTCCTTACGAGTCTTACAAACATAGCAATTATCTCCCTGCTGATTTGCACTAGTGTATCTGTGAGAGAGATGGTATTCCTTGTGGAACTGTAGGTTTTGTTATTTTGTTTTGTTTTGGTTTCTTAAATGAAGGAAAAAAACCCTCAAAGAAACAAAAATGCCTTTTGCTCAGAAGACAATACTAGCACAGTGTCCCTCTCACCTCTCGCAGTCATGGCTATTGGCACAGGGTTCAGGGGCTCTGCTCTTGTTAGGCCATGAGATCACTTAGTAATGCGTCCTTCTAACAATCCCCAGCTTTGGTATTACTGCGTGCCACTATCGGTTCCATTCTGAGCATAATAAGGAAATGCTGTTCTTGCTGGTGAATCCAAAGCAAATTGTGAGATCCAGCACAAAATTGGCAATGTTAGTGAATGAGAGTTGATGACTATATTATGTGGAGTTTGAGTAAAGCAATTTCTGGAAACACTGCTCTACTCATTGCAGAACAAAGAGTTCTGGTGTGGCTTTGGGCTGGCTTTCAATGGAATTGTAATTGAGAAAACAAGCATTTACAAACAAACTCTTATATCCTGAAAACAACACTAGCAGAACTATCCATGGCAATTCACAAACGTGCCATTTGTAAAACTACAGTCCTCTTACATTTGTATAAACATTTAACTTTTCCTTACACAATTTTCTTGATGTTGATTAGAAAAACTGTAATTCGGAATAACTGCTGTCGTTTTTAAAATTCTTCCTCATTAAATATGCCCTGCATTTTACTCAAAAACTTGCTGATGTTACTGAGGGCATTTATAGTAGAGCTAGAGATGGTCAAGGAACATGTACATACGGTGTTCATGTGTAACATACAGAGAACCTTTAGGTGGAGCTGTTTATCAGGCACTTACTTGCAAGTCCAGGCTTAATACATGCTTGCCTAGGCTTTTTCTGGATTACAGCTAATAACAGAGTGTCCTGAAGTTGTCTTTATGGCAATCCAAAATGGAAAGTTAATTGCAGGAATCTGGCTTTTACATGGTGCATGTGAATTACAGTGAAAAGTCCTTATATTTATAAGCAGCTTTTGTTAGATGTCCCTACCAGTTTTTAGCTCCAGCTATGGTCTGACAGAAGAAGTAAATAAGGGATATATGTGTGTATATGTATGTATAAATTCATCAGAAAACATTTCTAGCTCATTTTATACTGTCTGCTGCTGTCTTTTTGTGGTGTTCTTGTGTATAATTTGTGCTCAATTCTAGCATTCTGGTCTTCTAAGTGTTTCCTTTGTGTACTCAAAAGTGTGAGGCTTTCATTTTCGGCCAGTGGATGATTAATTTTTATAGTTTTTAGTTTATTTAACTTCCATAAGTTACTCTTTTAATTTGGGTGTTAATGCTGCAGTCAGAAATGCTTTGTGTGCACTTAGTGTATTGCTTGACAAGGAGGGAGGATAATAGAATATTGAAGAAACACACTTCCAGGCAAGAGCACAATTAGAAATGGTATGTTATTAGCAAAACTAAGTGTAAAACAAGCCCAGGAGATTGAGACTCTGTGGAAGTATCTGATGAAGTATTGACTGGCCTTAATGTATATCACCCACGACATGGCTGCAACGCGATGTAACGTTTTGAGTACTTGGCATATTTGAACTGGGTATAAAGAAAGAGAATATTTGATCTATTTAAGAAGAGAGAACAGAGACTGACTGACTAGAAGGGACACGGTGTGAATGCGTGAGGTGATGATTATGTTTAGTTACTAACTTGGTGAGTGGACTTCAATATTCTGTGTTTAACTGCTGCTCATGTTTTTGACAGGGCAAAAAAGATGTTGCGCAAATTTTCAACAACATTCTCAGACGGCAAATTGGTACAAGAACTCCCACAGTAGAATACATCTGCACTCAACAGAATATACTGTTCATGCTATTAAAAGGGTATGTACACTGTGAAATACAAATATGCTTTTACATGAAGTAAGAAGCTTTTTAAGTAACTGAGAAGCATTGAGTTCTGAAATGTTTTTTCTTCCTTTGCAATATGCTGTGTTTTGTTTTTGTAATTTTTTTTTGTCTTAGGGCCTGTAATTCCCCTAAGTCAAGGAAAACAGGAGTAATGTAACATGAAAAAAACACCTTTGTATGAAATATGAATGGAAATTGAGAACTGTTAGTAACCTAAAGTATTCTTACTGGGGTAATGCAGACAATTTCTTTTCAGTACACCATTTGATCCTATTTAAACTTACTCATTTGCCAAGAGTTGAAGCCTGGTTTTTTTGGTTTTGTGGTTTGTTTTTTTCCCCTTTAATCAATGCCATTCCCTGCAGGAGGACTGCTGTTTCTTCTATTCTTGTATTATCCGCTGTGCTGGATACTGGAGAATTCTGCGATACTGAATATGTGGTTGCATATGTAGAGCTGTGAATCTCGGATATGAAAGCAGAAAGGTGTAAATGTTTCAAATGCCACCTTGAACTTCCATAGGGCAAACTTTGGCCTGTTCAGCAGACTGATTGACAAAGTCCCTTGGGAGGCTACCCTGAAGGATATAGGAGTCCCGAGAGGCTGGGCATACTTCAAGAGGGAAGTCTTAAAGGCACAGGAGGAGGCTGTCCCTGTGTGCTGAAAATCGAGTCGGCAGAGAAGGCATCCGGCCTGTCTGAATAGGGACCTTTGGCTGGACCTCAAGAACAAAAGGAGAGTCTATGGTCTTTGGAAGAGGGGACAGGTCTCTCATCAGGACTCTAAAGATGTAGTGAAGCTATGCAGGGAGAAAATTAGGAGAGCCAAAGCACAGCTAGAGCTCAACCTAGCTACAGCTGTTAATGATAACAAAAATGTTTCTATAAATTCATCAACAACAAAAGGAGGACTAGGGGAAATCTCCATCCTTTATTGGATACAGAGGGAAACATAGTGACTAAGGATGGGGAGAAGGCTGAGGTGCTCAATGCCTGCTTTGCCTCAGTCTTTAGCACTGGATCCAGCAGTTCCCTGGACACCCAGCCTCATGAACTAGGAGTCAGGGAGGGGAATCAGAATGAGGTCAGCATAATAAATGAGGAAGTGGTCTGGTACACTGCTTAGATGCACACAAGTCTGTGGGTCTGGATGGGCTATACCCAGGGGTACTGAGGGAGTTGGCAGATGTGCTCGCCAAGCCTCTTTCCATTATTTACCTGAACTCCTGGCTAACTGGGGAGGTCCCAATGGACTGGAGAGTAGCAAATGTAACAGCTATCTACAAGGAAGGAAGAGAGGAGGATCCAGGAAACTATAGACCTGTCAGTCTGAGCTTGGGACCAGGGAAGGTCACAGAGCAGATCATCTCAAGTGCCATTACCCACCATATAGAGGACAACCAGGGGATCAGGCCCAGTCAGCATGGGTTTATGAAGGGCAGGTCCTGCCTGACCAACCTGATCTCCTTCTATGACCAGATGACCCAACTACTGGATGAGGGAAAGGCTGTGGATATTGTCTACCTAGACTTTTGAGGAGCCTTTGACACTGTTTCCCACAGAATTCTTGTGGACAAACTGGCTGCTCATGGCTTGGATGAGCACATGCTGTTGGATAAAGCACTGCCTGGGTGAACAGGCCCAGAGAGTGGTGGTCAGTGGAGTTGAATCCAGCTGCCAACCTGTCACAAGTCGTGTTCCTTAGGGCTCAGTGTTGGAGCCACTTCTGTTTAACATCTTTATTGATGACTTTGATGAAGACATAGAGTGTGTCATTAGTATGTTTGCAGATGACACCAAGTTAGGTGGGAGTGTTGGTCTGCATGAGGGTAGGGAGGCTCTATAGAGGGACTTGAATAGATTGGATTGATGGCCCAGTGTTAACAAGGTGAGCTTCAACAAGTCCAAATGCCAGGTCCTGCACTTGGGTCACAACAACCCCAAAACAATGCTACAGGCTTGGGGGAGTGTGGCTGGAAAGCTTTCTGGCAGAAAGGGACTTGGGGGTTGTAATTGACAAGTGGCTGAATATGAGCCAGCAGTGTGCCCAGGTGGCCAAGAAAGCCAGTGGCATCCTGGCTTGTATTAGAAATGCTGTCTCCAGCAGGAGTAGGGAGGTGATTGTCTCCTTGTACTCAGCTCTGGGGAGGCCACACCTCGAGTATTGTGTCCAGTTTTGGGCACCTCAATACAGGAGAGATGTGGAGGTGCTGGCGCGAGTGCAGAGGAGGGCAATGAAGCTGGTGAAGGGCCTGGAGAATAAATCTTACGAGGAGTGACTGAGGGAGTGGGGGCTGCTTAGTTTGAAAAAGAGGAGGCTGAGGAGACACCTCATTGGTGTCTTCAACTATGTAAAAGGACTTTGTAGAGACTCTGGTGCTGATCTCTTCTTCCAGGTAATTAGTGATAGAACAAGAAGGAATGGCCTCAAACTATGGCTGGGTAGGTTTAGACTGGCCATTAGGAAAAAACTTTTCACAGAAAGAGTGGTCAGGTATTGGAATGTGCTGCCCAGGGAGGTGGTTGAGTCACCAAACCTGGATGTGTTTAAGGGTCGTTTGGATGTGATGCTTGGGGGGTGAACCTTGTAGAGTAGGGTTATTGGTTGGACTTGGTGATCCTGAGGGTCTTCTCCAACTTGAATGTTTCTGTGATTCTATGTTAGAATAAGATTTTAAAAACCATTTGAGATTATGCTCGCTCCATTTAAAAAGAATTGCTCAGGTTTCTAATAACCTTAAACGAGAAAGCTATGAATATTCCAGTTGCATTTTAAAAATGCAGCTATTTCAAGTACTAGTTTTCTAATTTGTGTTGAAGCTGCTGAGTAAGCTGTCTGGAGTGGCTGAATGTTTATTCCACAGATTGGATAGCTACAACATGTATGAAAGGGCCGTACTTTTCTGTGAGATACTTGCCTGTGTTACGTTAGTAGCATTGAGATTTGAGGACAAGCAAATATATTTTTAACATTTAAACAGGAAGCTTTACTGTATTTGTCCTTTTTCCTTCTCCTAGTTCATAGTAGTCATCAGAGATGCTGACTAACCTGCCACATGCATGGCATATTGGGTAGTTTTTTTTTTTATTGTAACAGCTTTACCTAATATTGGATGTTTGTATAAGCCACTAGAAAACGGATCATACAAGAAATTTTCTGTGTGGAGAAAGCATCTTTTACTTTCATGCTGATTCCAAAGGTTTATCACCAGAAGCAATATGGAATATTTGCTTAATTCATATGAGTGTAAAATCTGCGCTTGCCTGCTAGAAGTGCTCTGTTTTTTATTTCCCCTGCATTGTGGCCTTGATTTTGGGGGAAGGACGGATTAAAATGTTAGAGGGACAAAATCATTATTAGTTGTAGCATAACACAAAAGAAAATACCGATTCAGTAGTTCAAAATAATTTCCAAAAGAAGGCAGAGACATTTGATGTGCAGGTAAGAGAAACTGCTATCTCAGCATGGTCTCATTGATACGTGACTGAATGAGGGCTATAGCATATTTGTCCTAATTTTTAGTCTATGTTGTCACTCTTCAGAGAACATTATTCTGACAGGAATTGTTGCAACATGCATTCAGGGTGTTTGACATGGGCATTTAGTTAGCTTTAGTGACTCAAATGTCACATCTTTTATCCAGCTAAGTAAATCTATGTAAATTTAAATGACGTGATGAGCTGAAAAATGTTCAGTAGATTTCAAATCTTCAGGACAGATTAAATGGGAAAGTATCGCGGGGTTTAACATGAAAATTAATAAGAAAAAGTTTTTGTACAGTAATACAGATAATGCTTAGTATGCACAAATGATATTTTGTGCTTGAATTGTCTTGGGGAATTTAAATTACCTTCCAGTGGTGCAGGATTCTTTAGGTGGGAGGCAGGAAGGCATGTAAGAGGCTTTAGTCGTGAACTGGCTGGGCAACAACAGACACAATTTTTCCGTTGACTGGAATAGCTTCTATTGCAGCATGCCAAGAGGAGTTCATGGCTTGGAAAGGCAGTTCCATCTTCATCCAGGGTCCTACTATTTGCTAGCTTTGGGAAACAAGGCACTGCTACTAGCAAGTACAAAGGTGTATTTCTAATCAAATGTGTCTTAACAGCTGCTGTTGGTATATGCTAAAATCAGCTGAGAGAACCCTGTAGTATTTGAGGAGGAGATACTGCCAAGGAAGTGTAGCAGCAGTTTCTAAATGAAGCCATCAGGGTTTTTGTCATCATTTCCATCAAAGCAATGATGCACATGTTCCGGGGGACTTGTAAGAAGGTGAAGATATATTGCTAGAGGCAGTGCTCAGGCGCAGAGGAGGTGCTCAATATTGTCCTTACAATCAGAGGACACTGTTGCCAGCATTTCAGCCTTGAAGCCTGAAGTATGGAGTAACTGGTGATGCTGGAAATGGTATAATGAAAGAGAAGGCATGAATTTGCATCCACTATTGTTAACCATTCCATTCTCATCAGGGAGAGCTTTATGTAAACTGCTGTCATGCTTAAGCAGCTTCCAAGACAGAAATCACTTGCTCCATTTCCAGGTGTCTACAATCCCACTAATATGAACAAAAAAACCTGATTCTGAGTATAAAGGAGATACTTTATTTCTCTATTTTGAGTCATTTGTATTTGACATTGACTATAATGTGACATTTGCCTGGCAATTATTTCAGTAAAATTTTGCAGAAATATTTAAAAGTGGTGTTGAATGCAGAAATAAGTACCTTACTATGATGGTTTGAAACTGTTTTGTGCAGTTTTGTGATGAGCAGTGTGGTGTTACAGTGCTAGCATGTGAAAGTATTTATGAAGAATCTTTGGGTTTTGTTTTCTTGTTTGTTTGCTTTTTTTTAATTAGGTACGAATCTCCAGAAATTGCTCTAAATTGTGGAATAATGCTTAGAGAATGCATCAGGCATGAGCCACTCGCAAAAATAATCTTGTGGTCAGAACAATTCTATGATTTCTTCAGATACGTGGAAATGTCAACATTTGACATTGCTTCAGATGCATTTGCCACATTCAAGGTAATTTACATACAACATGGGAATTACTATTTCTATAGTTCTCCGTTCTATGAATGAACTCATACGGATGTGTTACGTTCTTGAGCCAAACAAGCTTAGGGATAGGAGAAAAAAAATACATGTGATGCAAATTAGTAAGCTGCGTACTGTTCTTCCTTATTTCTCAAAATGCAAACAATACCTTTAATTATATATTCTGTGTTCCAAGTAACTTTTATTCTAGAAAGCAAGAGGTAAAATACCATGCATTAACTGAAAGCGTGCATTTCTATGCAAGGGGCTTCTAAATCTGTCTCCAGTTCCTCAAGTGAGCAAGCTCCTTTTCATTCTGGTATGAACTCGAATGTATTTGATAGTGATGCTTTGCCTGGGGAAATGTTCTGTTGTCCTAAGCCAATCAGCTATAGCAGTGTAATCATAATTCTGATCTGTATTAAATAGTGGATCTTAACCGTGGTGGTGTATAGTTCTGTTCAGAGTGTAGCCTTTATGCATAAATTACGTTCTTCGGTGGTAATTCCACAGGCTGTTGACCTGTGTGAATTAACATAACGCATCACAGACCTTTCATAAGTGATGTCAAGATCCTTAGCAATGTCCTGGTAACTGCATTCAAGTCCTAAATGTCTCTGTTTAACGAAATTGCAAAATTTTCTGTCGAGTGTCTTACGTGTGCTCACAGTTTAATGACAATGTATATGTACTGTCTAAATATTTTAGTGAACATACTGGGTTTGTGCTTTTTTTACAGGATTTGCTTACGAGACACAAGTTGCTAAGCGCAGAATTTTTGGAACAACATTACGACAGGGTGAGCAGATACAATTTAATGTTCAGGATTCTCTAGTGTTGTGTACTGTACTTGAAGAAATCCATATCTTCGTTACATGCTTTGTTTTGTTTGGGGAAATTTTCACACAGTTTTAAAACAATTGAACTTACTGTAATTTCTGCCAAGCAGTAAAATTAATATCAAAAAGTTACCGTTGAATCCAGAAGGTGTAAAGACAAGGTGGCAGAAATGTAGTTCTGTGGGAGTTGATTTATTTTTCCACTGGAGGGAGCCCTTTCCTTGTAGTTGTCTTTTGTCTGCGTTAACCCATACCAGCCAAAGAGCGTAAGATAGCCTTCTTCCACCTGTGGGGCACTCCCGAAATTTACTGCCAGGAACTATTATAGCTGAGGATATAATGAGACAACTACTTCTACAGTAAAGGCTCCTAAAAGGCTAAATAGAATGTTTTTAAAGCATGCACACTATTTCAACAGTAGTGAGGTAGAGGAACCTACAGAGATTTCAGTTTTTGTTTACATTTTTGTTACGGATTTGCATCTCCTGCAGTTTGTTGTAATCATTTGGAGGAAAAGTGTGTATGACACTTGGAAAGGTCCTAACCCTGCTCTTTATTGTGTGTTTAGTTCTTCAGTGAATATGAGAAGTTACTTCATTCAGAAAATTATGTGACAAAGAGACAGTCACTTAAGGTAAGGCAGTTTGATTTTCTTCTTAAATGGATGGAGAATTCGTTTAATTGAAAGATGAGTTGATTTTAATTGAAACAGCTTCAGTAACTGCCTAGGCTAGTGTTTATTTAAATATTTTTTATGTTTTCATTCTTGACATCAGCTACTTTTTTTTTAGTCCAGTCCTCTCAATATTTAGTGTCCAGCACATACCACATCATTTTTGCATGCGTAGAAATAGCTATATGCAAGTATGGGGGGTTTGGTGGGACTTTTTTGTTTGGTTTTATTTTTTGTTGTCATTTTTGCTTTCAACAAATCCAGACACATTTAAATAATTTAATAAAGGTTCACATTATGTGACTAGAGCAATAATGAACGGAAATATGGCACATTACTTGTTGCAAGGATGGTCCTTGTGGGAAATATCCTTTTACTCACTTTTGGACAAGGAAGGTAGCAAAAGAAGTGTAAATATTTCTCATTTGAAGTACTGATTTATTTTTCTTTTAAATTATGTTTTTATTGGTGAGATATGCCTTCTTTATAAATAAAAAAAATCAAAACATAGTGGTGGTGGGGGAAGACTGAAAGACTTTTTTTTTTTCAAATCCTTCTCATAACAAGAGGGGAACAAAAGACTTTTTTTGCTTGCTGAGAAAAAGGAAAAACTGCATCATCAAAATAGAGGAAAATGCACCCTGCACTTAGGAATTGAGGGCATTTGAATTTAAAAGTATCTCTGAAAAATTTTCTTATGTCCACTTTTAGCTTCTTGGTGAATTGTTATTGGATCGACACAACTTCACAATTATGACAAAGTACATCAGTAAACCTGAAAATCTCAAACTAATGATGAACCTTCTACGAGACAAGAGTCGTAACATTCAGTTTGAGGCCTTTCATGTGTTTAAGGTATGTTTCAAAGCCCCTCCAATAAAACAAGGGAACCCCATCATAAGTTGAGTAAACTACTTAGCTGAGCCTAAATGGAGTTTGTCTTAATGTCTGTTAAGCAGTTAAAGAGAGAGCTAATGCTTGTCTTTGTTACGCTCTGTCTTTACAAATAGCTCTCTTTGTATCTTCACAAAATGTTTTACAAGCCACTTAGGGACTTTCATATGATCGCCAGTGTAATTTGTCTTAGAAAATTTTGGAATTCAGAAAGATGAAATGCAGTAAGATAAAGAGGAATGCACGATTTCATGTGAAATCCTGAAGCGCTCTGAAGTTCAAATGTTTTGGTTGTGCTGCATGATGTACGAAACATGGTAGTATTTTAGTCAGGTTGCCAAAATTTCAAAGCCTAAGTTGTAATTCACATGTTATGAAACATACTTTCTGACTTTGCAGCAGCAGACAAGCACATGGCTAAGAGCATGGAGATAGAACCTTATGTATAAAATTTCAGTGAACTTTAAGATAGATATCTGATGCTGTATGTAACATAAAACCATGAACTTACTACAGAATTTAACTGTCAGGTGCCTTCAGTAGCTTCTATAGAGGGTATTGTGGCTGGACAACTGCTACAAATTTAATTTTCCTTGGTTCTGGTGTTTAGCATCTTTCAAGAAAAATGGAGTAATTTTATTTTAAAACTTTTAAAATAATGTACTTATTTTTTCTGTGGAAATACTGGCACGTAGAATGATTGAAACATCATTTGAAGTTACTGTCATCACTCTTTTGTTCATGAGATTTAACTTATCCTTCTGTTACCTACTGTTATGCTAACTGCCTTTTATTTTCTTGCAGGTGTTTGTAGCCAATCCTAACAAGACACAGCCTATATTAGACATCCTTCTAAAGAACCAGACCAAACTTATTGAGTTCCTCAGCAAGTTTCAGAATGACAGGACCGAGGATGAACAGTTTAATGATGAGAAGACCTATTTAGTTAAACAGATCAGGGATTTGAAGAGACCAGCACAGCAAGAAGCTTAATCTCCAATAAACCCTTAAAATATTAAACCCAAATTCAGCATTTGCTGTTAGATATTCAGCATCAGGCACTCTTATCGATTCATGAGGAACATTACTGCTAATCTGCTGTTCAGTGAACGGTTTTTGTTTTTCTCTTCTCTTTTTTAGTTCAAGTTGAAAAACATAGCTGCTGCTTTCTTGCACAATGTGGACTTTCTTGGTATTTGTGTCATTTCAGAATTCAAAGACACTGCTTGTTTTAGGAGTCCTGAAAAGAAAGATTCTAGGTTCGTGAAAGCAAACATATAGATACTAGTTTGGTTTAGGAGAGAAGGTGTTAATGTAGTTAAGTAACAGGTTGCATGCTTGCAAATCTGAATAAATCTGTATGTTTGCACTTAACCTTGTTTGAGATATGAGCACAATGTGACCTGTGCATACCTGGCACCATAGTATAAGATTATATGCCTTGATTTTAAAAAAAAAAAAAAAAAAGGAAAAAAAAAGTGCAGTGCTTTATTTGTAATCAAAGGGGAAATGTATCTAAGATGTGAGCTTATCGGGATAAACAGTTGTCTTGCAAATAAACTGATATTGAAACTTAGCAACTTTAAAAGAGTGAAATCTCAAGGTTCATAAGGAAAATGTATATATGCCTTTCACTGCTTTACAGATTATTTTTTTGACATCTGATTTTTCTGAGAATTGACTTGTAAACTTGGAAATACGTTCTAAGGGGTTTTGTTAATTTTACTTTAAAGGTATTTCACACAGTAGACCTAGCAGTGACATTTTGCGTTTCATTTCAATGATGCTTGCTGGTTTCTTTTGTATATAACTCCTAGGCTGCTCATTTCTTTAAAATATGATTTAATTTGTACAGCAGAGGAATGTTATTGTATTAGTCTGTAACTATTACCTAATATTGAGTTTTGCAAAATGAATGCTCATATGTAATTGAATACTTAAGATCACATGGAAATGCTGATTTAATAATCTTAAGTACTGCAGCATTAAAAGGAAAACAAACCCACCAAACAAATTTTTTTATTCGCTTATCTAATGGGGTGCTATCAATTAGGGTAGGCTGAAGTAGAGAACTGGAACCCTCTATGCTGTGTTCTTACTGGATAATGTTTGCCTTATTCAGTTAAACTAGCATTGTGCGCACCAGCTCTGCAAATGGCAAAGTTTATGCTAAATGAGCATCGATTCCTCATACTTCTGGGGAGCCTGCAGTGCATCATTTTTTCCTCACAGTAAATAACTCAGTACAGTAGTTGTGTGAGTGATGTAACTCCCTCTGACTTCAAGAAACAATTTCGTAGATGTCCTAGCCTAATAAAATTAAATCATTTTGTTGATTTTGTTCTTTAATGCTGCAAATATCAGTATTTATAAAAACAAAAAACCAAACTTTTGCACCATGTTTTTGTTACTGTGACCATACAAAAGGAATCTACTAAGCATAACTAAATGATGTTAGTAAAATTGTATCTATCCATCATATAGTAACACTGAGATCACAACCAGGCAAACTTACTGATTGGAGTCTGAGAGTTCAAATTATGCATGGCTGAATCTGATTGTGGATGCTATAGAAAATGTTTGTTGCTTCCTGTCCTCTTTCTGATTAAAATATTTCACAATCAGCAGGATGAAACTCCTAAGTGATGCTTAATCTGATTTGAAAGCCTTCACAAGGGAAGTCAGATAGCTCCAGAAAATTGAGCATTTTCACTCAGTTGTTTAAAATGCTGTTAACATTATAATTGGTCTTTTAAAGTTTCTTAATGTGTCCTTTGCAAACTGATTCATTTTGCCTACAGAAAAGGAAATGGCATACTCTTACTGAGGATCACAGGCAGGCAGAATTGGCCATGAGACGGTATTATAGTACTAACAATGTATTATGTTTTGGTTTATCATAGCTGAGTGAAGGAAAACATTATCTGCCAAGTTACTCACCATAACATGTAAGGCTTCCTCTTTAGAAAAATGTAGATGTGCTAAAGATTTATATATGTAAAGAAGTGAAAACACTTGGACTGGGACAGAGGTTACTCTCTATTAGGCCTTGGTAAAAATGGCTGTGGTGACTTTTTTAATTTGTGGAAACATTTGAATGTTGGCTTTCGAAAAGAAGTTGTATTTAAATTAAAGCTCATTTGATGTGCTCTTCGTATTAAAAACTCTTGTTCTGGCAGTGGTTTCTTCTCTGCTTGAAGGCTTAAGGGTGTTTCTAGAAGTTATTTAAATGTCAGCGGTTTTTGGTTTGGCTTTCTTTTTTAATAAGAGATGTATACAGTTGTAATTCTACTTCTGTGGTAGCATTTAATTTCTCCCGAGGAAAATGCATTTCTTACCCAAAAAATCTGGCTAGCCCCATAATTTAAATTGAAATAAAATTTTGAAGAAAAATGTGTGCTCTTCACTGTATCACTGAAGAAGATGTTTTTTTTTTTTTTGGTGGATGTGTATCTGTGCTCCTTCATTGCCGTAGAGGGGTTCACCTTTCTCCATTTTAAATCATGAAAAACTCTGGTTGCAAAAACATTTTAAAGGAATTAAGACAAAGTGCTCTATCAGAGATATAATCAATCTATATTAATTGTTGGTAGCCTCTCTTGCCTATTTGTAACACTGTTGATTCTATTCTGGTTTTTGCATGATCAGGGGCAAAGAGGGGAGATGTTATTGTCTGCATCATGTCTAGAAAGAGGACTTGGAAGTGAATCTTCAATAATTTTGTGCCCTTCCGTTCACTCTGCATTTCAGGAGCTAAAAGTGTGTGCAGTTGGTAATTCTTCTCTTAGGATATCCTGTGATTTCTTTGGGTTTGAAGCTATCTGCCTCTGTTTTTAACAGGCAATATCCTGAGTTACGCAAAATGACGAACGTCAAGAGAGTATTCTACCCTTAAAGAAAAAGCCCAAAACATTCATGAGCTTTTGGTGCAGATTCTTCAGATGGGTTTGTTTACAAAAATCGTGGAAAAACATCTGATTTCCTGTCAGGAAAATACAGACAAAAATAGTTGTTTTTTTGTAGCCCCCACTAGAGACTACACACGTTTGAACCTTTATATAAAATATTAGTATTTTTCTCCCTTGCTGACAGTAAGATCGCAAGTTACAAGGTGAGGGGTAATTTATACTTATGATCAAACAAATCACAAATTTTCATTGAAAGGAGGAGTGCTCAAGCTGGGAGCTTGGCAGGGTGTTTGGATGAAGTGGCCCTGGTGGGTGGGGGCATGGGAAATCCAAGTAGACGTTGCACTGACTGCTTAAAATCTGTTTTTCCCCCAGAGCTGATCAAGAAAGACCTGCCTTACAAGCTGCCATCTCTAGGAAGTGGAGTCAAAGTTGCCCTAGGAGCCCATGGCAGCAGGTATGGACAAAGCTGCTTTCAGCAAGAGCCAAGTCATTCCTAGCAAACAGCTTCACTGGTTTTCCTTTTGCTGCTACTCTTTTGTCCCTCCTTTTCATTCTAGACTTGTGGTGGCTGCTTTGTTGAATGATTGTCCTGCCAATACTGCTTTTCCTTACATGGCTTTTCACTTGTGCCTGGTGCCATCTGTTCAGTGCAGCACCTATATTTTCTGCCATTGTTTTAGTTATTTGTTGTGATACATCTGTACTCCATTCTCTAAAGGTTTTCTTCTCTGTAAGGCTGTTTTAAGTGCTGCTGCTTTTAGGTTTTCAGCATACCATAATTCAAGTCGATGGTTGGTATCACACTGAGGGAAAATAAATCCCTTCTTTTGCATGGTAGCTCTTTAAATTAGTGTTCAGTGTAGTTTGAACACATCAGACTTGTGAAGAGTTGTTTCTAGTACACGTAATCTGTGTTTACTAACTGTACCTGTGTAGATCCAGTTCATATCGCACATGACTGGAGGCAGGTCAAGATGTCAAGAAGATGAAAATATGGAAAGAACTTGGAGGGAGGGAGGGGAAAGACACTTCCATATATTGCATTATTTGAAGGAAATTGACTGTTCCATGAGAGAAAGGACCTGTTTACAGAGTTATATAGCCAACAATAGCATTGAGATTTTGATAAGGGTGTTGTATTTACAACAAAATACAAAGGCAGGCTCTTTTTAGAGGACTCATACTGGAGATTCTGGTTTGCACAACAAAAGTAAGGACAGTTTGTTTTCTTGCCCAGAAATGCCCTGGCTAGATCTTGCTTTCTGTCACTTTTTGTGAATGGACCCTTTACACTAAAAATGTCCCTATCATCTATTGCAGGAGAGTTTTCTAGTTGTGTTGTGGTGGGGCTGAGTGTAACTCCAGTGTAGAGGTGACCCTAGCACAATTGCCTTGGGAGATTCTAAGAAAGGATTGATCCCACTAAAGGATTGATCAAGAGGGTGTGTTTAGAGTGAAGAAAGATAACTAATGTTCAATAATATAAAGATACAGTTTAGACATGTTTTAGAGGGAATGGATTTGTTAGGAAAAAAAACAAGTGAGAAATGTGTGTATGCTAGTTACTGTGTCTATTGGAACAGCTGTCTATGTACTATTACGATACCTGTTTACTATTAAGATAAATGTGCCCAAAATTCAGTCAGCATTAGGTGCTTTTCCATTTCTTCCCCAACAGATTCCTTGTACCGATCCTGTTACAGATCTTGTTCATTCCTCTTGTGGCAGCCTTTGGGAATTGCTTCGCATCCCACATGAAGAAACTCAGGGTGATAAAAATGTGAGTGTTGCTTAACAAGGATCTGCTGTTATAACAGATGTTGAACTTAACGTAACGTTGCTTGGTCTTATTTAGAGAGGATTAAGTTTGCATTTAATTTGAGAAAAAAACAAACACATAAACCCCCCCAAAAAAACCCAAGAATAGAGGCTATATAGATTTTCAGGGCTGTTTTAAGAATATTGTGTATTGTAACATAGTAAATCTCTGTACTGATAACTTGGGACATCTAAATAAGGCATGCAGTATATGTAGTACAACGTTTAAACAACTGAGGTGTGAGCAAACCAAGTCTTCCACCTCAACTCTTTAATAGCTTCTACAGATTGTATGGATTTAAAAGAAAATGTGTCACTAAGAGAAACCAGACTGTATTGCAGGCTTCTAGGCATTTAGAGAGGTTGGGAAATACAGTCTGCAGAGACTGAGGGGTGCAAAGGTTCACCTGGCTGTAAAACTTACTTAGCAGTAGCTACATTTTATCATCTTTTTCCATCTCTGGAATTACAGAGTGCTTGGGCATGCCAGCTAATATCTAGTGATATGAAAACAGCATTTAAGGATTTACAATAATATTACACTTTTACATAAAACATTTTTGCCCTAGAAAATGTTTCTTGAAGCAGTAGAACCACCTCACAAACAAAAGCAGTGTCTTGGCAGCAGTTGGTTTGTGTAATGTTTCTTCAGATTAAGGCTGAAATTTAGTTGTAAGTCATCAGTGCAGTGTTCTAGGAAAAAAAAAAGGCACAGATAAAGCAGCCCAGATGCAAAAAGAAAGTCATTCTCTACTAAGATATGCAAAATCTAATTGCTAATAATTGTATTCATAGTTATGTTGGCTGATGGCTCTTCAGAATGAGCAGTAAACTGCAATCCAGCTTTGAAATGCATCTACTGGGCAGGTAATCCCCATGTGTCAAATGTTACTCTGTGGCTTGTGGTTTCAGCTCGTTTTCCCCAACATACAGGCTCTGCAGCCAGCTTCTGAGCAGGAGGGAGCTGGCACTGCCACCGGTACAGCTGCCTCTTGCTGTGGAGTCAGCTTTTTCGCAGGCTCCTGGCTGACCTGACTGTTGGCTCATCCCACAAGCTTCTTTCACACCAGGAAAAAAACCTGCAAGAACATGGAGAAAGGTAGGGCAGTGAAGCAAAGGTCAGAAAAGATCCAGTTTTGCAGCAGAGCTGCCAGGATTCTGATACCACAGCACTGCAGTGTGACCATCAGTTTTGTGTATTTGACTTTGGTAACCATGTTTAGTCAGCCACTGGAGCTGAACTGTTTGGGGTATGATAGTTTGTAAATCTTTATCTGTTCTGATGCTCCCAGTTCTTGCTACTGAACTTCAAAGTTCATAAAGGGTATATTCTGATGCTCAGTTGTGGTTTTGTTTTTTTTTTTTTTGGTTAGTTAATCCTTCTCTTGTTGAGGCTGCTTTGTCATTTCTTCCCACTCTTGCCCTTCTCTTCCAATTTCTGCTGTTGGTTTTTCCAGGCCTTTTCCAAGGGGATTTTTTTGGATATTTTGGGAAATACTCTGTAATAGCTCAGTCTCATGCAGGAAGTATAGTTCTATGCCTGTTCTCCAGTTCTGAAGTTTATTATCCCAGGCAGGATCATCGCTGCAGGCAACATATGGTTTCCTATAGGTTACTGTTTGTATATCACTAGAAAGCAAAAAAACAGATAAAGTTGAGAATAGATTATGAGTACAGCACATATGGAGCTCACAACCCTGTCTGTCAGGAGTTTTGATGGTGATATGGGGCGGAATGAGAGCAACCCTCGTATAGTTAGACCAGGGTAAACCTTATTAAAAGTTGACATGGGGGTTGGTTGACCAGGTGACGTTAGGAAGTCAGGTGCTATCAACACCCCCACACAGAGCTGTGTGGGGCAATAAATATCTAGAGTTGATAACAGATGTATAAAGCAGTCAGTGTTACACTTCTGCTCTCAAAATTCTGTCTGGTTTGTGTAAATCTTATATTTGGGCTCCTGGTGTTCATGGTCGTCTCTGTCAGTGAGTGAGCTTTGACAAATTTTCCTTTCATTTGTATGCTGTAGGAAGGTAGCTGGGACAGTCTTCTGATCTCAAGTTAGTTATTACTACAGGTGAAGCTTGCTCTCCAAACAGTCCAATGACATCTGTATCATCCCATGACTACACAAGCAATCTGCACTGAATCTTCTGAACTCAGCAAATGGGATCAGATCTTTGATTTCCTATTCTCTCATTCCATTAGTCCTAAAAACACTGTTTCTGTTGCAGCAGTTTGATTTGCTGTGCTGCTACCAGAAGTGACAGTTCTAAGGACTGATCTATGATCCTTGTGCCCAGGTTTGACTGACCCTTGCAATTTGCATGGAGCATCAATATCTCCATTTCTCTCCACTGCTGCCTGTCTTACTTATTAGCGCTCTCTGGATAGGAAAAGGCAATTGCAAATCAAAGAGTGCTGAAATCAGTACACCAAAGCGGTAAATGACCTTTAAACATTGCCACTTGCATTGCAGAGACAATGGCTTCATGGGCTGACATGACTGACTGACCTGCAGCCTCTCCTGGAGAGCACTGGGTGATGATACCCATCTCACTCTTATTTGTTGCTTGAGTGAAACTGCTTTTTGTGCCAGCATATTCACACCTCTCCAGCCTTAGCCTCTGGCATAGTTCAGAGCTGTTTGAAGGCTGCTGGAAATAATGCTGCCAGGAGCACTCTGCTGGAATGAGATCCATCAGCCTGTAGATGAGGAACCTCTGGACGTGAGGTCTGCTTCTGAGAGATCTGCAATGCCTACAGGTTTGCATTCACTATACAGGGAGGTTTTGCTTTATTTGGAGGGGGAAAAGAAAGTTCACAGATCAAGGGTAAAGGATGCTGTGAGAACCAGAAAATGGTTTCGGTTTGATTCTCCTTATCTTACAGGAGGTACAATGTAAGTGAGAAGGAAAGTGTCTCTACACAGAGTACTGGCAGTTCAGATTAGAGGTTCTCTACCCCTGAAAGAATGCCCTGGTGCTGAAGTGGGTTGTCTTCTGTATGTTTTTGCCTCCACAGCAGTGGGGAGGGCACAGAAGCACTTCCAGGGCCAGACACCAATTATTCCGGGCGACCACAATTTCATGCTTTGGCTTCCTTCGTGTTACTGTGCATATTGTGGCCTAATCCAGAACCCACTGAAATATAAAAGATTACTGGTGGCTTGGAGCACTTCAGAGCTGGCCTCTAGGACAGTTGAGGTCTCCAGGCATTCCTGGTCAGTACTCAGTGGGCAGAGGAAGGCCTCCTTTAGCCAAGTACAAGAGGTCAAGTGTTTTTGTTTATAATGCAAAAAAGTAGTGAAAATAAGCCTTGGGAGCGTTCCCAGCTGTAAGAGAAACTTTTGCTCTCTGGGCAAAGGACTGAGAGGAGTCTACTTTTCAATGGATTTGTCTCCCTTTCATATTCCATATGACAGGCATAGGGGTGGGAAGCAGCATGGAAATGGCTGCTGTGGCTCCACATGTGTGCATTGCCAGTTTTACTGGTGCCAGGCAGAGTTTGTGAGTCCATGGGGTGAAGGCAGACTGCGCAGGAAGTGGAAAGGGGAGGAAGAGACAGGTACAACTATTGCCAGTGTTAGTGTGGAGTGGCAGCAGCCAGCAGGTTTATTATTCTGGAGTGGGAGTCAGGATATGAGGAATGAGGGAGCAAGGATGAGCATGGGATATATGAGTATGCTCTTTTCTCCAGTGGAGGAGGTGGTTCCAGCAGGGGGAAAAGGAGATGGAGATAAAAATGCTAGCTCAGGAGGGCATCTGGGAAGTGCCACCTCCCTCACTGGGAAACTTGTGTCTGGGCCTGTATCTTGCAGGTGGAGATCTCTCCAGATGGAGATCTCTGCGTGGGGCTGCTGTAACTTTATACTCCACTCTATAAACAGGGAAGATTACTGAATACCCTTCCTGCCCTGCAAAGCAGCACCTGAGACACTCGTGGCCATGGCTGCAGCAATGAGACAGTCGCACATGGCCGTCTGAAACTTGCAGTAACAGCTCTCACTTTTTCTGAGCCTGGTCTCTCTGTCTGGACTGTCTCCATCTGAAAGTCTCCAGAAGTGATGTGGATCCTCTAGGGCCCTCCACAGTTTGGTTAATCCAGGTCAGTTAAAATGCAATGCTGTTTCGATTCTCTATAAACCAACCTTTTAAATTTTTTTGGCAGAAACAACCTTTTCCCCCTCATGGAAGATTTTGATTTTCTCAGAAACAGAATTCTGTTTCAGAAGGTCTCTCATGGAAAATTCCTAACCAGCTCCAATTCTAAAACTCGATGCCAGAAAACATCTAGCAGGCATTAGCAGAGGTGACTTGGGGGTGTGATGTATCATTAGTCCTAACAAGGGCAACATAGACACATGAATTTGAGAACTTGAAGCAGGCATTCAGCATCCCCAACTCAACATGCAGTGGCAATCCACCAAAACTACATGTTGAACAGGGAAAAAGAGTACAATAATTTTTCAGTTTTGAAAGCTCAGTTCCATCCCAAGAAAAAAAATGGCAAAATGTCATCAGATGTACTGTATCTGCTTTCTCTTCCCGACTTCCAAATTCAAAGTGTTTGCTTTACAAATAGGAAGCAGCTTTTTTGGGGGCAGATAGTTTCACCAACAACCAGTCTGAAAAATGTTTCCTCTTCCTGTAAGAAAGATGCTGGTGAGAAAATTATCTGGCATGTTTACAGGCAAAGCAGACTTAAATGTTGAAGTTGGTTATGTTGATGCACAAGAAAAAAGTCTCCGGTCGTTTTCCCACAGGTTTGCTGCTGCTTTTCTCCTTAGAAAAGAGACCAGCTGACTAAGAAAGTAACTTTCCCTTCAGCAGAAAAAGGATTTGGGTTCAAGCCTGTCTCAAAAGGTAACTTTAAGCCTATTTATGGAAGCATTGCCCAATCCAGCACTTATCCTGGGGAAAAAAGCGGACTTCAGGACAGGAAACATGGCTTGGCAGTGCAAGACAATATCATGGTGGGAAGGGAAAGGAGAGGGAAAGGCAGGTGAAGCGCTTCAAGATGTGTTAATGCTTAAGTGTCTTTCCAACACTGTGTTGACGTGCCTCATTTTTGTGTGGATTGTACAGGTTCATCTTTTAGGGCTGAGCTCACAGGCCGTGAGCAAGTGTCTCAAACTTCAGTGTATGTTAAGCCAGTTCAGCTACTGGAGTACTTTTCCTTCTCTAGCTTCAGAGCAACCTGCTGGCTTGCTTGTTCACCTTTGATACGAACTCAGCAAAAAGAGCAGCTCTGGTTCAGCTTGGTACGTGGTGCTATGGGCCAGCACTCAGTTTGCAGCAGCAGCCCAGCACTGCTCCATCAGTACAGCAACATGAATATAAGTCAGCTTAATACATTTCTTGAGAACAGACCGAGCCACTAGGTGGTCACTGTCCCACTGCTGCTCACTAGAAGTCCCAATAGCACAAGAGATCTTACTGGGTAAACAAATGGATTACTTCTTTTCTTTAGGAGAGACTTCTCCAGACATATCTAGAGAGATGATCTACTGAACAGACTGCAATAATTATCCACCACAGACTGATCAATATAACTTGCTGTCAGAGGCATTTTATTTATCATTAATTTAAGTGTGAAGGACAGATTTCCTCTGCCCAAAGATAGCTGTGAATTTTTGGAGGGTGTTACTTTGTTTTAAAGCTAAACCATTACTCATTTAAAGATCTTCATCTTCTGCATTTTTAAGAATACTTGTTGCAGACAAACTAAAATTGGTTTAGTTATGTTTTTGAGTCTTCAAATCTGTTTAATCTGCTGCCTTGAGAATCCAATACAAGATGGGCATTAACTGAGTGTCCTTACAATATGCTTGCTTCTGACTTGTACATGTCTGATGCTTCTGCCTCAGATTCTTCTACTCAATGCAAGACTTGAATTTTTAATGTAAAAGAGAAGCAGGAGCAAAAAAATCCTTTTAGAATAAGAATTGAACTACTGAAAAAAAAGCCCTTTCATGTCCTATGTGCATTATCAAAAGGGGAAAAAAGAGTAGTGCAGAGGTTCTGTACCCCCATTCCTTTGAAGGTCTCCTTTCATGATTTGTTCAAGCAGTTTTATCCTGTTTGAGTTTTTTCTAGTGTGAGCCTTCCCTACAAGGAAAGAGATGAATAGCATTTCTCTTGTTTGTCATTATGTAAAATCCTAAACTTTTTACTAGTCTTTCAGGTGCCATCATGAGCTGTTCTTGCACTTGGAAATAGCAGGCAAAATCCTGCTGGCTTTTCCTGTTGTTGCATCTTGGGTTTGAGAGTCAGAATGGGCTGACAACATTTATGACATACTTGGTTGCTCAGAATTAGAAGAAGCACTCAGCATTCCACTGTTCCTGCAGGAAAGACCAGCCAAGCACTTAATGAAGAGAGTCTTGGTTCTGAAGAGTTGATCGTGGTTGCAATCTCATAATGGCAAGATTTCCACCTGAGCAGCTGTAGGCAGTTCTGAAATGTTCAATTAGCCTCTTATCTCTTCTAAATATATAAATTACATATTTAAAAAGAAAAAGATAGAGACTAATAGGAAGTGAAGTCATCCAAGGCACTAAGCAAACCCCATATGTTCCTTGTTTATCTCACATCTTTGCACTGAGTGCAGTATTGCATAATGCCACAAGTGCTGAATATTTACTCTAGCAAAGTGATGCATTTCAATTAAAGTCACTCTTTAAAGTTCAGTTATTCATTAAAGGTATCCACTTGTCCAGAAAGACATGCTGTATACAATCCTCTGACCAGGGCTGCTTGGGATACGAACTAGAAAACATTATTTCTTGTAGTATGCACACAAAAAACCCATGGAGGGTTTCTTGGGTGGTTAACTGCTTAGAAATACACTGTTCACTTGGCTAGTTATAGACAGCTTCGGGGTCACTCTGTTCACTCTCTGATATCAGCAAATTGGGGTGGCCGTGCCCTTCAGTTTCTCTCACAGAACCCAAACTTGGCTGCTGTTGGCTCTCACAGCTGGGGCTGAGCCACACCCTGCCCCAGACAGCTCCAGCCTCTCCTTTGGGGTGGGAGCCCTTGGGTGTTCCTGGTTAGTGGCTCACCTCTGAAGGGTATTTTCATCAGGGAAACTAGCAGATAGAGAAGCTTTGCAAATTCAAGCTGCGTTTATCCACAACAAAGCATGTACAGTTCTCATCAAACAATAAAACATTTATTCATTTCCACACTCTTATTTTTTGTTTTCTGTTGCTCAAGTGTTCTCTGTGTTGAGGTTGACTCTTTCAGGGCTCAGTAGCCCTCTGCCAGTAGAGGTCTTCTTTCCTCAAAACACAGAGGCCCTGTTTTCTCCTAGTATCTTTTGCCCTTGTAGAATCTTTGCTGTAGAAATGTGTTTATTTCTCTCATCTGCCTAAGGTTTCTTTCTTTCTGAATTTTGTCTTTTATTTTCTCAGATCCAGCACTATGATCTTGTTTTCTTTGGCTAGTATTAACCCGTTGTCAGCCAGTGAGAGAGAGAGACAAGAAAACTAGCTTTATCAGGATCAGTTATTCTTTTGTTCTCCAAAACTTTGAATGGCTTGGCTTCTAATGGTTTTTGCTTTACCTGGATAAGCAGGATCTTTACTCAGCATAATGAATGTGGGGCAGTAGGCAGTGAAAGATGGTCAAAAGATAAGAAAGCAAACGCTTAGGTTTCAAAGAAGTAAATTTGACTTCAGGAGATTTCCCTACTACTGAAGTGTTAGTGAAGCTGTCACAAGTCTACTTGTGAAAATTTAAGTCGCAGCACAAAGTCTGCATGTGCTTCAATAAGGGTAAGGCCTTGAAAAGGTGTATGGCATTGTTTTGGTTCTCTCAAGACAATGTAATCCACTATCTAGGGAAGTGTGATCAAAGAAATGCTATCTTTGGGGGATGCAAGTATCTGCTGGGCAAGGAAAGTAAGTGATGTTTAAAGGTCAGAGTGCTCTGTTGTTAAGAGAGATACATTGAGAGGGCAAAAGAACCACAGACAACTTCTGCATCATTACCGCAGGTGCTGTGTGAAGTAAGAGAATAGCTGAACAAAGCAAACCACAAAGATGGTTTAAAGCATTAAAGATATTTAAAGCAAAATGGGGAAATAATGACTCATCCTCCTTTAATAGAGTGGAGGGAATGAGTTTTCTGCCTCAGTTAATTTCTCAGTAAAGGCAGCCCTTAATATAAGGGGGCAAAAAAAGTGCATTTCATTCCCTTTAACCCAATCAACCAAAATCCCTTTTAGACTATGGAAGTTACCAGTTATGTAGTGTTATCAAAAAAATCAGTGGTTTTCAGTACTCTTGGGTTTAGTCTTTCTTTGTAATCAATTTGATCTGTTGCCTGGTTGTAAACAGACACATCTGTAGTCATGAGTGTTCCTCAGATATCCAGAGGTAAACAACATTAGTGAAAACACATAGTTGAGGTCATGTCCTCAACTGACACCCAGATTCCCTGTGAGTTACACCACCGGTCTGATGACCTCATGCAGCTTTCTTAGTCTGTCACCCAGCTCATGGTTTAGGGCAAGCTCATGAACTGCTCTGCAGTGTTGTACTGTGCAGACTTGCTTGCCAGGCATGAAATGGATAGAAAGCACAGGTTTATTTGTGATAGATCCCTGTTTAATAGGTAATGTATTGATTTGGGAATTGATTTTGTTTGATTTGGTGTTACATAGTGAAAGTTTGACTTCCCAAAAGGAAAGCTTATTTGGGAAAGACCTTTCCAATGCATTTTCCAAGAGATTCTTGCTGTTTTGTGCAGATTAAGACCCTCTAGTATATTTAGTGACCTCTTTGTCCATCAAAAGCTTCTCTTAAGAGCTTTTATGCAAGGTGTGTTGCTGCTTGCTAATCTGATAGTAAATCAGGATGCACTTTGGATGCTGAAGTTGCCTGGCTTTTACACAGGTAATGCCCTTTGAAACCATCCTCCTTAACAAGGCAGGCTGGTGCAGTCAGGAAAGCTCACTCCTCATGGAGACTCTCCATATGGTCTGCTACTATCCATCTGTTAGTATGAAGACAAACATCTTGCAAGAAATGGAAGTCTGATAATGTGCACAGTGTGAGAGCATATGTAGGGATAGGTTCATGTTGACATCATTAGTGCTTTGTCACCTAGGTGATGAATCTTGCTGCTATAGTAACCTGGAGGCTACATCACTCATCAAATATGAATTTTAACAAACAGGGCTGTTATAAGGTGTTTGTATTTCATGTACTCTGTAACTGTCTTGCCATTTCAAAATATTTACAAGAAGTGTAAAACAAGACATTTAAGTAAATATTTTATTCCCCTTTTTTTTTCTTGGAATTGTGTCCTGGAAAAGAAATGATGTTTGTGCTCAAGAATCAAGCTTGGATAGAGAGTTTTGAAGACAAGTAATGCTGTTGCTTACTGCCTTTTGAACTCTTTGCCTCTTTGGACTGTCCCTTGCTAGGGAAGCTGATACTTTGGCTTATGTCTGGATGAGTTTGAGGCAACTCAATATATAATCCTTAGGCATCCCCATGGGTGTTTCATATACTTGGCTGAGACCTTGGCGATCATCTACTCCCAATTTCCCTTCCATGAGCAGGTATGTCTCTCAGCTAGACTTGGCTTCTCAAGGCCTCATCCAACCTGGCCTTAACCACCCCCAGAGAGGAGGCATCCACAACCTCCCTGGGCAACCTATTCCAGAGTCTTGCTGCCCTCGTACTGAAGAACTTCTTCCTAAGATCCAGTCTAAACCTACTCTCCCTCAGCTTTAAACCGTTCCTCCTTGTCCTGTTGCTACACACCGTACAAAAAATTCCTCTCCAGCCTTCCTATAGGATCTGTTCAGGTATTGGTGGAAGGCAGCTATAAGGTCCCCCCCAGAGTCTTCTCTAGGCTGAACAATCCCAACTCCCTTAGCCTATCCTCATAGCAGAGGTGTTCCAGCCCTTGGATCATCTTTCAGGCCCTCCTCTGGCCTCTTCAACAGCTCTGTGCCCTTCTTACTATGGGGAGGTAGGGTCTGACAAGAGCAGAGTAAAGGGGAAGACTCACCTCTCTTGAGCTCCTGGTCATACTCCTTTTGATGCAGCCTAGCATACAATTTGCCTTCTGGGCTGATAAATGGTTCATACAGGACTCATGGATACCTGCAGCCATGTGCTGTTCCAGGGTGATGTCTGGAACATGGATATTGTGTGCATGGCTTGTGTTAGATAATGGGACACAGTAACTTCTCTTTCGTGACCCAGAAAAGAAGCAATTTTAATACATGGGGTGCATTCAGCTCATTAACAGCACAGTATGTAGGGGATGCAGCCTTGTGTGCTTCTGGGTAAGAGATTTTCTTGGACTCAGACACCAGCATGTTTTGGTGTGTCCTACTGGGATTTGTGAAAGATGATTCAGAAGTCACAAGGGCACAGACTGGGAGATAGCTCATAAAATGACTGGATTATGATAAGTATATAAAACTTGGCTGTGTGTTTTCAGGTATGTCACAGTACATGCCTTCCATCACTCACTGTATGTTAACTTTTTCACTTGGGAAATAAAGACAGTAGGAGATTTTGTAAATTCTTGTATGGTAGTACTTAATGCAAGAGAAATTTTTAGGTTCCTCTTGGCAGAGCAGAATGGGAGAAGGGGAGTATGTCCTGCTGACTTGTAGAGGGACAAACTGGTATATCCACAGTCTGACCTGGCTGACTAGATGACTAAACTATCTGCTGTATGGAAAATTTTACAGGGAATGAATAAAAACCTGGAAAAACACTAATAAAATCAAAACTGTGAGTGGTTAAAAATGAGGCTGCCAAATTTATTGTCCCACTTACAGAAGGTACTCTAAGCTTACCATGAAGATGGAGCCATGCCAGCGCCTGCACCCCAGGACTTCACCAAGACAAATCTAATGTAAATGGGCAGCCATAAAATACAGCAGCCCATTCATCAGAAACAAATATGTGGAAATATCCCAGAGGATAACCCCAGTCATGCTTGAAATGTCCAAGAGAGTGCTCAGAGAGTACCTTACAGAACTGAAGCTTTGCTTGCTCCTGGCACAGCCAGCTGCATGGCTGTTGATGCAGCTGTGTTACATGTTTTCAAAAAACTTGAGAAAAATCTATTTTCATGGCACTCCAGCTGTATATTTTCATGGCATTCGAGTACTGTCTGCAGTTCTGGGCTTCTCGTTTCAAGAAAGATAATTGAGGTGCTGGAGTGGGACCACCAGTGATGAGACTGGTGGAGGGGCTGGAGGGAAAGTCTTAACAGGCTAAAGGAGCTGGGGTTGTTTAGCCTGGAAAAGAGGAGACTTTGGGGGGACATTATCACACTCTACAACTACCTGAAGGGAAGCTGTAGTAAGGTGGGGGTTGGGCTCTTCTTCCAGGCAACTTGTGCCAAGAGAAGAGGGCAAGACCTGAAGCTGTGCCAGGGGAGATTTAGGAAGCACTTCCTCATAGAGAGGGTAGCTAGAGACTGGAATGGACTGCTCAGGGAGGTGGTGGAGTTGCTGTTCCTGGAGGTGTTTAAGGAAAGATTGGATGTAGCACTTAGTGACATGGTCTAGTCGATGTGGTGGTGTTAGGTCATAGGCTGGGCTTGATGATCTCAGAGGTCTATTTCAGCCTCAATAATTCTGTAATTCTGTGATACAAACCTGAGAATATTGTCTCTGGGCAGTAACAAGACTCTTTAAATGCTCAGCTGACCAGCATCTTCACTGGCAGGACAGGGACTAGCTATGTCTACAGGACCTACCAGCTGGTTTGTTTCTTATATGTAGGATTAAAGCAGAATACACATTATTTGGAATAGGGTTAATTGGTGGGGAGGGATACAATTGAATAGGCCTTGAATATAGGAACACAGGGGAATGGAGGTAGCTGTTGGAGGATGCTCTGTGCATGAAGTCATCTGGATTTGCTATGTCTGTGATAGGGAAAGACCGCAGCATAGTTTGGCCACCTATTTGCAATCTGGAGCATCTGCTTGTAGTTTGGGTTGCCCTCATTCCTGGCAAGAAAGGTGTCAAGCCAACATAGGGGAACAAGGAGAGAGTGTAGAGAGCTTGCTTTAGCTGTGTGATTATTGAGGCCATGTAGTAAGGTGGATTAAAGCCAATCTAATTACACTTTTTATTGCTTGCCCACTAGTGCTTGGCTTCTAGTTGTGGTGGAGTCCAGTTGATCCCATGAAGCAGTCTTTTCAAATCAGTCAGCAGCTGCCATCTGTTAGGCTAGTTTTCAAAGAAACAGTAATAAACAGGGAAGGGGGGGGGGTGGTGTTTGAGAAGGGTTTCATAGAGCCTGTTCTTCTAAGTGTCTCACCATTAAATACTATTTCTTACTCCATCGCTTAGGAGGCAGACTCTGGGAGAAAGAAGTTGCCGATGACTGGCAAGCTGGATGAAGATGAAAGTCCTGGAAAAATACTCTTCATAACTGAATTCTGTGAAGGGCCTCGACCTCAATCCCTGGTCTGTAAAATGCTGCTGCCATGTTTAGGAAGCTGAAGCCCTGTCACATGAAAATAGGAGTGAGTAGAATCATAGAACATAATCCATGTTTTGGTTGGAAAAGATGTTTGAGATCAAGTCCCACCCTGCTGAGTTTGGTGCTAAACCATGTCTTTCAGCACCACATGTCTGCTTCTTTTCAGCACCTCTAGGGATGGTGATTCAACCACCTCCCTGGAGAGCCTGTTCCAGTGTTTGAGAACCCTTTCAGTGAAGAAGTTTCTTCCAATGCCCAGTTTAAACCTCCAGGAATTCAATGTTTTTCTTGTAGTGAGGACCCCAAAACTGAACCCAGTACTCAAGGGTGGCCTCACCAGTGCTGAGTACAGGGGGGAAAATCACTTCCCTGGTCCTGCTGGCCACACTCTTTCTGATACAGGCCAGGATGGTGTTGGCCTTCTTGGCCACCTGAGCGTACTGCTGGCCACTCTTCCTCAAGTGCTTTCCTCAAGTGCTGCATGGGGTTGTTGTGACCCAAGTGCAGGAGCTGGTACTTGGCCTTGTTGAATCTTATACAGTAGCTTCAGCCCTTTTTTCCCCAAAGGAAAGCCAGCTGCTTTCTCTCAGTCCCTTGGAAGATGAACCCAATTTTTACGTCATCAGCTGACTTTGGGTTCTTCCTCTCTTCTTAAATTTGTCAAGGATATTTAATAGTAATAGCTGAAGAGGGAGCAAATATAATAGGTGGGAATTGGTAATGTATTGAATTGCTTATATTTTTCTAGGACTGAAGCAAAAAGCTGAAGGCTGCTTGACTAGGTGTTTCCCTTCAGCTTCTTAAATGCTTGAATGTGTTTCAGCTTATGAGTGCAAGGGGAAGTGGACACAAGATTCTCATCACTTACGGCTAAGAATAAACTGTGACACCCTTTTTCTTCTAAATAATTGTCCTCTCTGAGTTAAGAGTAGCATCTCATGGGCAAATCTGCCTACAAAGCAGTTCTATTTGTTCACCAGAGAAGCTGGTGGGTGCGTGAGCCAAGCCAGCCAAATTGGTGGGAGCAGTTGAGGATGGAGGTGGAGCTGATTAGGCCATGCCTATTGCTCTGTATGGGTATCAGGTCTCAGAGTGAAAGAGGCTTAAACTCAGGGTTTGAACAAAAATTATTTTTGATGAAGGTAGTCTTAGATGTCATCTTGGTTCCCTCGTCCCTGAGAGTTTCTGAACAGCGGCATGGTAATTATTAGATGTAGTTGAATTTGCTTGCTTTGGCTTTTATTCAATTTGGGCTGCAAAGCAGAGGATCCTTAGGTAGCAAAGGCTAGATAAATTTCTGCCAATTGCTGACGCTGAGCCTGCTTGAATTTGTGTAGTACATGCTGATCCTATAATTTAATTCTGTCTCTTGTACTGAAATCTTTGTCAGCCATGCAATACTGAGATTTTGTTAGGTATTAATTAAGTTATGGGTATATATGTGTTGCTAAGAGGGATGGCAGATTCTTTCCATGTGACCCAATTTGCAGTAGGTTTGGGTATGACAAAAAAGGCGTTTGAACAAAGGGATTATTCCCTTAGTCACTCTGCCCAAAAGAAGGCTTGAGGCAGGATGTCCAAGCAGTTGTTTGGCTTGAGTTCTTGGTGACATGTTTTGGTCTGCACATTTGTCTAACATTCTTGACATGGTTTTATTCTTTTTTTTTTTTTCCTTTTTGGTGGGTATTTTCAGTACCGTGTACAAAGGCAAGGCACCAAAAAGAACTACCACATCTAAGGAACCAGGACAATAAGGAGGCTGCCTGCAAATATTTTGGGCAGCAACCAAGCACCAGGCAAAAATTTTGATAAAGGCAGAAGGGGTGAAAAAGAACAGAAGGCTCTTTCTTACTCAGTCCTACAGCCTGTTAGCATTTATGTCTGTATCTCCTAAGAATTACTAGTATTATTATGATGTCTTCATCCCTCTTGAGTTCAAAGTAATGGTAGTTTTCTCATCATGTAACATAAAAACCTGAGATTGTTCATCAAGGTCTGCTAACTGAAGAGACAGCAGACTCATTTAGAAGATGTGGCTGTCATGAACCACCACAGCAATTATGTCTGTGCTTTGAAAACCAGTTCTTCAGCAGTTGACTCCTGGAAGGAGATGACAGTTTCTTTCCTCCTTCCCAACATAAAATCTTCTGGAGAGCTGGTGCTGGTATTCAGTGTCACGCTCCTTTCTCTTCCCTGTGTTCTGCTCTTGCCAGAAAGCATTTTGTTCAGGCTAAGTGGCTCACTCACTGTTAGCAAGCCCTTCAGAAGAGGAAGGCTGAGAGATATAAGGAAGAGGTGGGGTGGCCTTTGCTCACAGTGTGTTACTTGTGTGATGGATGGGCATGAGCTGGTGAAAACTAGAGCCTACTGGTGTAAGTTAATACCCCCAGCTTTTCTGTAGGTAAAGTATGCATTGTGCTCAGAACTGTAATTGCAGGCACGTGTTCATGGAGCCAGGCACCTGACACCATAGAAACTGGAGTCAATGGTGCTTCACTCTGCACATCTTAGACTATGCTGCATCTGCAGTAAGTAAATTTGTGTGAGGAGCCTCTTGGTTCAAACACTACCTTGGCAGAGCTCATGACCAGGTAACACTTGCCTTCTGTTCAGAAGATAGTTTTTGCAAGGCCTAATGATTTCACCTTATGGTGAGGGGGGGTATCAGTCAGCCTCCCAAAATCCCTTCCCACTCTTCTAGTTTGCAAGTTCCTGGCAGCAAGCAGGGAGCATTGGTTCAATTTGTTGTTTCCAGAGATGTTTGCCCTGGACAATTAGCCTCTTTCAACATCAGACAGGCAGAATATTACAAGGTTGGTGGCAGGTAGAGCAAAAAGTCCAATTCTTGGTTACAGAGATAGAAATGAGGGGACAGAAGGGAAAGCTCAAATTCCATCTGCTCTTGCAGTTCAGGGTTACTCTTTGGGAGCTGGGGAAAAATGCAGTTAAACTCTGTGTGGCTGAGCTCCCACCTGCCTTCTCCCACAACTTCATAAATCTAGTCCCATGCATTTTAGCATTTTAAAACAGCATCTCCCTTACATTCTCTTTCTCCTGCCTTTGTTCCTAATTTGTATTTTAACACTTGCATTCATGTGTAAAGGTGAGAAATAGGGCCCTTCCCACTTCCTGGACTTTCCTGGCTGGTATCCCCTTCTTTTCACTAGTGCTTTCCTACCACTTGAATGCCCTCCTGCTGGTCATAGCCTTTCCAGAGGTGATACGAGGTTCTCTGTGCAGTTTTCCAAAGTATTTTGATTTATGGGACTCCTAACATGTTCCCAGTTAATTGTGGACACCTCTATAGAAAAACTCTCTCTAAATCATAAAAACTATAAACTGTATAACAGGTCTGGTAACTTTGTTGTCTCTGGTATGCTCCCTGCTTGTCCTGTGGCATAAAAATCTGAGTGTTTTAGGGTATTGTCTCCAAGGCACTTTTTCCTTCCCTTTCTCATCTTCCCTCCCCACTTTTTACCATATTAGTGGGGTTTACCTGCCACAGCAGGTAACCAACAAGTGTCCTAACTCCGGTTTAAAACAGTCCTGCCACCAGTGGTTAACTGAACTTTGGGGTTCAGGTCAAATCCATTGTATGTCTGGTCTGTGCCTGCTTTTTGAAATGTGGATACTTGGGGGGGTTTTAATGATGACTGAAGGATGCCAAGTGTTAGTCTTTTGTACATCAGAGTTTATAAAAGAGAGAGAACTTAGATATCTGGAGCTTGCTAGATTTCAGGATGGAGACTAATCCAGTATAATTCGTACTATTTGGGGAAAATTACTCTTGTTATTTTTTGAAGCACATAATGGTAATAGATTTCCATTTACCCTCCTAGGTGGCCTAGTGCTTCCTGCTGCTGCCTAACCATCAGTTTTGTTTCAAAGAAGAGAAAAAAAGGAACAAAAGACTCAATTCATAATAGCTGTAGCAAGGATCAACGTATTGCGCAGGCTGGTGTGGTGAGGAAATTCTGAGCTGCAGATGAATGCTGTAACTTTCCATGGAAGCTACTCTACCTTTGGTCACAGGTAATTGCTTTGCCTCATGCAATTTTGTGGGGCAATTAGAAGTATGTTATACAAGGAATAGTAAAAACCATCAGTGCATCCTCCAGATTTGAGGTCTGTTCCTTTAAGAGTGATTCTGATTTTTTTTTTCCACATTTTATTTTAGCCCAGCCTGTGCTTTGCTTTCTACCCAACTGATCAGTATGGCATGGGAATGGAAAATGAAAGTGTGCTTTCAGCACATTACTGAGTTTTGCTCGTTTTTACAGCACACTGTCTGGTACAAGCCCTTATTGGAACTGCAGTGGAAAAGCAGAATGATTTAAAGACTCTAAAATTCACATTTTCTTCCAGCCTGATAGAGTGAGGGACTATTAATGCACCAGGCAGACTTCTGAAATAGATGCAGATCAGTGAATGGCAAATGCATTTTGGTTGGCTCAGAATATATTAAGGCAGTTACTCTTCTTTTAGTATTTTGAGGTTTTTTTTGACATAAAGACACACCTTTTTGAAAGGTGAGAAATGGCAAGGTAGCAACAGTTTCTCTGATAAAGGTTTATAAAGTTCCCACTGATCCATTGCTTGAGAAGTAATTGCCATGAGGTTGGTGAGGCACTGGAACAGGTTGCCCAGAGAAGCTGTGGATGTGTCCTCCCTGGAAGAGTTCAAGGCCAGGTTGGATGGGGCCTTGAGCAACCTGGTCTAGTAGGAGGTGTCTCTGCCTATGGCTGGGGGGGGGTTGGAACTAGATGATCTTTAAGGTCCTTCCCAACCCCCCCATTCTGTGATTCTATGACAAGTGCTATCATGCTGCTGTGCTTAATGAAAAATCAGTCAAGTAAATTGTTCCTGTGATCAACTGAGTTGCAGGCAAGAGATGGAGACTTGTCAAAAACTATGAAAATACCAGGTGGCTTTAATGAAGTCGGTAAGATGGCAGTTTTAAACTGACACCTGATTGCTTCATAGTAGAAAAGATACTAGATTTGAGCAAGCTAGTCCATAAGCAGTGTGTCACTCCTCCCCTGCAAGGCAGGAGACATATTTTGTAAGCTGCATTAGTGAGAAGCGTTCAGTTCATTGTCAGTGTTTATTCTCTCAGCCTCAGACTGAAGGGCCTGTAGCTGGAGAAGATTTCTTAGTGAAAACATCTCTTAGCTTGAAACTCAGTGTATGATGTCTAGGGTGGTTTTTTTTAATGCTTGCAAAACCATTTATCCAGGCATGTAATTGAAATTGGGAGATGCCTTGGAATGACATGCTTGTGACTGATACTTCATTCTGAAACGTTAAATAAGAGGCTTAAAGTTTTAGACCTTTAACGTTCACCCATTTTGGAATAATTTTGATGTTTTCCTATACATTTGTAAAACACTTGTTTTGGGTTCATCGTTACACAGAATAACTCTTCTTCCTCACCAGTCCTTCAAATTTTTTTTGTGGCACAGTAAAATTAATGAGAGTATTCCAGTTGTATTCACAAATAACTGCAGACTGCTGGATTGTTTGAAGCACTTGTGGGTATTTTCAGTTTAAAAATTTTGAAATAGTTTTTAAAAGCGCATGTTAACATTAAAAGCATCTTGCAGGATTCCTGACCTCGTGGGGAGCGATGTTTGCTCCATGGCAGCTTTCGAGGGCTGGTTCATGTTTTCCAGGGTGATGTTAAGCCATGCTTGGGCAGGAGTTGAAGAACCAGTGGCCAGGAATGGCAGTGGGCTCTCAGGTGGGGCTTCCTGAGGGAGAATAGCCAGAATGGTCTGAGCAGGCTGCCTCTGAGCTGTGAAATGGGGCCTCCCCTGACACATACACTAATGGAAGTCTCACATATTTGATTTCTTTCTACTTAAAACAGGAAATTATTTGTACTTGACTTGGTTTGATTCAGGAATTGACTGGCCAGCACCTGACTCGCATGGAAAGGGCAGAGTCACTGTCACTGCTGCCTGATGCTCTGCTGCTGGCTGGGCAGGGTGTAATGCTGCCTTTTGGTCTGTTTGCCTCTGCAAAATTCAGTAGACTAGATCTGTCAGGAGTCCTGATGAGCATCAGGAGCCTCGTGCTTGTGTCTCTCAGTCCTTTTCACAAATGACCTAAATATCAGAAGAGGATCCTTTGCTCTTCTGGCTGCAGACTTGTCCCAGTAGTCCCACAAACTTGACTAATTTGGCATGGCAGGGTGGAGGCATGTTTGCCACAAATGGAAAGAACAAACCCAAACTTTCTGCATCTGCCTTTAAACTGAAGATATTCATGTCAAGTTTTTGCTGCAATTTATCAGATGTATCGAGAGATTTCATATCACTTTTCCCCAGCTAGCCTCCTGCCTTTTGATTTCTTCTCTGTGATGAGAGCTGCCCCGTGGAGCACTGGACTGGTGACGAAGGAGATAAGAGCGTTTTTTTGTGCAGAGAGCTGCACACGAGGAAGAGTAGTCAAACAGCCTCTGAATAGACAAGCCATGTCTATGCCTCAGAGTGATGATGGGGGCAGAAAGCAAGGTAACCTGCTGCTTTGGGACGACCAGGGCGCAGGCATTTCTGACCCTCTGCTTCTGTTCTGGATACCTCCTTGTTTTAAGGTTACATGTCATTTAGGATAAACATTGCTTAGTTAGCAGTTGGCTCATAGCTTTTATCTCAGGAGATCCTGATGGTATCTCTTGGTTTGCACGTTGAGCGTGAGATGTTTGGTTCTGACTGTAAGCACTCCTGATGCCAGTAACTCAGGACCATCTTGTCTCAGTTTGAGTTCCTGAAATTAGGGATCATTTTAGAAATGCTGCTCCTTATCTCTGTGTGAGATGCAACTTGCAGTGCCCATGTCACTTCTACCCACATGATGGGATGCTGGGAGGCCTGAGCAGCTCTAAACATTGAACAATAGCAAGTCAGCGCTATGAGCAATTGTTGTGAGTCAGTGTTGAATCCCTGCCAAAGGATGCCTTTTGCAAACAAAATTTAGTACTAATTTATCAATGGGTTAGTTCATAACATGATGTAAAGCACTCAGTACATAATGAATCCTTCTGGATTGAAGGAAAATGCTCATAAGGACTTTATTATAAATAAATACTATGTTTAAGTGGCCCAAATCAATTTAAGGCTGTTGCTGTGTTTATCCACTGAGTTTGCTGCTTGCCTTCCTACTCATGGCTGGCATTGGGTAGTGGTTAGTGTTTTTTTTCCATTATGTTGCCTTAACAAAGCTGTCAACATGTGCTCTTTACTCCATGCTGTGCAAGTGCTTCAGTGAGCCCTGTCTCCAGGCAGGTTAACGTCCATCCCATGGCTCTGCCATTCTGAGCCCCTCACAGGTAGCTCCCCAGCCAGCACCGAACAGAACCTGTGGCATAAAAGCAATCTGCCCCAATTCTCTTCCGTGTGTCACTCTGCTACTGTCAGGGCTTTTTCTAGATCATTTTCCCCATGATGAGGGTAATCCATTTGCTCTGCTGCCCAGAGTTGATCCTGGAGGAGAGATCACCTGAGCAATCTTGATGCTGCCACAGATTCTGGTCTCAGGCCTTGAAAGAAACAGCAGCTGGGTTTCCCAGCTTTCCCCAGAGTAACCCCTGCTCTTGGTATGCATCTGTGCTCCAGGCTGAGGCATCCTCAGGCTGGCTGGGTTGTTTAGTTTAGTTTATTTTGTTGTTTTGTTTTTTTCTTTTCCATTTCATGACCTGATTTCAGCAGTAACACTTGCAGTACTGAATGTTTTGCACTGCAGACAGGGTTTCCTGGGGCTGCTGCTGCAACCTCTATACCCTAAACCTGTGGCATGGCATGAGAGCTGCAGCCAAAAACTGTTCCAGAAGGATCTGATCATGGTGGGTGAGGGGAGTGAGCAGCTTTTGGCCAAGATGGGGGAAGCAGCCATAGGTGCTATTAACAGGCAAATCATGGAATGAATTGGGTTGGAAGGGATCTTAAACTGGGGACAGGTTGCCCAGAGAGGAGGTAGATACCCCATCCCTGGAACTATTCCAGGTCAGGTTGGATGGCTCTCTGAGCAACCTGTTCTAGTTGCAGACGTCCCTGCTTGCTGCAGGGGAGGTGGACCTTAGAAGGTCCCTTCCAAGCCAAATCATGTCATAATTGTATGCACTGTCCAAAACTCAGACGATGCATTCCCCCTAGCTGGCCGCTCCTGAAGCCCACCGGTGCCCCGGGCGCAGCCTTGCTGTCGCAAACCCCCGTTTGTCTTCGCAGCCCTCGGGCTCGGAGGACACGGCTCCGCGCTCCCCCGGGCGGGTCAGCGGCGCGGCGTAGCGGCCCCGGGCGTTCGCCGGGGGCGGGGGCGGCGGCGGCTCCTCCCCGGGGTGGTGCCGGTGGCGGCGGCGGCAGCTCGGTAGCGGCGGCAGTGCGCGGCCATGGTGAAGATCGGCGTCCAGCAGCCGCCGGCGGCCCTCAAGTCGGAGAAGGAGAAAGCAGCAGCGGGGGGCGATGGGGCGTCGGGCCCCGTGCTGCTGCCCCCGGGCGCCGTGAGTGCGGGGCGGGGGCGGGCGGGCGGCCCCCGCGGCTCATCGCCTTCTGTACGCCGGGTGGCCTCCCTTGTCTCGCTTTCCTGCCGAGTTAGAGCTCAAGGGGCTGGAGGGCGACCGGGGGGCTGCTCGGAGCTCAGTCCTGTCCGGAGAGGCTTCCTAGGCGGGGGCATAAGGGTGTCCGGTGTTACGGTGTCAGCTCACGGCTGTTGGGCCATCCGAATTCTGGAGGAGCAGGGAGAGATGGGGCAGGGTGTCGTTACGGGCAGCACCATCCCTGGTCTCTGAAGGAAATGGGCAGCGCAGACAAGTGGCGTCAGAACTTGTCCCTTTGGTCTAGGGGTGGAATGGAATTTGGGATTGATCATTCTTGGGTTAATGATTTCAGCTTCTAACATCTCTGAAGGCTTATGGTTGGTATGGAGAAGAGGTTAGAGGAGCAAGGGAATAGGAGCACAGCACATGCAGCTCTTCAGATGCTTTGTAATGTTCAAGATGGGGGTTGACACGCTGAAGTTGAACTTCTCTGATGGCTTCAGGTGATGACTATCAGAGGGCAATGAGTGCCCATGCCTGTGGAGGTTGGGATCCTGCCAGATATGAGGTGAATGAAGGCATTGGGGCATCCCTGACAGATGCAGGGCATGGTTGAGGCCTTGGAGCAGTATTATGTCAAATTCCATCCAGGCTGTGCGAGTCTTGGGCAGGCAATGCTGGGCATGTATCAGTGGTGCTATGGCTGGTGCCCCCCTCAAGGAAGGGAAGGTGACTTCAGCACTGTTGTGTTTGGCCAGGAGTTGAGTGTTTCTGAAGTCTTCTGTGCTAGAGAGCCCCCAGCTTGCAAGTTCTTCAATGAAGATGAATGTGCTGGGGTAAATACCACATTGTATGGTGGGAGGGTGGTGTTCAGAGTAGGCCTGACCTAAAGCGTCAGGTTTGCCTTATTACAGTGCGTCTGTGTCACAGCAGGAACTTAAATGGCATTTCTGTATTCCCCATAAATGTCTCATGCTGTGCATGCAGTTTGATCACTTATCAAACCTCAATATCTCCCTGTCCCAAAAAGCTATGGAGGAGCTGAGGTTTTGCTGTGGTTCCTGCAGCAGTGCAGAACATCTGTTCTCATGTCCTTACCAAGTGAGTGGGAATTACCTGCCTGGGTGAGCTGCTCTGCAGCAGGGGCTTCAGGAGCTGGCGAGTTCTGCAGAGAGTTCAGGAAGTCGCTTGTATTGCAGTGATCTCTCACATCGTGCACGGATGTGCTTGCAGCTCTCGGCTGAGCTGTCAGGGGCTGAATGTGCTCAATCTGTCATGATTGCATCTATTAATCTAATACCTAGGAGCTGTATTAGAAGCCTCTGATGAGGGAACGTGTCCAGATGTGATCTTTTGGTGATTTCCAGACTTTATCTTTCTTAATTCTGAACAAAAGAAGGTGGTAGATTTTTTTTCCCTGCCTTTGATATCCAGTCTTGAAATTTGACTGTCACACTGGACTTCCAGCCTGTGCTGCTATTAAACCAACTTTCTGCACCTGGGAACTTGGTGGTTCTGCTGGTCCTGCACTAGCTCAGACAGGCTCCAGCTCCTTCTTACAAGCATTGTGAGAAAATACGTTTTTAAAATGGTAAAAAAAAATCTACAGAAGCTTATTTCCATCGTTAGCCCTGCCAAATGCAGGCAATCAGAATTATTCTGATTCTGGTCCTGCTGGATGAATTGAATTGGCTTAGGCAGCAAATAGTACATTTGGTGTTCTTTTCCATTGCCCTGGGCCTTTCCTTGACTCCTGGTGGAGCATGATGTTGGTCTTTTAAGCCCACATGAGTTACAAAGGAACTTAAAAACATGACCTTTCAATGGTATCTTAATTCTAGCAGACAGGCAGATGTGTAAGAAAATAGGTGAAAACCCAGTGACAGGACAGGAGCAGGTTGCAGTGAGTCAGTGCAGCCAAGAGGGTGTCCAGGGAGCAGCACATCCACTGACAAGAGGGTGGCCTTTTCCTGATGCTGTTTTACAGAGTGTCTGTGGGACTGGATTCTTTGGTCTAGTTTGTACTTAGCTGGCCTGAGGGATGTGTTGCTATGTAAAACGCCCAGCTTGTGGGGTTGGTCTTTCTGTAGCCAGGCTTTTTTGCCATGTTCTCTCTCCTGCTGCCAATAGTTCCTGTCTGTGTGTGTTTTCTCTAGCTGCCTTGCAGCAGAATGGCATTGGTGACATGCAAACAAGATGCTCTGCATTCCTTTCCTCTTTGATCTCACAACTTCAATCCCAATGATAGGAGCCAGAGCTGGGAAATGATTCAGCCATGGCTTCCAGCGGCTTCTGCAGCCTGTGAATTTTGGCAGGTGCTCTGTGAATGCAAAGATGTGGCAGGCAGGAAGATGTCTGTGATGCTAATGTGTCCTGAAAAGTAGTAGGTGAGGAGTCCTGTCAGCAGGCTTTTATGTGCTGAGCCTTGTTTCTCCCCTGTGCAGCTCAGTTTCACTCGGAAAGAATATGCAGCTTGAACTCTGTCAGAAAAATCAACAGAATTTTGAGGCAATTGCAACGTTTGAAGGGCTTATAAAAGGAACAGTCTTCTTGTGACTAGTAGGAGCTGGGAGGATGTAGCAGCATTGAGCAGAAGGCAATTTGAGGTTATGCAGTCAGTAAAATAATTCTTGTTCGCTGGAAAATATTTTCTCAAATGCAAACCAGTATCCAGGGAATTTTAACTGAACTCCAGATTTGTGGTCTGAAATGGAGTAAATGCAGATGCTGTGTCTTTAACTGCTCTGGGAAATATGTGCCTTGCATTTCTGATGGACATTTAAATCCACCAGAACCAAGTAAAACCAGTGGCAGAGATCTGCAGTCAGAATGGGGTTTTGGGTCAGTTTGTTGTTTTTTGATGTTGTTGATTTCTTGTAAATACCTCTAACATTGTGCAGAGGCAGCACAAGAGCCAGAAGAGAGAGGGTTTCATTAAAATTTTCTGCTTCATAAGGTGTAAATGATAAGTACTGGAGTGAAGAGGTGCCTCTCATCCCCTTCACTCTCTGCCTAGTGGAGCTTGGCTGCTCAGCTGCCCTGGCCAAGGGCTCTGCCACATCACTGTATCACTGAATCTCAGGTTGAAAGGGACCTCAAGGATTGTCTGGCCCAACCTTTCCAGGGAAAAGCACAATCTAGACAAGGTGTCCCAGCACCCTGTTCATCGGAATTTTGAAGGTGCTCAGTGTTGGGAAATCTGCTGCTTCCCTGGGGAGATTATTCCCATAGTTGATTATCCTTGTGAAAAATTTCCCTCTTGTGTCCAGTCAGAATCTCCTCAGAAGTAACTTCTACCTGTTACTTCATGTCTTCTCCATATGACTCTTTGAAAAAGGAGTCTCCATCTTCATAGCCACCCTTTAAATACTGCAATATGGTGATAAGGTTTCCCTGAGCCTTTTTTCGTCAAGGCTGAATGACCCCAGTTCTCTCAGCCCTTCTTCCAGACAGAAGCAATACTCCTTTGGACCAGCCTGGGGTGACTCATGCGTTACAGCAAACACTGCAGCACAAACTGTGTGTCCATGGGGACCGTGATGGTTTGCAGACAATGGGAAGGCATCTCTATGTGTGTCAGGTGTTGTTTTCACAGAAACCTGTCGGGATGGGAAGCAGAAAGCAAAACCTGCTGTACTGTGTCTGGGAAAGGCTCCACTGAACATGGTTGTGTTTGGCTTTCCAGAAGGGTGAATGTTGAGGGAAGATGGTGTCTGCTCGGGCTGTGACTGCTAGGTCTGGTTGGTGGGAGGGAAGGGCTTTATGGGTGAAGCAGGAGGACTGGGAGAGCCCTCTCTTGGCAAGCCTGCTGGAAACACCATAGCAGTAGGTTATAAGGCCAGGGGCTGCAAGGAGTTTCCAGGATACACACAGTGGTGTGCTGTGGGTGCAGCTGATTGCAGGGTGGGTTGCAGTAATAGCAGGCTTTGGTTTCATGTCTTTCATCTCATCTGTGTTCTGCAAGACTTGACACGATTCTTCCTTTTGGGTGGGCTTTGTACCACACCCTTGCTGGTTGTCTGGAAAAGATTGCCAGAAGGAGCTGCTTGGTGCCGGGTCTGTCCAACCCTTCTTTCTCTTGTGCAGTCTTGCTGTAGACTCCACCTCAACACTGCTGTCTGATGGGGTGCCTCAGCCTCCTGGCTGCAGGGCTGCTGCTCCTTGGGGAGCTGATGACCTAGCTGCCCCAGCCTCCTCCCTGCTGCCAGCCCTGGGCAGCCATGCTCAGTGCAGGAGCTTATGTTTGTACATAAGTAGCAGGGGAAAGCCCTGAACCTCTTGGGGAGCATGCTTCCTGAGAGGGCAGCTGCATCTGTGGTGCCCAGAAACTTCTGAGTGAGGAGGAGGTCCACTGAATGCGGAACTCTTAACAGACAGGTAGTGTCTCTCTGCTAGGGCTGTTGCTGCACTCCTGCTCCCCGGCCTTGTTTTGCACTCAGGTGGGAATAGTGAGCTGTGACTGCTTAGTGTCAACCTGAGCAAGCCCAAAAGGATATGTGCTTCATGGGAGGTGGCAGCAGGTCAGAGCAGCACAGGCAGAAATGCTCATTCTGGTCTTTTGGAGGTACTGGTGCATCATGAACAGTGATGTTCCAGAGCTGGTCTCCAGTGCATGGGGCAAGTAGAGGAGCAGTGGCTCTTGCTGGCCATACAGGCATCTCTGCTGGCCCTGTAAAGCTGGTGGAAGCTGCTGTAGCAATGCAGGGCTGGGTTTTGTGAGTGCCTTCTTTGCAGAATGCTGTGAGGTAAAGACAGATGGTGAGGGAAGGGGGTGTGAGGAATAGTCTTTTAAACAGGCTTTTTCACAAAGCAAGCTGTAGATGCAGAGAAAGGGAGAAAAAGTAACTGGCAGCGATGTGGATTGGTTATGCTTGTTGACATGTTTGTGGTTTGAGTCCAGGCTTGATGCTTCTGAGCTGTTTTTACCCTGTTGAGGCCTTGGGTTACAGATCTAAAGCATCACAGATATTAACTGAAAGAAGCCTCCTGTAACATGAGGTTATTTCTGGCCTTTGCTCAACTCTTCCATATCCACATGGGCTGAAGTGATGACTTCTTTTTGTGTATGGAGTCTTCAGCTTAAAAATAAACGTTGTTGCCGGCTCTCAGTTCTCTGTGGTTTCTGGATGCCTTGGAAGTGGAGGAAAAGAGCTAAACTGGAAAAAAATCTCAAGACCCTTACAGAATCTGCTCTGGCGAAATACTGAACTTGGGTATCTTACTGGACTCTGGACATGAATATTTGATATTCCAGCTGAGCATGACAAAGGATCTGGCTAAAGCTGGCAGGGGGATTATGAAAGGGAATTACTATTTCTAGCAGAAAAGATAGAAACGTGACTGAATTCAGAAAATTTCACCAGAGATGGAGACTGAAGAGCAGGAGAGAGAGAAGCTTGAAATGTCTGTCTAGAGGTGTGTGCTCTCCCAAAGCTGGAGGAGAGTTGCAGCCCCAATGCAGCTCTGTACATACTCTTTATATGGTAAGAGCCTGTTGCCTTTACCTACTGTGGGTGCAGCAATGTCTTTGTTAAAACACAGAAACCCTTAAAAAGAAGCTATTTTAAAGGGTGCAAATCAGCCAAATGTGAGTATGAGGGTGAGGTTTTGCTGCATATGCTGAATGTATTAATACTGCAGCTCCATAGGACAGGAGCCCTTTCTGCTCTGCTGTAAGAAGTCCTGTGCTGTGAAGTGATAAGCACAACACTGTTTTTCACCCTGTCGTTGCACTGTGCTGCTGTTGTGACTGTCTGGGGAGAGGTGGCCTGGCAGGTGGTGTGCATGACTGCTCAGGGGAGGGGAGCTCCCCTGCAGCAGAGCACTGCTTCCAGGTCTGGAGAGAAGGAGGGTCTAGGGAGGATGAGTTGTCCTTGTGTATAGTTTAACTGTTCCTGATTTTAACACTACTAAGTCTTTGCTCATTAGTGGGTTTAAATGAGATGGAAAAGGCATTTTCACTTCTGGACAAGTAGTTTCTTCCCAGGTGATGTGTGGGAAGCTAGGCATATTTGGATTGTTTTTTTAATGCCAGTGTTACTGTTTGAGGGAGGACAATGTGAAGGATTTTGTTTTTCTCTAATTTGTTCCTCTGCACTTGCACTGCAGAGTTGTCTTCCTTCCTGGCATGCCCTGCCATTAAAGTCAGTTTGAACAATAAAGCTGAGAAGGGTAAATTTGCCTCCTCTCTCTTGCTGTTGTTGAACTAGACACTATTTCTTTGTGGCAATTTTTTGAGCGTAGGACTGCCTGTTGGTGTTCTCCTACACTGCTGCTGGGAGAAGAGATGATTTCTGTTAGCGGTCTGAAAGGGAGCAGTGACTTCATTTTATAACATGACACTGTGAAAGTCCTGAGTTTTAGGGAAGAGGCAAATGTAACCTGAAACTTGTTTCCTTGTTAAGATGCTTCATCCTGAACTCCTGGAAACACCAAACTCTGACCACTCTGCTTGGAGCAAAGATGATAGGTTTATGACTCTGCTGGCCTCTCTGGTCTGCAGAGCCAGCAGAAGGCAGTTCCAGCTCATAAGCATTTTTAGAATGGCTGTGTGCTCCTTTCTGACAGCCTTTTGAAATCAATCACCTCTAGTGGAAGAAGGAGGTGGGACAGCAATGGCTTAATTGGCCATAACCAGATCAGCAGTGCTGGGCTTGCCCTTGGTGACATCCACAATGGTGAATTTACTCTTGACCATCTCTGCCTCCCTGCCTGTAGAAACTCAGAGGTGTCATAGATTTAAATGGTATGTTTGTCCAGTTCCTTCCTAAACATGATCCTGCAGTCTTGCCATGGGGCAGCTTGTCACTTTGGTGGCCAGTCAGGCTTGTAGCTCACTTCCTCCCAAGCCACAGAGTGGAAGCAAGCAGACACTTTTTGTGGGCAGCTGGTAGCAGCTTCTCTTCAGCTAAACCAAGAACAAGCTGAAAGCTGTTGGCATTTCCTTGCCTCAGTTTCTTGACATTCTTGAATATTTTTGGCATTGGTCAAAGGTCTTTTAAGAGTCAGGCACCTACCCACCTGCACATGTCTCTACCTTTAAATCAAGACTCTGTCTTTAACTTTGCCAATCCCTGGATTTAAGAGCTTCCCCTATTCCCAGAGCAACACTGTACTTCACTCTTGCTTGAGCTACCTTTTGTCTTTAATTGCTTTAGATTAGTTTTGAAACCCAATGCCAAAGCTTAACCTTTGTTCCCTTAATGTCACCTTCCACTTCAGACCCCTTGGCTTCACTTGGCTGTACTTGCTCCTTCACTCTCCCAAGTGAGGTCTGCCCGGGAGCTCCAGAGCCTTTCAGTTGTGGTGGTGGAGCTGCCTGGGGCAGGGACTGATTTTCCCCATTGTCACAGTGAATGGCAGCAGCTCCTGTCGATTTCTGGAATCAGGAAAACATGGAAATCAGGCTGTGTTTATCCAACTGTATTTAGCAGTCAGGCCATTAGACACCCAGATTGGGACATTTTTTGCTTCTTTATCACAGCTCTTTATTTTCTCCCTGTCTGCCTGTTCAGTGTGGTGCTTGGGGCCCTAGCGGTGTGCTTGGTGAGAGAAGCCTTATTTTTACAAGGGGCTGTGTTGGCTCTGCTAATTCTCTGAATGGTTGTACTCCTGGGAAACAGGAGAGGGAGGCTGGAAAAACTCCAGCTGGAAGTTATTGTGCCTATGCCAAAAAAAATTTAAAAAATAAAATATGGAAATTCATTTCTCACCCTTGTGCAACGAGGGAGGAGAAACAGCCCCTTAGTTCCAGAAAGGGATGGATAAGTGAGAAAAGAGAGGAGTTTATATCCCTTTTGCTGACAAGAGAGAAGAAGGAAAATATGATCACTGAGTACTTCGGAGCTCCCACATGCTCAGCTGCATTTTTAACACCCTGCTGTCTTTGTCATATAGCAACAAAGCTGGGGCTTTTAATTAGCCAGTGGTTGGTTTTGATATTCTAATTTCCAGTGCTCCAAGGTGACTCTTGAGGCAGGTGGCTTTGTTGCTAGTCACATGCAGTGGTGTGGTTTAAGGATGTGATTAGATTCATTTATTGCAACCTTTTTGCCTTTGGCTGTGATAGTGTCTTAATTACAGGCTTTGGGTTGCTTTCTTTTTTTTCTGGTTTCCAGGCATCTTTGAGTCCAAAACCCATCACTTGTGTTCTCTGTAGAAATGCTCTGAGTGCCCTGCACAAGCGCTGCTGAAGTACTGTGTGCGGGGACTTCGGTTGCCTTGGAAACTGGGTGCCATATATATATGTATTTGTGTGTGTGTGTATGGTTCTCCCTCACTCCATGCATGCACACATTATTTTCTTTTCTGACTGTTGTGGTGTGGAGAGCTGGAATCCTCCTCCCACACTAACAATAACCAGGCTAACTCAGTTTGGAAGCAAATGAAGCTGTATTTACAGGCAAAACTACAATCCATGATGAAATGCAACGAATGTGTGCAAATATACACTATTCACAACATTTACAAATATGTACAATCAACAGAAAAACACAACGAAGCCCCCTGGCCCCCAGAGGGGCTGTGCTTCTCTTCCCTGAGGGGCCCCCACTTCTTTTCCTCCCTCTTTCTCAGAGCAGCCAAATGGAAGAAAGCCAAGAAGCAGAGAGAGGTTTGTTAAACTTAGCTCGTCAAGGTCAGTATGTGGGTGTGTGTGTTACCCAGCCAGGAGAGAAACCCAGGTCAGACAGACTGAGAGAGACTGCCTGTACCTTGTTTTGAGTACTGACTCTTAAACATTTCTATCTCTACAGTGGAAGTGTTTAGAATAATCCTTATTTTGCTTTCTTACACCCAATAGTGATTTATTTACATTCTTTCACTTTTCTGCTCAAACTCTGTGAGAAAAAAAATTTAAGATATAGCCTTTAACCATCACACTGACTTCAAGTATCAGAAATGCTCTTCAGCCTGGAAGGACTTTCCTTTCAGATACTGGGCTTGTTCAGAGGTGTCTCATTGCTAGTGCTAAGCACTGACCTCTGGGACTCTGTGCTGGGGTGATTGCCCAGGCACTGTTTCACCCTTGGTGTTACCAGGTATTTCTCCTTATTTCACTCCCTCTCTTGCCTCTGAGCTTAACTGCTCTTGAGGACAGGACTCATTTTGCATTACCTGGCAGAGGAGCCTTTTTTAGAGCGTGGGAGATGCTTTGGTGCATGTGATGATGAACTGCTTTTGCTGCGATGGGTTGTTTTTCTCCATTGCTCTGCCCCTTCTTATCCTCCATCTGCCTTTTCCCTGTGCTTAGTCCTTCAGTTTCCTTCTCCAGAACTCTAGCTTGGCAAGTACCCCAGTCTCAGACCCTGGTTGGCCATCCCTGGGGACTCTTCACTGCTGAGCATCCCTGGCTTTGAATGCTTAAATAAGAGGAGTGCTTGTCTCTGGGAGGCAGGTATGGATCTCCTTGCCCGATGATTTATCCCCCAAACTCTCTAGTGCTTTTTATCATGCACGGCAGTAAGTGCTGGCATCTGTGGGTAGTAGGGATGCTCTCTATGGGGTACACAAATGATGGGAAGGTTTTGCTTTGTGTGGGAAGAACAAGCTCTGTCAGTGCAGATCTGGGGGTCACTTTTCCAAGAGGTGGCACTGAAATCCAAGCCTGGCACCTCACAGGAGAGATCAGTCCATACCAGTTTACACCCAGTGCAGCAGCACTACAGTTTTCCAGCAGTCAGTTGTGAGGTTTCTCCATCTGAAGTTAGCGGAGATGCTGCTATTGCAAGTCCTTACATTTTGTAAGTGATTTTGATTGTGAACATGGGGCTTTATGTGCTGGAGGTAGAGACCTTGAACTGTTTTTGCAGGAATGAGTAAAGGGCAAGATCAGTTACATTTGGTGATGTGTCTTTTGCAGGTTTCGAGCCTACGTCCTCTGAGGAGGCTGCGGCTGGTTGTGGCAGTGCCTCTTGTTGCTCAGTACATCTTCTGTGTGAAAAGCTCAGGCTGCTGCTTCCTTGAAACAAGCAACCTGCCAGAGAGGGGTGACATATTTTGCTGCCTTTCAGATAGCACTCCTCTCAAAACTGCATCCCTCTGAGTGTTTTCTCTGCATCACACTTCTCTCTTCACTTGTCAGTTCTGTCAGAATCACAGCTGCTATTTTTAGTCACCCCAAGGTTCTTTGCCTGTTGGTGGTCTATATTTAGACACTTGCTGAGCTGTGTCCCCTGTTTGTCAGGCCCTGCTACATCTAAAATGAAAGATTTCAGACCTGTGTGTCCTGGAAATGCAGGAAAAATGGTTTGTGGAGAACTCAGCTGTTTCCAAAGAAGCAGGGAAAGGGCATGAGCTGAGCCTGTCTCTGCTGAGGTGGAAGGAACAAGGCATGACATGACACTTAAAATTTCCATACTTCCCCCATCATCAGCAAGCCATTGGCGATGAAGGAGCAATGGAATGAAATACCTGTTTTTTCAGAGCCACATACTGTATTCCTGAGGAATACCAAAGGCGACATACCACTGGGTTTCACAGCTTCTGCTATTGCTGTGTCCAAAGGCTCAGCACTGTGAAGCCAGGAGGGTTAGTTCAGCAGTAGGTGCTCTTGGCAGTGCCTGGCAGGCATTGATGGTTTCCCTGCTCTGTTTTACTCTGGTTTTTGGGCTTGGGTTCCATGCTGTGGATCAGATATTGTGCCCATGAAGCACAAATAGGGATAATAAGGCACCAGTCGTTATCATCATGTCCTCAGCAAGCCCTGAAATTCTGAAGAAAATCTGCAAATACTGAATTAGGACTTTTTGCCTCCCTGCCTCAGGCTAATTTCAAGCCTCGACCAAATGGTCTGTATCATAACTTCATCCTCTCCCATCTGGGTATCTGCCACCTGTGCTCTGTTCCTGTGCCAGACCTGAGAGCAGGCAGAGTGCAGAAGCATAGGGAAGAGCCTGTTCTATCCAAGAGAAGGAATTCCTTGTTATATTTCAGTATTCTGTCTGCTGCTGGGTGCTGGGCTGAGTGTCTTGCAAAGCAGTTGCACCTGCAAACTGGAGCTGAGTCAGCATGGCTGCTTATTCAGGCTTGTGTGCTGGAGCTGCCTCTGTCTCTTGCCCACAGGGATGAAGTATTAGCAGGACAACATGTGGCAGAAAACCAAGCCACACAGATGCTCTTCTTGAGATGGGTGCTTTCCCCCACTGCCCATGCAGGGGAAGAGAGAGCTGTGCCTTCTTCACAAGCTGTGCAAGAGAAGGAGCTTTGCCTATCGCCTCTGCCAGTTTTACCACTGGAAAGGGAGCCAGCCCAAACTCCTCTGGTAGGGTCACCAAAGTGGTGACTTTTGCTGTCTCTGCACTGGCGCTGGAGAATGTGGTGGTGCCAAGATAAAAAGGATCATCCTGTGGAGGAAAGAAAGAAAGGATCATCACGTGGAGTGGCAGAATTTGCCTGCCCTGAAATCGCAGTGGAATAACCTGCAGAGCTCTCTGCATCCTCCTCACATGCACATCCATAGCACCTGGACCATGGACATCATGCTCTTCTTCCACTGCTGTCACCTCTCCATCTGTTTGTTTATGGAGAAGCAAACAAATCTTTGTCTTTTGTGCAGCACAAGGAGGAGAGGAAGGGTCTTATGTTGGGGTTTTTTGTGTGTAAAATATGCCCATCTGTTGGAATAGTTAAAACAGCAAGGAAAGGAATGGAAAACCCATTTGCTGAGCTGAAATACTTGTCCCTATCTCTGCCCAAGGATGTTTTTGACCTTAACCTTCACCATTTCTCTTGGTCAAAAAACCCCATAGTTGTTTGAAGCAGAAAATCAGTAGGATGGCTTGTTGCAAGAATAGTGTCTGGTTAATGAATTCTGATGTTAATTCTTGTTAAGCATCTGGTGAACTTAAAGCATTTTTGGACATTAATATTTTGATTTTTTTCCTGGGTGGAAATGCACATCTTGAAGGTGTGACTTGCTCTCCAGGAGAGCCTTGCTGCCGAGAGAATTCTTCTCCTTGTCACTGAAATTCTTGGAGACCAGCAATGCTGATCTGCAAATTTTGCCATGTGACGTGAGCATGGTGCATGATTTGGTTTGCCAGTTGGTTCTGGGAGTCTTTCTGGCAGGGATGGCTTCTCCTACAGCTTGCTGTTGGGACCACCTGGTGCTCTTTATGATTAGGTTAGCTTAGGGGAAAACTGCTCCCTTGCCAGGGAGCCAGGCAGGTGTTCCTACAGCAGGATGGGATTCAACTGGGATGTATTTCCCATTTGTTAAAATAGCCCCATTTCAGCTGCAGGGAGTGGTGGTCCCATGGGAAGGAGGTACGTTGTGGCATGAAGTGGCAGCAGCCTGTGAAAGAAGCTTCTTGGGTTTTTCCAGCCTTGTGAAGATTTATCTGAGGTGAAGTGAACAGGTATCTGTTAAAGCAGGTTTGGGCATTCCTCTCTCCACAGACTGTCAGCACTGAGAATGCCTCCTGCCCAAAGCCAAGGTACCAACTGACGTGTAGCTGCTTTTAAATTGTAATTCATTCATAGTGACAAATGCTGGTGGCCTTTTAATCTGCTGGGCTAGGGAAAAGAGATGCATATTTAAGTGAGGGTTTGTGCGGGTGAGTTTTGTGCAACATTTTGTTCCCCTTGGCCTGCCTGGCAGCATTTTCAACCTCACTGCCTTAATCTCCTCTCCACTGGAATGGTTGCTGTTGAGTTTTAGTTTCTTCTCAGAATTTGAAGATGGTTTTCATTTTCTTCTGGTATTTTGTAACTTCTCACAGGGCAAAGCTCTGCTTCATTTCCCATGCCTTCTCCCAAAATGCAGGACTCAGTGTTTTTCCCAAAACCAGGAATGGTTTGTAGGGAGCCATACTCATCTCCTTTGGTGGTGAGAGGTGGGATATCTTGCTGTGTCTTTGGCTGAGCAAAGAGCACAGAGCTGCTCTAGCAAATACCAAAGCTGCTTTTTTTCCCCCTCCTTGAGTTGCTGTGTCCTTCTGAACCCTCTCCCCGAGCTTTCCATGGATGTAGCACTTGCAGCTCACTGAGGAAGCGAGCAGTGCATTACCCATCGTGGGCACCTGGCATCTTTCAGATGTAATTCTCTTGTGGAGCATTAAATGCTTTCTTGGCCATGCTTCAGTGTCAGCAGCAGAAGATGTTTTTGTTCCTCTTCATCTCCACTGTCTGCACTCTTTCTCTGATTACAAGTATCTGGGGAAATCTGTTTTTGTGAAACACTTGACATACAGCATGACTTTCTGTCCTAGCAGCTCATGTCAGAGAGCCTTTCAATTTCTTCTAGGGAATGTGTTAGTTTGGGGTTTTTTTCCTTCCTCTTTTTCTCCTTTTCTTTGTGACTCGATACAGTTGCTGACACTTGTCTGCAGAAGGAGAGGAAGGGAAATATTAGAAGTGAATTTAAAATGTGATATTTTTGAAGTTTGCTCTTCTCTTTATTTGCTGGAGGAGCAGTGGCAAACTGATTGCACTGATCCTGCAATGTAGGGAGCTGGCGGTGTACAGGGTGCTGTGGGTCTCTCAACAGCTGGGATGAAGGAGAAATAAATATAGATTAATTTCTCCTGGAGGTGTGCTGGAACTGTAGCTCTCCCAAAGCAATTTGGTCTTCGCAGCCTGAGTGTAGCTAGGAGAGAAAACATCAATAGCTGGAGCAGTCTGTGTTGGCTGGAACAGGTAGCAGAGGGGTTTCAGGATCCTATCTCTGTACCTCAGAGCTCAGGTGCTAGGGAGGTAGGAAGAACCCCTGCCTGGCAGACTGCTCATGGGTGCCCCAGGGATGCTGGAGTGCTCTAGTCTCAGGGCAGGAGCAACCTGATTCCTCCAAGCCTGGGACTGAGCTGGTTTTGCAAAGGCTACTACTCCATGGCAGAGAAAGGGAAAAGAGGTGTTTGCTGCAGTTCCACTGGGCAGAGCTGGTCCCACAGTGCTGGAGGGTGGCAGGGACCCAGGGTCATCTCCCCTTGGGGCTTCAGCATCTGCACCACCTTTTGGATTTTTGACCGTGTTGCCCTGGAGAAATACATCTTTCTTTAAAAGTGATGTGTCTTAGAAATGAGAGGCTGTTCTTTGCTTTTTGATTTGCTCTTGCAGTTTGTACTGGTCTCTGGCTCGCTGTGCAGAGTGTTCTAAACAAACACCTCAGGTCACGTACTGCGCAGAGGGAGTTAATCTGCAGGAGCCTGCCCTGGCACCTCTTTCCCCTGCCTGTCTGCTCAGCTGAGGGCAGCTTTCAGCTTTTCTGTGCAGAAACTGGGGCATCTCTGAACCAGCTTCTTTCATCTGCTTCTGAAAGGTCTTACATCCTCCTGCTTAACATTTTGGAGGGTTATTTTGGTATTTAAAACAAGAGCATCATAGACTAGGATGAGTGGTCCCCGGGGGGTAACTCTGCCTTTTCACTGCCCTGCTTTTTAAAATCTGTAATGAGGTGAGCTGGCTACTGTCTGTGTAGATTGGGCAGCACTAAAAACAGCAGATGTAGGGAGTTTTGATGCTCTGACAGTGTTCCTGGAAGGTGCGCAGGAATCTGCTTGTAAGTGAAATTGAGATCTATGCAGCTGTTTGGGTAAGCTTACCTCAGCAGGGCCAGGAGGTACCTTTCTGAGACCAGTAATTTCCACCTCAAAAGTTTCTTCCAGAAAGTTCTGCAGGAATGGCAGTGTTTCAACGACAGTTTTTGAGTACAACATAAATACTGTTACATTCTGTAGCCAGGAACTGTTAGCTCCTGATTTCCCCTTTTTCAGTCGATCCTTATTGGCTGTTGAAACAAATCTGGGCTTTGTTCTGTGCAGCTGGTGGGAAGCAGAGTGTCCATCTATGTGTCTATGTTCATACACGGATTTTTTTAATCTATGGGAATGGTAGGAGAGCAAAATGCAGATGAGGAGTTTTACTCTTACCAGGATGCTATCAGATGTGAAGTTGCTTTACAGGATGATGCCTGTCTTCTTCATTGGCACACCACAAACCCCTGTGTGGCCTTTGCATAAAATGTGGTGGATTTCCTGATCCCTTGCAGCAGCAGCTGACCAATGCTCTAATTTTTGTCTCACAGGAGGAGCCAGCTCCCGTGGTGCAGGGACGAAGGTCATCGCTCAGTGGGGTGTGCTACCTGACCATGGGTCTCCTTGTCCTGCTCCTGGGCTTGGTCTTTGCATCGATGTATGTGTACAGATACTTCTTCATCACCCAGGTAGGGATGAGTTAGGAAGGACTGATGGTTCTTCAGCTGGAACAGCCAGCCAAGCTGCTTCAACCTTTGAAATAAGTGTTGCTGTTATTTACTCCTTTGCACTGTGGTAACTCAGGAGCCAATCCTCTGGACACTGCAGACAAGGCATGTCTGAAGTGGTAGGCTCAGACTCATCTTCACACCAACTGCCAGAAAGGGCCTTCCAGAAACCCTCCACACCCCTCCCTTGTGGCTTTGTTTTACCTTTCTTGGCTTTTTTTAACCCCATAAAAATACACTGCCAGTTCTGCCTTTTAAACCCAAAGTCACTGCTGTCAGAGGAAAGGCAATCTGAAAGTGTGGCTTGTTGTGAGGAGGGAACAAGCCCTTGTTCTAGCAGGAAGGTAGAGGCAAGGGAGCAGCTTTTTGCTATGGGCTTTTCAGGCCACAGCACAGCAAAACTTTGTAAGTGTAACAAAAATATGTGCTGCTATTAATAAAGCAAGCAAAGAAGTGAAAAGTAAGTAGGAGATGGTATGGAAGGTGTGCCCTCAGCCTCTGTTAAATTAAGCACATTTTCTTCCTTGTCATCTGTGCAGAGCCTGGGCTGGCTTAGGTGCTGGGTGCTGTGGTGGGTCAGAGCATCAGAAAAGAGACCAGGCAGAGCTGCTTTTCACAGAAGAAACTGCTGAGCTCCCTGACTTGCTGAGTGTCTACCCAAGAAACCCTAGAGCATCTATTGGCACTGAAGCCCTCGTTCTGCTGTGGAGCAGCAATTAGTGAATGAGTTCTCCCAGCACCACCTTTGTCTCTGCAGCCAGCATTTATCCACTCCGCAGTGTAGTCTTTTATACACTCCCTTGTGCCATAAATTTTCTTGCGTCAAATTAATTTGCAATCTCGCTTTATTACCTGTGCTCAGTTATACCTGATCTGGAAACCCCATGACAGTTGTAGGGGTGGTCAAGCCTCCCACACGTGTCTCTCTAAGTGTGATGGGACTCTGTTGCACAGCTTTTGTTGTGGACCCTTTCATATGAGAAGCCCCTGGCATGGAGGAAAGGTTATTGACCAGATTACGGACAGCATTCAGTCCATCACCCAGTTGAAAACCTACCCTTAGTGCATGCTGAACAGCACTGGTCCATTTGGAGCTACCTGTTGTCACCCCAACAGCCTGCCTGCAATACCAAATCACAGGTTTAGGTTGGAAGGGATCTTTAAAGGTCGTCTAGTCCACCCCCCCCTGCAGTGAGCAGGGACATTTTTAGCTAGAGCAGGTTGCTCAGAGCCATGTCCAACCTGACCTTGAATGTTTCGCGGGATAGGGCACCTACCACCTCTCTGGGCAACCTGTTCCAGTGACAGCTCATAGCCAGTTGCACAGCAAAGTCCATTCAGTATGGTCAGAGGTGCTTTGCACACCAAGGCAATGGGTCCTCTGTGTCTCAGTCTCCAACAGCTGCACTTTGGCCCTGTGATCCTCATGCTCAAATTTGATTGCTCACACTGCATTAGCTCTTTTGCCTGTACCTTGTGCTGCTTCTGGAGTCCTGGAGAGCAGCAGCTCTCAGTAAGCTTGCAGTGAGGTGAAGCTGCTTTGTTTTGGTGCATTTACCATATAAAATCTACAAGTGCTTGTAGAAATGATGTTCTACTTGCCCAAAGCTTACATGCCTTATGTAGAAAAATGCAGTTACCGAAAGCTGTGTCGGTGGAGGGATGTGAATGGCCTGATCATGAGATTTTAAGAGCCTACAGACAGCTGATTGTCCTTCTGAATTATCCTATTGTGAAATCCTATCAGGAACCTTTTATTCCCTTTGGACCTGGCTAGCAGGAAGTGAGACATTGTCATGTCACGGGGGTGTTTTGCACTATCTTCATCAGGAATGGTTTCTGGTAAAAAAACTGATCTCAAAATACTCTCCAGCATGTCTCTGAAAGGGCTGTGCTTACCCAGTATGGGTACCTCTCTTCCTGTGTCTGCTGTAGTTGTCGTTGGGTGTATGAGTGTTGTATCTCCACCTGGATCTCGTCCCTGCAGCTGCCCCGCGAGAGTGTCTTTCACTGCGGCGTGCTGTACGAAGACTCTCTCTATTCGCCCTTCAAAGGGCAGCTGGAGCTGCACGAAGATGTCAAGATTTACATCGAGGAGAACTATGAGCAAATCAATGTCCCAGTGCCCCAGTTCGGCGGGAGCGACCCTGCAGATATCATCCATGATTTCCAGCGAGTAAGAACATCTTGGGGCCTCCGGAGGCACTGAGCAGGGCTGCACCAGCATGGTGCTCGTGGCCTGGTGCTGTGGTGATTGTCACAGACTTCTACAATGGTCCTGTTACTGAGCTCTTCTTCTCAAAGCCCTCTCTGAAAATTTTCCAACCTGGTTATCAATTTAGTGATCCTAAAGACTTGACTCTCCTTTTGTCCTCATGTTTATCACATCCAAACCCCATTTTAATCTCCTTTGACATTATTTCCACCGGACCAGTTCATAATGCACTTCATAAATTCCTGTACTTAAGCATCAAAGAACCTACTCCATCCCTACTGGCACTGCAAGCCATATTACTTCTTTTGTAGACTGATACACATCTGCAGGGGGCAAGATCTTTCTCATATTTCTTTAAAATTACAGCTTAAAACTTAAAAAAGACGAATTAACATCTTAATGCAAACACAAGAACATGGTTTACTTGTGAAAAGGCACTGAAGTCATCCAGAACAGCATACTCCAAACAGAAGTACACCACATAAAACACGACTCCCTCTGTAGGAGGTCTGTGGACAAGTTTGTTGCTTAAAGCATTTCTTGTCTTCCCTGAATTCCCTCTTTCCACCTGTTTTCACTGCCACATTTCATTGTGAAGGGCTCAATTCCTTAATCTCTGTGCTTGGCCTGCAGGGTCTGACAGCTTACCATGACATCACCCTGGATAAGTGCTATGTCATTGAGCTAAACACCACCATCGTGATGCCTCCTCGCAACCTGTGGGAGCTGCTGGTTAACGTGAAGGTACAGTCACAATCCTGCTTGTTTTGTATGCTTCTCTGGAGTTGGCTCATGGGTGCTAGCTGGAAGCTCATGGGAAATCCAAACTCCTGTGTCTGTGGAAATAAGCCTTGGCCCTGACAGAGCTGAGCCTTCATGCAGAGCGAAGGCTTCAGCAGTTTTAGCTGAGATACTAATTCTGCAGACAGCATGGTAGCATTGGCATGACACATTTAACCTGGCCAGGGTGGTACAGAGAAGCAGCAAATTCCTTCTCTATGGTGTTAGGAATCAAGGGGAAAAAAGAAAAATTTCCTTCCTTTCACCCTTGCTGTGGTTACTGCTGTAGCTTGCTGTTTGCAAAGCTCTCGGTGTCCCTTGTGGAGTACCAGCCCTTCTGCTTTCACCCTTTTTAGGGGGAATCTGCACTGCCCCCCGTGCTGTGCTGCAAGCTGCAAGACCAGACTTGAGCTCATGCAGTTTTGGTCACAGCCAGTGTTAATTTGGTTTAGTACCAGTGGTTTCGTTCAGTTCAGAAGCCCATGCTGGTATAGCACTGACGGAATGCAGTCCGTTTAAAATAGAGTGCTATTAATCTTAACAGCAGGAAAAAAACAGGGTTTTTAGGACTGCAGAAGGTGAATATCTATCTCAGTCTTTTGCAGGTAAAGCATGGCATTGAGCCTAAATCTTTATTCCCTTCTGCAAGGGTCTGTTTAAAAGGAAAGAAAGAAAAGCTAAAACAATCTAGTTCTTTCTTAAATTCCCTGTGTTCACTCGCCACTGCACACAGTGTGATGAGCTTTCTAGGAGGATAAGCTCAGAGGCAAAAGGTTGTGCCTTGAGCGATGTTTGATCTCCATCCCTTGTCAAACTCCCAGTTTGGTTCCTATCAGTCTTTGCAATTTCATGCGCCGCAGCCATCTGGCAAGTGTGCTGGAAGCCCTGCTGGGATGCAACACATATTTACTTACAACTTGCTCCGAACCAGCCACAGCTTCTGACCGTGGCAATTGACCAGTCCCTGGGGCAGAGGGAAGTGGAAAAGGCAGGATTGCTCAAGCTGACAGCAGAGCCCCAGAAATAAAACTGAGATATTGGGAATGTTGGGCACATCCTAAACCAAGGAATATAAAATCACAGTCAATGAAAGTAGTTTATCAGAAATTAAAGAGGGGATGAAGATGCAGTTTAAATGGTCTTAGATGTTTGATTCTTTAGAGAGATTACAGAGCACATGTGGGTTTAAATAACTTTCTGATTGTTGGGATGGATAAATGTCCAATCTGTCTATGTTTAATGTGCACCTTAGAGACATTATTTTTAAGTGTTTAGCTGAGGTATGAGCTCAGAAAAAGTTTTTTGCCATGAGGACAGAAGCAGTGGAAGAGGTTACCCAGGAAGGTTATGCTGCCTCCTTGAATTTGTTGGAGGTTTGCAGCACCAAATTGGACAAACCCCTGAGGAACCTGGTCTGATCTCATAGCTGCCCCTGCTTTGAGCAGGATGGCTGTGACTGGGGCCTCTCCCCAGCTAACTGTACTGTTAGCCTGTGATCCTCATGTTCACAGATACAGCCTTGCTAGTGGCCCCTGTCAGGCAGTGGAGGTAGATTTTTCTCTTCATCACCTGATGACTTGGCAAGATTCTCTGATATGCTCCTGTTTGAATGCTGGATGAGTCCTTGGACTTGGAGACTTTTTCTTTTCTCCTCTTATGCCTCCTTTCACCTTCTCTGCTCCTTTGAGTCCAGTCAAGTCACCAATGAATGAGACTAGTTTCCAGCTGAAGATTTAGTTTTGATGTTCAATGGCTTCAGTCCTGTTTTCCGGACCAAATGTTGGTCCAGCAAGTAATGTTAGCTTTTGGCCAGGACAGGGATTTCGTGTGTGGGACTTTGCTGTGTGCCCTCTGCCTGCTCTGCAGTCCTTGCCATGTGTGGGCATGGCATACCAGACTCAGGTCCTGCTGCTGCTGTCACCACTTATGTGTTACCAGGCCTCTTGTGTCTTAACTTTTTGCCTGTAAATGGCAGCCCTGCCACTTCTTGTAGGCTTTTTTTCTGAATATATGTCATGGTTTAGCAAATAGTGCTGTCTAAGTGTCTGAGAGAAAAGGATGAAAGGATGCTCCCCACTGTGCAGAAGCAGGAAATTGGAGCTGACCCAGTTACATGACAGAGGATCCACATCTTTTGGAGAACTTAAGATGCTCAGTGCTCTAGTTTGCTAAAACTCTTGATACTATGTGTGCTGCACAGTCCTATAATGGAGGAGCAATATTTCCTGGTTATTTTAGTGACCACAGCTATTTAAATCTAAAACAATGGGGGAACTGGATCATGTGCATGAGTCTAAGTCCTGTCACCATGTCAAGGATATGGCAAATCCTGAGCCCCAGCCCCGAGTGTTAACCTGACAGCACCTGCCAGTAACTGCACATATCACATGCCCTCTCCTGCACTCTCCCACTGAGAATCAATAACTGAATTTCTTGCAGAACTGTTGTGTTAGTGTAGTACAAAACTTCCATTAATAGTCTAGTCGTACAGCATGAGAGGAGAGCTTTATTGATCCAGTAGGCTATGTCAGCCCAGCAGCACGGCACCAAGCGAAGACAGTTTGTTTCCAGGTACATCTCTATGGAGATAACAAGTCCTATGGTGGAAACTAATGAGGTGGTATATGCAATGGTGCTGTTGTTGGTTGCTTTCCACCCCAACTATATATATTTTGGCTCCAGGATCTGCTGGTTCTATCTTTCTTTGACTGCTCTTAAACAAAAAGGACCAGAAATTAGTCGGTTTCATGGCCTAGTTAGCATCCAGTCTGCTCCAAAGTGTCCCTCAGCCTAAGCTGTACTTGTTACACAGCTTCCTATTGCTACAATGATGCCCAGACAGCTGCAAGTTCCCTGAGCATCTGGGAATCAGCTTGTGGAGAGCCCTCATTGCCAAGAAGATGCCTTTCCTGTAGGGAAAGAGGCTGCCCCCAGCCCTAGGGTGCCAGCAGGACCCCATTTGTTCTCTCCCTGTTTTTTCTAGCCTCTGGTGGCTTTCTGCCATATACTCCAACACCAGGCACCTCACTCATCACCCTGGTCTTCCTAATGGCCTCCATCCCAGCATCAGGAAGCTCATGTGTGCTTCTTTGCCTTAGCTTGATCCTTGAGGTGAGTTGCCATCCGGCATGGCCCCAGAGCTGCTGGACAGTGTCCCTGGGCTTTGGAGATGTGTCCAGAGCTCACTTTACCCCAAGTACCCACTGATGCCATGCAGAGCAGTGTTTCTAAATGTGTTACCCATGGCCCAGCTCTAGTCCTCATTCCTGTGGTCTGTAAGGATGTTATTGTGGCTATGCTGAATGGACTGAGTAGAAACTCAGGAAACTGTTGGAATCTGAGCAGGGCTGGGTTTTGCCTTTTGAAGTAAATGTAAAATGCATATTTTCAGTGGTGTTTCTGGTATTTTAATTGAGCCTTGATTCCTCTACAAATGGGTTTGTTGTGATCTCAGAGTTACAGCTTCATATGCCCTCCTTTAAAACTAGTTTGTAACTGGTTTGATCCTACCCTGGTTTCATCCCTTACATGAAGATTCAGGTTTTGGATCTAACCTGTTTTGGGTGCTCTGTGTTAGTAGCATGGGACAGTTTACTTCTTCAATGAGTGGAGTCTGAGCCACCACATAGTGAACTTTCCACAGTTACCGTAGAATCATAGAATGGTTTGGTATGGAAGGGACCTTCAAGATCATCTAGTTCCAACTCTTCCTTCCATGGGCAGGAACATCTTCCATTAGACCAGGCTGCTCAAGCCTTAGTTGTCTATCCTTGGAGCAATGTGTAAGACGGTTCTGTTTGAGGAGGGGATGATGGCACCACTTGTGCTTTATTTTGATGGAACTGTGTCATTTCAGAAAGGGACATACCTGCCTCAGACGTACATAATCCAAGAGGAGATGATCGCGACCGAACACGTCAATGACATGGAGCAGCTCGGCTCCTTCATTTACCGCCTCTGCAGTGGCAAGGAGACCTACAGGCTGAAGCGGAGGAGCGCAAGGAGACGTAAGAGCCTGCCTGTGTTCAGCTGTCCTCGCTCTCTTCCCCACACACCACAGCCACCATCTCTGCCCTGCTGGCTTCTTTTGATGAGAGGGGAGGTTTGCCTGTGGGTGTAAGCACACAGGAGATCTTTTGAGGTTTTCCCCTGTCTAATTCATCTAAGCCCTCATCTAGGATGCTGCTGCTGCAAATGGGTGCTGGCTTGCTGTGTTTCTGTCATCTATCAGCTTAATAGAAACATTGAGAAAATGGTTGCAGGAGCCAGCAGTTCATTTGTGTGTGGGCTCCTGGGGCTGAACTAATAGCAGAACTGTTGGGAACTGTTTGGAAAATTTCCCTAATGGAGACACCCTCTTCAGTGGCAGCTATTCAGGGCAGATTAGATCTGCAAATTGCCTTTATTTAATTAAATTTCTAATAATATGGGAAAAGTTGTGAGGAGAGAACGGTGAACTACCTTGAAATGATTTAATGAAAATCAGCAATATGCATCTTGTATACAAATGGTAATATTGCTGCAAAACCCCCCATCCTTCATTTCAGTATTTGTGTTTATTTGACTTTAGATAGCAGTGCACATAAAGACTCACCTGAAACATGAAACTGTAGTCAGACTGAGTTTGGATCTCTGTGGAAGCTGTAGGGTCTTGGGAGCACTTGGCTGCAGAAGTCACCATGACTGTAGTTTGTAGCTGCTTTCCTAATGGGAGCTGCACAGTTGTGGGGCTGCTGGCATGCTGGCTGCTGCTCTCTTGGAGGCCTGACACTTATCAGCAGGCCACCACCAGATTTGCTGTAAGAGTGGGGTTGCTGCCTGGCAGAGCTGCCCAGAATTGAGGTCCTGCAGTTCCCTCGAGGGCATGGGGAGGATGACTTGTTTCCCAGAGAGGCTGCAGCCGTAGCAGGATCAGTGTGTGCGGGAGTACGAGCAGCCAGAGGGGTGGTGATTTTAAGCCCTTCTTCGGCTACATTTAGAGCTGTGCTCTGTACCAGCTATCTGCTGGTTTTGTGAGGCTTTCTGGTCTCTGAGATAACACTGAGGTGCTGCCAGCTGAGGTCAGCTGGTTTTGAGGTGTCCCCTGTATCTCACAGCAACTCTTACCGCAAGACTATGGCTTTGAGAATATGACTGTTCTTCCAAAGACCAGATTATGCTGCTTTTCATAAGGGCTGTGTTGTTCCTTGTATCTCATCTGCTTTCCTTCCCTAACTTGCTTCAGCTCTTACAGAGTATCATTTGCTGACTTTCCTCTCTCCTCTCTTTCAATCACTTCCAGGTATCAGTCGACGCGAGGTTGGAAACTGTCATCGTATTCGTCACTTTGAAAACACTTTTGTGGTCGAAACTGTTATCTGCAAAAAGTCATGAAACCACTTTCCAGATGTAACCTTCCTTGGCTTTGCTTGCACACACATGCACACACATGCTCTCAACCCTCTCTTTAGACATGGTAATCTGTCTTTTTTTACTCCCTCCCCTGCTTGTGCAGCTTTAACCTCTTCGGTCCATTATGTCCACACAGTGGATTCTTTTCTCTCCCTGATACCTACCTGAGACACTTGCTGGGCTTAAATTTACACAGTGGTCAAGGATAACCTGGGAGTAGATGCAGCTTCTTTCACATCACAGGCTGGGAATCTCTTTTAGGAGCAGGTTTGAGGTCAAAGGGATGGCTGTGAAATAGGAATGCTGGGAATAGGTGATCTTTTCCTGGGTAAGCAATTTCCAGATACACTTAGCTAGAGCATAGTGACACTACAGAGGTGATACATAAAGCTCAGCACAAGGAGGGGGTTTGCCTCACCCATGCTGTGATGGTCCCATCTTGCTGTGTGTTATCCTTCTGAAGACCAGGTTTTCAAACATAGGAAGAAACCACTATGTGTTGTTTTTGTGACCGGCTCCTGAACTCATCCCCACCATGTCTCTTCCTGAATGTGGTATGGCTCAGCATGATCCACTGAGCATACCAGTGGATGAACAGTGCACAGTATTCTGATGGCTGTTCAGGGTGGGCAGGAGGCCAAGAAAAGGAGCAGTGAGGTGGGCTAGGAATGATATGAATGACAAAGCAGAGGGTGAAGTGCAAGGCTCTGCAGCCTCTTCCCTAACACATGGTTACAGCTGCTGGGGATCCTGGGCAGATCTGCTGACACTTTGTCCAGTTAAACAAGAGGTGAATCTTTGATGCAAGGTACCAGAGCTCCACTGATGTCCCATCTTTAGGCTGTGGATGTGGGTGGAGCTGGGTGGTTTACTCCAGTCATGTGTCTGTCCTAGCCAGCTCTGCTTGCTTGGGAAGATGAGTTATGTTCACGTGAGTCTCTCTTCCCAAGCTGTTGAGCTCCCATCTGTGTGCAGAGCGGGTGCCATGCCTACATATAGGGTGGTGTCAGCAGCAGAACTGGTAGTTACTGGCAAGTGCAGAAGAGTCCCCTGTTGAAAGCTGTCTTGATCGTATTTACTGTAGTCCAGAAGTGTATCACATTATCTTCAGGCACTGTTGTAGTACAGATAATGATACAAGGCAAGATTCAGCTGATCAATACACTGCAGAGCAATTGTGTGAACAAAACTGTGTTTCTATTGATCATCAGACTGAAGAATTGCAGAGGAATTAAACATTCTTCCCTTTGTTCCATAAATACAGTTAAAACTAATTAGGTTCTTGAAATGCAGGCAGTTTTTTGGCTTGAAAGAAGGGGGTGAGTTTCAACTTGGCACATTCTTTTTAAACTGGTTTCCAGCAAATCTGGACTTGTCACCATCTGTTGAAATGAGCTGCCTGTTTGAGAAGAGGAAGGATAAAGTAAATGCAAGTACAATCATTAACTCAGCAGAACCAAAAAAGTTGATGTATTTTACAATGTAACTTTTGAGTAACAATAGTATGATTTAATTATGTGAGAACAAAACAAGATCTCAGAATGGTGATCGAATGTAATAGGAATTAGTGTGTCCTTAGTGGCTGAGAATTTATTTTTTTATATAAACATAGTCATCTGTAAACATTAAGTTCTAGCAGGTAGAGAGGAGGACCCTGTGGTTTCATTCTGCTTTAAACTTCCTGTACGTTGAAGAGTTATGTGCGGGTCATGCGGGTCAGTAAGGAGAATGTCCCACTGACAGAGGGGTATTTGCTTTTCTAGCATTTTGTTTTTCCAGCAATAACTTGCTGCTGGCCCTGACCTTTCATTGTGGAGTGGATGACAAGAAGAGGGTCAGAGAATTGGTTTACTTAATGGAAGTGCCACAAACTGGTAATTTTAAGCCCTGTGTTTCTATTCATTTCTAGGAACCTAAGCCTGCACCCAGGTGAGCACACAGATCTTTTCCCCTTCCTTCTGATTCTGCATGAATTAACTGGTCATTGAATATGCTAACTCTGTGCACTCCTGCAGCTGTAAGGACAAACCTTGGCTCTTTCAGGTGAACTAATGTGGTCATTGTTTCATAAGATGAGAATGCAGTTGTTGAGAAAGAAAACATAAGATGCTTTGTATATTTTGTCTGGTAGGACTCTTCTTAGGAAAAATCTGTGGGATAATAAAATCTTTTACCTCTCATATGTAGAATGTGTGTTTGTTCAGAATGAAAAGCACATGACTTCCACAAAGCTGTCAGTTGGGGGAGGCAGCTGCTGGGTCACCCTGAAGGGGCCAGGCAGTGTGAGGATGCTGTGGTGTGGAGGCCCTTCCCCACATTGATGCTGCGAGGGGGCAAGGTTGAGCAAGTCTCTGAGGAGCCTGTCCATGCCTGTATGCTCTTCAGGGCTTCTCCCCTGTCCCTGTGCTTCCCTGGGAGACCCAAGGGCAGCCCATGGTGGGGAAGTCGCTGCCAACCCAAGGTCTGTGAAGCAGGAAGATACCTCTGCTGCTTGGGTGGCTAGTGGGTGGTTAATCTTCAGAATCAGCTCAACTGCCTCCCTGCTACATAGAAATGTGTCTGTTTGCATGGGACTGAGCCTGCTGGTGCCTTCTGGCTGGCTCAGCTGGGCAAGCCTTCAGAGGGTTTTTCTCCTTGCTGTACATAGCAATGTCAGTCCCTTAGTGTTCTCCTGATCTTTCTTTCTCCCTCTTTCATCCTTGTGGAAGGGAAATATCAGAATGTTTCCTGAACCTGACTGTTCTTTCCACAATTAGCCTCTGGTCAATCAGTGAGGAAGTTCATGGTTGCTTTCTTACATTCATTTTTCTGCATATTGTATTTAGCTCTTCTGTATCTGGATTCTTTTTCCATTATTGGGATTCTGCTGAAGATAGCTGCATCTTACAGTAATGATATTTGCCAAAGTCTCTTGTGGGTTGGCCCAGCCAGTTCTGCCTGACAGCCCTCTCCTTACATTGGCACTGGGCTGAGGAAGCAACTCTGTAACACCCCATGGGGAACCTGACCACCTCAGATACGTTCACCCTCTGAAGGCTGAAATGCTGCCGTGAAGAAATATGACTGATGCATTTCAGTCAATCTAGTTGTCAGTAAATCAGCCACCTTGAGACCTGTCTCGTGTAAAGAAAACCAGCTTGAATTGTGAAATTTTTCATTTTCTTTTGAACAGTCAGTCTTGGTTCAGTTTTCATTTCCTGAGGTTATGTTCATTGCCTCTTGCTCTTTGGAGACTTGAAATAAATCAGTTCTACTTCCTAGTCTGCTAACACTCTGGTAGAAGGCTGCTTTATTTGATTGAGTGGTGGATATAGAAAGACTTGGCAATAAATATGTGGGCTCCAGGAAGACTGTGTGGCAGAGATGCAGTTGAAACCCTAAGATATGGGTCACTGTGACAGCAGCTAGCACCTAATATACTTGCATATGCTTTCAATACTTGCATATTGCAGTGTGGCTCAGTGTTTGTTGTTCAGCATTGCCAGGCAATGCTCAGGAAGACAAACTTTTGGTTTAATTCTAGAAGCATCCACTTCCTGGCTCTGGTGGATTTAAAAAAAAATGTAACACTGGAAATCTTTTAACTTAGCAGTTAAGGGGAGGACCTTAGTGTGTCTTCTGAAACACAAGTGAGCTTTTTATTTGTTACAAGTGTTCTGTAGCTACATTTATAGTGCCAGTCCATGAAACACAGCTGATGGGGATTTCTGCAGCCTTGGGAAGAGGAATTTTTTGGCCCTGATGGACTGCACTGGCTCCAGCAAGGAGGCTAAAGGACCTGTGCATTCACCAGCATGATGGGGAGCCTGTTTTTGATGGGGAAATGGCTCACATGTCATGCATGCTTCTGAGCAGGTGACAGGAGAACTGCTAGGTTGCTCAGGAACCGGCAGTGAGGCGTGGGCAGTGGGAGCACTTGTCCATCACCAGCACACAATCATAGAATGTTAGAGCCATTTAGATTGGAAAAGACCTTTGAGATGATCAAGGCCAACCAGTAACTCAGTGCTGCTAAGTCACTGCTATACTACGCCCCTAAGCATCTCATCTACATGTCTTTTAAATACTTCCAGGGGTGGTGACTGCACCACTTTCCTGGGCAGCCTGTTGCAGGGCTTGACAATCTCTGAGGCCATTTCCTCTTGTTACCCATTGTTACTTGGGAGCCAATAGGTTTCCTCTGAGCCTTCTTTTCTGCAGTCTAAATAACCCCAATTCCTCAGCTGTTCTCTAGACCCTTGATCAGCTTTGTATGTCTTTGGACACCATCCAGCCCCTCAATGTCCTTCTTGAGGTGAAGGGCCCAAAACTGAACCAGTTAATCAAGGTGCACTCTCACCGGTGCTGAGTATAGGGGCACGATCACTTCCCTGCTGCTGGCCACACTGTTCCTGATACAGGCCAGGATGCTGTTGGCCTTCTTGGCCACCTGGGCACACTGCTGGCTCATGTTCAGCTGGCACTCCCAGGGTGATACTGGTTGTTGCTTTTCCTGGCTGCTGTGTGCATCAGCCCTTGTACATTGGACACTTCTGCTTCTCTGCATGAGGACTAGACCTGCTTGCTCTGAAGTGCAGCTGGCTCAGACTTGCTGTGTCTGCAGGTAAGGAGGTAAGTGTTGAGCAGAAATAGCAGTTGGGTGTCTCTGTGTCCTGGTTTGTGGCTGCTGCTTTCAGTCTCTGCTACATTAAGAGGAAATCTCTTGATTTAGATTGGAACTCCCTCCACCACAGCTTCAGCTGGTCCCTAAGTCACTGTCCCCATAGTTGCCTTTCATGTAGTCCCTTTTCCACAAGGTACTCTCAGCTCCCAGGTGGGAACTTGAAGTGGCATGTGCCCCATATCCCATCACAGGGGATGATCCCCAAGAGGCATCTTTTTGCAAAGTACCTGTAGATGGGAGCAGTGCAGCACAGCCCAGAGCCTTAGTCCATTGCCCTCAGCCCATCTGTCACTGGGCTGGGACTGATAGCCTGCTAAAGGCAACAGAAAGATATTGCAGAGATGATAGAATGCACAAGGCAGCCTTGCAACTGGGACTGATTATCTAGGCATAGACACCTCTTCTGTAGGCAGGTCATGTCAGAGGCCAGGCTGGAGCTGGATACATTAGTCAAGCAGGAAGAGCACATGGTGCAGGGGCTGCTCGACAATTCCCTGCACTGCAACCCCTTCACCCCTGCTAAAATCTGAAAAGAAATGGGTGGGTTGGCGAATCAAGAATCAGCTGTTTCCTTAAGTTTGCTGAGAATATTTGCTCTGGGAATATTATTATTCATTGTGAATATGGAAGGTGTTTGTGCCAGCTCTAATTAACTATTCTTGCTTGCACAAAGATGTTCTCCAGTGGAAGCCAGTGCGTTATTCTATTCATTTGGACTAATTACAGTGAAAAGGCCAAGTACGAATGTGTCATGTTATTCCCATGGTCTGATCAGGGAAAGAAATTTCAAAAGAGAAGACAACTTAATGTGGAAGAGAACCTTGGAAATTAAAATTCATGGAGCACCTTACTCTCAGTAAAGTAACAGTAAAGGCTTTGGATCAGGCCCCAATTCTTCAAATAGTAAAGATGATGTCAAGCTCTGGGGCCCCCAAGACAAGAAGGATATGGACCTGCTGGAGTGGGTCCAGAGGGTGGCTACAAAGATGATCAGAGAGCTGGAGCACTTTTCCTATGAAGACAGGCTGAAAGAATTGGGGCTGTTCCGCCTGGAGAAGATAAGGCTCCAGGGAGACCTTATAATGGCATTTCAGTATCTGAAGGGTTTCAGTGTCTGAAAAGTGAGCTACAGGAAGTCTGGGGAAGGACTCTTAAGAAGGGCTTGTAGTGATAAGACAAGGGGAAATGGTTTTAAACTAGAGCAGGGTAGATTTAGGTTAGGCATAAGGAGGAAGTGCTTCTCAATGAGGGTGATAAAATACTGGAACAGGCTGAACAGACAGGTGGTGAAAGCCCTATCCCTGGAGACATTCAAGGTCAAACTTGATGTAGCCCTTACCAACCTGATGTAGTTGGAGATGTCCGGGTTTACTGCAGTGGGTGTTGCACAAGATGATGTTTAAGGGTCCTTTCCAACCTGATGCATTCTGTGACTCTGTGGTTGCCTGTAGAATGACAGTCAGTCCTCTCAAGCCCTTCTCCAGAAACTGTTGTGTGTTAAAACTCAAAGCAGCAGCTATAAACTGGCTTGCTTTGACACTATGGATACATGGGAATGCCTTCTGAAAACACCTCTGTCAGCAGCATTGTCTGAGTATTACCCTCTGCAAAGTCTACAGAGGTTTTTGGGGGTGTAGCCTGCTGCTGACCCCTGAGTACATTCTCCTGCAGTGTGACTGGGTCCAGTGTTACCAAGGAGGCCTGCGAAGTGCCTGAGGATAAGCAGACAGTGACTTACCAATGCACAGCATAAGAAATTTGGCAAGCTGGGTTTGAGAAATTAAAGAAAATTACAGCTTGGTGGTTTTGAATGTATAGCAGACTTTGTGGTAATTAAACCAGTAGCACCGTGTTAATGGTGTCTGTGGGGGCGTATTGGAAAATACAGACCAATAGAGTTCCCCTTCAGAGAAAGGTTTGGATCAGACGCAGCTGCAGTTTCAGTTTTGAGTGCTGAAAGTAGCAACATCAGGCAGAATTTTATGACTTGTCTGAGTTTAGCTTGGTCTCCAAATGGACTGATCATGTTGTAGATTGTTTCTGAGCACTCTAAGACTGATGTGTTGCTGTTAAATATCTAAGAACAAACACTGAGACCACTGCAAAACTGTAAAAAGAAAAGAAAAGAAAAACCCAGGGAGGAATAATCCATGTACAGACACCTACATTTACAGGCTGGCTTTAAAATTAGCTGTGACTGACTTTGCATAGCCACCTGCAGCCCCAGCTCCTCATGAGGGAAGCAGGGGAGGCCGTGTGGATTGGCAGCCCCATGCTGCTGGCTTGCTCATGTTGCAGGTTGTGTGACTCATTTCTTTTGGTTTTGCAGTGGTTTTAGTAAGATCTCAGAGTGCATTAGAGCTGTCAGAGTAGCTGAGGGGGAAGGGAATAGGGGACTCTGTGTAGGTCTGCATGCTGACTCCAAACTTCAGAAAGTGCTCCCCATCCTTAGGCTTCACCAGAGCTATCGAGGGCTCTGTATTATAAGGAGCTCTTCATATATATTTCAAATGCCTTTTTGATGCAGCATAGTATGCATGCTGCTTGCTGTGGGGCTCGCATCTCTTCATACTGCAAATGGTTTGCTGCACCCTACCTTTGAGTTTGTCTGATGGGGTCCGAGGTGCTTACACCTCCTCCATGAAAACTAGCAGCACACCCAGCTATTGAGCAATGCTGGAAAAATCCCACAGCACCACACACACTGCCTGTGTGTGCACTCATCCCCATGGAGGCAGAGATGGAGCAGGAGGGTTCACCTGCTCCTCCCTGGGGCAATGAATATGGGTGGGGACAGCAAACAGGTTATTTCCTCCTCCACTGCTGGCAGAAACGTTTTAAACCTGTTGTGTGTCCCTTTCTGGGCAAGGCTGTTGTGGAACTGTCCCCTAAGTCAAGGGTCTGGGTCAAGACAAATGGGTTTAGTCCCTGGGACCAGCAGCCGTTTTAGAGCAAACTGCTGCTTTTACCTCTGTCATGTCAGATGATGGCCTGGTGGGAAAGAGCACTGAGCTCATCAAAAGCCTCCATTCTGGCTGGCTGGCTGTGACCTCCCTCCCTGGCCTGCCAGCTGCAGATACAGCCCTTAAGTAGGTCTGTCTCTTTTATCAGTTGCTTTGGTTTATTTTTGGGATATGTAGCTGCATATTCAAGGGATCACAGCTGTCAGTCTTGCCTCTGCTTGAGTCCAGGACTAGAGAAGGAAATGAAGACCAATTAAATGTGTTCTGCCTCCTGTCCTATTTTAGTCACATTTCTCTATTCAGCTGAAGACATCCAGGTCCCCTGCACTGCCAGGAGGTTCTCCTGTCTAGATAGCAGCAGGCTGGGTTACTCAGCAGTGGGAAAAAAAAATACTGCCTCATAAAAGTGCTTTGAGATGCATTTTGCAGTATTTGGAAAGAAAGAAAGCCTTTTAAACGGATGCTTATTCATTTCTCTGAGGAACATGAGTGCTACAAAAGTATGGACAGCTGCAGTGTAGGTTGGCCCCTGCTGAAGCATAAGGCAAGTTGGCAATAACATCTCCTTCTGAACATTATAACAACTTTTAAAAACAGATTCAATTAAGTTGTCATGGACATAAATGCTTTCTCTTTCTCCCCACCCCAGTATTTTAGTATTAGGCCATGAAATGCATGAGCAAACACCAAAGTCAGTGTAGTAGCATTTATAACAGCAGGTACCCAATATCAAATTAGCTGGTTGAAATGTTAAGTGGGGAGAGGAAGGCATGTCAATTCAGTAAGGAGGTTTGAAAAGGAAATGCACTTGGCTTTCATTCACTTTTGATGAAGTTGTTTAATTGCACTAAAAGGCAAATATTTGGTATTAATCTCCTTGACAATCTGAATTCATCCAGTGTAGCTGTTTCTGAAATGCTGCCAGAGCAGTGCTTTGTGCTTGGCTGTAGGGATATGGTGTGGACCTTCAGGTTTTCATTTCACTTCTTTGCCCAAATTTTTCATTAAGAGCAAGTGCTTCACTGTTTTTATGCTATGACTGCTGGAGGAGCAGTTCCAAGAGGGGCTGCTTGCAGAGGCTGTAAAATCAATTAATGCCTTCTAATATTTGCACCTCTCAGTGTGTTCAGTTCTGCTGTTATGAAACCTGTGGGTAGTGTAACCTTAGGCCCCCGCAGCAGTAATGGGCTGGAGTGGTTGCTCTTTGTGTCCACCATTTTGGCCAAAAAGCAGTACGTTTTTTAGAGTAAGAAGGCTTTCCATGCCTGACACCTGCCTCAGATGGCAGGTCAAGAGACATGCTGGGGCAGCAGCTCGGGGCAGCAGCTCATGGCAGCAGCATTGAGGGGAGGCAGGAGCTGTCTTTGACCTGCATGCCCTGGGCCTGCATCCTGCTCACGCTTGCTTTTATATCCACTTGTACTGATGCCCTGGCACTCACCCAAACACAAACAAGCACAGGAAGCTTAAACCAAATAGTTCAAAGCTGAAAACAGTATTGTTTCCTCACAGAAGTGTTGCCCCAAGGGCAGCATTTTGTTACTGGAGATGTGAGTGTGCCTGTGCAAAATCCTCCATGCATAGAGGAAACTGTTAGTAAAAATGCTGTTCTGACTGAAGTGATTTTGTTAATTTGGCAAATGGCTTTGAGGAGAATGAAGTTAAATCTTTTGCTGTCTATATTTAAGAAGACATTTTAAAGATCTTGTCACTCTCTCCACCTCCCAGAAAGGAAGTTGTAGCAAGGTGGGGTTTGATCTCTTCTTCCAGTTAGCAGACAATAGGACAAGAGGAAATAGACTCAAGTTTCACCAAGGGAGGTTTAGGTTGGACATGAGAAAAAATTTGTTCCCTGAAGGCATTGTCAAGCCCTGGAACAAGCTGTCCAGGGAAGCTGTGGAGTCACCATCCCTGAAGGTATTTAAAAGACAGGTAGATGTGTATCATGGTTTAGTGGTAACTTGTCGGTGCCGGATTAACACTTGGACTTGGTGCTCTTAAAGACCTTTTCCAACCTAAACAACTCTATGATTTTTTAAAATATATGCAAAATAGATGATTTCTTCAAAGAAGTGTCACACTTTACACCTTTTCATGGAATTTTCTCTCTGTGGCAGTTTAAGGCTGGAGATTTCACCATGGATGTGTGCAAAGTGCTTTGCCCAAGGCTGTAAATGTTCTCCACCTTCTGCTGCAGGCATTCCTGACTGCTTTCCTGCTGCTTGTTAGCTCACTGTGCCTCTTCTCAGATGCTCCATCAGCCCTCTGTTCTCTACCACTGCCAGTCTTTACTGACACTCACCTTGGGTCAAGGGTCCTGGTGCCAAGGTCTTCCAAAACAGCTTTTCACAGGCAGCACCTGCCAAGAAGGGCTGCTGTCATTTTGTCCCTTCCCCCCTCCCTTCCTCCCTCCCTTCCTCCTTCCTTCACTCCCTCCCTCCCTTCCTCCCTCCCTCCCTTCCTCCCTCCCGCCCTTCCCACCTCCCTCCCTCCCTTCCTCCCTCCCTCCCTTCCTCCCTCCCACCCTTCCCACCTCCCTCCCTCCCTCCCTCCCTCCCTTCCTCCCTCCCCCCTTCCTCCCTCCCCCTTTCCTCCCTCCCCCTTCCTCCCTCCCCCTTCCTCCCTCCCTCCCTTCCCCCCTCCCTCCCTTCCTTCCTCCCTTCCTTCCTCCCTTCCTCCCTCCCTTCCTCCCTCCCTTCCTCCCTCCCTTCCTCCCTCCCTCCCTCCCTTCCTCCCTTCCTTCCTCCCTTCCTTCCTCCCTTCCTTCCTCCCTTCCTTCCTTCCTCCCTTCCTTCCTCCCTCCCTCCCGCCCTTCCTCCCTCCCTCCCGCCCTTCCTCCCTCCCTCCCGCCCTTCCTCCCTCCCTCCCGCCCTCCCTCCCTTCCTCCCGCCCTCCCTCCCTCCCGCCCGCCCTCCCTCCCTCCCTCCCTTCCTTCCTCCCTTCCTTCCTCCCTCCCTCCCTCCCTTCCCCCCTCCCTCCCTCCCTTCCAGTTAGCTAGGTATTCTGAATTTACTGAGGGAATCAATGGAAAGGGTTAATTGATATGGAGGGGGAATTCTTGGTGAAATATCTTAGTGGGTTGTGTTTTCATGCACTTGGGCATAAGGAAAACTGTATCCTGGGCTGCATCACAGACAGCATGGCAAGCAGGTTGAGATTCTGTTGCTCTGCTCTACTCTGGTGAGACCCCTTCAGTGCTGGGTCCAGCTCTGGAGTCTTCAGTACAAGAAGGATATGGACCTGTTGGAGCAGGTTCAAGGGAAGCTGCAAAAATTATCAGGGGGCTGGAAGCCCTGTCCTGTGAGGACAGGCTGACGGAGCTGGGCTTCAGCCTGGAGAAGAGAAGGCTGAAGAGAAGAGGTGAAGGGGAGACCTTACTGCAGCCTTTCAATACATAAAGGGGGTCTATAAGAAAGATGGGGACAGATTTTTAGCAAGGTCTATTGTGACTGGAGCAGGGATGACTGTTTTAAACTAAAAGAGGGAAGGTTTAGACTGGATAGAAGGAAGAAAATTTTTACATTGAGGGTGGTGTAACATTAGCTGGCACAAGTTGCCCAGAGAAATGGTAGATGCCCCATCCCTGGAAATGTTCATGTTGAGGTTGGATGGAAACACTGAGCAACCCGATCTAGTGGGAGATGTCCCTGCTCGCTGCAGAGGGGTTGGACTTGGGTGACCTTTAAAGATCCTTTCCAGAGCATTCCAAGATTCTCTGGTTAGCATAAACATATAGCCCTTGTAACCTCAAAGCAAGGTTCATTGCCTGAACACCAAAAGGACTCTGTAAACACCAGCACACACTTAGCATCTATGATGGGTTAGCATTTCCTTCCTCAGCAACTGGGCTGCTTTGGTACAATCTCATACATAAATGTAGCAACTTAAAAAACCCTTCACTTACACAGACTGGAGTCTCCACATACAAAATTGCCAGCTCAGGGAAGAAATCAATACATGCTTTTGTGTTATCCTTCCAAAAGCGTGCAGAAAAAAGACAGTTCTTAGCATCCCCGCCTAACAGAAGTATTACAAGGATCCAGCTCAACATGGATATGAAAAAGAATTGCTTCAGTTGTCATCATCCTCATTGCTCAGGAAAGTGGCAGCTGGCTGCTGGGGTAGTGGTAGAGGCAGCCCTGGAGGTCCCCTGGAGCAGTGAGTTGCCTCTTTCCTAGCTGCCCATGGGCTGTTATTCAGCTTATCTAGATGCCTGTGGGCACTGATAAAAAGTAACTGACTGGCATGATAGGCACCTGCTGGTTGATTATTTTTTATTACCTTGTTTGTTTGGGAATTGGTAGTGCTCAGCTTGCTCCAAGGTCTGAAAGATAGTTTTTCCCCTGGGATCCCCTGGTACTGACCACTGCTTTAAGGACCAGGGCTGCTCTTATCTTATCCTCCAGTAAGGTGGGGGTTACTCTTTCAGATTCATGTGTTTGCCATTACACTGGAGTCAGGCTTTTTGTTTCATGCTCATTTATTTTGGCTCTGTTCATGAAACTAGATTTGTAAACAAGAATGAGTAGATACGTGAAAAGCAAACAACAGGAGAGGAGCTGGTGAGGAAGCCTGGAACTGGGATGGGCAATTAATCTGACCTAGCTAGGGACCTGAACTAGAGGCAACATTAGTCAGAAGTGCAATGTGGTAGGTACAGAACCTGTCACAGAAACAAGTGTTGCACATCAGAGAGCAAGGCAGTCAGTGGAGGAATGGCACAGAGATCTTGCTATGTCTGTGTTATGCCTTTGGATTTAGAGTTACAATCATTTTAATTTTTCCAATAGCATGTGCAAATCTAAGCCTGAGAGGTGTATGTGAGCAGGTGCATACCTAATTAGGGCAGGGAGCATTTTGGCAACTGAATTTGGTCTGAAGCATTTTTACCATAAACTCCAAGTCTCTTTTTCTCTGCAGCCCAAGTCTGTGGTGGCTGAAGTCACAAGAAAGGTTTTCATTTGTGCTGTAGTCAAGGAGGCTGAAAGATGCTACGACATGTAAATGAAAAATTTAATATTTTTTTCAAAGTAAATAGGAATCTCATCCAAAGAGCTATGAATCACCAATCACCTGTAAATGTTAGCACAAAACGTTATGGAAGGAAATAAGAAAAGTTAGAAGCAGTCTTCTGGGAGAGGACTTAGTTCTGTTTTATGAAGTGTTTCCAGCTCTGAATATTTAAAATAAATTGCTTAGGTAAGTAGTCCAGGGCCCTGTACTTTCCCCAGAAGCCTCTCCATCCATCATTCCAAGTGACTAACATGCAGCATGTGGATCAAGGCTTCCGCTTGGCTGTTTTTTTGCTGTTTTGTGATGGGTCTTCCAAGGACTCCTTTAAAACAAAATAATAACACACCCCATCAAGACAGCAGTTCAGGTTTGCCCAGCACAGGGTGACCTGAACTGTGTGTCGCAGCGCTTGCTGGAAGCTGTAGTGAATGATGTTGTTCTTCACCAAAAAGTACAGGAAGTATGCCACGTGGTAAGGTGTGAAACAGACCAAAAATGCAGCAAGGTTTGTCACCACTATTTTCTCTGCTTTGGTGATGCGTGCTTGGGGGTTTTCTGCTTTTCTGTGCTTCCTCAAGCACCTGACAGTTTGAGCAGTGCAGAAGGTCATGACCGCCATGCTACTGAAGAAGGCAGTCTCCAAGGCACCAAACAGGCCTTTGTTTTCCCATGTGCTTTTGGAGAAGTTGTGGAAGCAGGAGGAGATGTCGTTGCCCTCTCCATGTAGCTGGAAAGTAGAGACTGTCCCAGCCGAGGTGCCCAGACAGATGACTGCACAGATCATGGCAGCTTTCTTGGTGGATCTCAGGGTACAAGCTGTGAAAGGATGCCGGATGGCAATGTACCGGTCCACACAGATGCAGAGGGAAATGAGGATGCTGCCATACATGTTCACAAAATAAAGACTCTCCAAGGTGGAACAAAATACAGATCCCAAATTCCATTTGCCCTGGCGGTGGTAGGAAATGATTTTAAAAGGAAGAGTAAACAGCAGCAAAGTATCCAGGAAAATAAGGGCTATCATGTAAACTGTCGATTCTGACAGCTTTTTCACCTTAAAAAACAGGAATGACAGAGCCATCACATTGAACAGCAGCCCCAGGGTAAATGTGGGGGTATATATGATGAGCTGGAACAGTTCCACAGCAGTGCTAATGTTGCTAGTATTGCTCTTGGCATGGGTGTCATTCATATCTCCTGGTATGCTGGAAGAGAAGAAAATCCCCTTCACCACAAAGGAGAAAGATCACATTTAAGGCATGGTACCAAAGCCACTGAGGTCTCTCTGTGTTCACAGACCTGGAGATGCTTTTTCCTCTCAGGTTGCTAAGTGCTTAAGTGCAGCTTAATACGGAGTTGCTCTGTGCCAAGGGATCTTGGGGTAAGGTTGTGCCTCAAGGAGGAATAAGGCTTTCTGAAGGCCAAGCTTCACTTGCACTGTTACCTGTTACCACAAACTGTGCTGCCCTGTAGTTTTGGCTAGTCTAAGTACAGGTGTGACTGCACCATCCCCTTGGAATGATATGATCTCTTTACAGAGCCAAGGTAGCAGCTCCTGATTTTAGGGTTACTTGGATTGTGGGGATGAGGGCGATTATTTAGATAAGGTATCCTGAATCAAGGTACTGTAAGGGACCTTGGAGAGAGCCAAAAGCATGAAGGTCCCCTATGTTTATTAATGTGAAAATCCCAGTCATTGCCATCCTGCAACCTCTCCCAACATGGCCCTTGCAAAGAAGTGCTGTGATTACTTCTGACCTTTCTGACAAGCTTGCTAAAAGCAGCAGGCAGGGAGTTTCAAACAGCCTATTTTCTAGCAGAGGTGAAGCCATTAGAAGAAGAATGAGATTTAAGAACCTCAGCTTATGTCTAAAGCAGCTGGACTTACCACAGCAGATAAATTTCTATCTGCAGAGACAGTGGTTGCAGATGACATGCAGCTGGTTTCTCCTCTGCAAAGAGGTGACTGCAAATGTCGAGGCAGCTTCTGAGCAGAGATCATGAAGCAGTTCTCTCCTTTAGAAGAAGAGTGCTGGTTTCGCCCTGCCCTCAGCCTCTCCTGATAAGGAGTGGGAAGGCTCTCACTGGTTTCTGCAATGCTGGTCTCAACCGGAATCACTTCCAAATGTAAATCCACAGGAATACCTGGTCCTTTCTGCCAGCCCGCTCCATTACAGCAAAGGTAACCTGTAAATAAAGCCTTTCAGAGATCTTTCTATCAGTGCCCAGGACTTATTTTTGTCTACTGTTCTCTAATTGTCATTATTTTGACCCAGTGCCTTTCCTACAGAAATTACTGATCTTGATGTTCTTTTACTTTAGATTTGTCAAATGCCTGTTGACCACACAGTAGAAGTTCCTGTTCTGCAGATCAAGTCACTCCCTGAATATTTCAGAGGTAAGCTGTCCAATACTGTGGTTTGAGAGAGATTAGGACCTCTTTAGGTCCATGAACCTCTGAATTCAGGTGGCCTGTGGCAGATGAGGGGTTACACTGATGACCTGGGCAGAGATAGTGCCTGGTACAGGAGGGTGGCCTAGTTTGTCAGCCCAAGATGCTGTGCTCCTGCTTAGTCCTCATCATCAAGTGCAGTGCTGTCAGTCTAAACTCTGAGAGGGAACCCATTACTGAGAGCCAAAGGGATGAAAAGTTAATTAAAGAATTACTGAAAAGTAATAAATATTGACAAAGTACTTCATTGCCTCTGTGGGAGTTTTCATTAGGTATTTTATTTTTCTTTCAGTCCTTTTTTGTTTCTTATTTTTTGTTGTTGCTTTTTGCTTGCCCCCCTTTTAATTTTTTTTTAATAGAGTGTATAAGAAATCCTGGGTCTAGAGAAATAGTTTTGCAGCTTCTTACCAAGGTTTTTCACCTGAGAAAAATCTAGTTATGATAAAAAGCCCTTTTAGACTAGAGTCTGTTGTGCAGATTTATAAACAATAGAAAAACCCAAACAAAACAACCAACCATTTAAAAGTATAAACACAAAGTAGAGACTGTGTATTCTTAAAAACAACAACAAAAAGTAGACATGCTATAAACAAAACAAGCTATGTAAAATACAGCTAGTTTTTAGATCTTGTAGCAAAAAGAAAGTTTTTGAGGCAAGGTTTCACTACAAAGAAATATTCTCTCATTATCTTACCTTTAGGCTGTCTCTAGCTGTGGTTGTTGACTTTTTCTCCCTTTCATCTTGAATAATTCTGGAGTCTTGTGTTTTCTTTTAAGGCAGTGGGGTGAGCTGGATGGAAAGCAACTGCTGGTCATTGTATCAGTAAGCACGAAGGGCTGCTGCTTTTTGTTTCATCACATATTTCCATTACAACAGCGGTCTCCCCACGCTGAGGCTGCCTGCACGCTCTATGTACATAGAGATCATTTAAGGATGTAAATACAGAGTGTGGTGGGGCCAGCGTCTCTGAGTCACCCACTCAAAACAGCCTCCAGTAACAGAAAAGGAAATCCTGACCCTGCAGGTCTTTCTCTGCTATTTTTTTTCCTACAAGACATGATTTTATTGATTGTATGTAGCATCCGTGGGTAGAGTGTTAGCTGTCAAAACATGCCCTAAGCTAAATCCTAAGCTATCACTGTCATTGTTTTCCTTGCTTTTCATGATAGCAAAAAGGAAAAAGAGGTCGTTTCTTTTCAGTGATGATCTGATATGTTCACCTCAAGTTGGTATTTTCAGAAAAGACAAGGGTTACTCTCAAATCTGTTATACTCCCAGGGAGCAGGGAATGTAGTTTTTATTGGTGCCCTGCATACTCCTTAAATATCAAAACTGTGGATTATGTTGGCTAAGTTCAAACTGTCTGTGAAAGAGATGGGGGATAGTAGACAAAAGGAAAAGTAGTATTTTGGGTTCCCCCATGGTATTTTAGTTGAGATGACTCCACTCATGAGGTAAAAACCCCAGCCCACTCAGATAGAAGGTCTGCATGAACAATACCTCATCGCATTGCTCAGCAAGGTATCACTTCTGTACTTCCAGTGGTGGCCTTGTGACCGTGACTACATTTGGATGTCCACAAAACCACACACATACTGGCAGATGCCATTACCATGAGGTATTTGGGGGCTGAGCCAGCCTAGAAGGTGGGAACCAAGGCTGCTGTGAGAGTGGGATGTAAGCCCAGCTGCCACAGTGATCTCTGTGGTCCTGCCACAGTTGGGGCTTTGCACATAGCAGCTCTGATACTGCCACTGATGTTTGAAGCAGAGGTGCTGTCTTCATCACTCAAGATTTTCCCCTCACACACAGGGAGCTTTCTCTTCTCTTTAATTTTCTGTTTGATATTCATATTCTCAGCCCCCCTAAGTGCTGCCTGCTTCAGCAGAGGCTGCCCAGAAGCATGCCTTCCTGGGTGTGCTTGCTGCACAAAGATCTGGGTGAACACACATCTGGAGAAAGGTGAGAAGGGGCAGATGGGGAAGCAGCAATGCTAGGGCTGGCACATCATAGTGTAACCACGACCAGCAGGTGGACTGTGGGTTTTTTTTGCCAGCAAACATCTTTGTGAGTCTTTTAAGGGAGAGATATGAAAAGAAATGGCCAGGAAAGCATGGAGGGGTAGGGGACAAGGTGTGTAGGTTCTTGGGACACCGGGAACAGGGTGTGAAGCCTTCTCTCCCTTCAAAATCGAGAAAAGAATGAGGGCTGATAGAGAGGGGGAAATAAAACAGAGTAAGCAGCATAATGAAAAGGCTGGGATAGTCCATGAGGGAGCCTCAGACTGCTGATTAATAGCTTAACTTGTGATGCAGAGGTGAGAAAGCTCTAGGCAGCCAAGCTACCTTTTACTTCTCACTGCAAGCCCTACTCTACATTAATGGGATGTGACTCTTTCCTGAAACAGTCAAGACTGAGTGTTCTGTCTCTTTTCTTGCAGAACTGGGAGAAGAGGGCCACACCCTGCAAACTCTACTCTCCTTGGAACCTCTGTGTGTGTCAATGATGCCACCAATGTGTAAGGCACCTACCACTTTGTGCAGTTTCAATGCATCATCTTGTTCATTTTTCCTGACGAAGAAGCTATTTCACAGTATTTTTTTTTTTTGCTAGTATTAAGGACTTTGCCATATTGTCACTGCCACACAGAACTCTTCAGGCCAAGTACACGTCCCTGGATGGCAACCAGTGAAGCTCTGCTGACTCCCTGTGCTTGTCTCTGGGCCTTCTCCTTGCCCCCATGGGCTGTGCCAGCCATCATAAGGCACTGCTGGTCTGTTGCTGTGCCCTCACAGAAGACTGCATTGCAAAGAAGTGCCATGGTCCTGGCTCTTCAGTTGTCAGGCCTGACACAGAAAGAGTGTCAGTGTGGGACTGCTGCTGCTGACATCCTTCCAGCTTAGGAGATGAATCGGTAGTCGTTGCACCACACAGGGTTGTGCAGTGAAGACATGGTGTTTTTTTTAATCTATCTACATCAGAGCCTAACCAGTGAGAAAAGGATGTGCTCTGCTTGGAAAGAGAGTGCACCCAAACACCCTTCAAGTCTTCTCTAGTTTTCAATTTTGTTCACCTCCCCTTTGTCCTTCCATGTCTCCAGGTGCATGGATTTTCTGTTCTCTGAAGGGCTGCTCTAACTGTTCCGGGCAGGAGGCTTTGGAAGCCAACCAGAAGGAAACAACAAGAGGTTGGGCAACAAAGGCCCCAAAAGAGCAATATATGGAGCCTTGGGATGGTCCCAGAGAAGCTTTTACTGTTAGACTGGGCTTAAATGGAGTTACCATGGTGGGGGTTCAGTGTGTCTAAGTTCCTTAGTCCTGCTAAGAGGGCTCGCTGTGTGATACCCAGGAACACCAACCTCTCACTGTGTACCACATGGGACTTGACCCAGGAGGCTATTGGAGCTTGCTCCTGTCTGCTCTGGGCCACTTATTTACCTTGGGCCTTTGTAGCATCCCACCAAGGCTGCCTGCAGCCTCTGGCTGAGTCAGAATTGGGATGAAATCAAGTCCCACCACTTAAGTCCGGCAGCTCTGCAGAGTCGTTTCTTGTTGAGCTGCTCCATCTCGTGGCTGCAGGGGAAATGAGAAACACCGACTTCAGCCCTGCTATGTCTCTGTCTCTATCTGTGGTTGATCAACAGAGGGACAGTTTATCCTGTAGGTCAGATAGCTTACCCCACAACCTGCCTCCACCAGCCAAGTGCTAGACTCCATGTCTTAACTGGCTTCTGTGTTCGCTTCAGCATCCAAGTCGTGGATAGCTCAGCAGTGATGAACAATGGAAGAGCCAAAAGCTGTGATGGTGATGGATGGAGAGGGACGAAGTGCAGAAGCAGCTGAAATGGAACTTTGCTATCAAAGTGACCAGGAGCCTGTGGGTTCCTGAGAAGCCAGGGCCAGGAAGCTGCTGTGCTGGTACAGGGTCTGAGCCCTGGCAATGGTGTTCTCACTGGTGTTTAGTGTCCTGTAGAAGGACCCTACAGCTTGAGGAAGGCAACACATGAGGACCAAGACAGACCCAGCAAAGGGTCCTTTCAACATTGGAGGACCTAAATCTGCTGATTGGAGAGCAGGTGAGCTGAAGTCTTTCTTTAGCTCTGATATGTTTAGTTCCATTTCCACAGTGCAATCATGTGGGGAGACTCCTGTGGGACTCCTCAGAACACGTCAGCAGGGTATTTTCCATGTCAGTGCTGTGAGAGTAGTGGCATTTGAAACTGGTGAAATGTGAATAAACCCAAAGGCAAATAAACTCTTTTTCCCAAATTTTCTACAACATTCTGATCTAAGACCAAGGCAGTTCAGGTACTCATTCTCCTATCTTCTTATTCTACTAACTCTCAAGCTGCAGCACCCACAGCAACAACTTGATGGAGATCTGTCTTATGTTGCAGTTTTTGCATTCTTAGTTATTCCCCAGCTCCACAGAGCAGGCTTTCAAGCCAGACTTTCACACTGCATCTGAGGGCCCTGCCTACCACACCACAGCCTGTGCCTCTTCCCAGCCTAAAGACTGAGTCATTTTGATACTTTAAGACAAGTTTATTTTTTTCTACTCAAACCATTACCTACACTGGTCTTCAGCTTATAATAGCCTCTGAAAGACTTGAGATAGCATGTTGCAAATTATCTGTTTCCCATTTCCATACAAACCTCCAAACTGTAAGACCCCTCAACCTAGCATGATGAGACAGGGACTTCCACTGGAATTTTCCAAGGTGGAGAAAAAAAATTAGTTACTGAAGATGACCAAGGAGATCTCATTTTATTTTTCAGAGTGCTGAAGTTCAAGTACAACTCTAGTAAAGCAACTGTGTAACTGGACTTCCTTTCCAAAAGGCACTTACACACGTTTCGAACCAACTTTGCTGCTTGTGTGGCCAAGAAACTGTGTCTCTCTGGGGGGTACCCTCTTGAGACTGGGAGACTCTTGATTAGAGCCCACATGGCTCACAGCTCCATTTCTTCTTAATGGGAAAAGTCAGATTTCCTTGCCTCATTTCCAATGCCTGTGTGCCTGTCAGAAATTGTTAGGCATGTTTAGGGCAGCCCTCATGACAGGGAGGGAAGTTTATTGAAAGTCATTATAAGAAAATAATGAACTGAAGAAGAATATGAGTCATTTTAGGCAAGGGAAGAAGTGCATCTACTATGGCATCCTGTCTTTGACTTCAGTGGATGTCTAAGAGAGGAGAGTAAGAAACTGCCTTCCCATTGCCAACATTGCTTCCAGCAATAAGCACTTGAGAAAAACAAGGAAAACTTGATCATAAAGGCTCCTTTGGTTAGATTCCAGCCTTTGCTCTTCCATATCCCACAACATTTTTCTACGGAGGCCTTACTGATAGATTCCACTTACAGAACATGGCATGCACCTGTCTGTTCAGCAGCCAAATCTAGCTTCTTCATGATGAAAATACCAAACTGTTTTACCCATTTATCTTTAGCATTTTAGCTATACCAGTTGGTTACCAATGAGCTGTGTTACCTAACAACTGCTGCTTGGGGAAAGTTTCTTAAAGAGAAACCCTTCAAGCAAATTGTGTGCTACCACGACCTGGTAGTCCATTTGTTAAAATTACTTGGCAGAAATAGCAGGTAAGTTGCCAGCTGAGTTGTGGTTTCTGGTCTTCCTAAGGTAGGAGAAATTGAAAGACAGCAAGCCTTCGAATTTAGATAATTAGCATGAAGAGATTAATTAGTAAGAAATGCAGTGACAGCAGTTGGCATTTGGCAACATTACCTTTCCCTGAATGTATATTGGTAATATATTTCTCAAAAGAAATATCTTTACAGCATGATAAATTTTCAAAAGACTTGTTTAGGGGGAAAAATAATTAGAAGATTTTTTTAAAAAAATAATTTTTATGAGAGTTAGTTTTGCTTTCTTTTTGTTTTATTACTTAATCATGCAAATTGTGTGTACCATTTTTGTGCCAAATGTCAACTCATGATCTACTATAACATTAACAGGCCAGCAGCAATACATATGTTTATTATTTCATGATGTACTAGCAAGACTTAAATTTGCTATTACCAGAGGTAGAGTGCATAGAAGATCTGGCTGTTAACATCCATTGTATGGTGCTTCACTAACTTTACAACCAGTTTATCAAATATTGGCTCTGCTGAGCATTGTGCTGGTGAGGTGTGGTTTTTGCTGTGCCTGAGCACACCGCTTCTGGGGGTATGCATGTGTGTCTGCACAAGGCATGGTGATGCACCACGGCAGCCTTGCCTACTTAATGCTGTCAAGTTTGGGGTTTTCCCTCCTCTCCTAATTGTAACTGTTGTGTTGTCATTCTGGTAGCGTGGGGCTGTTATCTTTTCCATTGTACGTGTGGGGAGTCAAAGCAGAGATAAGCAAAAGGATTTTCCAAAGTTGATACATGACACCTGCAGCGGGATGCGGTTTCCCAGATCCAGATGCCTCTTTCCCACTGCCAACACACTATTTTTAGCCTTCTCCTTCCTGGGACCCAGCTCCTTGTCTTCAGCCCAGGAGACACAGCATTGCATCAATCTTATTTGGGTGTTCACACCCTTCCATTCTTCAGAAATTATTCGTGTATCTTCACTTTCATATCCCGAATTAACTGTTCTTGGTTGGCAAGTGTTGGAACTATGTAGTAACAGAAGAAGTATATCAAGAATGTGACAAGGTGTATTTAATGTAATTTTCCATATATATCTGGCCACCTAATGTTAATCTTTCAGTCTTTCTATTTAATTTCAGTAACATTGTAGTCTGGATGAGGCTGTGCATATGTGATAAAAGCAGAGTGTCTCTTCAGTTATACCCTGTGCAGATTTCAGTAAGTATTAAGAAAAGATTTTTCTCTCCCCCATTTTTTCTGTAGCTGAATTGAGGGAGTGGTGTCCTTCAGGTAGATCTCGTGGTGTCTTAAGTATGTTAATAGCATGTTGTTTGTGCAGAAGCACTATTTTTAATCACCTAAATTCAGGCAATTTACTGAGCACCCATAACTCATAATTTCTTTTTCCATTATTATTCCTTTTAAGATTATACAGTTTAGAGAAAGAATCTCTACTTCTAAATGCTTGGTTTCTTTGGCCAAGCATCTTTTGTGCATTTAGCAGAAGGCTGTCTTCTTTTTGTGTCTTGCATTGCCAATATATAGGCATGGGGGCTTCAGCACTTTGGCTGCATTAAATCCTATTGCAGTGCTGGTTTTCAGACTACTGTTGAGCACTGGAGATAAGTATTTACTTTCTTCGATGTGAAACGTGCGCAGCATCCCACATGTCTCTGAATCACAGAAAACAGCCTGCACATTTCTGTTTCCTTTTAGCACATTTGTAATTTGCTTACCTTTGATACAGTATTTTTTAAGTGATTTTTTTTGCTTGTTTTTTTTTTTTTAATTTTCTTTTTTTTTTTTTCCCCAAGGCACTGGTTTTTATAGCTGTGGTTGCTAATGGGAAGAAGTTTATGCAGAAGAAAGTCCATTCCTTCATTCCTTTCAAGTTCAGATGAAAGCAGAGCAGGAATACTTCTAATAGCTTTGTGCTTCTTGCCATTGTCATCATTTGGCATTAGGGACTTTTGCAAGAGCTAGCTCCCAAGGTGCTGTTTTTTTTTATTCAGAAGATCTGCTGTGCAGAACTACACAGTATGGGTACAGAAAGATAACTCAAATTGAGGCCTCAACAATGCTGAATTTAGCAGGATAATCACCTGTTGTGACCATCTGGTTATACTGTGTTTGATGAACCTCAGGATGCATTTTGCCCTCTTGGCTGATGACCTCAGGAACATCTTCCCATTGCCTGGCGTCAAGGCTGGCAGGAGAGGAGACACTTGATGACGGAGTCAGGGACACCGGCACATGTGTTGGACAGGACTTATAAGGCAGTTTGAGCAGCTTGTTCCCACCCTCTAGGCTGTCATCAGTGCTTGTAAACCAAAGCACCAGGTGCCTGAAGAAGCTGGTCAGCCAGTAGCCCTATGGTTTGACAGTGTGAACAATCTCCTTCTTGTGGTTTACCTATAATATGAGGAGCGTGTGACATTTGACGTTTGTAGGGCAGTATGTAGAGTGGTTTTGCTGTCATGCTGCCTTTAGAAAAGATCTTGCTGAACCACATTCAATACATAGCTGAGAGACCTAGAAGTCACTCAGGAAATGCTACATTTAATCCTCTGAGCCCCTCATACTGTAGTCTTGGGAGTGGAAGATTCAAGTATTGGCTCAAGAAATAACCTGTAAAATAACCTGAGTTAAGGGAATCAGTTCTTCCTAATACCAGTTGGTTTGTATTGGTCCACTGAATCCTACTAAACTCTTGGCTTTGAGACAAAAAGAAATGGGAGTGGGGTTTTGGGGATTGATTTTTTTTTTTTTTTTTTTTTTTTTTTTACACTGTAGAAGTGGTGGTTTTAGATCACCTTAGCAAGGAAAAAATTTCCATATTATTGCTTAGGCTTACATTTCCATTATGCCTTTTCTTGCAATTCTAATTGTTCAGTAAGACCAAATTTATGGCCTTTTTTTTTTTTTTTACTGTTATCTCTCTCTGAGATAGAACCTTTGGACAGGACACAGAGATGGGAGAGGAGGGATGAACGAAAAGGGGCTTGATGGCTTTTCAGATTTTCACAGGGATTAGGCTGAAATTGTGAGGACTTTTTCTCATTTTATGTACTCTTTTTCCACTTTTCTGTCTGTTCTTGCATCAGATGTGTGCAAGGTGTTCTTGTTCTACCAACCATGGTCAGGGGAAGGTTCATGCCACCTGTATTTTCCAAGGTAGCCTTTGTCTCTACCTGTAAGTGTATGCTACAGTATGTAGCATAGTTAAGATATGTGGCCCCTATAGAAAAGGCTCTGTGTGTGGCACACAACCTGGGTTGCAACCAAACCAAAGGAGAGCCCTGGTCCTGCCATCTTCCCCCTCTTGTTTCCACTGGCCATCTCTCAGAAGGCTGGTGTGAAGGTTGAGGCTGCACCATTCTGTGCACTTTTTTTCTTTTTTCTTTCTCCTGTGCCTTCACTGAAAGGTTTAAAGAGCTTTTATTGGACAGCATTTTTGAATTTAAAAATGCCTTGTCCTCCTACCTGAAGTGGAACTTATTGAACTGCTAATTTGGTACCGTGATATGTATACCTTTCAGACTTCTCATACTTATTAATTCTTAGTGACATCGCATTCGTATGAACAAATATAAATCTGATGAGGTTGTTACAAGTATTTATCAAGCCACATCCTTTTCCTGTTATTTTTCTGGTAAGCAGTTCTCAAGCCAACTATTTAGACATTTAACATAAAATTGCTCTGGTCTTGAGCATTTTTTTGTGGTAAATAACCATAACCACTGAAGCAAAACTAACTAGGGCTATGGTTTTAAAGCTGATTTAGCAGTCAGGCTTGTGATCTGAACTAAGGGGGAAAGAGGAGGAAGTGTTAGAATATTTTTTTCCTCTAACTACAGGATTATTTTATCTTAACATTTCTACCACAGTTCAGTTTTTGCAGAGTTGATGCTTGGTTCATGTTTTGTGGTGTCGACACCTTGCTTTTCTGAACAAATTTTCCAGAATATTGTTTCTTCTATTCCTTCTGATCTCATAAACTTGTGAAAAGTTAGATCAAGTTTGAGATTAAGATGAGGTGCAGCTTCTAAACCTGCAGTTTAATAGCATACACATAGTTCCAGGCTGAAATTTGGCAGGCTATAACTAGTGGTTCCTACTGAGTAGGAAAGAAGAGTGATGATCCTAAAGTAGCTATTTCTTGTGCTTGCTTCTTTTCATCTGACATGGTTTAGCAAATTAAGAAATACTGACCATTTGTGTAGAAGAACTCTTGCTTATGATTCTGGATTGAGAAGAAGGCATGTTTGGAGGAAAATGCACACCTGCTAATTGTAATTCCCCAAACGGACACACTATATTATTGTGGTTCTTCTGCTCAATAGTACTTTCCACTCTGGTGTCCAAGTGACTGGTAGAGGGAGATGTTGCTTAGCCGGACAGAGATTTACAGTCTGGTCCTAACAATCTCCTAGCAACAAGCTAGGGAATAAAAAAAAAAAAAAGGTACATGATGCTGTTGTAAAAAGTTTGTACTTGTCAACTTTGTGCTAGTTCCTAATCGGACTTCTCCATGTACATGCTGAAGAACCACACGAGGTCAGCCACAGAGCCAGTGTGCAGTGTGAGCACGAGTGCTGGGTTTTGTTTTGCATTCAGCTGAGTTTTCACAGCCAGGTTTTTGCATTGCTTGCTTATAGCCCCGCTCCAGTTTGCAGGCAGCCCAAGGCCCAGTTGCTGCCCACTAGAAGGGAAGGGAAAGCAGGCAGACCCAGAGCTCTGTTTCTGCAGGAGTCTAAGTATTGCCACCTTTTGCCTTCCTCCTGGTGGGCTGCACTTGGAGATAAGGGATCGCTTCAAAAATCTCTATCTGTGGTTAAGGCATTTAAAATGTTTTCATTATCTCAGTATTTAATCTCATTTAAGAGAGGTCTATTTCCTACCCCAAGGTACAGGAGACACCTGGGCTGCCTCATGCTGCTGAAGGCGAATGTGGGCAAGTGATTGAGAAAGGTCTGGGTGCTGTGCAGTGAACCTCTCAGCGAGAAGGAAACCCACACAGGGGTTTTATGTTCATGTTGCTTTTTATGTTGCATGCCAGTCATTTCATTACCCCAAGTTCTTCATTTTTTACTTGGCACCATGTTCTCCACCCCCAGGCAGAGAGATCTTCAGGTCTCCCAGCTCACAGAAATAAGGTGACTCAATCCCACACTTTTCAAGGCAGAGGAAGAAGCATGCTTTTTGCACTGCTGTGGGAAACCTCTGCAGAGTCCCAGCTGTGGCTTTGTAGGAAGTGTCAAGCCCAGGAGAAGATCCCTGTGGACAAGTGACTCCTGGAATGGGTAGCACAGGGTGGAAAAAGGCAGAAGATGCCTGTGGGAGAAGAGGAGAGAGATTGTCGCTTGGGTGCTGCTTGGCCCTGTGGGTGCTGAAGGGATAGCTGTTAGTTTCCCTGGCCCAGGAGATAACTTCTGACTTTCGGTAGAGGTTAGAGGTTAGAACCATCAAAGTAGGACAGGTTGCTAAGGAACCTTATTCAATCTAAGCAACCAAGACATAAAACAGTTTTAAGAATGGAAATATAAGATTAAGGAGCCACATTTAGGTGCATGGCTTGGGAAAGGAAGGGGGTTTGCATTTCAGCTAAGGCTATGATCAAGGACACAAGTGTGTTGCCCAGAATGTTAAAATTTTGAGTAATCTGATATTACCTCAGGAGCTGGAGGGCTGTGATTTCTCTGGTACTCTAAATGGTACAACCATGTTAAAAAGAAAATAAATTTTGATTGAAGAGCATAGCAGAGCTAGCCCAACATTTGCCCCATACAGAAGAGTGCACTTGCTGATAGACTGAACATGCTCCTGGGATCACTCTACCAGTGTGTGTCGGTAGCTTAGATGCCTGTGATGATGGGGAACAGAGAGTGGTTCATTTAGATTGTTTTATAATACGTGTGGGGTTTGATTTACTGATTTTTGCAAAGGAATCGATTTGAAGCTGTGTGCCATGTCTTGTCAAGGCAGTGAGTGTGTGCTACACAGTGTCCTTTAGAGACTAGCTTTCAACATGCCCCTGCTTTAGCCCTGCTCGCCAGGCTGAGCTTGTGTTAAAGAAGTATGCAAGCACATCATAGAAGAAAAAAGGAATGGAAATTTCAATAATCTGAAAAAAAATTTGACACCTTGAGATTCTTGACAGCCTGCTAGTGAAGAGGTTTCTGGCCACGGACGAGTTATCCACCTGTAAGGAATACACTAACGGGAATGTTTAAAAGACCACAGCTCAGCTTTGAGTGTTGCTGTCATGGCCCTGACTGCTCCAAGGGGCTCTGCAGCCTCTTTGTCTTTTCTAAACCTTTTCTTCAAACGGGTGCCTGAGACAAGCTGTAACCCAAAATCAGGCTGCTGTGGAGAAGCAACAGGAGAATGAAATCTTTGATCTTGGTAAGTGATATCTGTACATCTTTGGGCTGGTCTTTTCATTCCTGAGTTCTAGTTATAGCAAGAAAAAGCAAGAAGCCCAACCCTGTAGACACTCACTCTTAAAAAGTAATTTTTAGAGAATACTTTGGGAATTACAATAGTCTGAAATTATTTAGAAGCTTAGATGCCTCCTACCAATGTATCTCTGATTCTTAGGCACTCACTGAACCTCATAGGCGCAGTCTCCATCTTCCAGTCAAACAGAGTGAACAGCTGACTTCCTTTTTTAGTGATGACTCTAAAAACAGGGACTTGAAGACTAGACTAATGATGATGAGTCACAGAATCACAGAAGGGTAGGGTCAGAAGGGACCTCTAGAGATCATCCAGTACCACCCTGCTACTAAAGCAGGTTCACCTAGAGCAGGTTGCCTAGGATTGTGTCCAGTGAGGTTTTGAAAGTCTCCAGAGAAGGAGATTCCATGACCTCTCTGGGCAGCTTGTTCCAGTGCTCCATCACCCTGACAGGAAAGAAGTTTTTTCTTGTTTAGGTGGAACTCCCTGTGTTCTATTTTGTGCCTGTTGCCCCCCTGCCCTATCACTGGGCACCAGTGAAAAGAAACTGGCCCCATCTTCTTGCCCCTGGCCCTTCATATATGGATAAACATTGAGAAGATCCCCTCAGGCTGCTCTTCTCCAGGCTAAACAGTCCCAGGTCTCTCAGCCTTTCCTTTTAAGTGAGATGCACCAGTCCCCTCATCATCTTTGTAGCCTCTGCTGGACTCTCTCCAGTAGTTCCTTGTCTCCACTGAACTGGGGAGCCCAGAACTTGGCACAGTTAATTCAAATGTGGCCTCACTAGTGCAGAGTTCCTGGTATGGATGGCTTCCACAGACTGTCAATAATATCAGCTATGCTGACCTCTAATTAATTAAAAAAAAAAAAAACCAAACTTTTGGTGTTGTCATTAAAAAAGTTTCCATCAGTGGGTGGACTGGGCATAAACAGGATGAAACATTTGTCTGGTCACACCTCTTGACTGTAGGAAGAATGCAGCAGAAACTCAAGAGATTGCAGCTTAAAAGCAGGAGACAGAAAAACCCAATCATGGCTCCATAACAAGGGGGTTTCAAGGGCAGAAAGCTGGAGACAAGATGTAGCTAAAGGCTGAAAGTAAGGAAAGGCCTCCTTGCTATCTCCCACTTATTGGATACTGGGAGACAGAGCATCATGTATGTTCTCAGGCCAAAAATGGTGACAGCAAAATCTCTCCTAAAGTTCAGCCTGAATATCTTTTTTTACATACTGGACCTGATTCTTGGTGGCATTAGGAGATACCAGAATGTTTTGACTTTTTTGCTCATCTTTTTCTCCTGCCTACGCTATTGAGCCAACAGAGGGGCAATTCCCCCTGAGTTAGACTGAAATCAGCAAGTGATGACATTTGAAGCATTACGCTGTGCTCTTTATGAATAATGGTGTAAGGGAAAGCAGGCATTTGCTTTCCAGAGTGAGTGTGGAATGGGAGCAGGTGCTTGTTCTCACACACTGTCATCATCTTTGCTGGCAAGGCTCTGGCTGTGCACCAGCTTTGGTCCTTTCTTATGTTTGTGTTTTGCCAGAAAACAGCAGAGAAATGGACTTTTACAAAGTTTAGCCACACAGAATTTGTTTGACAGGGATGGATTAATAAGAAGTGATCCAGCTGTGTATTCCCCATGCTCAATTTCCAAGACTGGAAGTCAAAACAGGAGAAAGAACAGGTCTTGCTGTGTAAATCTGACAGATTTGTTTAGAGAAGTTTGTGACTCAAAATGAGTCATTATGTCTACTGTTAAGAAAAGGATTTAAATCTCAGGGTATCTTTGTTGCTACTACAAAAGCTAAAGAGAAGCAGGTTTTGAAGGTGATCCTGTAATAATCTTACTGTTTTTATTGAGCTTAGCTCTTGGTGTTACATAAAAATTAGAAGAGAATAAAAATCACACTTGCCCCAGTTCAGATTTGGGGTATTTGAATCAGTCGAATGATTACCTTTAGTTTCAAGGCAATGAAGTCACAGGGCCCTGCTTTGCAGTATGATCTTGGGAAGTTAGAAGGAGAAGAGGTGGAGATATACAGAGTTCTCTGATTTTACTGGAACTCCAATGCGCTGTGTATACTTTAGAATACACAGTGCCGTGGGAAAAGAGGGACAGAGATTTGCAAGAATCCAGTGTGGTCATTTTGATGACTTTCCAATATTTCAGCATTTTTTTTCAACTGCCATAGGAACTGAGGGTGAGCCTTGCTTTCAACTGGACAAGAATTGCTTGCCCTTGGAAAAGACTTGCTGTAGGAGCAGAGAAAAGGTAATGTTCTGTAAAAGGCTCAAATCTGAGATATTAGTATGTCCTAAAACAACAGGCATTTTCCACATGCATTGATGTGATTCTTGGAAATACTGAGGAAAGCTCCCAGGCAATGTTAACTTGAGCAAAGGTGAGATGAATCAGAATTATGTTTACTCAGTAAATAAACAGATTTAAACTATCAGAAGTTCAACAGATTTTTTTTTCCTTCCCCTCCCCCTCACCCCATAACCCCAGGCAATTAGATTTAATATAGATACTAATGACTGGCTGAACTCTTCTTACCCTACAAGAGCAGCCATCCATAGTCTGCTTTCCAGAGCTCAGACAGCTTCTGGCATAAGTATTGGCTGCCTCTTTTTCAGTAATGAGTTGATTGGGGTGGAAGAGTTGCTTAATAAGCAGCTGTATGGTTTCATCTGCAGGATACAGATATACAAGTATCTAACAGATGCAGAGTACACAGACAGACGATCTGAGAGCCCAGATGTCTCAGCAGCCTTCTGTCCTTGGGGATGAAGGACTGGTTCTTGCTGAGGGCAATCCGGATGGTAGAAAGTTGAACTGCTTGCTGGAGATGCCAGCAGCTCTCCAGTGACTGTTGAGGAGCCTCAATAGTTTCTTTATTTGACACTTCAGTAGGGTGCTTCACTTGGAGTGGCAGCGGTTGCTTTACTCAGGAAACAGTGTGGCATATTTACCATGTGGTAAAATACCACTAGAAAATAGAGGTGCTGAAAGGAAGGACTTCTGGGAAACTGAGAAGTGCCACTGAGCCCTGGCACTGCTGTGAGGGGCCAAAATGATACCTTAGTTTCATTTCAGCACACTGTACAAAGGATAAAACCTATTTTTATATATGTATATCTGTATGTATCTCATATGACCATTCTCTGTTTTCTCTCTTGGCTTCAGCTGAAATGCCTCCTGTGTGCACGTGAAGCTGCATTTTTTGAAAGGAGAGCAGTGCTTTTGGTTTGTGGTCTTGATGTGGTGATTTTATGTATCAATGCTGCTGTTTGTGATTTCCAGAGCTGCAACAGGATTTTATCCATGCACAAAAGCAAGTAAGTGCAGTGCTGGTTGGAACAAAGATCAGCTGTGGAACAATGTCTGTCTCTTACTCCTAAGCATTGATTTCCAGGTTGCAGGAAATATGAAGAGAAAGCAGAAAACTAGGACCTTAAAATGAACCAAAAGTAGTTTCCCCCTTATTCTTTTAACAAGGAGCTCTGCCTGTCCTTGAAACTGCTCTGTTTCACTAAGGGAGGGAAACACCAGCCAATTTTTCAAATCCCCTGCAAACATAATGGCTCACAAGCAGCCACGGGCCCTTGGCAGCACTTCTGGGCATGAGCTGGGAGCCATGAAGTAGGCTGCAAGAGGGCTGCCGTAGTAGCAGCATCTGTCTGCCTACAGAGGATCTGTCATGCTTGTGGGATGCTCCTTGCACAATGGGAAGCTGGACACTGCTTGTGAGTCTGGGGCTGGGGTCTGGAATGCTGGCTAATAGAGAACTTGCAGAAGCAGTGAGCTGTGGTAAGGAAAAGATAAATGACAGGAGATGGTTGCTTTGTGCTTGAGGCCATTAGGTCCAGCTACATTCCAAAGAATCAGTTGGGTGCATGATAGTGCTGTTTCTTCATATGCAACATGTACAGACTCTTTGTGATTGTCAGTGATAAATACACTAAGTTACAGACTAACCATATAGCTCTAAAATAGGATTGCAATGACAAACTCCAGCTCCTGGGGAAGCACTCAGCATAGCTGAGGTAACACATCTTACCCAAAGGTGACCCTTCTTAGGAGAGGAGATGGTGAGGAGGACAAACCCATTGATCTGTCCCTGTTGTTTGATGTTGAACTCTCTTGCCTCCTATCAGGCACAAAATCAAGGTAATGTTCATAATTCCAGTGCTGTGCAGAGTGTGTGGGTGGGACTGTGGTCAAGCCATTGCTCTGTCATCAGCTGCACAAAAAATTATTGTTTGTGCTTTTCCACAGTTTTGTGCCTACAACACAGTGGCCACTTCCACTGAGCAACGAGGTGGGCACCACACAATAGTGCCCACCGAGTCCTGTCCCATGTGAGGAACAGGGTCTCCTGTGTGAGGGTAGGGTGGGAGTCATGATGTATGATGCACTTGAAAGGGCACAACTTCTGAAAGAGCTGGGTGGGCACACTCACACAGAGCAGCTAGAGGACACCTCTGGGGAGATATACAAAATCTTGCTTTGGCAAGAAGAGGGGTCGAAGGGGCTCTCTGTGCCTGCTGTGTTTTTTATTGCAGGAACAAGTTTGCATCTCTGAACTAAAGTCATTTTGGGCTTCTGTCATGGGACAGCTTCTCATAGAAATAGGCTCAGCTCACCCTCTGTGATAACCACTTTCCACAGCATCCTCTTTTCCTCTGGGCCTTTCTTCTCCCACACAGAGGACAACCAGCTCAAGAGTAAGAGAAGCCGCTACGCTTTTTTGGTAACTGAGCCTTTGAGTTTTTCTCTCCAAGCTCCCTATTTTGGCAGTGCTAGAAGAGCAGCCAGAGCAAAGAGTGTGTGTATAGCTTGTCTCTGTGTTTCCATGCTTAGCAAGGATGCTAATTTGAAATCGAACCAAGATGGCTGTCTCAATTTTTGGTGTAACATTTCTACCTCTCTTTGTAATGATAATTCCCCTTGGTGTGTGGCAGCCAAGGTCTCATCATCCTCCTAGCTTCATAAAAGAGTTGTCTGAGCTACTACTATTTGCCACTTGTGCTGAGCAAGTCCCTGCAAGGTTCTCATAGCAACTACCAGAATGGGAGGATTGTATGCAGGGCTGTTAGGCTCTTTGTTCTCCATTTTCTCCCTTTAGACTTGCTAGTTCCCCAAAGGGTACTGCTTCTCCACAGTTCCTCTCCTTGTGTTTGGGTGGAAGGATGGAGAAAGCTCCCAAGACTTGTAGGAAGGAATTAGCCTGAAGTGGAAAATGTTCTGAATGTGAAAAAAAACCCAAACAAACACCAAAAAACCCATCCAACCCCAAAACCCTGCAAAACCCATTTTGATGAGAGAGGCAGAAGTCTGTGCCTTTGAGTAGCATCAATCTATCTTCCTTTGGTTTGCATGCATTTTGGAGGTTAAGTTGTGTTGGAGAAGAACCTTTGGGTAAAATACTGCTTACAGCAGTGCCCAAAGATGTGAAGTTCAGGATGCTATCTCTCTGACAATCAGTTTCAGTCTTCAAACCTGTTTCAGCTTCCTTTTGTGACCTGGAAGCTGCCTTAGGGAATGAGGTGGGTACTCTTCTCACTCTGAAGATTTCTGACCACTTGAAATTACTTGATATGATAAACTGCCTCAGCGACTCTTTTAGGCTTTCAAAGGAAAAATGGTGGTGGGAAAACCTGCCTGGTTCATGTTTTTTAACTAATATATTTAATCATAATGAAATGAGGTTGGACTACCTCTATATAGTCTGTGTCCACCTACATCTACCACAGCCCCTTGCTAGAAAGCAGGAGGCTAACAATGCTTCGATCTACACTTGGATCCTTCCTCAGGTGCCTTCCAGCTTGTAAATTATCTAGTATCATAAAAGCAGTTTTATGAAGACTGTAAGAAAAAGTTCTGTATTATATTGTCTACTTGCCATTAAACCAATTGAAGTTACATTTAATATGGGGGGTGTTTTTAAAAAAATCCTTTAGCTGTGTTATCCCAAAGGGACTTTGGGGCAATGTTACTTTTCTAGAAGTCCAGTGTTATCCTGACAGTACTTTTATAGTATTAGTGGAGTGGCAGTAATCGGAAATTCTGTGTGGAAGGAGGCCTAGGAAGAAGATGATATAACCCACCAGGCAAAGGGAGAGGTAAATAGTTTGAAGAACAAACCCTCTGTACTTTTGTTGATTCCTCCACCCCCCACCCCCCAAGTTGGGTTTTGTTCTTTTTTCTTTTGTTGAGACTACTTCTACACTTCATGGTCTTTCAGTTGCTGTGTGAATCTATGACATACAGCTTGGGGATCATTTTCAGTCTTGAACAAATGCCACTTGTACAATGATGATGGAGTAATCTGCCATTGATAAAAATGCCCTCAAGAGCAGCCAGCCCTCTCCTGTGTTGTAAAGACCTGTGGGGTCTGAGCCAGTTGGAGAAGCTTGACTGGATAAAAGCAAAATTGATTTTTGTGAATATTCTTATCCAGGTGCCTTGAAATAGCCTTGCCAGGCAAAAATTAAGGTTAAATACAGCTGCACTTTAAGGACTGTGGTTTTGTTTAGTTCACAGAAGACAGAAAAACTGAAAATGTAATTTTTAGAGACATTCTAGGCAGATTTGGTTAGGACATTTTTATTTTATTTTATTTTATTTTATTTTATTTTATTTTATATTATATTTTATTTTATTTTGTATTTTATTTTATTTTTTATTTTTTAAATTAGATTTTATTTTTTCCCCAGTGAGACAATGTTTCTTTGACTTTATAGCACAATTGAGTCCCTGGAGACCTGGTTATGTGCAGTGTTCACATTCAAGTTCCTACCTTTTTTCTGCATATTAAGAATAATATTAGGAGAGAAGAAACCTCTTCTGTTGTGCAGTCTAAAAATATAAATGGTGAACTTGTGCATTGACAAGAGGGCTTTTATTGTTTCTAAAATATCAAATGCTTTTCAGTTTTATTCATCAACAAAATTGTTGTACGCCTTCTCAATCTTCACAATTTTTTATTGCTTTTGTCCTGGTATAAAAATACAACCAAATGGAGATTCTCCAAAATTAACAATGAATTCCACAGAGGGGCCTGTGTGTAAAATTCTGCTTTAGAGAGCACTGTGATCATAGCTGCAGGTCAAAGAGAGAATCTGAGTATATCATTGAAATTGAAGTTCCTCTTGAAAAGCAGGGAATTGAAAGTGACACCTTCTTGCTCAAAATATCTGCTCTTGTTGTGCTAAAAGATTTGACTATTGTAAAAGCTCTGTAAAACCAGTGCAGCTGGGCTCTCTTCTTTCTTCTTGCTCTTCCTTCCCCCTGAAATTTCAAATATCCTTAAACAGGTTGCTCTCTTTTATATAAGTAATAAGCAAAACATAGACAAACGGAGTTATACATAAAATCGCGTTTGGCCAACCAATGACTCTGCTGTCAAGAAATGGAAAGTCCAATTTAGTTTTCAGATTCTGTGCTCCAAATTTGCTGCCATGTGTGATGTGAACAGACTGAGTCTGTGGACCAGTCATACATAGTGTGTGCCACAGTGGGTCCCACCACTCCCCATCAGTAGAGCTGATTTTCAGAAACTGACTTCTGTTTCCTTCACTGAAGAAATTCCATTGATTTCTTCCTGTGATTGAAAGTTTCCCCCTGCCTTAGTGTGCTGTGAGTTTACACTGACTGAGCATCAGCAGGAGTGAATGCTCTCTCCCTAGCCTTGCAGATCAAACTTGTCATCCACTCATGCACATGAGTCCTTGTATGCTTTCCCTCTGTGCCTGCTGCCTCTGTGCATCTATTCCTCTGAAGATTAAAAATTACCTTTTCCAAGCACTTAGTGATAAAATAATTAAAGACAAAGGTCCTGCTTCATTAGCCCTGAGTTTAAATATCATACCATTGTGTGATGGGTCACAGCTGCTGCTGCCTATTCCTTTTTAGGCAGCTGGTGTATTTCCTTAGTCTTCTGCCATGGTTTCAACAGAGCTATTGACCACCAGTGCTACAACATCAGCATCACTAAGTGGTGGCTTTTTGTCTTGGAGGAGAAAAGAAATAAAACAAACTGGCATTTGCTGAGTGTCATAAAACCATGGAAAAGGCACTGCTGGGGTCAGTTTTTCTCCAATGCTAGATCAGATCAGCCACGATACTGACTGTGACCTTCTGTGAGGATGTCACAAAGCTTCTCTGGATAACACCTTCCATACTTCTGTGTGATTGTCTTTCCTGGTTTTACTTTTTCTGTTTAATACTGTTAATTCAGTTATTCTTGGCTGCCATAGTTACAAGCCTGAAGTAGCTCCTGGGAAGAAAAGTCTCCAAATGAGTCTTGGAGTCGTTGTAAGGAGAAAGCTGTAAAAGTTTATGATGAAAAAGGTAAATAAGCATCATACACTGCATTGAGACTGGGGAGTTAAAATGTATTTTCAAACCATACACTTCATATATGCAGATTATTCAGCAGAACATGTTCTTTCTCACACATTTCATATGCAAAATAATGTGAAATGTGTGATAAAGAAAGGCTAACTCATATTGAAAAGGCTGCAAGTTTCTGCTTGATTGAGGCAATAGTAAAATAATGTTTTGAAAACCTGCAGTTTTGGAAAGTTTTTCTCTTGCCCCTCTGCAAGTACTGGTGAAGGTGATGAGAACTTTTCTTCGCCTCTGAGCTCTGTCTGTACCTCAGCTGTGGTCATAATTTTAATATTAGCAAATTCTAAATTGCTCATACATTAGGCCCACTATTAGATATATGCAGCTGCCCACTTGCTCAATCAGTATCTGTGGAAATCAATTGTCAGCAAATTCTGTTTTCAAAACTGGCCTCTTTTCATTTTGATCTGCTCCAGACAGAAGGTGATTTCTCTTCATATTTTGAATGAAGGGAACATCTGCTCTGGAATGAAGACTTGATTATGAATAATCTTGGACTATTTTTTTACAGCTGTTTTTTAAAAGGCACAGAAAAGGAGTTCTTGATGTGAAAGTTTTTCTGGATAAGAGCATGACCCATGCCAGCATGATACAAGAAAAACCCTTTTGAGTCAGAGCCAAACTCACAAACAGCGTAAGGGCGGCGACATACCAGAAGTGCTGGCCAAGAAGGTTTGAGGCATGTCCAGAGATGTTTTGTGAAGTGTACAGTACAAGCTGAACTTCCCTAAGGAATAAGGTGGGTAGAGTTGGTATAGTCTTCCAGCTGGGAGCGAGGCATATAGCAAACAGATGCTCTCTATTTTCCTGTGACACAGGGATTACTTTCCTAACTTCCATGCTACAAGAAAGAATAAGAAGACAAGAATTTCACACATGATCATGTTATATCTTTGGTAGAAAGACAGCCATGTAGAAATACACTTAATCATATATGGTCTTTCACTAAATGCCATATTTGAAGGGGTTCTTTTTAGTTTTCACGTGCAAAGCCAGTTTTTAAATTGCAGGAGAAAACCATACTGATTCCTCAGCGAAGGTAATCAGAAGTGTTTGTTCCTTAAGGAACTGCAGGTGTCCAAGAAGCTCTGTTTGGGTTATATGCTGGGTAACGTGTCTGCCATGCAAGAGCAGAGGCTGCTAACCCATGTAGAAGCCCTGACCAGCGTATAATGCTTATGGGAGGGAACATTCACTGTTATCCCAGGCTGGCCAAGCTGTTCAAAGCAAACAAACTCCAACAGTGACCTCTGTGAGATACAGAAGGAAAGGGCAGTGTCAGTCTTTTGAGCAAATGCTGCCTTTTAACTCTTAGATACCTTCCAAATTACAGATAATGTTTGGAATAGTTATTTCTCTTTCACCCTTAGCAACAACTTTCAGATCATGTTGGTAAAAGGAAAACTGATGCAGCAATGACAAAGGCTGATTTTAAGTGGCATTCCAGTGATACAGGGAGTTTTTCTCTGGCAAGCCTTTCACATTCAACAGACACTGTCAAGCTTAATGCTTCTTTTGGTGTCACTTTGTCACTTTGCTAATGCTGGTTCTTTTTTCCAACACTTTTCCCCTTTTTTCTTTAAAGGGAAGAAAAATATGGAACAGGTTCACATTCACTGGAAAAACACTGTCCTTCTCAACAGCCAAGGTGATCTAAATGCTATGTGAGGGATAATGCTGTGAGTGTCCTGTGAAGCAAATGGAAGCTGGGAAGAGCTGTTCTTCCACTGCAGGCAGTCCCATTATGCAGGACAAGGCTTAAAGACAGGACATCGTTCAAGAACCATTTTCAGGTGTGTTTTCTCACGAAATTCTGTTGTAGCAAAATAATAAAAGATGGCATCCAGGCAGCAGTTCAGGTTGGCTAATGTCATTGACACCTGAATGAAGAGGCTGATGGTTTGTTTCAGACTGCAATCCTCTATCACATGCTGTCTTACCAGGCACTGTAGGCAAATCCCAAGGTGGATGGGTGTGAAGCACACCAAAAACACCACGAGGTTCATAATGACTCGTAAGGAGCCACTGCTTTCTACCAGCCTTTCAGCTTGGCTTTTGTGATTCAGAAGAGTCCAGATGTTTTGCGCACAGCAGAAAACCATCACTGTGAGTGGGATCAGAAATCCAAAGATTTCCACAGAAACAATCATGGGTATGCTCCATGTAATGTCTGACATGTTGTGGAAGCATTTCAGGCACTCTGTATCTTGGAACACATAGAGCGGGCTGCTGCAAAGCCATGCCACCGCCCAGATAAAGCCACAAATCAAGATGGCCCATTTGGGGGATTGGTTGGCTCGAGCCTCAAAGGGGTGCCGTATGCAGATGTATCTGTCGATGGTAATGCAGACGATGATGAAGATACTGCCATACATGTTGACGAAGTAGAGAGACTGTATGAATGAGCACAGGAGACCTGGAGCTTCTGTGACAGAGTAGTACATCTTGAGTGGGAGTGAGAGAATCAGCAACATGTCTGCGAGTGCAAGATTGATCATGTAGACTGAGGTTTTGGTCTGTTTCTTCCAAAAGCAGCAGAACACATAGAGGGCCAGGGTGTTGAGGAGCAGCCCCAGAATGAAGGTGGGAATGGAGATCCCAAACTGCAGGGTCTTTGCTAATCTGTCAATGTCTGTAAAGCTGCATTCCCCACTACTGTTGGTCATTTCTCCCCTGAAAAGACAGAGAGAAGGAGTTTGAATTTCATAAAGCTCGGTGTTAATGGCTTGATGTATCAGAGCAAGATACTTTTTCAAACACAAGTCAGGGCTTTTTTTGGTTTTGAGCTATATGCTTAATCATTCTGGCTGTTATTAAAAGTGAATCCTCATTTCAAGCACAGAACTTTCTATTCCCAATTTGAGTGACTTGATTTCTTATGAAAGAGCCTAATTCTCAATCGCAGGTAGTCAGCACCCACTGACTACCATACCCTTTAAGCTAATCCTATTCAGCTACTGAAGAGACTGACCCATCCTAACATGTGTTTTCAAAACTCTAGAGTGCACGGGCTGTCTCTAGTAACTTACACACCTTTTGAAACTTCCCTAGCACTGGGTTCAGCTCCTTTGCTACACAGAAACTGATTAAATGATTGTCCCATGTTAAGGCAGGTCAAACTGATAGCTGGGATTTTATTCTTGCATCTTTGATTCTCTATGCATCAGGAGCTTCTGCTGCTGTGCTTTTCTACACCTGAATTTACATGGATAATTTAGGTCCATGTAATCCTTGTATCCAATGCAGTTTATTAGAAGGTCAGCATAAGAAGACTAACCTTTCATGTAGGTGCAAAAATTGAGTAAGCATGTTTTCTAGCTTATGATTAAATTCCAGCACTGACTAAGTTTTGAGTTTGCAAGTCCTTTACGTTTTAACTGATTATCTTAGATAATCTGGCAAAAATAGCAAGTGGAAGACATGATATTTTCATAATATAATCCTTTAAAAAACACAATTTCTGTAGAATTGATGTTCTTAAAAATGTTTGTATGTTTTAGCAAACTAAGCTAGCTGAAGTTTCCAGGCCAGACAACCAAGCAGTTGAAAACAATTATTAGAACTAAGTGAAGAGGTTTTAAGAAGAACTCATTCAAGAGAAGAATCTCTGTTTTGGAGGACAAAACATGGCAGGTAGCTCATTAGCACCATCAAATGGAGCTAGACTTCGCTCAAGAAAGCAAAAATAATTAGTGAAATACTTATTTATTTATTTCTACATTTGCATGGCTAAAATAGAATATTAAAAACAGAGAGAAATGAAGAAAAGTAGATCTGATAAATATTAATTGAGGTAACACCTTTGTGTTTTTGCCATATCTTATATCTCTGCTTTTTACAGGGATGTTGATATTGTGCTGGAGGTCAGGGGTGGCATAAATTACAGGAATCAGTGAGTGATAATGAGAATAACCGTAGCTGAACACAGGATGCTCTCAAAGCTTAACATGCTCATATTAGGGAAAACAGTTTATTTCCAGCTCAGACTACGGAAAGAAGAGGCATATAAAGCTGAGGGTCCACCCCAGTAATTGTTATGAAGTATGTATGTTATTAGTGTGTCTGGAAAGGAATCTATCTATGATGTCTGTTAAAGGAAGGAGTGTCAAACGTGATTAAAACAATCTTATAACTTTTGAGTCAAAGCTTTGTGAAGATTTTTAGGGAACACTCCTAAATACTGCTTTGACAGCTCTTGCCAGACCATTCAATTCTTTGATGAATTGTCTGCTTTTTCAGATCAGGAGAAAGCTGAAAATTGAAGACACTGGCACTTCAGTAAAGTGTACTTGAAATAGCTGAAGAGTGCTAGGAAAATCAGGAGGTAGAACAAGGGCTAAGTAAGTGAGAAAGTCATAGGATGGTAGGGTTTGGAAGGGACCTTTGGAGACCATCTAGTCCAACTCCCCTGCTAAAGCAAGTTCACCCAGGGCCATGTTCAGGTGAGTTTTGAATATCTCCAGAGAAGAATATTATACAACAAATGGTTGAAAGAAAGCTGATGATGACTGCAAAAAGGCTGGATGCACAAATTCACTGAGAATGCTCCTTAGCAGTGATGCCCTACAATGACCCCATTGTAGGAGCAAGTGTGAACTGTGAGGAGGTGCTGCTGGTCAGGGCCACTTCCAGAGAGCTGAGCTTTGTGAGTGGGACTGTTGCAACTTTGTGAACTTAGGAAATAGCAAAAGGAAATTTGATGGTTATCAGTGGATTTGTCTGTCAGAAATGAGAACTAAAAAAAACTTTGGTTTGTTAGTCATGCTGAGACTGAGTCAATCTGACTGAGCCAGCAATGTGTGGCAGGTGCTTTGAAAATCCCAGTACCAGAAAGATAATTCTGCTACAGATGGGGGTGAGTTGGTGCCATGTCTAGAAGGGACACTGCTGTCACCTGAGGGTAGGACAAGTAAGAGGGAACAAGAGTGTTGTGCTGGACAAAAATCAGATGACATCAAACATTTTGGGTAAGAAACAATGCTCTTAATCCAGCACTTGGTGTGCTATATAGATATATCAGAAAATTGCTTGTGATGTCTCTTAAAAGCATGAGTTTTGATTCCACTTTAGTGGGTTTCTATTTCACTGATTGGGTTTGTTTTGGAATGCCTTAGCAGACAATTGACTATTGGGTTACTGCTGAAAATGACTTATTGCAAGCCTTTGAACTGGTAATTTCAAGTACTCAAATGGACTGCCTGATCCTCAGAGACCTGATAGTTTTTGTCATTTTTCCTTCCCTCAAGCTTAAATTTCATATCTTGAGCAATCCAAGGGAACTGTTTGCAAATAATTCACATCAAGTAATGTGTTTGCCCAAAATTATTTGAAGATTCTGACAAATAGCCTTGCAGTCGTTTTATAAACATCATCCTTACTGCATTGTACAAATTATTGATAAAAATAGTGGTGGTACTGAATCTGAAAGAGACTGAACTATACCAAATACAGCTATCCTGTGTGGTAGACACTGATTAATATCTCAGTGGATACTTACTAATCATATAGAAATTTCATACTGATCATGTTTGCTTTGCTTGTGAGAATTTCTTTGAAGATAAGACTTTGAAGTCTGTTTCCCCCACCTACACCTCACCCCCCAGTGCTTGGTGTGTCACAGAAGAAAGTTAAATTACTTCTTTTGCAGTTGTTCTCAGATGAATCTGTGTAGACTGTTACTTACTGCTGCACTGTCTCCTTGCAAATAGAAACTTCAGTCTGTGCTTCCAGTGGTTTTCCAAATTAAGCCAGGATTAGTGGTCTACCATTTACCAGCTCCTCCTTTTCTGTCTTCTTAAGAGACAGGCACCACATTTGCTCTTTAACAATCTTCTGAAGAAAATTCCTCTGTTCTCAAGGTGTTTCCTGAAGGAATCACCTGCAGCTCTGGGATTGCTTCAGACAATTTCTAGAAGCCAGAATAGGAATCTGTAGTTAACACAACTTGAGGGGCTGTGTCTTAGCTGGTCCAGACTCTGCCATCACTGCTCTATTTGTTCTTGATTTCTTCTGCCGAGTGAGAATTTTCCACTTCCTAGGGAGTAGTTACTTATTAATTGGGTTTAGAGACAGCAGGAGCTAGCAGCAAAGGTGTACTGACCTAGGAAACGAAACAGCAAATGTTGAGAGGATTGGCTTTGCTGCATTTTTTGCAGCACAGTGAGATGCGTGAGTGCTTTCCACTTTGTAGCACAGACCTGAGTTCACCTGGCTCTAGTTGAGATTCACACAAATCTGTGTGTTAGCACAGAGTGGGAATGGGAGACAGAGGCTATTCTTATCCATGAAAGCTTCATTAGCAGGAACATCCTCATCATAAAATCCATAACTTAGTGTAGGTGAAGGAGTAGCTTTAATAATAAGGAAATGATAATTGGATGACAGAATACAGCAAACCAATTAATTCTTGGTTGACCTATACTACAAAAAAGGAATGAGGAAAATTCAGGTCACTGCTTCAGCAAGGACTTTTACATCATTTACCATAATTACCCTCCTAATCAACACAAACCAAGGAATGTTATTGCTGTGAAGTAGACTTTGTTCATATCTCTTTTCTAGCATTATTCATATTAGATGTAAGCTATTCTCTTGTGGATATACAAGGATGGCTTAATGCAACAGAGAGCACTAAGTCCCACATCTGCCATATATTTAATCTGTAGTTGGATAATTTCTTGTTATTTTATTCTAACCTTTTTTTTATTGCAACAGAATATATTTATGCTTATCACTAATGCAAAAATCTTTCTGCTCTAAGCTAAGTGGCGCTACATGTTTGATCTCACTCTTTGATCTTTGTAAGAAATAATCATCCAGCTAGCTTAAAAATAGTGCTCTACAATCAACACTGCTATTAAATTATTAAAAAAAAGCCAACTATATTAAAATATTAATTACTTTACCTGAACCCCAGCAAGAAGATCAGCAACATTGCTTCAGTCCAGGTTGTCTTATAGAGCATGAGGGTATTTGCTTAGAGGCATACTCTAGCAGTACTCTTAGAAAATGGCATGACCACATCCTTCTTTTCTTCTCCTTCCTCCAACCCCCCCTTTTTTTTTTTTTCCAAAACAGACTCTGTGGGGTTTTTTATATAGACAAGTGACAGTGGAAGAGTTTAAGATCTTGAATCCTCAACTGTTTCAAATCAGTATTCAATGCAAAGTGGGGAGCAGTTTGTCTCTGAAGCCAGGGCTAGGTTTGACCTGGACTTTACCTGGTGTGAGGACCTGTGAGCTTTTATGACCTTGTGGGGGCTACCACAAAATTTCCAATTATTCCTTGAGTTGGGGGAGAGATGGAAAAGTGGATATTTGTAGGAGAAGCTGTCAGAGAAATAGAGTTTCTTCCCCCAGTTTCTGCTTGATTTGCATACTGGAAATCAGTAGTTTAGCATTTAGATGCTTCTGAAAGATACAGCTGTTCTAATATTTAAAGGGCATGTGACAGCTTTAGTCAGTTCAGGTGTTGGATTCATAACTGCAAGTCAACAAACAAATGCTTATTGTTGAAAGGAGTGAGGTACATGGAGCACTGAGACACTCCCTTACATGTTAGTCATACAGTAGCCAAGACACACTCTTCTTGAAATGACCTTCCAAGGATTTTCCATCAATAGGACCTCCCTGGTGCAATCTGAAGCTCTTCCTCTGCTCTAGGAGGTGGCATGCAATGTAGAGTTTTTGTAATTGTGCTTGCAAAGAGTGAACATCAGGAATATGGGGAGATAGCAGACAAGAGCAGGAGGGTTCAGAGCCGCTGATCTCCTTGTGTCCTGGCATGCTGTGGCTTGGTTGGAACTGGCATCAAACAGATATATAGAATTACATAATTTACTGGAAAAAAAAAAGTGAATTGCCATTTGATGCTAATGTGACATTCTCAAAAACTATCTCCATGCAACAAAGCTAACAGAAAAAAAAACTGTAGTAGGCTTTTGTCTGTGTATGTCATACAGACACTTCATATAGATGGTTGCAAACAGTGTCTCTCTGGAACCCCTCTGAAGTGTGACACTTGCTCACTAGTGCTGAAAGCTGCTCTTGTGACTTGAGGGTTGCACTGTTATCTTATGAGCTACAACCCGTTGCTGCTGTGGTAAATACAGACAAACCCCCTAACCTCCAAGTGACATTTTTCATGTTTTTACCTGGCTTTGGAGGTAATTTGGTCTTTAGGGGAAATTCTGTACTTCCTGAAGAAAAAGTAACACCATGGTTTGCACCACAGGACTTGGAGAAGAAAAAATGGGCAATTTCTTCGCACATTTTTTCTTTCCTGTCCCATCTAAAAAGAATTAATAGAAAAAAGAAAAAGCAGAACTCAAACAAAGTTTGGGTAAAACTTGTAAGAAGATCACTTGGCAGAGGAAATGAAGGCCGAATGTTTCATATCATTTGGGAAACAAATTATGGAACTGGGAAATTTCAAGGGCTTTGCAACTTCTGCCTTCTCAGAGCTCTGGGCTAGCTACAAGTTTCAGCAACAGATTGTAATGAATTTGGATTTATGAAACCTAAGAATGCAACTAAATATTAGCAGAAAACAAATACTCTACTATCATGTGTGAACTACTCTGTGTCATGCTGCACCTGAAATGTGATTGCTTCTTTAATTTTCTCACTCCAGGAATATTTCACACTCAGTTTAAAGATGAATTTTAGGGTTTTGTGCTGCCTTCACTTCCAGCACTAGGTTCATTCCTTGTGGTTCAATGAACTTCCCACTTAGTGTCACTTGATGTAACAGAGCTAGGCAAAAAAAATAATCTTTTCTGTACACATCAACCACATTTGCCAAGTTGGCAACTTGTTTTTGATATGTATGGGCTTGTTGCTTGTAGGTGTGTCATTTGTTAGTGTGTATAAAAGTCATTCTTCTGCAGGTTGGCCTTTTTGATTTAAATTAGGACAATTCTTACCTACAACATATTTAATGAAGGTGAGTTATGAATGAGTCACTCCTATACCTGCAGAGGGATTATTGGCTGAGAAATCAGAGCTTGTTTGTCCCTTCTTTTTGGTGATGGTGTTTGTAATTTGTCCCACCAGGAACTATACAGGAATATGCTCAGCAGGAATTATTTCAGTGAGCCCTTTGTGCTTCCAGTGCCTTTATCACCAAGCACTACTGCCTGCTGAATATGAATTCCAGGGACCCAGCTGGCTGCATGACTCTTAGGTTTTCAAGAAGGGATTTGTTGTTTCAGATTGTTGGGGATTTTTTAAATCAACCACTAAAATGTGTTGAATATATTGTTTGCCTGCCCTGCCTAGAGACAGTGACCTTATCAACATTATCCTTTTCCCAGTATCAAACCTCAGCTAGCAAATGAAGAGTGACTGGAAGAACAGAAACCAAACTGAATAACTACAAGGAAGGGTTTGCACAAAAAATGTGTAACAGGGCAAAGATGAGTAGGGTGTTTCCTGTGGTTTGATTTTTTTTTTTTGTTTGTTTGGGGGATTTTTTGTTAGAGGTTGGTGAGCTTTTCTCTATTTTTTATCCTCTAGGTGCTGTAAGTGCTGCTCTTGCTAAGTCAGTCAACAGCAGGCAGCATTTGCCATTTTCAAGGAACTGAGATCTGTTTCAGAGGAAACGATCAGACAGTGCAAAACCACATTCATTTGCATTGCAGTGCCAGGAATTCTGCTGTTCTTCTTTTTTTAGTGGAAAATATATTGAAGCAGCCTTGCAGTTCAGCTTTCACAAGTGTCTAAAATGTGCTTGCTTCTACTTGCTGGCCAGAATGGAGTTAAGTTGGGTTTCAGAGCTAGAATTAGGATGCTTAAGTGAAAATGAATAGATTTCAAAGGTGGGGTCCAATCCATTTCTGTGCCACTCTGAGGCATGGGTGGCTTGTTCTCCTAGACAGCTATAAGATATCATCTCAGATAGCAAGGCTTAAGCATCCAGATCAGAAAGAGCCCAGTAGAGAGCTAGAGGGTGAGTGAAGAACTGTTGTTGTCCTTGTGAAGCTGGCTGGATTCAGTGGGAAAACTGAAGGCTTATTAGCCCAGACCTGGGTTTCAGTTATCTTCTGTGTTGTGTTGGGTCTGGTTTCTGATATTTTTGTATGTGTTTAAAGATTTCAAACACTGGATAGCCAAAGTAAGTCAAGCTAACAAATTGTCTTGTCTGAGGAAAAGTTAAGAAACCTGTGGCTTTTTAGCTTGGGGGAGAGCAGACTGAGAGAGGATCTTCTTAATGCTTATCAATATCTAAAGGCTGGGGGCCAGGAGGTGCCCAGGACAAGGGGCAGTGGGCCAAAACTAGAACACAGGAAGTTCTACCTAAACATAAGGAAAAAGTTCTTGACTTTGAGGGTACCAGAGCACTGGAGCAGGCTGTCCAGAGAGTTGTGGAGTCTCCTTCTCTGGAAAGAGTCCAAACCTTCCTGGATGTGATCCTGGGCAACATGCCTTGGGTGACCATGCCTTAGCAGGAAGGTTGGACTAGATGATCCCCAGAGGTCCCTTCCAAGCCCTACCATTTGGTGATTCTCTGTAATGTTCTTTGCAGTTTGCTCCAATGAGATGCACCAGCATGCTCCACCTTTGCAGCTGGCTGCCCAAGAGGGTCTGTGGTTTCTCAGCATAGCTAAGCTGGCTGAGAGGAGATGTCACCAATGTCTCTATATATCTGAGTGGCAGGTATCAAGAGGAAGGCGCCAGTCTCTTTTTGGTGGCGTCCAGTGATGGGACAAGGAACAGTGGGTACAAGCTAGAACACAAGAGGTTCCACCTCAACATGAGGTGACGGTGATGAAGCACTGGAACAGGCTGTTCAGAGAGGTTGTGGAGTTGTCTTCTCAGGAGACTTTCAAAACCTGGCTGAATGAATGACTCTGCGGCCTGCCCTAGGTGATCCTGCTTTGGCAGGGAGGTTGGACACAATGATCTCTGTGTTGGTGAAGCACAGCCTACAGCAACTCCCACCCAGCAAGATGCCTACAACTCTTAGAGGTCTTTCCATGGGATGCAGACAGACTGAATCTTTTGAGAAGCCCCCTGGAAGAGAAACAATGTGAGGCTGCTGTGTTGACCTTTTAAAGAAGATGCTGTGCTCCCCAAGCATGGCACTACCAAAGGAAATGGTAGGTGTGCACAAACTGAGGTTTCAAACAGAACCACCCACTAATTTCTTCCAGTAAAAGGAACTAATGGTTAGCAGTAGTGTGGATGTGTGTCATCTTTGCACCCTGGCTCTTTCCCATTTTAGCTTCTGTGTTGCCAAGTTACCACTATCTTTTATTCTTTTTAGACTGGTGTGTATGCAGCTGTACATTAACAAGGTATGTCTCAAAGCCTACCAAAAAGGATTGCCCAAAAAAAAAAAAAAAAAAAAAAAAAAAAAAAAAAAAAAAAAGATTAAGTCTACAAAATTATCAGAGGGCTGGAGCACCTTTCCTATGAAAAAAGGTTGAGAGTTGAGATTGTTCATTCCTCAGAGAAGAGAAGGCTCCAGAGACAACTTATTGCAGACTTTGAGTACTTAAAGGGTGTGTGTCAGAAAGACTTTTTAGCAGGGCCTGTTGTGACAAGACAAAGAGTGATGGTTTTAAACTAAATGAGGAGACATTTGGACTCGGTTTGACAAAGACATTTTTTACAATGAGGATAGTGGAATGCTGACACAGGTTGCCCAGAGAGGTGGTAGATGCCCCCCACCCCTGGAAACATTCAAGGTAAGGTTAGATGGGGCTCTGAGCAACCTGATGTAGCTGAAGATGTGCTTGCCCACTGCAGAGGGGTTGGATTAGATGACCTTTAAACGCTCCATTCCAACACATTATGCCAAGATGAATGTTGTACTAGGACAAGGCTATTTGAGACATCAGTTTGGGATTGTTTCTCATATTGGTATTGTGTCATCTGGACAATGGCAGTTAGCATACCCACAGCTCTTTGTGTTTGCTTAACTTCTCTTTTCTTGAGGTTTTTGCAGGCTATAGCATGAATTGCTCCATCACAACCCAAGTGTACTAACAGTGTCCTGGTCATTGCAGACAATCCAGCCTGCATCCTCTGATCTTGACACTTAGATCTGAGGGTGTGAGAAGTGCTGTCAATTTTGTTGCTGCCCTAAGGGTGTCCTGGCAGATCCCAGGGCACTGAAGTCCCAACTTGAATCACAGAGTGGCTTAACTTGGTGACGCAGTGAGCGCAGCTGAGAAATAGAAAGTGTTCAGGAGGAGCAAGTCACACACAAAAAGTAAGAAAGTTTAAGAAAATGCTTGCAGGGATGCCTGCATTTCCTTCAAAGTCGTGGTTTCCACTGGTTGTCCATGCTGCTAGAAGAAATGCTACCCAACAGTGCCATCTTGGGGCAAATCATGTCTTTGAGTTGGACAAGAGGCATCAAAGTGGAACTTGACTTCTCCTTTGTGTGGTGCTCTCTCTTCTCACATATGCATATATATACTTTAAAAAAGAGTATATATATTTGTATGTGCATCAATATCATAATGATTTGTTAACAACCATTATGTTGTACATATTGCTGCATGAACACTTACTTTATGAGCTTTATTTTGTTCCCATCTCTCCTAATCTGTCCTGGCCAATTGTTTTTTTATTTTAGTAAAGTAACCAGCCTTTGAGAGAGAGAACTCTGTTTTGTGCTGCTGGAATAAAAATGTCTCTGTGAAAACATGGCTTTTCTGTGCCCCCTTGGAAAGAGAAACAGAGCAAATTTCCTTATTAATTCCATTGCAGAAGGAATCTCTGCCTTGGAGAGAATTGGTCCACCTTAAGTCTGGTGTCTGAAAAGGGCATTAATGGAGGTAAGCTCAATCAGCTGTAGCTTGTTTTTTCTATGTATGTAAGTTATCTGCCCTTGCTATCAGCATATAGTTAGTATTTAAAATATAACTGAGGGTCTTGGTCTCAACATCTTGGATGCTGCTCGAAGTTGAGTAAGGTGGACATGCTGTAATATGCCACCATCCCAGCTGGCTCACAAGAGAGAAAGGCACTCTGACTTATTCTGCTGAGAATGAGAATTCATCTTCCTTTGTGCACAGGTTGTGGTGTTTGAGCCTTACAGAAGCAAGATTCTTGTTTCCTTCAGGTGTGCAATGTTAGTCCAGCTGAGTGGATGTGGTTGGCTTTGTCTGGCTGCATGCCATAGCTGAGTGTTTTTACACACAAATTAGAGTGGATGAATGGCTTTGAGTATAAGCATGCCACTTACAATGATAACGTTCCAGCTTTCTGCTTCAAACCAAGTGCTAGAGATTTATCTGAAAAGCTGAAAGGGTCCCTTCACTTTAGCACAGGCGCAGTCCTATAAATAGCCTGTAAAGAAAAGCTTCCTAACATGAAAGGGACCAAGGAAGCAATTTGCAGGGAAGTGGAAAACGTTCAAACAGATGAAAATCTCTTGAATTAACTAATTGTAGAATGGCAGAGACTGTCACACAATCCCATGCAGACCTTTTTTCATATAATAGAGAGAAAAACTAAGATCTTAAACAGAATTTTTGGCAAGTAACCTTACCAGGGTACTGAAATACCAACCTGAGATGACAGCTTTTGAATTTCTATGGACAGAGAGTCTGAAAAGCCCAACAATTATCATAGAATGCTTTGGGCTGGAAGGGACTTTTACAGTGCATCTGGTGCAACCCCCCTGCACTGAGCAGGGGTGTGTGACTGCAGGTGAGTTGCTGAGGCTGCAACAGGGAGCGGGAAGCCTAAGGACACAACTGGATATTCCCTATTAAATGTGGGGGAAAATAAAGGAGCAGAGGGCAAGTTTGGCCTGAGGGGTGTGTTACTCAGTCAGACCTCTGAGCCTTAAGAGGGAGGTGATGAAGTCACCATCCCTGGAAGCATTCTGGGACATGGTTTAGCTGTGGATTTGGTAGTGCTGGGTTAGTAGTTGGACTCAATGATCTTAAAGGTGTTTTCAAACCAAAACGATTCTATGATTCTATTCTACGACTATATAAAGGCATGTTTTGGTGATCACTTTAGCCCTGATGGATTTTTGCTGAAATAGAGTCGCCTGAGGTGCCCCAGGGTGCCTGGCTGTGACATTAAGCTGCTCCTCTCTGTGATGTATGTTGTTCCCCATTGTTTAATAAAAAAGGCTTAAACTGAGGTTAATTTAAAACCAAACCATGTTGCCTCTCCACCGTGGTATTCTTCAGCACAGCAGCAGTACTGCTTGTGTTTGCATGGCTCACAGCCTGTAGATGTGCAGCATCTGTCGTGTCTCCCTGATCTCACAGGGCAGTGAGTAGCAACACTGAGCTTTTGCAGCCAGTGGGAAGGGGCTTTACCTTCATGCTGCCTTTGATAGATCTTTGCCATGTTGGTTATGGAGCATGGAATTGTTTAAGGCTTTAGAAGAACTATATTCAGACTTGGGTCTCTCAAAAACAAAAAAGAAAACAAAAAAAACCCCAAACCCCCAGCCCAATCCAAGAAGGAGCCTAGAAAACAGGAGCAAAATAGTGAGCTACACCTGAAATCCAGAAGTAGATTAGTGTATTCAGATCACAGATGTCAAAGTGTGGAGGGCATAAATAGATCTTCAATAGATGAATGGTAGCTACTGAAGGACTAAAGAGCTTATATCCACTGCAGGTAGGAAAAGAATTAATAGATTTATACTGCCAGCTAGACCTTAAACTAACCCTTTGTAATGCTGAAGACAGGTGGAACTAGAAATACCCCTTTCTGTGAGGCATTATTTAAAAGCAGGTTAGAGGAAATTCTGCTAGCTGTAAAATAAGAATACTTCAGTTGATCTTTCATTAGACAGCCTCTTTTTGCCTTTTCTGCAAGTCTGTGCTTCCACATACGAATGGCTGAAGTGATCTAGAAACTGCCTTGGGTAAAGTGAGAGCTACATATGTGTTAGCACTGAGAGGGGCAGAGAAGACTCTAGCTGATTGCACACTTTGTGTATGAATCAATGTAATCCCAGAGTGACATAAACTCTTACCTTGGTACGAATCCTTGTTTTCCATGAGATGAAGGTAGGCCTTTACCAGGTTATCAATCACTAGATTGCTTTATTTCATGCCTAATTTAGCCCAGATTTGTTCCCTGAACTCAGCAGTGGACACGGCTGACTGGAAGTCAGAAGTTCTCATACATCATTGTGCTCTATAAAAAGGAACCCAGCAACAGAGAGCCACCCCCAAAAGGAGAAAAAAAAAGGGGAGAAGGGAGGGAAAGAAAGAAGGAAGGAAGGACTCAAAAAGAATTAATGCCATTTTCTTCAGCTGCCTCTTCGCCATGTGTTATCTGTGGACAAGAATAACCTTCACTGAAGCTGTCCTTCCTGGGTTGTTGTCTGGAAAATGAAGTAAGGGCGCCTGTGTTTTATTTCCAGTTGGAATTTAACCAGGAGTTGGCTAAAGGATGTTCTAAGTTGCACTGCTGATTCTGATATTACAAAAGTAATACTCATTGCATGGATTTTTGTCTGGAAAAAGAAGGCAGATAGTTTGTATCATTTGACTAAACAACGTTTAAATATTTTAAAATTCATTATGTTGGTGTCAAAATCACTAGTGCTGTGAAGGCAAGAAAGAAAAAAGGTAGAAATACCATCCAGCTGTAGCTACTATAGAAGACAAACCTGAGGCTTACTACTAATTGTTGGCTTGATCACTCTTCTGGTTGGCTATGGTTCATTTTATCTAACATGGAAAAGAATCTAATAAACAGTTACAAACAAGGTTATCTGCTTAAAAGTGAGAGAAATGCCTTATTCTTAGTGCTTAGGAGAATCAGTTATGACAAACTCTGTGAGATTTTGCTCTGTTGGACTGAAATGTAATGATAAAATCTTGACTCAATGTGAGCAGTGGGCAGAGCATTTCTTTTAAGCGTTACCCCTTCATCTGGTGTTTATTCTACTTGAGCATCATCTTCACTGTTCCCTCACCTCAGAGCACACGAGGGAGTGTCATGGGCACAAGAGCTCTTAGGCAAATGTGTGATAGAACGAGGCTCAGAGCTACACTGAGTTTTTGGGAAGGAAAAGCTGCAGAGGTTGTGCTGGTGCTGACAGTGTGGGGAGAGTTGTCAGCAGGTGTCACTGGTCTACAGTGCTGGAGGCTGGCTGAGCTTCAGGATTGGTCATGCAACGCTGTGAAAAAGGCCTTTTCTATAACTCACTTGAAAGCTTTAGCCAAGGGTGGATAAAAAGCTGGGGATAAGCTGGTAATGTGCACTTGCAGCCCAGAAGGCCAGCCATATCCTGGGCTGCATCAAAAGCAACATGGCCAGCGGTTTGAGGGATGGGATTCTGTTGCTCTGCTTAGCCCTGGTGAGATCCCACTTGCAGTGCTGTGTTCCAGCTCAGCAATCTTCAGCACAGGAGAGACATGGACCTATTTGAGCAGATCCTAAGGAGGCCACAAAAGTGATCAGAGGGCTGGAACCCCCTGTGAGGACAGGCTGAGAGAGTTGAGGTTTGCCAACCTTGGAGGTGTTCAAGAAGCCATAGATGTGGCACTTCAGGGTATAGTTTAGTGGTCATGGTAGTTCAGTTATGGTTGGACTCAAGGATCTTAAAGGTCTTTTCCAGCCTTAGCGATTCCATGATTCTATGATTCTTGTTCAGCTGGAGAAGAGAAGGATCTGGACACATCTTATTGTGGATAATGTTTTTTTGCAGGATCTGTGGTGACAGGACCAGGGGTGATGGTTTTAAACTAAAAGGGGAGATTTGGGCTAGGTAGACGGAGTAAGTTTTGCCACAAGTTGCCCAGAGAGATGGTAGAAACCCATTCTCTGCAAACATCCAAGGTCAGGTTGGATAGGACTCTGAGCAACCTGGTTTAGTGGAATATGTTCCTGCCCAGAGGAGGAAAGTTGAACTAGATGACCTTTAAAGGTCCCTTCTAATTCAAACTGTTTTATGATTCTAAGGGTTGTGCTGCATTAGATTATAGGCAAGTCCAGGCTGCTGTGTGGGCTGGGGCCAGGCACTGACGAGATCAGGGATGGTGACTGTCCAGCTGTGAGCAGGTCAAAGCCAGGGAGGGCATCTGTCTGTCTGTCTCAGGCTGCTTTCCTGCACATAGTGTCAAATGCATGGCCTGGCTTATGGGTTGTCACTATGCTGAGGTGATTACCAGGGGTCTCAGGTGTCAGAGATCAAGCCAGCATTTTGGCTTGGAAAGGAGGGAGGCTTGGAAACATCACTGCTAGAATTTCTCCTGTTAACTTGTGAAGCCAAGAAAAAAGACTTTTTTATTTGCTTGTTTTTTAGAATGGCTTATGGAATACGAGGTGGAAGCAGGTGTGATGTGTGCTGTTGTTTGGTAACTCTATTGATATTACCTTAGGCATGTACAAAGGACATGTTATCGCCTCACTGACTTGTGTGGTTCACCCTGTGAAGTAGCTTGCCACAAAACACCTCTGTGGCCAGATACTTTAACAATTTAGTGCTCTCACCTGTGCCTAAAGGTGTCTGGGTCTGTTGTCTCTGGCCTAGCCTGGGGCTGCATGCAGCACTTCAGTTTGCTGCAGGACAGCAACCACGTTAAAATACTAACTCCAAAGTTTTTCTCTCTGGTAACTCCAGCATCTCTGATGTCTCTAGTTGCATACACAGCCCATATGACTGACAACAACAGGAAAGCACCTTCTTTCTTTGTGAGGCTCTTCTCAAGGCAAAGCAACATGCCAGGCTTTTCCAGAACTACTTCAGTTTCCTTTTTTGTGTGCACGATGTTTGTCATCACAGAGCAATGATGTCCCAGAAGCCAAACACATCACTTACCCTTTCTTTCTGCATCAAAGGGGAAGAGCATGGCCAGCTGCACTGACAGCACATGAGAGGTGATGCCGTGATGAAATGGCTGTGTCCTCCCAGGAGGCTGTCTCCAAAAGAATTGCCTCATGAGCTGGAGTGTCACAGGAGGAGGAATGTCCCTGAAGTGAGTGCCCATTCTGAGAGAGGTAAGGGGAGCTGGGGACTTAGCACCTTCCTGCTTGGTATCAGGGGTGGAAAAATGTTTGTGAGAGTTGTTCTTTTTAGCTTTCCCTCTAAAGCAGAATGGAAATTACAATGAAAAATGACATTTCTTGGTTAAGGTTAGCCCCTGCTTCCTATCCTGTTCCCCATAAGCAGGGTGAGAGCATGAGTATAAAGGCATTTCAGAGGAGCTGAATGCATTTCAGAAGTATCACAACTGATGCTAATGGATTGTTTGCCTCACACCCATGTTTCTTTCTTCCTTCCCCTTCATTCATGAGGTGGAACAGGAAGTTCCAACTCAACATGAGAAACTTATTTGAAGGGAGGGTGATGGAGCACTGGAACAGGCTGCCCAGAAAGGTTGTGGAGCCTCCTTCTCTGGAAACTTTCAAAACCCTCCTGGATGTGTTCTTGTGCAGCCTGACTGAAGTGATCATGCTTTGGCAGGGATGTTGGACTAGATGATCTCTAGGGATTCATTCCAACTAACAGCATTTTGTGATTCTGTGATATAACCCCAATCCCAGCTTTCCTTCTTCCCCCAAATCCCATTTGCTTGACTTTGAGGTAAGCTGAGATCTCCCAGGCTATCTGCATAAACATCTGTGTGTGGAAAGAAACTGTCTAGAGGATGATGAGTGAAAACATTTAGGAAATGAGTTTTCAAGCTATTTTCCTCTCCCAGATGTGTTAGGCATACTGCTGCATGAACGTTTCTAAATCTCTTTCTAGACACACAAGCAAAGGTCTAAGTCGCCAGGGAGTCTATCTTGGGAAGCCCAGCTGAAGTCTGGCCCAAACCACCTATTCCTGCTTTCTAAGACCACCTCTGCCTTGCTGCAAACAGAGGTCAGTTTTCCCTCTAGTGGTTTGACACTCTGTGTAGCTCTGTAGTATAACAGCATCCCTTGGGCCTTTTGAAGTTACAGAGTGATCTTTGGCTTTGACAGCTCTAGATAGGTGCTGATGTTTTCTGTTCAGAACAGTATTCACCTGGTAGTCACTGCTTGGTCTGATGCTCCACCGGGCTCTGGCACATGTAGGGACATTCTGACTGTGCTGTGAAATCTCAGCATCAATGGTGTGATTAGATTTATAATTTTTAAAATACTTTTCCAGATATAAAGAGTGATTCTCTGTGCTTATGGAAGGCAGAAATCCCCTGATGGGCTACTTTAAGTAAAAAAGCAATCTCTAGTTTAGGAGGTTTCTAAGGTACAGGCTGCAATAAACCAGGAAAGTGTCTGGTGGGCTAAAAAACTTAAACAGGGAAATGATTCACAGGAAACTAAAGTAAGATGTGAGAAGTTTGTGTGTTTATGAGGAAGAGTCAAATGTTGAAATACACCAAAGGAAATAAATCAGCTTGAGGTTTACAGGCAAAAAATGAATTAAACAAAACCCAGAAATGTGCTAGATTTTGTAACTGGTTGCAATGTCATCACCTCAAATCTATCTCACAATGATCTTGTGGATAAAGTGTCACCAGCAGCATCGTCTGAACCTGGGGTGTGCCTTTAAATGCAAAATCTGGGAAGCCCCTTTACAAAAACAGAGTGTTTTTTCTGGCAAGCCTTTGTCTCCATGGGCACCTGCTTGCAGGGGAGTACGTTGTCTCCACAAGAACATTTTGGCAAGGCCTCCATTTCTTAGCTTCTGCTTTTTACCTAGAGGTGAAGGCATTCAAGCATCTGCCTCCCCTCAAACTTGCCTGCTAGGACTGAATTAGCTCTGAGGTTTAACTGTGGACTTAGTGTTAAATCAATAAATGGACTTGGTGATCTTAAAGGTCTTTTCCAGCCTAAATGATTCTATGATTCTCTGAGAGGTGAGAACAGAAGAATTTAAAAAAAACCCAACCCCCAAACCTTCCCAAATCCACCCACTACCCATCCCTGGCAAATAAATGAAGCAGTGCTGATATATTTGAGCTCTGCTGTGCCTTCTTCCAGAGTAAGGACAGCTGCAGACCACTTTTGCTCCAGCAGGCAGGCAGGGAGATCTCCCTTGTTGCTCTTTGATGAAATATCACCTGCTCTTCTCAAAGTGACAAACCCCAGTGTCCAGCAAACTGTTAAATGAGAAAGATTCCTAGTTTGTTACTAAAGTCAGGTATCTCTTATTGCAGAACTTACTTCACCTTTTGTATTTTTCAAGGTTCTGCTTCTTTAAAAATGAAAGAGCAGGCAAAAGACATCCATCTCTAAAACTGCTAATCCACTGTGAATATAGCAGGGTCACTGGAGATGAAAAATGTGACTGCAGTGGCAGACACAAAGATCCCAGCGATGGTGAGCAGCCACAGCTAGCAGGTGTATTCCTCCCTGCTGGGTGCAGGGTGGCACTGTGGACTCAGAGCCCACCCCTAAAAAGCTGTTGTGTCACTCATGCCTGGTATGGTGGGTGCCCAGAACAAGAAAGGAAACCGGCTTGAAGTGGTAACATAAAATCATGAAGATGCACCCAGAGAAGTGTGACCAGCAGGATAAGGGTGGTGATTCTGGCCCTCTACACCACTCCTGTGAGACCCCACCTGGAGCACTGTGCCCAGCTCTGGGGCCCCCAGAGTAAGAAAGACATGGTGGAAAGACACTCGAGCTGGTGCAGAGTGGCTGGAGCACCTCCCTTATAAGGACAGGCTGAGAGAGTTGGGGTTGTTCATCCTTGAGAAGAGAAGGCTCTGGGCAGACCTTATTGCAGCCTTATGTTACTTATAGGGAGCCTACAGGAAAGATATAGAGAGTATTTTTTATGAGAGTCCTGACAGGGCAAAGGGTAACAGTTTTAAACTGAAAGAAGGTAGATTGAGATGAGATATTAAGAAGAAATTATTTACTGTGAGGGTGGTGAGACACTGGAACAGGTTGCCCAGAGAAGTTGTGGATGCCTCATCTCTGAACAAGGGGTAACAGTTTTAAGCTGAAAGAAGGTAGATTGAGATGAGATATTAAGAAGAACTTATTTACTGTGAGGGTGGTGAGACATTGGAAGAGGTTGCCCAGAGAAGTTGTGGATGCCTCATCTTTGAAAGTGTTCAAGGCCATGCTGGCTAGGGCTTTCAGCAACCTGATCTGCCTGATGGTATCCCTGCCCATGGCAGGAAAAGTTGGAACCAGGTGATCTTTAAGATTCCTTCCAACTCAAACCATTCTATGATTCTATGAGTACTGAACCAAACAAGGGACCCTGGCTTGAAAGCCAAGTGCCAGAAAGGCAGAAATATGAAGTGTTCACCTTGGTAGAAACTGAGAGACATAGGAATGCTCCTGTCTCAAGACAACGAAAATGAACCACCCTGGTTTTCAGTTCCCCAGAAGTGCCCTCTTTTTGTGAAAAATCTTTGAAGTATGTCACAGGTTTTTGGTAACAGCTTTCACACTTTCCCCCCTCCTCCCCCCCCCCTTCCCCACCTGACATTCAATTGAACTCTCAGTTTTTGGTCAGCTGCCCTAGTTCAGTACTTGGCAGCAGGGTTCATTTAAAATGCGACAGCTACAGCAAATGGAAAGCCCCAAGCAAGAGAACTAGTCTCAGATGTTACCAGACCTCTGTGAGGAGCAATATGAAATTTAGAGGAAGGTCTGGATGTGTTCCTGCACTCTGTGTCCCATCTGTGCAGCCACCTTCAGTGTGCTGCAGCATCTCCACTTGGACATTCAAGTGATCTGTTCCTGTAACAAGTCCATCCATTTCTCGTGAAGGGTTCAAACTGGATGTGTGCAATTTTGTCACCAGTTCATAGAATTATAATTGCTACAATGCAGGAGATGTCAGTGCAATGCTTGTGCCTGTGTCCTGGAGCTGCTGGGAGAGCACTGTGGCCTGCTTGCAAGCAGGATGTGGCCCTTCATGGTGGGAGATACCTGTCTCAGCCAGCCCTCATCACTTGGAAAGCATGAGGCTGATGTTGTCCAGACTTGGCTCCAGAGGAATTTGGGAAGCCTGAAAGAGAATGCACCCTGTGCTGAGATGGTGAAGTTGCAGGTATTGGAAAGCTTGATGGATGTGATGAGACAGATGGGGTTTTGCAGCAAGGTCAAAGCAAGCCAGTCAAGACCTGCTCCACAGGAGAGTTACAGTCTGTCTGCACATGGCTGCCACCACCACAGTGCTTTGTTCATCCCTTAGCTCTGTACAGTGTGGAAGAGCTTGGCCAGAGGGGTTATGAATTTAAGGGACACTCCTAGGCTAAATTAGGCCAAAAACTCCTAGATGGAAAAAGCTAAAAAAAAGAAGTAAGTAAACAAAACAGTGTAATCCCATTTTCTGGCCAGAGTCCCTAATGGGTTTTCTTGATCCTTACGCCACATATTTCAAACTCAGCATGTCCAAATGCCTGACTGCCCTGTGTTTGGGTAGACCCTGCTCAAACAGTGAAAATCAGAGGTTTGGGTCCTATGTCAAAGGCATAAACACCTCTTTTCTGAGAGTGAAACATGCTGTCCTCACTGTTTGCCCTCATTAACCAGCTGCTCCTGCACACTCTGTCCAGCACCATCCTGAACTGGCACAACCTGCCTGTCTCCTCCACAGCCCCTCCAAGCTTCCCTCCCTCTACAAACTTCAGTAAGCACCTGCGGACTCACTGCTGTATGGAGACTTGGGTGCAAGGTTTCTGTGGTGAGGAAGTTTGGCCATCTCTGGCCAAGTGTTCATGGTACCTATTTCTGGGTGAAGAGGTGCTAGAGGAAGGGGTGTTACTGGGAGTGAGCTTAGCAGAATCTATTCTGCAATGCTTTGTAGGCAGCTTTGTATCTCCTCCACCCATTTAATTAGCGGTTACTGGAGGGGGAGTTTTTGTTGGTTGTTTTTTTCCTGCATGTATAAAATAGTGGTTTGGTTTGTGCAGAGCTTTCACCTCTGAAGAGCTCACGCCCATGTTGGTGAGACTGGAGGTCTAGAAAAAAACCCCACATGCTGTCAGATAATTTTTCAAATTGCTGTGGTCCCAGCACACAAATAATATTAAAAGGAAATATTAAAGGTATATTTAGTCTTACTGGGGAACAGTCCACCAAATTAAAGTCACAAAGATACACATGTTACTGCAGTGATGGAGGAGACCCATCACCACAGCAGGCTGGGGGAAGCAAAGTGTGAGCCCCTCTGGATCGGGCTGAGCAGCATCAAACTACTGCCAGAGCTGTGCTCTACCTTGGGCTGAGCCAGAAGGAGGTCATAGAATCATAGAGTGGGTTGGGTTGGAAGGCATCTTAAAGATATCGAGTTCCAGTCCCTCTGTCATGGGCAGGGACACTCCACTAGGTCAGGTTATTCAAGTTCTCTGGGCACTCTGTTCCAGTGCCTCTCTGCCCTCACAGTGAAGAACTTCTTCCTTACTTCTAATCTACATCTAACTTCTTTCAGTTCAGAACCATTATGATTTGTTCTATTGTTACCTGTCCTTGTAAAGAGTCCCTCCCTGCATGCACAATGCTATTTGTTGCTCCTTTGATCTTTTCAAGGAAAATGTAGAGGTAGAAAAGACAAACCAACCTCCTTAAAAGGTCTTTTTTTTTTTTTTTTTGCAGCAAAGCCTCTCCTCCTCTTCTTCCCCACTATGCAGTGAGCGAAGGCAAGATCACACTTTGAGCTTTTGGTGATGACAGAGCAGATATGCCCATTTCTACCTGAATAATCTCTGGCAAGCTTGGTTAGAAACCTACATTCCCTTGGGAAGCTGTCAGGGCTTTGTTACTTCCCTGTGTGCTGTGCTGGACAGCAGCACAGCCACCGCCTGAGTGGATGGAAGGCTCTGCTCAAATACTGTCTGCAGCAGGGTCTCTCCTAGAGGGGTTTGCTCCTTTTGGCATTTACTTTGAGTAGGAAGAGATGAAAGGGCCAAAGAGTGTGTGTGAGCTGTTAAGGTTACTTAGGTTGTGGTCCAGCATGTGCAGGAGGATGGAAATGAAGCCTGGGGTTGGGAGGTGTGAATGGAGATGTGTGCCTGCAACATCCCACCTGAGGGCATGTGGTCTGAGGCTAGTTTGTGGTTTTGCCTACTCAGCTGTTTGTGGGTAAGTGTATCACAGTAGCATGCACTGCTGCTCTGCCTTTGGAAACCTCAGTCTCTATTGCAAGTCATACCCCTGACACTGGCTTGGACAGTGGGTATATGAACTGTCCCTCTTGGGGACAGAGAGCACAACAGGTCCTGCACCATGCAGTCTCCTACCTTTTCCATTTAACTCATAAGAGACTGAGCTCTGTGCCAGTACCATGACTTTATTTGTTTTGGTCTCTTTGGAACAGCTTGTTACCACTTTCTTTAGACAGTGCTCTACACTGTGAGGTTAAAAAGACCCTTAATAGAGATTCCTTATTCCCATTGCCCAGCCCCAACTCTTTGGAGAGTAGTTTTAATGCTGCTTGATTCAGACACTATGTGAAGATTTTCCTCAGTACAAACAATAGCAATTTCTACCAACCTTGTATTGCAATTCATGATAACGTGGTAGCTGCATGTGAATTGGTGCTGTAAAGTTGTCCAAAGCAAACTAAATCTGCCTCTGCTACTGCAATTGTTACCATTATTACCAGCTAAAAAACAAGACATATAAAAACATGATTCTTTTTCCACAGTGGTTTCACTCTGACATTTTTTCTTTGATCTGTGCAATAACCTGTTTCTTTGTCACAGCTACAGATGCATAAAGATCCACGGTGGGGGCGAGTGACAAAAGCCCCATTTATTACTGCCTGTACTTGTTTTGGGTTGTCTGGGAACATGAAAGACACTACTTGCAGGGAAAATCTGTCATTTATTCAAATTCCCATAAGGCAGAGAATTCTCAGTGGCAAACTAGATCATTGCATCAGGATTGGACTGCTGTTGTTGTCTGAATCAGGGCTAATTTTCATGTGTCTGAATCCTTCACATTAGCAGAAAGTCACCTCCTCTCCCCCCCATTTCACCCAGAGAAGAAAGCCTGCTGTTGAGTCCCAGCTGAACTTGAACATAGCAAGTATAAAATGTGTGCTGCATCTGTTTGGCACTAATGTGCTATGCATGGGAGCTGAATTTCAGCTTCTTCAGTGGCTTCAGATTTGGGTTTCACTAGTTTGGGAGATGCTTCCTTAAATTCCTTGTTGACAAAGTAGTAACAAATAGCATCCAGGCAGCAGTTTGTGTTTGCGAGGACCGAAGCGAGGTGAACAAAATTATTAACCCTCTGTATCGCAGAGCAGTTGGAGCTGATGGAGTCCATTATAAAGCGAAGGAGGTGCCCGAGGTAAAGAGGTAAAAAGCATATGATGAACACAGCCATGTTTGCAGACACTATGTAGACAGCCTTCCTGATTAACTTTTCCTTGTGACAAGTTTCATTCTTCTTTCTCATGAGTTCTGCAATGACTTGTATGGAGCAATAGCTCACAACTACCAAGGGTATGAAAAACCCTACAATAACAGCACCCAGCGTGATCACTGAGGGCTTCACGGAAGATTTTTCAAAGCAAAATTCATCCTGTCCTCGGTCCTCTAACTTTTTAATGAGGGATGTCACACAGGTGATGGCTATCCAGAGAAACCCAGAGGCAAAAGCTGCCTTCAGCGGTGACCTCAGCACCTTGGCTTTCAAAGGGTACTTGATTGCAAGGTACCTATCAGCTGCCACCACAGTGATGATGCTGATGCTCATTAATCGGTTTATGAAATAGCCACCTTCCAGAACCAGGCACCATCTACTTACCTTCAGGTGATGGAACTGGAATAAAGTTTTAAAAGGTAAAGTAAAGAGCAGCAAACAGTCAGCCACAGACAAGTTGACCATGTATACTCTGGTTTCTGTCCAATGGCCGAGTTTGCAGCAGAACACCCACAGTGCCAATGTGTTCAGCAAAATGCCCAAAAGGAAAACCGGGATGTAAACACACAGCTGGATGAGTGGGAAGCTTTCATACTGTGAGATGTTGCAGCTGCTGAGGTTCATTTTGGGGTTATTAAGAGGCACAGTTCCTGCAAAGCAAGATGAAACCTTTTAGAAGCCACTTCTGACTGAATTGGTGATGAATTCGGGTAGTTAAGGCTATGCCAACAATGAAAACCCAATGGTGGAGATGAATCTGCAGAGCGGAGCTGGCTGGAGGGTACCCAGTGGGAAGGGAAGGGAGTGGGATATGACTGTGGTCTGTTGTGGAGGAGAGGAAAGCACAGGTTCTCACTAGGTCCTGTAAGGGACGAATGCTTTTGGAGAGAAGCAGGGGAAAATGTTTGTCCCTCTGTTTTGGGCCAGACTCAGATCAGGCAGTAGCAGGTATCCTGAAGCTAGCAGCAGCTGGGAGACACCAGCCAGCATCCTCACAGCTTAAAGTGCTCTGGGAGGTGTGCAGCAATAGGACTGCTGTCCTCTTCTTCCATCCCAAACTGTCTCTGCATTGCTTCTCATTAGTGATAAGAGCAATTATTAGCACCTCTCTCAGCACTTTTAGCTCTTATTGAATCTTGTAATCAGTAGTAGAATTTAGTGGTCTGCTGCAAGAGTACTGGAGGTGGTCTGCACACTGCCTTTCAGGGATTGTGAAAGTTGGTCTTTGTCTCAGAAATATTAGAGCAATCTGCCCCAATTCCAAGAGAAGAAAACCCCACCAATGCCATGGCAAGAAATGTGATCAGCAGCCATGTGAAATAGAGAGATGAGCCATATCTGTTCTAGTGAGTGGCGTTATCACCCAGGATCTCAGGATAATATTGCCATTTTCCCTCCTGCTTTGGAAGAATTAATGCAGAATTATATTCCTGGTGCAACTGTTCATGGACAGAAGAGACCTGGGAGATCTGAGATGCTTGAGGATTTTCCCTGCAAGATGAACATAACTCCATGGGTTTAGGCTCCTGTGGTTTGAAAGCATCTTGAGTGAGCAAACCATAGGGCAGTGCTGCAGCATCTACATGCATCTGCAGTTCTCGGCTAGTTTTTAAAGTGATGCTGCTGAAGAGTCATGCCAGAAGACCTCTTTGGAGGTGAGGGAATGTGCTACAGCTGATACTTGCAGCAGTTCTGTGCTTTGGACATGAGGAATGAGATAAGATCCCAGAAGAAGACAACAGACAACAAGAGATCTAACAAAGGCCGAAATAGTCTGTAAGTAGCCAAAACCTGTCTTACAGGGCCAGTACCAAAATGAGCCTTTGAAAATACACAAGCTCCATCCCTCTCTCTATCTCCACCACCATTTTGGCATCCCACCATGACTAGGGGAAGGCAATGTCTTGCAGAGCTCAAATAATCAAATCAACATATAGCCAGGAGGAATTACCTTCTCACTTGCTGTCCTTGGAGAGAGCGAATGTTCCTCCAGACAAGCTGCAGTGTGATGTGCAGGCACGATGAGCTCTCATAGTGGTGCTCCTGCTGGGACCAGAAAGGTGTCCTGTGATGACCATTTGCCAGTGGCAGTGACAGCAGCAGCACTGGTGGAGGAAGCATCACTACCCCTCCTCAACACATTTCCCCTGGGGTTGAGCTTCCTCTGTCACCACTGGTGCGGTTCTTTCCACCCCCTGTTGACTGAGGAGCCTGCAATGGCCTTGCAGCAAGGTGAAATGCTTGTCTGCTGTGTGGCCCTGCAGCAGTTCCTCTGGTGATGGAGTGGTTTTGGGTTCTTCCTTTGATTTACTTTCCAATGCCTGATTGTAGAATCATAGAATAGTTTGGGTTTGAAAGGACCTTTAAATGTCATCTATTCCAAGCTTCCTGCAGTCAACAGGGACATCTTCAACTATATCAGGTTGCTCAGAGCCCCATCCAACCTTGAATGTGTCCAGGCACGGGGCGTTAGAAAATGCCCACTGACCTCTTCACCCAACAGGCTGTGCACATTGCCCTGGAGAGTCCTGACATCTTCTCTCTGCCTTCTGGACAGCAGCTCCTGCCGGGACTGAAGCAGGGTCTACCACCTACAGTCACACTTCTGAGCCCCAGGACAGAGCAGTCCTGATGAGCCCCCAGACCCATTTACAGATCTGTTGGAGAGGGGAGGCCTGAGGTCTGCAGACAGTTCTGATTATTCTGAGTTTCACTCTGAATCACAGTAATTGTCTCATCTCCTATAGTTCTCGGCAACCAGCAATTCTGAGAAAATGTGGCACTGTGACCCTGTGACCTGCTGACTTTGTGACTGCTCTGTAGGCAGCTGCTGGCTAGGGACTCCTCCTTGGCTGTCCATTGCAAGCTGTGTATAAGAAGAGCTCAGACAAGGTGATCAACAAGCTCAGAACTCCTGCTGTTAGTACCCTGTATTGCTGTCTTGGGCAAACGTATTTTCCCTTCCCACTTTCCAGGCCATCTTAGAGAAGCTTCTGGAGTATTCCTGCATTGTCTATCCGCTCATTACAAATCAGCTGTTGAGAGTCAGTCTAGAGCATATCTTAAATACTTCCAGAGACTTCTTTTGCTTTTCTTGTAACTGCTTCTCGATGGATGCTTAAAAATAGTTTCTAACCAATTCGTACACCCAGCTCATTGATTCCCAACTATCACCATCTTCATGTCAGGGTCCTTGTCAGTATGTCAGTTTTCAAAGCCATCCAGCTCCTGGGTTGTGATAATTTCACCACTGTACAGAAAAGACTTCATTTTGCACCGTCCTCAAGTGTAGTCCACACTCTCCTATTGTCCATGTCAAGAAAACCAATATCAGCAGTCAAAATGAAGCCTGAAGGGAGCTCATCTTGCATCATCTCTCCAGTGTGAGGCTTCCCATCCACAGCTTGATGCTCTGGTTGCCAGATGAGGGAAGCTATGTCTTTTGTCAGCCTGGTGAGGCTTCAAGGGAGGGACAAACCACGTCACCAGGCACAAAACAGATGGCTGTGATCAGCAGGTTCACCAGGATACGTCAGAGCAACTCAACACCAGCTTCCAGTAGGCAAAGCAATGAAGAGCTATCTGTGGAGAACTTGCACATCTCTTGGTGTGGCTCTTGTGTCCGTGTCTGATTTCTGGACAGCACTGGGTCAGGATCCTTGCACTTCTCTCCACCTCAGCTCCCTGTCAGCCACCTTCTAGCCTCTTGCAAATGCTTATGGCCCCCTTTTTCCATCCAGTTTCAGGTTTAATCACCTCTGACATGGACCAACGATGCTGACTTCATATCTTCTCCCATATATGCAGTTCTCAGTCTGTTTCAGTGCTGGCACAGTGCAGGTGACACTCATGCTGTTCTCTCACTTCCTTGCTGTCAGCTCTCTGGTAGGGTAATGTGGGGGCCTGTAGCACTGGTGAGTGCTACCAGTGCCTGTACAAAGTGCATTACCACTTGCTGTGTGCTCCAAAGGACCTTTTACTGTCTACCACACCTTGATTGCAGAAATTATTTTCTTTGTGAAAGAAGGCAGTGAGGTGAAATACTCTTGTAAGGTGGAGCACCACTTAATTTTTATATTTCTGTTTTTTCCCTCCTGTTAAGCATTGCTCAGACTTGCTGTGAAACTGCCCAGTTTCCAGACCTATGCATAGCAGAGTAGTTACTGGCCAGACCCCTCCCTTTCTTACTCCAGTCTATAGAGGGGACTAAGTTTGGTGGTCTCTGCCTCGGGTCCTATTTTGACTGACTCATTTAAAAGCCTTGTTGCTGCTGTGAGATTTCATGCACCATTTGCCTTAAAACTCTTGATTTCACAGATTCCTCATCCTTACTGAAAACTGTGGCAAAGTAATCAGGTAGTTTTCAGGACATACCAGGACAAGTTTGTTGTTTTTTTATCAGCAACAGTACTGGGTCATCTCCCTTCTTTGCTTGCAATTTGTAGGTAGGGAAAAATTTAAGATCCATTTATCTTTACACTTCTTCATCTCTGAGACTTACTTCTGTTCTTCACCCTCATTTTTCCATCCCTTATAAGCTCCACCTGATGTCCTGTTTGAAGTTTCTTCCCAGCAAAAGAAAGCCCTTCTTGTAAGATTTTTCCTGTGTGCCTGGTACAGATTGCTAAAAGATAGGACAACTCAGGTTTGGTGGGATCCTGCCTGCTTTCCCTTCTAAGGGAGATCTTGGTCTCCTCTGCATCCCAGTGGGACATGGCCTCTGGCACAGTCACAGAGGTGCTGGTACCCACTCCACATGTTTGAGGAGTACATAGGATGTTGCATGTCCCTGCAACATTCAGGTTCTGCAGTGCCTCCTCCCTGTGTGGATTTTTTCTTGGCTTTCTCACAGGAAGATGTGATGTGGCAACAACAGACCTTGACCTAAACAGAACTGCAGGGTTGGGAGTAGAATGTGTCAGTCTTATTATCAGCACGGAAAGTCTGTGAAATTGCAGTGTTAGGCTAACTGCATCAACCTCAGACAATGACCAACCCTGTCTGTTGAGACTGTTTCCCCTTTCCTTAGCACCACACAGGAACTGAGCCACAGCAGATAACAGACTTGTAGGGCTTTATGCACTATTTTGGCCCTCTCTATACTTCCACAGCACCATCATTGCAGGGACCAGCCTTGTGGCTCTGTGCAGCCATACTGGGGAGAGCATAGTAAAGCCTGTGCTTCCCAGCTGCCTGCTCCTGCATGGGGCATTGCAGAGTCCTCTGGAGTTTGCTAGGCACTGCTTGTGACTAGAACTGAGAAACCAAAGCCACAGAGATCCCTCTGAAACCTGAGAGCTAATTGTGTAGAGCTCCCTAATGTGTGTCTGCCAGCCCACAGGAGAGGAGTGCCACTGGAGCCCAAACCTCTGGAGAGAATTCAGGTTTCAGGCCTGCCCAAATGCCACCAAACAGCACAATGCTGATTTACACCAGCCACGGCCTTCCTTCATAGAAGGGCCAACAATAGCTAAATTTGGTGGCTACTCACTCAGAAGCAAGATTCTGAATTACTTTTGTACTTCTTGCAGTTGTTTTTGGTTTGTTTTTTACTTTGAAGCCTAAGTTTTGACTGCAGCACCAATTTGTTCATTTACATTTAAGCCATTAACATTGCTTTTTTTTTTTTTTTTTTTTTTTTTAAGTAGGGGACAGGGTTGGTCAAGGAAGAATCATCATCCCTGGAAGTGTTTAAAAGATGTGTAGATGTTGTGCTGAGGGACATAGTTTAGTGGTAGTCTTGGCAGTGCTGGGTTAATGGTTAGAGTCAGTCATTTTAAAGGTCTTTTCCCGTCTATGATTCTATGACGGAAAGATTGCATCTTGCTGAAATGTTAGCAAAATGCAGTGGTCCAGCCCTGTTTGTTGGAGATGATAATAGATGGTGGATGATGCTCCCTATTGGCACTAGACAGACTCTTGAGCTAGGGGAAAGAATTGCAGATAAGCATGCCTCCATCCTCATGGATTTCTATTTCCCTGCTATACGATGGCTGCTGATTTGTTGTGACCCAAATGCTGAGAACTGATCTGTTCCATTGACTGGAAGTTGAGGTTTTGTTCAGACTAGAGAAAGGTGTCAGAAACCCATCATAAACATCTGTATAACTAGACACTTAAACTTGATCATAATTTTTGTCCAAGGTAGTACAAATGTCTTCAGATATTCAGGAAGTTTCTTACTTACCGTTGGGTTGCACTATAAATATCCTGTTGTAAGGCAGATCTTGTATCATAGTAGCTGTATCTCCTCTCACCATCTCCAGTACAAGTTTTGCATCACTAATAGAGGATTTCAGTGCATAAAGGTAATAAATGAATATTTACTTATAGATATATTACTGCAAGATAGCTTTATTTTTGCTTGCAAGGGAATGTTTCTGTAATATTCAGTACAAACAGCAAAAACCATCACTTAGTGTTGACAGGGATTGTGAAGCCAAAAATTTCCACTCTACCCTGTTCCAGAGCTTGACAACCTTTCAGTGAAGAAATTGCTTCTAATGTCCAACCTAACCCTACCCTGGCACAACTTGAGGCCCTTTCCTCTTGTTCTATCAAGCCTCTCGCTCTTTAAAGACAATTAATTGTGGTGTATTTGTTGACAGCTACAAGAGTGACCACACTCATGCATCTCCTTAAGCAACAGATTGGTTTTGAGATCAGGCATCATTTGTCTCTTCTATCTTTTCCTGTCTTTGAAAAGAGACTTTCAAAGGCAGAGTGAGGGCCAAACAGTGTCCAGTGATTAAGATGGTCACAAACATGCTGTTTTGTTTTGCTTGCAAATACCTGTAATGCCAAGGCATTAAATAATATACCAAAAAATGGACATTTGGACATAAATGATCAGCTGAATGACCTGAGTAGTTTCATCCATTTTTAAGTAGTTTCATCCATTTTTATGATGCAGACACTCATTGTAGCTTCCATCGTGCTGGGACCTGTGCCAAAGTGTTGCCATAAAGAAGGTAGATATAAAGTCAGGATTGGGAGTAATTTCTGTGATGGCAAGAGTTGTTTCATGTATTATTTGGCCAATGTCCAGACAGTGGTTTCAGCATGTGGTCTGCAGACACTAGAAGATGAAATGTCATTTGCAGGGGAATGATTTGTAAGTTGTTGCTAAGAAAGTAGTTGTCTGTAGGTTTAAATGAGCAGAATGTGGGTTTACATGCCCTTGAAATTTTTTTTTAGTTGTTCACAAGCCAGAAAACACTGAAATTCATGAAGCCAACTGAGATATAGCTATCACATGTATTTCAACAACTCTACAGTGTTTCCCATGCTAACTTACTGAAGTGACTACATGGTAAAGTATTAGATGAAATTTCTATGCAGATAAGTATGAAGCAGTCCCACCTTGGCACTGGCTCCCCTCTCAGCTCAGGTTTCTCTATGGGTTGCTTCCTTCCAGTGCCCCAAGTGACCTAACTGTTTTGGGCTGTTCTGTGGTCATTTCTCTGTGGGGTGGAAAGACATGTGGTGCGTAATCAGCCAGCACAGATGTAATAGAGGAATTTAGTACCTGAAAAACCCATCATTAAAACTGATGCCTGGTCCAGGATTCAGATAGGATAGATCAAGACTTCCTGTATAATGCATGAGAAGAGTTAAATGTCTCAAAATAAGGTGCAGAAGAGCTGTCAAACCCCCACTGTGCGCTGTCCAAGCAGCTGAAAGAGCAGAACCCCAGGTCCAAAGCAATGTCTCATCACACAGGGCAATGTTGAGGAGCTCTCAGCCATAGGTTTGCCCTATCTCAGCAGAAGGACCTTACACACCCTGCTCTCACCAAACCTCCCCTGAAAACTGGTGGTGGGTGGTAAGGGAGGGATCAGGTCTGCATCTGCTTTATGTTGCACACTGCTGTTTCCTGGGCATCAACATCTCTGCAGCATGAGACTGTGATGACTCAGACAGATCAAATGATATCTCACCAGGAAGGACACCCACTGAAGATCTGATCCCATGAAAGTACAACAGCCTACAACCAGGGCATATGGTAGTCAGCTGAGTGAGGTCAGATCATTACAGCTTCATACCTGATGTGCACAAGTGCCTGTTCTGTGGTCCACAAACCTTCATGTAGCTCATGCAGTAATAGCTTTATTTATACCCACAGTGATTTTAGTCTCAGAAACAAGCTAATGCAAGTGTTACATGGCAGGAATGGGGCAATAGGCTCAGGCCACTGCCTGGCTCCTGAAGTTTACTCCATGCACATGGGGTACCTGCATCCTGGTGATAGATAAAAGCTTTGAAATCAGTTGGTTGAGGGAAAGCTACCAGACTACAGGCAAACTCTTTGACATGAGCAGCACAGGTATATTAGGTGTGGCATTGGAGTACAGAGGCTTTTTCTTGGTTTTGAGGGACCATATATATTACATTGCTAGAAGTGAACTTGTGTAAGGGTGCTCAGTCCCCTTTGTTTAGCTGCACGATACGTGCAAACAAGTGCATGGTGGACACGGTGGCCTTATCATCTATTCTCCATACCAGTCTGACTCAGACACCTGAGGCTGTGATACAACAATTCAAGGCAATATTCAGAGCTCAATTCAAGTCACTGAGGACAGCAGGACAAAATTCCTGTTAACATCAGACCCCTTGGAGGGAGTTGCCCCTTTTTTCAGGTAGGTCTGTACCTAAAATGATTGCAAATACTGAGCTGTCCCCTTCCTGGAAACATTCCAAGTCAGGTGAGACAGGCCTCTGAGCAACCTGATTTAGTTAAAGATGACCCTGCTCACTGCAAGGGGTTTGGAATAAATGACCTTTAAAGGTCGCTTCCAACCCAAAGCATTTTATGATTTTATGATTCTGTAGGTGGTTCCATTCCCTCTTCCTCAAAACTTCAGCAACACTGTGGCTCCTAACAACTATAGATTACTACAGCTTGTTTGTGTCATGACTTGATGTGTGGGTGACTGTGACTCTTTGCTTTGGTTCACCTTGGACTTCATTGACATACAAGCAGGGAACAGAGAAGGAAATTCCTGAAATTCCTTGGCTGCAAAGTAATAGCAAAATGCATCCAAACAGCAGTTACAATTTGCGAAGCACACAGACACGTGCATGGAGACGTTGACTGCCGAGAGCAGAGAACAAGCTCCAGCAACATCCACTGCAAACCGCAGGATCATTGTGATGTAGAGAGGTGAAAAGCATATGATGAACACACACAAGTTCACAGAAACAATGTGGATTGCTTTCTGGATTAATTTTCTCTCATGAGGACCGTTGTCAATCTTCTTTTTGAGACATTTGATGACTTGTACTGAGCAAAATATCACAGTCCCCAAGGGAATGAAATACCCCAAAACACTGGAGAGTATCATTGAATAACTAGGTTGAATAGATTGTTTGCCAAGGCAGAATTGTTCTGATCTTTCATAAAATTGTGGATGCAAGTAGGAGTTAATTACCAGCACTATCCAAAGAAACCCACAGATAGAAGCCGATTTCAGTGGAGATCGAAGGATCTTTGCTTTCAGCGGGAACTTGATTGCGATGTATCGATCGATTGCAATCAGGGTGATGATGAGGACGCTCATGGGCATGTTTATAAAATATATGCTGCGTATGATCAAGCACAGCTTGTCTATGGGGTGGTTGTACTTCTGAAAATAGATCACGAAAGGCAGGGCAAAGAGAAGGAAACTGTCTGCAACTGTCAGGTTGATCATGTACACTCTGGTCTCAGTCCACCTCTTGATTTTGCAGCAGAAGACCCAGAAGGCAATCAAGTTCAGTGGGATCCCCAGGGAGAGCACAGGGATGTAGACAATCAGTTGAAGTAGCACAGTGCCGTTCCACAGCACGTTGCTGTTGCCAGTACAGTTCTCCATTCTGGGTTGTCTCTGCAAGAAAAAAATGCAGATGTAAGACTGAGCTTGGTGTCAGTCCTCTGGGCTGGCTGCTGCTGTTGTGCCCCTGCTCTCATGGCTCCTCATGCCTTGTACTGCATATATAGACAGCCCCTAGAAGGACTCAGTGGCTCATCAGCACTGCTTATCCCTCATCCACCAAAGTAACACTGTCACTGGCCACCAGCTTAGATAAAATCACAGAAGCAGCCCTCTCTTGCAGCTGTTACAGGGTTAAGCCTGTCTTGCGCTCCATCCAGTTCTAGCTTGCACAGTTTGGGCGATAGCAAAGGGTCTGCAAAGCAGAATGATAATTTTTGTGTTCCCTTATTTTTGCTGATGTTGTGGTTATAAGAGAGCTGCTGGGTTTCGGGCAGCCTGAAGCAGACCTGCGAAGCATTCCCTTTTGCCCTTCAAGACCCTTGTTTTGCTGCTGAAGCCACACCATGGGTTTGTTCTGATCTTGCCAGGCCTGTGAACCTTTGCAGGACTTGAGTCCTTCCAGCCAGGTAGTTCAGGTGGTTTTACTCCTGGGTGTGGTGTGAAGGCTGGTGGATGAGTGCCTGTTGCAGGTGGGTCTCCCCCAACCACAAACCTGCTCCTCTTGCTATTGTATGATACTGGGGAGGGATAGCTCAGCAGGGCTACCACCAGCCCTGGCAGATAATGAGTGTCCAAAGAGAGAAGGAAAAGTGAAAGAAGGCATGTGTCTGATCTCAGCTTTCAAAGGTAGGAGCCAAAATATCGCTAAAGCACTAAAACAAAGCACACAAGACACCCAAGACCTTAGACTATCTCCCGGTATTCCTTTAAATATTTTAGGGCATCCACTACCAGCAAGGAGGCCACAGAGAATGAATCAGACATAGTCTGCAGCTCATAAAGGAAATGTTTACAGTGAGGCAGAAAGAAAAACACCCAGATCCCTACAATCTCTTATAAATACATTGCCTTATATGTCAGCAACTTTTAAGCATCAACATCTAAAATGTAGTGAAAGTGTCTGATTGCATGAACTAAGTGAACTGCTTTCAGTGACTCAGACTGGGGGCTGGATCTGGCAGCCAGAGAGGAAGGTGCAGCACCTACTCTAGCACCAGAACTGGTACAGCATTACTGAACCACAAGAATACAGACGTTTTTAGACTGGAATTTATGGAGGAACTAATATACAGCCAGTGTCCTGGCTTTCTTGGTCTTTCAGCCTCACAGGTCCTCGGCTGCACTGTGGTATCACCTACACCGCAGCCATCCTCTGCCAGCATCCTGTGGTCATCCCACAGTGAAAAATCCACTCTCTAGCACTGCCCTGAGTTGCAGCTGAGCCCTCTGGGCTAGGCATCCCAACCCCATTGAGTCCTCCACATGAGCACAAGCTGGTGGTCGTTCCCAAGGTCCTATGCCACAAAGTGCCTGGAGCTAGAGGACTACATGCTCACAGACTGGTGTGAAACCACAAGGATGAAGACCCTCTTGAATGACATGTGGCTGCAAAACAGTGAGGGGTAACAGCTGTGAAAGCAGAAGGAGACTGAAGCATCTGTGTACAGCTGAAGCTTGACAGGTATGCTACCAGGCAGGTAGCCTTGGTTAGCTCTTTAGCTAAGAGCTGAGAAAGCCCACCCTGAGGAACTGATCAGAGCACACAGCCACACACTGGTGTGGGAAGCACTAAAAGACATTACCTTCTTCTTGCAGGGCTGGCAGGTGGATTTAATCCTCAGAAAGGCTGCAGTGTAGAGGTGGGTGTCCTGGCACAGGAAGAGATCTGCTCCTGTCACAGGTGTCCAGTGCAAGAGGCTGCTCCGCGCAGGGCACAGCTGCCTGGGAGCCTGCTGCCGACAGCTCAGGACCGCTGAATCACAGCAGTGAACTCTTGTTCACCACAAGTGCTTCATTTATCACCTGCTTTTTGGGACGGTCGAGTCTCTGGTGCCCTCTGTTGTTCTACTTCGATCAGATCGATGGTTCAGCACCATTTCTTCCACCCTCTCTGCCCTCCCTTCCATTCACCTCACACAAGCTAACAATTAAAATTTAATATTTTCAGACATAGGAAATCAAATAATTTCTGAAATAAACCCCATAATGGCTGCAAATGGCCCTTCTGGCAGCAGAAGGGTTCCCCAGGGAACAGAGCAGCCTGTGCAGCCTCCGGTGCTGTTGCAGAACATGTCCCAGGCAAACAACAGTGTGGGGGCTGATGGCCTTTCCAGGGGGGCACGTGTGATGGTTTGAAACTGTCTTTTTAATTTTTCCTTGCAAAGTTCAGAACAGAGAAAGTGAAAGAATGTAAATAAGTCACTATTGGGTGTAAGAAAGCAAAATAACGATTGTTCTAAACACTTCCATTGGATAGATAGAAATGTTTAAGAACTATTACCCAAAACAAAGTAGGCACTCTGCACATTCTGTGTTCGGCAGTGGGGGCAGTTGCTGGGCTGTCTGGCTGCTGTTTTCTTCTTCTTCTCTTCTGGCTGAAGATAACACGTACTGACCTTGGCAGCTAAGTTAACAACTTTCTGCTTAACTAACTCTGCTTCTCTGTCCAGGGGGGTCTGGGGGGAAGCTCCTGGGAGAGAGAGAGGCCCCTTTGGGAAGAGTCCCCTTGGGGGGAAGCAAAGGGAGATCGGTTGTGCTTTTTCTGTTGATTGTATATATTTGTGAATGTTGTGAATTTTGTATATTTGTACATATTCATTGCATTTCATTGTAGATTTTAGACTCTGCTTGTAAATACAGCTTTTCATTTGCTTCCAGACTGAGCTAGCCTGGTTATTGTCGGTGGGGGGGGGGAATTTCAGCTCACACCGACACAGCACGTCAGTGCTCCTGCAGCCCACAACAGTGAGCTGAGGGCAAGAGGACCCAGCAAGCTTCTCTTCAGTGTCTTTATGAGAAAGCAGATAGACATCATGAGACTGCTTGTGCTCTGCGAAGTGTCTGACACTGCTCCTCAGCACCACTGGAAAGGCCAAGCTGGTAATGACTGGCACTGCCAAGCAGGTGCAGGTAAGAGATACCTGTGTGGCACTGAGCACACCATGGGTGTCAGAACCTTTAGAAATGTGTTCAAAAACATGCCCCAGGAGCATTTTATAGTCGTTTTGATGGCTTTTGCTGATTGTTGGCTGTGGTAGTTTCAGTCCCATTTAAGTGAGCCAGCTGACAGGACCCGGACTCTGACTCCTGTTAAGATTTGTCCCATTATTCACATCTCCTGCACTGAGGGTCCCAAAGGTGATAACAGCAGATTGAGCAGTCACCCTGTGCTCCCTGGAGGCAGAGGCAGGTCACAAGGGAAACAGCATAAGTGTATAGGGAGTGTCTAGGAGTGCTGTGAGTATTGCCTGGGCAGAGCTTGGGGAGCTTTTTAGAGAGTTTGCAGATTTTGAAAGGGGAAAGCCCACTTGTATGGAGCATTAGAAAAACATAGACAGGTCAATCATTTCCTTACCACCTCTAACTTTCCTAGGCTGCTAATTCATAGACAAATGCATTTCCCCCATAGGAACCTCAGGGGGTGTCAATTTGGGCAGGCTGTGGAAACCCAGCTCCAGCTGTGTCCAGCTGCAGGGTGACAGTCTGAGCCTGAGGGTGGCCAGGACGGTGAACTTGAGGGACCAGACTGGGCCACAAGATAAATCCTGGGACTAGCAATGCACTTGTGGCAGACATCTAGAGAGAGTTAAAAGAGCTTCCCTCTTGCATGGGTGGGAGCAGCAGCCTCCTTGGAGGTGGCTGCCCTATGGAGGTGTCTCTGTGCCAGGGCTTAGCTTTACCACAGGAGGGAAGTTGGCAGGAGGAGTCTGCTCTGAAATCTCCTGGACTTTGTGCCTTTATGGTACTGGACAAGTCTTGCTTTCATCCTGAAAGTGTGCCTTCACATCTACCTGACCCACTGACTTGAAGGGGAAGGGTGATCAGCAGAGTTTAGGCTGGTTTGTAGGGCCCTGTACTTATTAATGTGCTGGTACTGTATGAAGCCTCCCAGCACACCAGAGGAATATGATAAAGAAATAAACTGGATTGTTTTAATAGTACAAACAACCTGAAATACACAGCGAAGGTAGAACATGATGCAGTCTTTCCTACCTGTTGGCAATAAGGATCAATTGACTTTACATGCAAAATGAACTGAAACAGAGATGCGCATGGGTCACCTGCCTTCCTGTAAGTTACAAGTAGGTGCTGGAGCATGGAAAGGAGACATGTTAACAACCAGTGGTTACATACATGCTTTCACACATCTGTGAAGTATCTTATGTGTTTAAGAGAAACATAGAGTGAAAATTACAATTAACGTAGTAGTGCTAAACCTAACAAAGAGTTCCCTAGACAGAAAGAGCAGTAGTTATCCCAGTAATGCTGAATTTGTACCTTCTCTTGATGTTAGAGGGTTGTTGGGGTTTTTTGGCATTTGGGAGTTTTGTTTCCTCCTGCCTCTCCACCTTGATTTAACAAGTGTGTGTCTGCAAAGGTTGGATTTGATCTGTTTTTTTCAGAGCTGGATTTGGGCAGTAGAAGAGCTTCATGGAACTCCTTTGTCATAAAATAGTAGCAGACACTATCCAGGCAGCAGTTGGATGTGGCAATACACCTTGTCACTGAGGAGAAGTTCTTCACAACTTGGAGCAGGAAACAGGTAGCTCCAACACTCTGTATTATGAACTTAGCAAGTACCACAAGGTAGGCTGGCAGAAAACATATCAGAAATGAAATCAGATTTGCATAAATAATGTGAACAGCTCTCTGGATTAATTTCTTGTCTGATGGGTTTGTGCTCAGATGTCCCTTAAGGTTCCTGATTGCTACTGTGGAGCAAATTGTCGAGATTACTAACGGCAGAGTAAACCCGAGGCAAAACAATGACAGAGTGGGAGCAGTGGTATCACTATCAAAACAAAGAGCAGCCTGTCTCTGCTGGCAGTCTGAGGTGACACCAATTATCACAGAGACCCAAAGAAGCCCACAGAGAAGGGCAGCCTTGGAAGGAGACCTGAGGGTCCTGGCTTTCAGGGGATACTTTATGGCAATGTATCGGTCGATGGAGATAAATGAAATGATGTAGATGCTCATGACCATGTTGATAAGATACATTGCCTCTATAAACTGGCAGAGCTCACCTCGAGCTGATTTATTCCAGAGAAAATAAGTCATGAAAGGCAAGGTGCAGACGACGAAGCAGTCTGCAAAGACTAAATTGATTGCATACACCCTGGTTTCTGTCCACTTCTTCATCTTACAGAAAACCCAGAGGGCAAGAACATTAAATAGTGCTCCAAAAAAGAAAATGAGGTTATACAGAACAAATTCCATGAGACGAACATGGTGATACAGTCCTAGACTTGTGACATTGCAGTTGCTGGACTCATTCATTGTCCTGGTATGTAACTGTTGTTTGGTGTTCTGAGACCTGAAATGGGAAAAGACATGGTAAGACTTTCCTCCTACCTCTTCATTAAAAAAAAAAAAAAGTGTGCTATAAAAATAAATAGTACTTTCTTTGAGTACAAAAAACTGCTTTTCTCAGTCAGAAGGGCTACAAGGGCTTAACAGAAGTCACCTTATGCTCCTTATGTCATCCTTATGTTCTGGCTCTAAGCAGGCAGATTTCTGAGTCTTTGGACTACCTTGGGAACCTGGACCTCCTGCTTCAAGCTGAGAAAACAGAACTGAATCTGAGTTCCTGCATCCTGAAGGCATATTTGAAGCTCTAAGAAAGTCATTGAGGCAGGCTGCTCTCCACCTCCTTGGGAGGGGAATGAGGGGATGGAAAGATTAACCTGATTTTAAGCCCATTCATTCAAGGAGAGAGTACAAGTCTGCAGAGGTGAAACAGAAAGACACACCTGAAAGAGGAAACACCAGTGCAAAACAAGGAACCTGGTGTTAAGGGCTACATTAGATGATTGCTTCTCAAGGTAGGTATCCTGCAACCCTAGGAAATCCAGGAGATGTTAGTGGCAGATGCTGAGCCTCTGTCACACTGGCTACTAGATGTTTTGCAAGAGTATTGGTTGTGTGGAGAATGTCAGTTTATGGGCTGATAAAAATCAGCTTTTGTCAGACCCCATCCTGTGCAAAGTGGCTCTATGTGAGGTGCACATGGAACAAGTCTATGAAGTGGTAATTCTGTGTATACGTCACTGAATTTCTGCTTGCACGTAAAGGCACTTTGGAAAGAACCTTTAATTTCAAAATAAGTTCACTCTGACAGGAGAGTGAAGTGATAAGGCATCTGGTGAAATCCCACCGCAATCAGAGATGGAGGAGGGGACACCATGACCGAATATGCCTGGCTAAGCAGTTGTTTGCCTCTAGAAACAGTCCAAACCTTGTGATCTGTTGGTGAGGGCACTGCCTGCAAAATCAGACCAGTTCTGCAGTAACTGATAAATGCATGAATAACTCAATCGTTGAGGTATGGGTGGGAGGAGGGTATGTCATTGTCTTGGGCTCCTGCATAGAGCTCTCTCCCAGTTGTGTGCTCAGGTCTGGATTTCCCAACAGAGTCTCGCTGCTCACTGCCTGTGCCCTGGAAGGAAGCTGACAGCTGTCATTTGAGGAAAACCTCTCTGAACAGTAGCAGCAGGGACGCCTCTTACATCAGGGAGTGAAGCTGCCATGCTGCTGTGCTCCCTAACTGCAGAAGGCAGATGTCTCCGCAGGTATGGCTGATGCCCAGGTTGCTCTTCACCAGCCCCGGTCTGCAACACCAGCAGTTGCCTCTGTGCTGAAGTACAACACAGGGCAAGCCATGCTGCTGTGCTCTGCAGTGTGAAAGGGTTCTGGACAACACCATCTTTGGAGCTGGAGATGTGGCCCAATGCAGTTCCCAGCATCAGGGCTCAAAAGGGCTCCAGGCCATGAGGCAGCTCATTGACTGGAGGAGGAGGAAGGAAATGAGCAGAGGGTTTTAAAGCAGGCCACACAGCACAGTGTATGGTTGAGGATGAGGTGTCTTTAAGGAGATGCAGTTTGATAACAGGATATGCTTATCCTGTGGCTGCTGGAGGTCCTTAAGTAGGGTAGATCAGAGGTTGCAGCACCAGAAGGGCTAGGCAGCAAGCTAGAGCTGTGAGAAAAGGATGCAGATGGCTGTAAACCAGCACTTTGCTGTGTCTGGAGGACCAGGAACAGGCTGGGGTTTGACTGACAGGGTCACCAGTATTGAGGAGTGTGTTCTGCTTTCCCTCCACCATAGACTGGGGAGAGCTGGCCAGCAGCCATCCCCCATACACTGGAAGGCCTTGGCTGGACTCATTCCCCCCCAGCAGCTCGAGAGGCAGGATTCTTCCAGACCCTTGACAGAAGGAGAGAAGCAAGGCAGAGTCTGAAGGCACAGTGGAGTGTCACAGCATCACAATGGTGGCAAACACTCAGTGTTTTCCACAGCACGAAGCCCATGGGAAAGTAGCTATACTAGAGCAGGAGGTTTCCATGTACAATCCTCTCCCCTCCTTGTGGGGGAAACTCAGAAGTAAGCAGGTAGCAGAGAGATGAAAAAAAGTGATTGTGGTGGGGAAAATAACAGCATGGAAGCTGAGATAGGTGAGGGAAGGACCTGGAAGTGAGTAAAATACAAGGAAGAAGGAAAATGGGGTAGGAAGTATGGGGTACAGCATGGCATCTTCTGCATCAACTGCCTTCAAACCTACCAACTCCATGGCAACTGCCCTGATTTTCACCAACATTCCTAGAAATGGGATGGGTTCTGCTACAGTGCTTAAATGAGGAGCTTTGCCTTTCTCATTCTAAAGAACATAAAGAAACTCGGAAACTGCCTGCTTTGACCTTGCTGCTGCTGTTCAAAACTCTCTGAAATGCAATGATCTAAGAGATGATGCTTTTTTACTTTTCCTTTTTGAATCTTCTTTTGGGCTTATCTGTCACTGTATCCCTTGAAAACTGCAATGGAGTCACCTTAACCACAGAATGGCTTTGAAAGACCCTGGAAGACAATGCAAGGATTCACTTAGATTAAAAAAAAAGAAAAACACAAAAAAAAACCCCAAAACCCCACAAAAGGATCTTTTGCAATCACTCCTTTACTCAGTTGAGACTAATTTAGCTTCCAGTTCCCAGCTGCTGCTAGGAAGTGATCTTCCAGGTAAAGCACCCAGACAGCACCTTGGAGTAAGAACAGAAATGGAAAGGCTCAGAGATCACAATCTATGAAGTATCATAGAGCTCTCATTGCAGAAATTAGCAAGATTCCTCCCAGCCACAGCAGATTCTGAGCAGCAGTTCACAGACAGAAAGAGAGAATGAAACAAAGAGATGTTACCTGCAGGCTTGATGGCACAAAATCAGCAGCAGATCCCACTGGAGGGAGGGTAGGAGGCTATGTGGCTGGAAGGAACAGGGCGAGCTGGTGGGGCTGGAGAACAGGCAGGAGCTGCATCTGGCACCAACTGCCCACTGCTACTTGAGGGTTTCTATAGCACCTCCTTCTATAGCAGGCAGATTTCCTGTTGGTTTGTTCTTGAATATCAATCTACTGACCCAATAAATAGTGGCAATAGTTTCCAGTGAGGTTTGCCACCTCAGCATGCAGCCCTTTGTAAAGTAGTGTGTTCAGCAGCTAGCAGTGGTACTCAGCAACTGTAGGTTTGAATTGCTGTGTTAAAACCCAAGCTAAGCAAGACCAGGAAGATGTGGTATCTGATATTAGATCCTGCCATGCAGCTGGAGGTGCAGAGCCCTCCAGCTGAGTGCTAAACTGAGTCATGCACCATGCTAGGTGTGGAGGTAGGCCCACTGAGCAGCTTGGCACAGCACAGGCTCTTTCTAGGCTGGAGAAAGTCTCTCTAGGCCATATCCAGTCTGGTTTTGAATGTCACCAGGGATATCCCCACAAGATCTCAAGGACACCTGTTTCAGTGTTTGATCACCTCAAGAATTTTTTTTTTCTTTTTTTAATGTTTAACTGGACTTTCCTGTATTTCAGTTTGTGCAGATTGCTTCTCGTCCTCTCACTGTCACTGCTGAGATTTCCATCTTCTTTACTCCCTCCCATTAGGTGTCAATACGCATGGATCGTGAGCCTTCTCTTCTCCTGATTGAACATTCCCAGGTCTTTCAGCTCCAGTCATCTTTGTGTCCCTTCCCTGGATCTGATCCAGTACGTTCAAGTCTTTCTCATTTCAGGGAGCTCAGCAATGGACACAGGACTCTAGATGTGTCTCACCAGGTAGAGGGGAAGGATCCTCTCCCTTGACCTTCTGTCAGTGTTCATTCAAACGCAGCCCAGGGTGCTGCTGCGTGCCTTTGCTGCAACAGTGCATTGCTGGTTCATGATCAGCCTGGCTTCCACTAAGATCCCAGTTCCTTCTCTGCAAAGCTGCTTGCCATTCAGTCAGCCCCAGCTTGTACTGATGCCTGGGGTTGCTCCACCTCAGGTGTAGCACTTTGCCTTTCCCTTGTTGAACCCCATGAGATTCCTGTCAGCCTGTTACTCCAGCCTGTCAAGGTGCCTCTGAACAGTAGCACAATCCCCTGATGTCTCAGCCACTCCCCTCTCTTTTGTATGACCTGCAAACCTGGGGAGGGTGTGCCCTGTCCTAGCACCAGGTTGTTACTGACATCTTCATTATTTGCCTTAATCTTGACCTCCAAGAGAGTCAAGACTAAGGTAAATAAGTCAAGAGAGGGTTTCCAGAAGAAATTTATGCTACTAGTCACAGCCTTTGAAGCTTGACAGGTCAGCCAGTTTTCAGTCCACCTCGCTGTCCATTTATCTAGCCCAGATGTCATTAGTCTGTCCCTGTGGGTGTTATGGGAGACAGTAAAGCTAAAGTTGAGATAAACGGCATCTACTTCTCTCTCTTCATCCACCAAACAAAGTCATCCCATCTTCCAAAGACAAGGTTTTGGACTTGGAACTGCTAAGTGGACAAAAGCCACAGGCCAGTGGGAATGGGATCAAATAGCTCCCTAGGGCTTTGTGAGGGGTAATGCTTCAGGGCAGCAGTGTCTGATGGTGTGGCATAATGGAAATAATGTAGTGGAAACCATTAAAGCAGGGTGCTTTCCTTTCAAGAGCAGACTTGTTAATAAGTGGGTTTGTGTCTGCAGAGTCTGAGGAAGCATCAAGATGAGTCACGCCAACATCAGCTCTGCAGAAACACAGCCACCCCCCAGACTGCACCCTCCCAAGAGACCACTGCACCCATGGCCCCACTGTGATGGGGCCAGATGCCCATCATGGGGAGAGCCTGATTCCCTGCCCACATGGTGGGCACCTGTCTTGCTGCCTCCAGGACACAGAAGTTTCCCTGGGGAGGTCTGAACACAGTTTGAGAAACAAGATGGATGAATATTCATCCTTCCTTCTCCAAGAGGCAGAGATGGGTAGAGTGCTGCAGTCCAAAACCAAGCTGAGAAGGGACATGTACCTCTCACTGGCTTTGGCACCTCTCACTGGCTTTGCTGCCCAGCAGGGCAGACTGCTCAGCCTCCAATAGGTGAGGCAGAAAGCTGAGTGGTTCCCACATGGTTTGGTGATCCCCTCAGATGGAGATAGCTGAATGTCAGGGGTCACCCATCCTAGCACTGAGTCTCAAGGACCGTTTGAGGAAGGTGTGGTGGCATCCATCCCTGGCTGGACTCACATACATTTCCTCCTGTCCAGGAGCCCTGAGCCCCTCATGAGTTGGGGTGAACAGGATGTCCCTCAGGGAACAGGGCTCACCAGGCCTGTGCTGAGCAGCAGCATTTGTGGGTTTGTGTTGCAGGGCACAGCCTTCACAAGCAGAGGAGGAGACAAGCTTGTCCAGAGATGGTGCCTACAGCTGTGTCAGTGTGCCAGGAGCATGCAGGGAGCTGCAGCTGGCAATGTGCACTAAGAATATGATGGCTTGCAGTCCCAGGAAGAGATTGAACTCAGTACCCATGGAGGAAAGAGAAGAGAAGGAGGAATGTTTTGTGGCAAAGCACTGGAGGTGCAGGTGGGAAGCAGCTAATTTGTATGTAACAGCCTAGTAAAGAGCCCCGAAGAAGAATGTAGGCCAAGAGGGTGAGGTGACTGGGGGATAAGACCAGGGGTATGGGGTCAGAGATAGAGATAGGCTGGCTTTAGGGCCAGGACTGATGTGCTGTCTAACCTGGATACAGAGATTTTCTCCCCCAAGGAAGACAGGAGAAGGCTGTGTATAATGGCTCCTTCTGAGGACCTGTGTATTTTCCTGACATTTGTCACCAGTCTCCTACCAAATGTCAGTGCTGGAAGATGCCAAATTGTCATGGGTTGAGTTGAATCTGCTGGTGTCTGTTCAACACCATGCTGCCATCATGCCAGATTAAAGTGTTGGCTGGAACAAACTATCATGGGGCTTGAAGTTCAGATTGTAACATGAGAGGCTTCCTATTCTGGTTTCTTCTGGTTTCTGGGTTAGGGGTGTTGGTTTTCTGTTCTGTAGGGTGGGCTGAGGATTGGGGGAGGAGGGCAGGTCTCTGGCTTCTGCTGCTTCTGCATTTTGCTGCACTTTTTCTGCAAATAGACTAAGGTAATTGTGCACTGGATCATTCCCAGCAAACTCCTTATCTCACCCAGGAGGAGTTGGGGTTTTTGTGTTGCTTTCCTTCCTGTCTGTGTGGGGGCAGGAGGGCTTGCAAGAGCAGGCTGTGTTAACCCAGCACACAGATTATATCTGTTTGTGTCTTGCTAAAATACAGTACAATAAGCAGGGATAGATGATATGGGGTTGGTTGTGGTGTGAACAGGGGTGAAGGCCTACATGGGATGCTGCAAACCTTCATGAAGCAGCATGGGTGACCGTTAAAGGTACCATCTTTTCCATGGCAGCAAGGCAAAAGCACTCTTAAATGAGTTGTTGTTTTTTTTTTTTTTCCCTTCCCACTTCTCAACCATGAACAACTCTTTCTTAGATTGTCAATTTGGAAGGTTAAGTTGCTGTGCAATCCTTTGGGTGTGGAAGGTCTTCACCTTTATTAAAATTCCAACTGCAAGGCTTATTTGTCTACAGTTTTTGTTCTCTGGTCCAAGGAGGAGGCAAACAAAGATGACGTTAGGCTAGCCTTCTTTGTGAAGCCAGCCACACTCCATCTGAGGGACACACACAATATTGGTATAGACTGGGTTGAAATGTCTATACACTGATCTCCAGAAACAAAAGTGTTCTTAAAGATCACTGCCTTCTGGATTCATTGCCTCTCATCACCATGCTTATTTTTCCACTTGTCTTGCAAAACTCCTTACATCTTGTTATCCATAAATGCAGATGAGGACGGAATGCTTAGCTGAGAGGTTTTTCCCTTGCAGAAACGACTCTGATGCCCCATGTGGTGGAATTTTCTACAGGACAAAGAAGAAAGCTCCACTCAGCCCTTGCCTCTGTCCCCAGCCCCACTCTCTGCACCAGTTAACAGCGGGCACAGCACTGCACCTGCTGCTGCCTTCTCCCAGTGCAGAAGTGGCTCATCAGCATGCTGGCAGTCTTCTGGGGTGCTGAGATGGGTAGTGCTCAAGACCATGAGATGATCAGTGTGCACCCAGAGGTGCAAAGTGGAACAGACAGAAACAGCAGAGAAAGAAGGGTCAAGCTGTAATTACAGGGATATTATCACAGAAGTACAGAATCATAAACCACAGAATGTTAGGGGTGGGAAAGAACCTCTGCAGATCATCTAGTTCAACACCCCACTAAAGCAGGGTCACCCAAAGCAGGTTGCCCAGAATCACATCCAGGCAGGTTTTGAAAGTCTCTAGAGAAGGAGACTTCACAACCTCCCTGGACAGCCTGTTCCAGTGCTCCTCACAGGGAAGAAGTTTTCCCTTATGTTTGGATGGAACCTCCTGTGTTCCAGTTCGTGTCCATTTCCCTTTCTCTTACACTGGACACCGCTGAAAACAGTCTGGCCCCATCATCTTGACCTTCACCCTTAAGATATGGATAAGCACTGATAAGATTTTCTCATTTTCAAATTCACCACTGAAGTGGTGACCCAAAAGCCCTCAAGCCCTCTGATGCCCACAAGGGATCCTGCCTTCATGGACAAATGAACATATCCTGCCATACAGACCCAACACACTCAATGCATGATTAAACTGCAGAACTTTGGCTGTGGGAAGCCAGAGACAGGAAACCAGTCAGAGGGTTCACAGAGGTTGGGGAGGGGGGGAAGAGTGTTTCTTAAATATATATTTTTCAGAAAGAGAAGTATCCATCCCATGACTTAAGAACTAGCAGTGACTTGGCGAAGGAAAGGTGACAGATTAGATTCAAATCCATCTTGCATCATTCATGTTTATAAATACATAAAGGGTGACTGCCAAGAGGATGGAACTAGGCTCTTCTCAGCAATGCCCAATGACAGGACAAGGGGCAATGGGTGGAAGTTGAGGCATAGGAAGTTCCATGGAAACAGGAGGAGGATCTCTGTGAGGGTGACAGAACACTGGAGCAGTCTGCCCAGGGGGCTTGTGGAGTCTCCCTCTCTGGAGATATTCAAGACCTGCCTGGATGAGTGATCCTGCTCTGGCAGCGGGCTTGGACTAGATGATCTCTCAAGGTCCCTTCCAGCCCCTAACATTCTGTGATTCTGTGATGAAAGGTGATAATGCCTCTGTACCAAAACCCTGCTGATTCATTTGTTCTTTTCCCATTTCCTGAAGTGGAGAACAAATTTGGAAATACTTGTGGTAGTTTTAGGCTGTGCTTAGAAAACTTTCCACAGAGCTTGAATGGCAAGTGATAGAATATAAATAACTCATCATTGGATGTAAAAGGGAAAATAATGATAAGGTGTAAATAATGCCGTTGTACAGACTACTAACATAAGGTTAGAATGTATAAACTAACTTTCTCTCTTTTTGACTCTTGCACTCTAGCAGATACTTGCTCTGGCTTCTGCTGGCTTTGCTGACCTTGGCTGCATTGCTTTGCTGTGGCTAAGTACTAACAAGCAACTCTTCTCCTTTCTTCTGTTGTCCTGTGTATGGGGGGGAAGGGAGCAGGGAGGGGGAGCTGTTGGTAACCCCCTGGTTTTGCCCAGGGAGGTTCTTGTGTTGTTTATAAATTATATATATATGTAAATATTGTCAATTTTGTACCTATTAATTGCATTTCATATTTAGATTGTAGTTTTGCTTGTAAATATAGCTTCATTTGTTTCCAACTGAGCTGGTCTGGCAATTTTATGTTGAGGGGGAGGGAGAGTAATCTCAACTCACTACAATACTGTTTAATAGTAGGTTTTATAAATGAAAAATTAAGTATAAATCATTCACCCTTTGATTCAATATTTTCAGAAGGCAAACGAACCAACTGACTCTGGAGAGAGAGGCTAAGCACAGATCAGTAGTTCCAAGGAGTTGCGTTTTAATCTCTTTCTCATTACTGCTTACCAGGACGCTACCCATGTTTCTGCAGGAGAGGCTGAGTGGTGCAAAGGATGGCAGCAGATAAACAAGCAAAAAAAAAAAAACAAACCACAGAACCACGTGAGAAAGCACAAAAGAAGGTGCCATCCTTGTCAGCAGTACAGCAACAATGGCTGGTGAAGCATCTAGGTCACAGCATCACCCAGGGCACTACCTGCACACAGCCACTGCTGCTCATCGGTGCTCAGGCTGGTGCGCCCAGGCTGGTGTGCTCAGGCTGAACTGAATGGAACTCCAGCAAAGAGCCTTGGGTGGAGAGTTCCTGAAACACCAGCAGTCAAGGACAGCCCCCACCACTGGGGCAAACTGGCAAGGAGAAATCTCTGGCTGGTGATCTCCACGTGGTCCCCCAAACGCCACAAGCGACCTATACCAGACTTGCTACCGGTGTCACTACAAAATCCAGCATGTGAAATCCTGTCTGGGCTCAAGCACATCATCAGTTTCAAACTGTACTTGAGGCATAAGCTGGTCCCAGATAGCCCGGGAGAGCTGTCAGCAGAAGGTGAATGTGACAGGGCTGTGCTGAAGGACATAGGCATGGTGTTTATCCCTCCAGCATGAATGTTACACCACAGGAGCACTGTAGGTACCTGTCCCAGCTCCAACAAAGATCAATCATCAAGAATCAAGTGGCTAAACACTTGTTTCCTACCAGAGATACACCAGATCCATCAATACCATTACACAGCTCCAAAGCATGGAGGCAAGAGGGCATACCAGCTAATGGTGACAAATGGGTTTTTTCTTCCTCTGGATGCTCCTGAGCATTCAGTGTAATTAACCTGTGCAACTGGAGTAATAGGATTTAGAGGAAATGATGCAAACCCTCAGCCTGCTAGGTGGTGTGAACTATGGATCTGTGCCCCGGTTTGAGCTAGACCAGAACTAATTCTATTCAGTGATTTGACTTCTCAGTTCAAACTCTGCTCAGTGACAGCACTTTCTGAAGTTCAGGGCATGTTTTTACAGACCCTGGCTGCTTCCAGCAGTGAGAACACTGATGATTAGAGTCACAGCTAAGGGCTGGTGGGCTTGTGTGCAGAAGGGCTTTTGCTTATACTTGCTTCTATGGAGACCAAGGCCACTGCTAAATCTTGTGTGCCACTTTGGGGTGCACCTGTGGGGAGGAGTGGACAAACCAGGTGACCCTGAATTGACCAACAAGGGTCAATTCCATGGATGTCATCTTCAGTGTAAAGCTGAGGGATCACCAGGGCCAAGCCTCTTCTTCAATGACAAGTGACTAAGGAGGGCGCTGTCCATTCTGCCTTTGATCCTGATCTGTGTGCTCCTGAACCCAGTTCCCAAATCCAGCTCCCGAATCCGCTTCCTGTCTACCACTAAGTTCAATCTGGGACTTTCCCAGTACCTGCTCCCAGAATCAGTGGTCATGGTAACATTATTGCAACCAGGGAGCTGGGTGTAATATTGATTTTGCATAGATGTGTATCTATTTAATTTTATTGTTAATATTTGCATTAAAGCTGGTTTGGGTTTCTTTTCCAGTGCATCAATCTCTCTCCCTTATTCCCTTTCTCTTCCCTTTGGGAAGAGAGAGGGGTTCATAGAAAGCGTCTGTCACTTGTTTAGTGGCCACCCCAGCCCTAACCAGTGACAGTCTCCCTGTGCATTGTAGAAAATGTACTATGTTGGTGACTGGAACGATTAGTAACCTTTGCTGGACTGCTTTTACATTTAAAGATTAAGTTATTAATGTTTGCTTTTCTTTTCTGGCCAGGGAAGCATATAAACATACCTTTAAATGTCAACCTTTCCTTTTTCTGCAGCTGTGCTGACTCATTATGCTGAGAGAATAAAATTGAAGAGCAAAGAACATGAATTTGGTGGATGCATAGACTCTGGGAGATGGGCATATTTCACACACACATGCACACACACACACACCCATGAACATAAAACAAGGAAAATGTGGTTTGGGAATCTCAACTCCTGCCTGTCACTGGAATTTAGTTTTGAGCTTGGACAGCTTAGCTTTCATCATCTCACAGTTAAAACATATATGAGGGAGCAGAGCTGAAAGCAATGCAGCTACTCTCACTTAATCCTTCATTTACTGTGTCATTGAACTACTTGCCACCAGTGAGAATTCAACCCAGTGTGACACTTCACAACCCCTGACCTCATGCCACAGGCAGCCTGCTGTTCCAAGCTTTGGCCTATCCCCTCCATGGGCCTCTCCATGGAGACCTTTCTGTTTTCTAAAAAAAAAATAAACAAAATTTAGACAGAAAATTGTGAATCCAGTGGTGGTGGTCACTCTGCTTCCCCACCCTTGTCAGCACTGAGCAAGCACAAGGCACGCAGATGGAGCTGCACATGTCAGGGAGCATGTGAGGAAGGCGAAACTAAGAAGCCCTTAAAAAGTCCCTTCCAGTGCAAAACGTTCTATGATAAAGTTGTGCTGAGTCCCATTTAACTACAAAGTTCGTTAGGTGGCTGGGGTTTCATCTGCTGTGCTCCATTACATTTCCTCTGGGTCATAGCTTTCCACCACAGCTTTCTACTTAGGAAAGCAGCAATTACCCCACAGCTCCTCTGTGCAAAGATCTGACCACAATGCATTTTCCAGATGCTGGTGATAAGGGCCCTGTGCCTTCAGATAAACACATGCCTTCTTCAGACTTCACTGTCATCCTCTGTCTGTTCAGGGCAGGGTTTCACTTGGTGTTAATCAAGTGACTTCTAGACCTACCCCAGTTTTCTTGTAATAGTCATAGCTGCCTCTTATTTGGGTGCTTCTGCCCTTTACCTCTCCCTACTTTTAATGGTTTAAAGTATTTATTTATCACAGCATCAGTGTGTTTGGAGAAGGAAAGGCTTCCTGTGGGAGGCTGGTGCTCAAAAAACATCACAGGTATCTCCTGACTTCCTTATTCAACAGGGCCTGTCACTGAAACATAGTGATATGAGCAACTCTGCTAGCATCTGTCCGGTTGCTTCAAGAGACCTGAGATGGATTAAAGCACTGAGAGCCTCTCCCAGTGATGGTTCTCTGTTAGCAGCTCAGTGCTAACCATTCAGGAGATAACATTTTGAGATTACTGCTGAGAGTCTCCATCTGCTGCTGACATCAACACTGCTGCATACATAGAAGGTCATGAGAAATTCCTACCTGAAACTTGAGGGTTCTGCCTCTGGCACTGGTCTAAAACACACTCTGAGGATGCACTCTCTAATGCAGTAGAGAGCAAACCCATAACCCCTTGGGTCACAATGCAGCAGGAACCTCTGGTGACGTGTGTGCTGCTGCAAGTTGCTGCTGCAAGTCCAGATGCTTCCTTCCCACAGCCCCTCAGACGTGTCTGACATTTCACTGAACCAGTATCTTGTTGGCATTTTGACTAAGTTGTGTAGTCACTTTACTCATCGTGGCCTCAAGCACAGTACAGTGTGTCTCCTACAGATGAAATCTCTCCTCTGGTAGTTCTCCTCTCCTCCTTCAAACAAAAGGTCAAGGAAAAATCAGCCTCTTCTGCTGATACTATCAGAAGACACACAACAAAGTCAAGATGTGGTATTTATTTTTTGCCTCCTAGACTCTTAGGTTTAAAAACTTTCAGGTACAGGAAGTTATTCTGCAGGAATAACATTAATTTGTAAAGTAATTTTCTACTTTTCTACAAGGTGGCAGAGTTGTAAATTGGTTTTATTGAAACTCTGAGGTGATAAAACACAGTTACAATTGATGTGCCCTTTGTCACCACAGGAAGGACATTGAACCTATGTGGCTGTGAGTGCATATCTGTCCAACTCAGCCATGCACACCTGTAAACAGCAGGAAGGGAAAATTGTGATAGGCATCTCCAACAATGCCCCTGCCCCAATCCCTCCTGCCCTTGCACCTCACAGCTCTGTGACCTGCTGCCTCATCGCCCCATGGCCATTTGTGTGTGGTTTTGTTTTCCTTTGCCAAAACGTAGTTTCCCTTATGAGTGCTTCCTTTTACTGAAGATTAATGCACAGGTGGAGGTCTCTGAGCTGCCTCTGAGTAGAAGACTGCTTTCCTCAGCAGAAACTGCCACTCAGAGAATCCCTCTTCCCCAGGACTATTCCAAACCCACTTTTTCTTTTGACTTTTCCAAATTCATATACTTTGCACTAATTGCAGGCTCTGTTTTGTTCACTCTAGCAAAGATCTGAAGTGACACTTTAACAGCTGGACAGAACTAGATACTCATGTAGAAATAAGTGGGAATAGTAAATCTGAGCATATAGATGTTGGTCTCTTCTACCGAGTAACTAGCGAAAGGTTGAAAGGAAATTGCTTCAAGTTGTGCCAGGAGAGGTTTAGGTTGGATGTCAGGAAAAATTTCTTTACTGAAAGAGTGGTCAGGCATTGGAACAGGCTCCCCAGGGAAGGTAGTGGAGTCACCATTCCTGGAAGCATTCAAAAAAACGTGTGGACATGGCCCTTTGGGACATGGTGTAGTGAGCATGGTGGTATTGGGTTAACAATTGGACTCAGTGATCTTTTCCAACTGAAATGATAAACTATGGTCTCTGTTTGATAAGAGAAGACATATTCTGCTCAAGTTGCTTGTGTGCCTAGCTCAAGAAGCCATAGTTTCTTCTTTCCCATCCTCTCACAGTAAGTTCACTGAAAACCTTTTGCCACAGGAAATCTCCCCTTGGTCTGTTTTCTTGCTTTCAGACCACTGATTGCTTTTCCTCTAAACAGAGATCGATCTACACTCTGCTTGCAGGCTCTTTCGCAGTAGCTTGTGTGGGAAAGGAATGCACCTATTTGCCTAACCACATGGGTCATGAGATGGTTTTATTCAGGGCAAAACAGTGTCTGAACCAGGTGCCTAAAGGTCATTTCTAAGCTTTGCCTCATCACTTTCAGTTCAGACAGAGTTTTTAAATGGGGGAGTTTGCACCCTCTCCAAAATTTGAATTAGCCACGTGCTGTGTGGTCCTCATGAGAACAACATTTCCTCTTGACGTTTGGGTGTTTAGAGCTCCTATGGACTCAAGATCCTCTGTAGGGAAAGAGAATGAGGGGATAGGGAACAAAAGTAAAATAGATTTAATGAAAATAATAACAATAAAGTGAAATAGATACAAACTTATGCAAGATCAAACAAAAGCCACAATTACCACTCTTTCTTGGGTTTGTAGCCTGGCTGAAGTTTATCTTAAGTATCTTGAGCTGAAGTATGTTGCTGACACAAAGTCAGCAAAGGTAAAATTCATCTGGGGGAACAGAATCTTAAATTAACTTAAATTTAGCCAGAGGCAAAACTGGCTCAGCTGAGGTCTGTCTGGTAGATGCTTCCATTGATATCACAAGGAGCAGGTGCGAGTAACACTGGGGGCTGAGGAAATTCACACTTTTGTTTGGACCTGTTTGAACCAAGAGTGGCCACGCACAGCTCTGGTGATGCATCTCAGTGGGGGGGCCAAGGCTCTTGGGCCATTCACCTAGAAGAAAAATGACACCCAAACCACAATGGGATGTACAGCTGTCATGGGTGTAAACCACAATGTATCTACATTGCCTAGCCTGCCAGGCATGCAGTAGTACTTCAGACTTCCAGCATAGTAAAGGGTGGTATCTGCTAGGCATTTTATAAGACTTCAGAAGGACTTTATGTGAGAGAGGCTTATAGACCAAAACACACAGCCTTTTCCACTGACCTTTTTTCCCAGCACCCCAGGGTCACTCTCAGGGATGGCTGATTCCAGCACCCCAGGGTCACTCTCAGGGATGGCTGATTATCTAACTCCCTAATTTCAAGGAAAATATCATCACAGAGTGGTACATGCAGGTAGACAGTGTATTTCCAGAGACCCTTCTCTACTGATGCCTGTCACACTGTGGTGATCCCTCCAGGAAGCCTGGCCCTGCAGATGCTGCATGCTGGGGCTATATGGGAACAAGGCCCTTGGATCCTGCAGTGAAGCATGGCAAAGTGTCATGGGAGGACAAGATAAGGCCATTGGGGATGGGAAGGAAAAACTGAAATTGCAACTCAGTGTACACCCAGGAAGCCCTTTGGGAACCTGCTGTGTGTTCCCTGCACACAGAGCATCCTCTCCTCTTTGGTGGCTGCTGACAGAGCTTCCTGTGTCAATGGCATTGGTGTCATCACACCATTGAGCCTTGCCTGCAATAGATCACTGCTCAAATGCTTGCCCAAGGGAAAGGATTCCCTTCACACAGATGCTCCTCACAGCTTAGTGACTGCTGCAAAGCTCTGGAGCTCCCAAGAAAATGAGTCTCCCTACATTTAAAGAGAAGATTCCTTATTTAATGACATTCCTATAAATTGTAAACAGCTGTCTTGAAAAAAATAATCAGAGTTATTGCAGCACCACATATGGCTTCCCATACTGCATGATGTTTAGACGGAATGGCTGGGGACATACTTACAATTGGACAAAACAAAGTTGAACAGCAAGTCCAGAGTTACTCTTGGGAGTCAGATGTGCATAGCTGAAGTGCCCCAGCACACCCTGCTTGTTCATCACCTACCCCTAAGCATTTCCCCTGGCACAGGTGAACCCTTCAAAGGGGAAAGAGACAGCTGACACCAGGCTCAACATTTTTAGAACATGATTGAGAACATTGGAACAGGTTGTCCAGAGAAGTAATAGACGCTCCATTCTCTGGAAACATTTAAGGTGAGGTCAAACAGGGCTCTGAGCAACAAGATCTAGCTCAAGATGTCCCTGCTCACTCAGGAGGGTTGGAGTAGATGCCCTTTAAAGGTCCCTTCTGACCCAAACCATTCTATGATTTTTCATTTACCCAGCTTTTGCAGCCATGACTGATAAGAAGTCAGCACCCTGCAACAATGGCCTTGTCTGACTCTCACCTGGGAGGTTTTTAGTGAGTTACATCCACAGCCAGTGCCTCAAGACCCAAGTACTGTGCTGCACCTATAGCATCAAGGCCACCTATGGCCATGGGAGCTGGGCAGCTTTGCGTGAAGCCAGCAGCATGGGACAACTAAGAGCTGTCACTCTGAGCTAACACTCCTGCATTTAGCCTTTCCCAGTTCTGAAAAAAGTAATTTCTGGGAATGTCTGTAACACTCAGAGCACAGGGACCTCTTTGGCTTTTAGCACACTTTTAGAAGCTTTAACGGTCTCTGAAAAAAAAAAAAAGAGAGTTAAAGTCATTAAGCTTTTTCTTTGTTTTCACAGCCTATTTTCTACCCTCTTCTTTGACAATCACTTTTGTGACTGGGAAAATAATGCAATAAACCATCTTAAATGCCAGCAGGCTGACACTTTCTGCACCCCAGAACATACCCAGCTGTCACTGCAGGGATGGGACTTGTGGCTGAACGTCAGGCAAAATGCTTTACTGTGTGAAGTCCTGCTGCGGCAATGGGAGAGAGAACAGACCAGGGATGGTCTTCAGGGAATTCTTGCTTGGCTGGTGGTGTACTGGAAATTTTTCTGGAGGCCATGGTTTTTCTACTTCTGTACAGTGAAAACAAGCACATAAGAAGGGGGGAAAAAAAGACCAAAAAACCAAACAACAAACCAAAACCAACAAACAAACAAAATCAACCAAACCAAACCCAGCAGAACCCTTTTAATGTTTGAGACAACATTATTTATGAATACGTGTTGGTGACCAGTTTCATAGAGTACATTTTTCACAGCTGTGCATCCCAAGAACCCTTTCCATGTCATGGCTTTGCTGTAGTTCTCAGGCTGTGCAGGGGAAGCTTTCATTTGCCATGCACCCACCTGCCTGGGCCATAGGACAAGGAAAGAGGTTGGTGATTCCTGCTAACCAAAGCCCTTTCCTGATTCCTACTGAGGTTTCTACATGGGGAACGTCCCGCTTCTGTACCAGGTCTTCTTTTAGACAGGTGGCAGTGGCTTTAAGAACTCAAGCAGTGAAGGGTATATTTTGCTTTTTCTTTTGGTGTTTAAGCATCCTCAGTGCTAAACTGAAACTTTCTTTCCAGGTTGATATCCATAAGTTTTAACTTCCAGGTTCCCTGAACCACAGTTTCCTCCCTAGACCTCTTCCCTGGCATGAAGAGGAAGCCAGATATTTCCCTTAGTGGAATGGATATCTTTTTATTATAAAGCACTCACTAAATTGTCTTCCTTAGGCCTGTTCATGTCTCTACATCGTGCTCTAAGCAGGGGTCTCCAGTCCTTCAGAGACCCAGGTCCCACTGAATGAAGACCCAGTCACACATATTTCTGGAGCAAAAAGATAACTATTAGGCAAAATGAATAATTTCTGGAGAAAAGCAGAAATTTCTGGGGCTCAAGTTCTGATTTTGAATTCCACTGGTTGAAGTTTACAAACTTCTGTCAGAATTGGGAATTCCTGCCACCTACATGTTTTTTTAGATCTGGCCCTTTGTGGGTTTTTTCATCACCATAACTTAAAAAGGATGAAGCACTTGAAGCCATGAAAAAAAACTACAACAATTTGCATACAGAGTGACAATTTATTTGTCAAATTCCAGCATGTTACAAACTAAGCAGGATGGATTACGAACTCCTGAATAACTGGAGGTACAGTGGAAACAGCAATGAATCCTTCATAACAAAACCATAAAGATGATGTGATAAATATGACATTATGAATGCAATAACAGAATGACTCTGTGTAATGGAGAGGCGGATTAGGGATGGAGGATGGTGATTATTAATTATGAATTATGAAAATATGAATTACGAAAAATATTATTTATTATTATTATGAATATTCAATTAATAACTTTATATATATTGATTCAGATGCATGGTTGTAATAATATAGACCATAACTGATTTAGTATTTACAATTATACCCAATTAGAATATTTACAGTCAATTTCTAATTAAGGGAACAAAAGGGTGCAGTTCCACCACTTGTCCACTAGGTGGTGACTTGATAAGACACTTGCGGCTGCTAGCTATGTATAGAGATATTTATAATGTTGTCACGAGGCAAGTTAAGCTAGAAATATCACGCAGCTACGCGTGGGCGCTTTGAATAGAAGGTTGCTGAATGTTATACACATGAAAGATACATTCTGTCTTTCTGTGTAGTGAGACAAATTGCTGGGTCACGCTGGCTCGCTGGGTATCTGCCCGGGGCTTCTCATATCTGAGCGGCGACTTTCTTTCTGCCTCCCGGCTCTGTGTGGGGGGGCAAGGTTTGCTTTCTCCTCCTGCAGTCTGCGGGAGGGGGTGGTTTGGCTTCTTTGTCCTCCCTCGGTCTGTGGGGAGGGGCTGGCTCCCTGACCAGAGGATTGACTCAGCAGGGCCAAGTCCTTTTGGTGGTTGGCCTTCGTGATCGAGGGCGGTTCCCATAGGTGGGTTTCGGTGGGGGGTTGCGGTAAAGCGATGCTTCCCCCCTCAGCTCAGCTCGAGCTGTGAACTGACTGCTTTCCATTTAAATTATAATACGGCAGTCATTGCCTTTGACTTCAACGGAGAGGCTATCTTTTGCTCTCTCTTTCCCTCAGGGAAATCCCAGGTGCTTCGCCCCAGTACGGGCTGTGCAGCAGCTACAGTGGGCGGCTCCCTTTCTCTCCCATGGACGGCGGGGGCTACGCAAGATGTGTTTCTGCTTATGGCTGCTTAATTATCTTGCAGCATTTTCTGGACTGCCAGGCTTGGGTTAGTCTTTCCCCTTTATGGGTTTTCTTAGCTTACCCTCTCTCGGGTGTACGACACTGATGTCCTATCAGCGAAGGGGTCTCCTTTGTGGGTCCTCAAGGCAAGCTCAGTGGGCTGGCTTCGGTATTTGAAGAGGCTTCCAGTATGCTTGCGAGTGAGAAGACTTACAGCAGACTCATCGCGAGTTGCATAACGAGTGAAAGCAAAAGGAGAGAGCAACGTAGTAACAAATGGCGTAGTACTTACAGATTCTCGAGGCTGGAGCTAGCCAATGGGCACATTTGCCAACAACCTGCTTCTACCTATAGAAAAGGTGAAGCTAGAATTATGCCCTTCGATGGACAGAGCATAGGCTTGCTATTGAGATGGGTGCCTGCAATTGTTTACCCCTTAGGAGACAGGCTAGCACCTGAGTCTTTTGTCCTCCTCTCCTGAAAGGAGGGTGGAAGGGGGGACTTACCAGAGCATGTTGGGACAAGTTAGCTGGTATCTGGGGGCATAATTCTGGGAATGTGATGTCTTCACTACACTCTGTTATAATTTAAGTATCCTTCATTAAATGAAGCACGGTTGCATTTTTTTTTACTACAGCATCATCATTTGTACTTGTTTTTCAAATTGCCAGCTCAAGCAGAGTACAAATCATAGTGTCGATCAGGGCAGGGCACATTGCTTAGAGCTTTTCATCACCTGGCTCTCAGACAAAACAGGTCCTACCTTTGTGCCTTGGTACAGCTATCATGCTGAAAGCAAGTTGATAAGGTTTTGGTGATGTATATTTACAACAACAGATCAGAGCCACTGAGATGTTTTCAGAGGAGTCATGAGATTAAAGGGTTATCAATAAAGTAGGAAGGCCTTTTAGGAGTTTATTTTTTGCCTTATAGAGCATACACTTGTTTCAAAATCCAATATTTTCTTCTTTCTTTTCCCTTTTTAACCTAAACGCAGCCTTCTTTTTCTCTTCTTCGTCTGTGCAAACATATAAAGCAAAGAAATCAAACTGGGAGATCATGTATTTGACACATTAAAATCCCTCTAACAAGAACTAAACCATTATTTATATTAAACACAATTTCACTTTTTGCAAAACCCACTTTGAGTGGCAGCTTCCCACTTTTTTCTTTGCAACATGAGCTGTTTCCTACAGCTCAATGACTCTGCAACTAAATAAAAGATGGAAATGTTAAGAATAACAATATTGTCCTCTTTATCCCATGAACTCACTGTAAGAGGTTTTATAGAAAAAATAATTTCTGAAAAGTGAAATGAATACAATATCCATGGGATGATCCTACAGACCATGTTCAAAAGGCATAAAATTATCTGCCTATGAAAGTCAATTACTTTCAACATTGATTTTGGTAGCATAAGTTAAACCATTTACCCTACAATAATAGCAATACACATAAAGCAAATTATACAAAGACAATACATGAACATTTGCAAATTGCAAAACATTTTCATTATTCTTTCAATTTACAAGTGAACTAAAATATCACTAAATACTTTTGCTATTTCAGCTTCATGCAATGAGGATATGCTCACATATCTGATTATTTTGCAGGAGTCAAATTAATGCCATTTAAGAAAAATGCTTAATATATTGATGGAAATTTTAAGTTATTTTGGATTAAGCACTGAAACGATAACGAAATTGTGTTTAGAATTAAGTGTACATTTGAATCGAAACAGAAGATACAGCACAGATCTAAACACGATGAAAGAAAAAGTAGTTAAAGACTTCCATAGAAGTTAATTTATCATCCTGCATGAGAATTTCATTTTCTATTTTAAAAAATACAGCTTGCCAAACTAATCCATCAGTAACTGGAAATAGACCAATTTCCACAAATGATTGTTTTATAATTTCAACTATATTTCTGTTAATTAAAAAATGAATTGGCCTTGAAAATACTGGAAAGGCTACATTTTCCTTTCCACAAGCATATGGGGGGATAATCCAGTTCTCTGGTCTGAGAGGAAGCTTCCAGAAGGAGCACTAGTAACTTCTGTGTAACTGCAGCACAAAACTTAGTTCCCACCAAGGAGGATGGGAATACACACGTATTTGGCTGAGGTGGAGTTAATTCTCCCCACATCATCCTTCCAGTGCTGTGTTTGGCAGTGCTGTATCTGGGTGTTGATAACACACCAGGGTTTGGCTACTGCTGAACTTGGCATCCAGGCTGTGCTTTTCCAACATCTTCCTGCTCGAAGAATACTCTGAGGGGTGGGCAAGATCTTGAGAGTGAAAGAAAGCAGTGTGGGGACATTGGTTGGTGTGTGTTGGTGCCTGCTACATGTGTTGGAGCTCTGCTTCCCAGGAGCGACCAATCAGCTCTTGCTGATGGGCAGTAGATAATAACATCTTAGTTTGCTTTAGCAGTGTGGGCTTAGCTTTGGCTTTGCATTATTAAATTGCTTCTGTCTTATTACCAGCCTTTTGCTATATTTTCCCCTCTCCCCTGTCCATCTAAGAACGGGAGTGATGGAGTGGCTTTGGTGGGCATCTGTCACTCTTCTTTGGACATTCTCCAGCATCTCAATGTCCTCCTTGTAGCGAGGGGTCCAAAATTGGACTCTAGGTTTCTCCAGTACCAAGCACAGGGGAAAAAATCACCTCTCTAGTCCTGCTGTTCCTCTGTTACCTCAATGTCACTCTGTCCAGAGCTGTACTTTAATCCCCATTTCTGCCGTGCCTCACTGAAGGCAGGTCATCTCCTGCAGTTCTGGAAAACAACTTTGCCTTAGTTCTTTCCTAATACATAGGATGCCAGAGGCAAGAAGGAGCAGGAACCGCTTTGAGAGATTTATGAATAATCTTTAAAATTAATTATTTGTGGTTTTCTTAGAAGAAACAGAAGCAATCTAAAGAACAATTGTCCATTGCTCAATTTATCATAACCAGCCCAGGGAAACTCTGCCTTGGCAGATAGTGTTTCTGATCAAGAATTCACATTATTCCTTGAAATTCCAAAACTAAAGCATGCTAATGCTTATATCAATAATGATTTCCTTTTTTCTTGTGTCTTGTCAATTTTAATCTCAAAACTTATTTTTTAATACTTTTTTTCCTGAAAGGAAGTCATTTTTTGGGGGGGAAGAAAAAAGTCTAGAGCAGCTACACTCCCAGCCATGTCCTGAACAAAAAAGGCTATTTGGTCACTATGCTTTCCAAGCACATCACATTGGAAGAATGCTTCTCATTCTAACATCCCAGTCTCCTTCACTCTATGCGTTATGGAATACCAGGTCTGAGTGTATTTGCTGAGGCATGCACTTTATTGTCACATAATATCCTATCCTATATTCTATGGTATCTCAGACGTAAGCCTCTCACTGAAGTATTAGAAATGATATATCAACAGCCTCATGTTGTCCCACAGAATCACAGAACATTAGGGTTTGGAAGGGACCTCTGGCAATCACCCAGTCCAAAATCCCTGCTAAAGCAGGACACCCACAGCAGCTTGCCCAGAATCCCAATGTCCAGGTGGGTTTGGAATCTCTGCAGAGAAGGAGACACCACAACCTCTCTGGGCAGCCTGTTCCAGGGCTCCAGCACATTCACAGAAAAGTTCTTCCCCATGTTCAGAAGGAACCTCCTGGGTTGTCCCCTGTGCCTGTTGTCCCCTGTCAATCTGTCAGCCCCATGCAGCATCCAATATCTAAACAATATGTGGCTTACGACCGTGTTCCTGAGCCCTCAGGAACCTTTGAGGTAAAGGATTATGAAAATTATAATTATAGGAACAAGAAAAATGGAAATGCTTGTTTCATACATTTTTCTCTCCCTCTGTTTACACTCAAATAGTAAATTAGACCCAACGTATTTTGAACAGCCTAAGAACAGGCCTGCTTAGAAAAGTTAATTTTTACATATCTGCAGCTTCCTTTGTCTCTAGGGAAAATCAGTCATGCGGTTACTCTGTCCAAGATACTCAGCAAGCACTCAAGTAAATGGCCTACGGTTTCCCTACATACATCCATCTGCTGCCTAAAGGAAAAAAAACAGAACTAGAGGTTATCCTTTTTTCCTTCTTTGTGCCAGTCTTGGTTTCACTGGATTCCTGCGCTATTATTAGCTTGCCCTGTTTCATACTGCAAGTTCTCCTACATTTCCCAGCAGGATGCCAGTTGCTGGCAAGCTCTGAGAGCCTGAAGGCTGTTCAGAGACTGACAGGTAGCACAGCAAGTTACAAAGCACATAAATTGGCAGCAGGAGGCTTAGCCCAGTCAAATAAAATCCCTGCTTCACTTTGTTTATCCAAGCACTAGGTCATGTTATGCCACTATTTTCTTGCAGGGAGCCACTTCCCATGCTCTCTGGGGATGCTCAGCATCATGGTGTATATCATCCTGTGCCCTGTGGTAGGTGCTGGACTAACTTTTTTTGTCCCTTCTGGGGAACCTGACTGGCAAAGAAGGATTGTGGTTGTCAAGCTTTGTCTCTCAGGCATTGATTTCTCTGGGAATGCCTAACTATTGCCTGTATTGTCTGCAGGCCAAACCTACAGCACAGGGCTTATGCCAGGGTTTTTCCACTTGATCCATAAGCAAAGGATTTGGGTGGTATAAACTGACATAACTCAGCTGTTGAACTCACCAACACTACACCAGCTAGCAACAGGGAGGGGTGAATCACCCACATACCAAGAGAAGTAAAATAATAGCAAGAGATCCAGCCCAATCCAGCAGCACAAAATGTCAGTATGATTAAGAGAAGGAATAGTTCATAGATTGGCTTCAAGAGAAGGAATCTTTTACCGTATCAGCTTCTATTCTCTGTGTTATGAAATTACATGAACTTATCGAGAAAAATAGCAAAATTGATGAAAAATTTGAAATCAAAATGAGTTTACTGATATCATCCAAAACACCATCTTGCCATCAAGGTCTAGGTCTGCAGTCTATGTGCTTACTAGATGGGAAACAGAAGGTCCCAAACATCTTCCTGTCCATTACATATTACAAAAGATCAGATACATTCCTTAGCATAGACAACACTGAGGTCTGAATTCTCTTCCGGAGGCAGATGTCCCCTGGGGTGGGACAGGTATGAAGAAGCCCTTCAGGGTTCTTCGGCATCTGGCTACTGAGATTAATTTATTTTGTCTTCTGAAGAAAGCCCAAGCTTGCCCCACAAATTCCCCATATCACTCAACCCCAGTGGATCTCAGCCTCTTTGCTAGGCAGCACAAAGCCATCTGCTTTCAGATCGTATGCTCCTGCAGAAGCTCAGACCAAAAACATCCCTCCTTCCCCAGCACAAGATACCACTTCTCTCTCCCATGGCTAATGAGAAGCTGTTGTCTGAGAAAAGGACTGAATTAAATAAAACAAAATTGTTCCAGTCTTTAGTCAATAGAATCAATGTATGACTCACACTTCTCTTTTCTGAATCAGACACAATGATGAAAAAAGAATTTTGGTTAAATGAGGAAATCAAACACAGTTTTGTCACCAATTTGAAGAGTCCTCTGAAGATACTACAATTTGGCTCATGTAAACAGATGCTGTTATTACAAAGACAGGACATACCAGGACACATTTTAACTAACTTTTGTTGAGCTCAGATGACATAAGCTTCTCCAATGAGCAAAGAAATAAAAACCATTTCAGATTCTATGGATTAAGAGCTCTCTTAACTCAACTGTACTAGCAGTGGAAGCCATGCATCTGATCGCTAAAATCATCCATCTGAAAACAAATCAAGTTGTAGATAGTTTCCAAGGACAAAAATTGAATTATTTAAAAACCAAACCAACACAAACCAAACCTCAAGAAGTCACAATGTTAATTGAACTGACACATTTCATTAATGTTCACACAGTTCAAAACCATCTCTGAAAATCCTCACGTTAAAATCATCAAAAACAAACAAAAAACCCAACAACAACAACAAACACCACCCAAAAACAACACCCAAAATGACCAAAAATTAAACTCAGTGCTTCAAAAATCAGCATCCCATTGAGATGAATGATGGCAATTCATATTCCTCATAGTGCTATTATTTCTGTCAAATGGAGATTGAAATTTTATCTATACTAAGAAAATGTTTCTAAATTCTTTGTGAGCATTCTTTTCTAGTTCAGTCTACTCTAATGTTAGCAATGCTTGGCCACCAACTATCTACAGATCACACATGTTACCATCTGTGTTTAAAGCAGTGTGCCATTCTCTTCTCAAAGATAGCCTAATAAGACAGCGGTGAGAACAGAAGAGCTAAATCTTTGTCCTGGGATTAGAAGTGGGAAAACTCTTGGTCTCACAATAGCAAAGTTTAGGAATTAATGCTTTTGAAATACACCTCTCAATTTAATCTCATGCAGCTGTCAAACACCTATTGGGTACTACTGCTAACTTCTTCAGTCTTTTTTCAGTATTTTTTCAAATACACTAAGCCTGAAGTATTTTCAGACACTGTATTTCTAGGCTGTTATACGCATTTTATGAGAGAAGCTCAACAAAGAGCAGTAGCAAATGTTAAGCTTTGATAGTATATGCCTAACTCACCAGTTCATAAATATGGCAGAAGTGAGCTAAAATATACCCACACCTTTTGTAACTCACAGAATTTCCCTGGCCCACTCACATTGCAAACCAACCAATACTGGATGATTACCTGGCCTATGAAGGAATGGAATATCCAGGCAAGGACCAAAATCATCATATGGGCATTTCCCAAACACTTCATTCACACTTGTACGCCACGAATCCATTCATCGGCTTTGAAGGCAGACAGATCTGCCCACTTCCATAATACAAGGGAAAGGATTTCCAATGAGAATTCTTGCTGTGTCCTAACTGCTATCCAACCCAGAAATCACATTTAGGACATTATACAATCTGAATAAATATCAGCCATCAAACACTTGAAATATTTCTGGAAAAGCAAACAAACTAAACCAAAACAAACAAAAAACCACAAACCCAAAACCCAGAGAAACAGCAAATGTTTCACTCTGCTTGTGTTATAAATGAGTGTTCTCTTGATTCTACATGCAAACCTTTGTGAAAATATGAATTAAGCATCTTCAGTGTTGCACTGATGTTTAGGGCAGGAGGGGAGCTTAAACTGCTTTAATTGCTGGATCTTCAGGATGAAGGTTTCTCAGGGCCACCAGATGAGGATGGAGATGATAGAGGCATCAGGCTGGACTCAAATCTGCAGCTGAGGTAGGATTCTAATGGTTGCAATCCCATATAAATTACCATACCACTTTGACTCTTCCCCCTACAAACCATCACTCTTGTATCAAACACCTCCTCTTACCTGTGCTCAGGAGAGATTTATTCTCAAATTCTTACATAATCTTAAGTAAACTTTATTTTATTTCACTTTCATTGAGCAGGTTTTATGTCTGGGCTTATTGAGCTTTTTGTTGGTTTTGGTTGTTGCTTCAGACTAGCCATAAATTAATGTTTATTAATGGATAATAAAATGCCTCTTTTTTGGTCACACTGCTGAGTGACACTGTTGCAGTTGATTTCAGGTCATTCCTTTTTCATGCAACCATTACACATCGGCTTCACACAGAATCACAGAAAAACATTCATTTGGAAGAGACCTCCAAGCTCATCCAGTCCAACCTTTGAGCCAGCACTGCAGGGTCAACACTAAAGCATGTCCCTAAGTTCCAGCTCCACAGGCTGCTTGAACACCCCAAGGGATGGTGACTCCAGCACTGCCCTGGGCAGACCATTCCAATGTTTGAAAGCCTTCTCTGGCAAGAAATATTTCCTAGCATCCAGCCTGAACCTCCCCTGCTGCAGCTTGGAAACATTTCTTCCACTCCTGCCTCTTGCCACCAAGAAGTATCTGCCCCCTCCTCACACCAACCTCCCTTCAGGGAGCTGTAGAGAATGATGAGGTCTCCCCTCAGCCTCCTCTTCTCCAGACTGAACACCCCCAGCTCTCTCAGGCCCTCCTTGTAGCCCAGGTGCTCCAGGCCTTTCTCCAGCCCCTCAATGTCCTTCCTGGAGTGAGGGGCCCAGAGCTGAACACAGCACTTGAGGTGTGACCTTGCCAGTGCTGAGCACAGGAAGATGATCACCATCCTGTCCCTGCTGCCCATTCTATTTCTAACCCAAGCCAGGATGCCATTGGCCTTCCTGGCCACCTGGGCACTGCTGGCTCATATTTAATTCACTGCTAACGAATACTCCCAGGTCTCTCTCCAAGTCACAGCTTTCCTACCACACATCCCCAAGTCTGTAGCTTGCCATGGGGTTGCTGCAACCCAGGTGCAGGACCAGGTATTCTGCATTAACTTCCATTAACTATGATAAGCCCACATCACTCAGACTTCACATTGCAGCCAGTTGTTGCTCCAGGGGTAAATGACTGATTACAGTCTCACAGTGCCTTCTGCTGCATCTTGAAGGAGTTAAGCAGAAGTGGTCCTTTACTGTTTGTACCTGTAACCCTCAGTAATGCACTTATGCCACCTATTGGCAAATTACACAGGAAATACTGCTGACATAGTTTCCTGATGAGCACAAAGTATTTTAGTTAAAGTAATTTATTCATAATGGGGAATAAACAAGGAAAAAGAAACCAAAGCAGATCAGAAATAAGCTAATGGTCTGCTTTTATTTACAGCACTTGGTTTTCATGGGCAATGTGTCTAACCTTTGACTAAATATAGACTATCAGAGGCTGATGTACATATTTAGTAGCCTCAGAGAGACTCCTAACATATGCTTCAGTTATAGTCATTCCAATGCTGCTAACTAACAACTTTGCCGCAAACTTAACATAATGACAAACTGGTATTTATACTCTGTGGAAGGAAATGACAGACAGGCAGTGAAAACTTAGCTGGCTTCAAATCCCAGATTAAAAGCATCAGAATTGCTTTTTTGATTTAGAAAATTTTCCAAAGCTCACAAGAGTTCAAAAAAAAAAAAAAAAAAAAAAAAGAAAAATGAAAGGAAAAACAAAAACAAGAAAAAACCCAAACCAAAACAAAAAATCCAAAAATTCAGTGCTCCAAGCCAGTCTACAAACTTTCCCATTCACGGTGAATTCTAGGAAAAAGGAGTCCTCCAGGATTTTGGCAATGTTCTCGTGAGTCAGATTTATCACTTTTTAAATTCCTGTTTGTCCTGGTTTGAGTTATAACAGGACTAGTCCTGGTCAGCTCAGTGCCAGCACTTTTTCTGATGTTCAGGGCAGCTTTGCACAGCCAGGGACTGCTTCTAGCAGGGATAAACTGATGGGGAGAGTTCCTGCCAAGAGCTGGGGGGCAGAAAGGCTCTACCTGAGACTTGCTACTGGTTACACCAAGGGAACTGCCACAATTGTGCCCCACCCTGGGGAGCAGGAAGGCAGAGGGGGCACCTGTGGGGAGGAGCAGACAGCACAGGTGAGCCTCAAGTGCCCACCAAGGGATTGCAGCCCATGGATGGCATCTTCAGGAACAAACTGAGGGATCCCCAGTGTCAAGTCTCTTCTTCCCTGGCCACTGACCCTGGAGGACTCTGTCCTTTCTGCCTTCCATCCCCATCCCTGTGTTCCTGGATCAAGTTCCAGGATCTGTCTCCTGAATCCAGTTCCCATCTGCTGCTGAGGATGTTCTGGGACTTGGCCAGTGCCTGTCCCCAGCATCAGTGGTGCCAGTGGTTCCATCCTTGCCATCAGGGCTTGGGTTCCACATTGATTTGCATCTCTATTCCATGGCATTGTTCTTCCTTCCACCCCAGATGGGTTAGTTTCTTTCCCACCCCATCAGTCTCTGTGCCTTCTTCCCTTTCTCTTCCCTTTGGGAAGGGAAAGAAGTTGCTAGAGAATTTCTGTCACTCACCTGGTGGCCAGCCCTAACCCTTAACACTGCTTAACAGTAGAAGACAGACATTATGGATGGAAGCATAACTTAAATAATATTCAGGTTTGTTTATTCATTTCAAAACATTTTAAGAAAATGCAGATTCACAGGCATGTTATAGCAAATTTGTCAAGTGTAAGATTGTTCTCCAATCACTACAGGAGCACTCAGGATAGAGAGTTTGCAAAACAAAATGCAGTGTCTAGTCAGCTTTGGGAGTACTGCTATTAAAACAGCAATAAAAAACATCACAGGAAATATTTGCTGTTGTCAGTAAAGCAAGAGATGCTTTCACAGCCTAATATTAGAAACTGAGACTTTTTATCCCTTTTAGAGTATTTTCACAGTCCAAAAGTTGATGAGCATGTCTTTGATGAGAATATTTGGTGTGGTATCTCCAAGACCCAACATACATAACATATATGCCTTGCTTGTTTGTTTGTTTGTTTCATTCCTTCTGAAACCTGAAGGAAAGCTAGCATAAAATGTAGTGTTGTGTGTGGCTGGCTTCACTCTCAGTTCATCTTTCATAGAAACATTTCCTTCTGCATAGGGATGGTCATTCATTTGCGTGGTACAGAGAAGAATCAAAGAAGAATTCGGCTGTGGAGATAAATTTCAGTAGAAATGTAATGAGTGCTTCTGCCAAGAATCATTTACAAAACTTCCTATTTAATGCTAACCATCAGAGGTGGGACATCCACCATCCCATCTGTGAATCTGGAGATAAGAATCTGCTATTCAACACTCAAAGCAGTTTGCTCTTCGACAGCAGCAAATCCACTATTCAAAAATGTCAGTAGCATGATACAGGACAGTGTTTTGAACTGCAGCGATTACAGTCCCCTGTGCTGGTGACCTCACCACAATGGGGCTCTTAGACCTGCCCTCCTTTGTGAGCTTAGTATCATTTATTACATTTGGAATGGAGAAAGGCTGATGCTGGGGCATCTACTCAGCCATCCTGGTGCTATTATTCAAACAACTGCAACAGCATGGGCCCAACAGAGGCACACAAACCCCCAGTGAGCTAAGCAGGAGGAGGCTTTCCCTTGTAGCTGGAATTTTGACTTTTAAAACTGGAGAGATGAATATCTGACAAATCAGATAAAAAGAAGGGAACAATCCAGTCTGACAGCCACATCTAAAATTCTTACAAGAAGAGACCACAGAAGAGGATTCTAATTGTGAATCTTGGACAACAGGACAGAAGCCTTATCCTCTTATAATTTATTTTCTCCCAGCCAGTCGATACTTTTCTCCATGTCTCTGAATACACTTCAGACTGTAGAATACTCTAGATTTTTTGCAGTCTTTTCCTCAACTTCCAAACTTAGGGAAGAAAGAAAGAAAGGAAAAAGTCATTCTCTTTCTAGATGAAGATATTTGGATAGCTGAATCTGCAAAAACTGCTGACAGCTGCCTGGTGAGAGGACAAGTAGACCTGAAGTATCATACTCCTAGCAAAACTTGAAGCCAGCCAAAGCACCACACCTGTGAACTCAACTGAGATGGTAATGGTAATATCTTTGGATAATGTCACTTCATCTTGTGCAGAAAAGCAAATTATTACTATTAATTGCTCATTGTTCTGTCATTAATGATCCATTCTTTTTTTTTTATACAGTTAAAAAAAACTTTAAAAATATTCAATTATGAAGTTTTAATTATTTAAGTACTTAATCCTTAAGTAATTGAATATTAAGATCAAAGCAGGGTTGCTTCAATCAATTCTTTCACAAGAAAAAATCAACAAAGAAAATATACTAAACCTAAAATTCTCTGTTTACACAGCAGCATTAATGTGAGGATCTGAGAGAGCTGCACACTCTTCAGCTACAACAGACAAACATTTTGATAATGTTGCACATACCTGAGTAACTCAGATGCAGCATCTACTGGCCTGGATTTGGTACCAGCTACTCATTCCAGAAATCATTCCTGTAGCTCCCCAAAGACAAGCTCCAAATGCTTTTCCCTAGTTTCTTCCTGCTTGCTTGTCTCCACAATCAGTGTCTTCATTTTGTGTCTGATTTTACTTTGTATGTTAGAACAGGACACTTGCCAAATTACTTTGGTTTTCTGCTGCTCAGAGCTGACCAAGCACTACTTTACCCAGCCAATGTAATTCTTGACTACCAGGTAACTAGCACTAATTATAAACCTATGACATTTTCTGAACATTCTTTTCTGCCACCTCCAAAGCTCCCAGCATTACCTAGACATCGTATCTCGGAACTACATAAAGTTAAGTGCAACAGTTTGAGAAGTCTACAAGAAGGCTGAAGACAGGGGCAGGGACCAACACTATGAAGAGATGCAGAACCACACTTCCTCTTGAGACACAGACAGACACACAGACATATGTGCTGATATGGCAAGGATTCCAGGAGGAAAAACTATTATCCCACAAAACATTACAGATTCATGTATTGCATTGGGTTGGAAAGGACCCTCAAAGGTCATCATGCCTAAATCAGCAGCTATTTCCTAAGATCCAAAATATATTTAAATAACCCTCAAAAATCAGATAGACCTTCACTCTACCCTGCTGAGCCCAGTAAACTCCAGGCAGGTATTTGTCTCTTCCATCCACTCAATAACTTTTCATTTGCTGCTATTTATGCTATGGAAAAGCCAATGGAAGGATAAACATAATAATAATAATAATAAAAGAAAATCACTTATCCAGCATGCACATAAAGAAATGACTGAGAGATCAAGCCATTCCTCTTTTTGACCCTCCGCACAAAATCACTGCAACAGGCTACAAAATTCTGCCCAGAGGGCAACACTGCTGCATTTAAAGTGCAGCTGAAGGGAGTGAAGCAGCAGCCCCTAACATTTATCACAAAAGCAGGCACCTCTCTCCAGCCAAATGCTCTCTGTCATGATCTGCTACAGGCAACAATGAGACACATCTGGTGCACTGAACTGTGTGGCGATATTTGGAATCACCACACAATTATCTCTTCTCCCCACCCACGTATCTCTCAAATGCTTTCCTGCTCTGTAATCTATAATACAACTCAGTTCAGTCTCATCTCGTAGTATCCCTGTGGTAGTTTGAGCTCTGAGTTTAGGAGCTCAAATGATAATAAATTCCTCCCCCAGCCCTTCTCCCTTTTTTCTCGGCAGGGTGGAGAGAGAGAAGAAGAAGAAAAAAAAAAACTCATGAAAGAAATATTCTGAAGTTGCTTTGGAAGTAGGAGGAGTAATTTTTTTTCCTTTTTCTCAAAAGGGAAAGGAAAAAAAAAATTTTTTTACATATATATATATATATATATATCTCAGTAACCCGGGGGGGGGGGGTGTGGGGTGGGGTTCACAGAGGTGAGGGATGAGGGTAAGTGGGAAGAAAAATATACAAAACCAAGCCTGGATGGCCTTGTGTTCCCATGGATGTCGGTGGATTCAGTTGAGAGAGAGAAAGGGCCCCAGCCACGTGGTCCAGTGCAGGAGATAGTGACAGCAGCAGGAAGTACTCTCAAGCAGACGAGGCAGGAAAAAGGGAAAAGCAGCAAGATGTCTGCCCTTTTTATAGGCTTGCTGGACAGGAAGGGGAAGTGGAATAGACCACCTCTGAGTCAGGGGACCACCTTCTCCCAGCAGGGGAGGGGCCAAGCCCTCCCCAGATTAAATTTCTTTTGTCCACCTGGGGCTGGGTTCTTCTCAGCCCCATCCAGGATGGGTGTGCCCCAGCACAGTCCACCCCCTCTATTTCACTTCCACTTTCCTGTCACAGTTTCTTTATCCAGTCATGAGTTGTGGTATTAGAGTTCATGTTGCGAGTCCCTCTTTATCCCGGCTGTCTCACTCTCTCTCAGGGCAGTCTCTCTTTATCCCGGCTGTGTGTCTCTCTCTCAGGGCAGTCCCTCTTTATCCCGGCTGTGTCTCTCTCTCTCTCAGGGCAGTCTCTCTTTATCCCGGCTGTGTCTCTCTCTCTCAGGGCAGTCCCTCTTTATCCCGGCTGTGTCTCTCTCTCTCTCAGGGCAGTCTCTCTTTATCCCGGCTGTGTCTCTCTCTCAGGGCAGTCTCTCTTATCCCGGCTGTGTCTCTCTCTCTCAGGGCAGTCTCTCTCTCAGGTGCCAGTTGATGCAGGTGGTGCTTGAGCTGGGCAGGAACGTGGAGAAGAATAAGAGAGAACAGGAAACCATCTTCACCTCTGAAGGGGAGTCAGGAACAGTCTATTGCTGTATGGGAAGCAGGAGCAGGTGTAGGCAAGATGATGCAGAAGTCCTTTTGAGCTGATGCTTGTGTGCGGTGGGTTCATGCTGGATCCTGGATGCCAGGTTGTTATCAAACTAGGAGAGAAAACTTACAATGACTTATAACTATTATACAGTGATTACATTGCATTAATTGGTGTTACCTTCAGAGGCTATACCTTTTCAGCCAACGTCACGTTTCGTTGTGGCACACACTGAATATCCCCAGTCTCTAGCGTGACCCAGTATGTGTGACCAGGCCCCTCAGCAGAGACCACCCCTCAGGTTGGTTTGCCCCCACCAACAGCAGGGAAAACCCATACTGATTTTCCTAGTAGGTTTTTCTCATTGATCACAGGAACTCCATCTCCATCCACTGTTTGCAGCAGATTGGACTGGGCAGGACCAGCTCAGTTTACAGACCCTCTGCTATTGACTAACCAAGTGGCCTGAGCTAGGTGTTTTTGCCAGTTCCTAAAGATTCCACCCCCCATGGCTTTTAGGGTGGTCTTCAACAAGCCATTGTAGCGTTCAACCTTCCCTGCAGCTGGTGCATGATATGGGATATGGTAAATCCATTCAATCCCATGTTCCTTTGCCCAGTCCCTTGTGAGATGGTTCTTGAAGTGGGTTCCATTGTCCGACTCGATCCTCACTGGGGTGCCGTGTCTCCACAGGACGTGTCTCTCCAGGCCAAGGATGGTGTTGCGGGCAGTGGCATGAGGTACTGGGTAGGTTTCCAGCCACCCTGTACTTGCCTCCACCATGGTCAGTACATACTGCTTGCCACTGTGAGATCGAGGAAGGGTGATGTAGTCGATCTGCCAGGCCTCTCCGTACTTATACTTTGACCATCTCCCCCCATACCATAAAGGCTTCATGCGCTTAGCCTGCTTTATGGCAGCACAGATGTCACACTCATGAATAACCTGGGAGATTGCTTCCATGGATATGTCCACTGACCTGTCCTGAGCCCACCAGTATGTGGCATCTCTCCCTTGGTGACCTGAAGTGTCATGGGCCCAGCGAGCTAGGAATAGCTCACCCTTGTGTTCCCAGTCCAAGTCTATCTGGGAGATTTTAGCAGCCAGATCTGCTTGGTGGTTGTGCTGGTGTTCCTCAGTGGCTCTGCTTTTGGGAATGTGTGCATCGATGTGCTGTACCTTTATTGGCAGCTTGTCCAGATGGGCAGCAATGTCTTGCCACAGGTCTGCGGCCCAGATAACCTTTCCTTTCCTCTGCCATCCGTTCTTCTTCCATTCCTTCAGCCACCCCCCTAAGGCATTTGCCACCATCCAGGAGTCAGTATATAGGTAAAGCGTCAGCCAGTTCTCCCGTTTTGCTATATCCAAGGCCAGCTGGACAGCTGTGATGGTTTGAAACTGTCTTTTTAATTTTTCCTTGCAAAGTTCAGAACAGAGAAAGTGAAAGAATGTAAATAAGTCACTATTGGGTGTAAGAAAGCAAAATACTGATTGTTCTAAACACTTCCATTGGATAGATAGAAATGTTTAAGAACTATTACCCAAAACAAAGTAGGCACTCTGCTCATTCTGCGTACGGCAGTGGGGGCAGTTGCTGGGCTGTCTGGCTGCTGTTTCTTCTTCTCTTCTGGCTGAAGATAACACGTACTGACCTTGGCAGCTAAGTTAACAACTTTCTGCTCTAACTAACTGTGCTTCTCTGTCAGGGGGGTCTGGGGGGGAAGCTCTTGGGAGAGAGAGAGGCCCTTTTGGGAGGGTCCCCTTGGGGGGAAGCAAAGGGAGATCGGTTGTGCTTTTTCTGTTGATTGTATATATTTGTGAATGTCATGAATTTTGTATATTTGTACATATTCATTGCATTTCATTGTAGATTTTAGACTCTGCTTGTAAATACAGCTTTTCATTTGCTTCCAGACTGAGCTAGCCTGGTTATTGTCGGTGGGGGGGCGAATTTCAGCTCACACCAACACACACTTTTTATTTTTGGCGCTCCAACTCGGGGCTCGATTGCTTGTATGATTTATTCCTGCTCAGATTAGGAAGCAAAATGAAGCTGTTTTGGATTTTGAGTAATTTTATTTCCTCTGTTATCAGTGTGATTGTCTACAGATGGGCTGTTTCCTGCATGATAGACAAGATTGTGAGATATGTGGCATATAAGTCGTTTCTTTGGGTTAAGAATAAGTTACTGAATGTTGGTGAATTCTGTTGTGGTCTTATTGGGCTAAGAAGCTATGGTAACTCAACTATGGATGTGCTAGCAGACACATTTGAGTTTGTTACTCCTCTTACAACTACAGAGGGTCCTTGGAACCAGTGGTACCCTAGATATCTTGTGCTAGCCTTAATCTTAATTTTGTTGCTTCTTGGAATAATCATATGGCTACTGATAGCACTGTGTCAAGAAAGACATAAGGCTACTTGCTCTTCCAACTCTGCTGTGAATGTGAAAACCAAGCCAGTAAATTTGGTGGCCACTGTAACCAGAAAGCGTAAAGGAGATGCAGATGCTGCAGGAGATGGTGCAGATGGAGATGACGGTCCTTCTACTCAGGGTCCCTCTGTTAAGAAAGATCCTTCTGATGAGGAAGAGAGGGTTAGCCTTAAAACTCTGGTAGACCTCTTGAGACCCCACATGGATGATGGAGATGTAGGTCAGGATGTAGACCCTGGTAGATTAGCAACTGCTGGCAGAGCCTCTGAACTCAAGGAAATTCAACGGAGGATTACAACAGGATTATGGGGACAGCGACCTCAGGAGCCCCTATTACAAGAGGGATATTGACATGCTGGAAGGTGTCGAGAGAAGGGCCAAGAGAATGATCAGAGGGCTGGAGCACCTCTTCTATAGGTAGAGACTGAGAGACTTGGGGCTGTTCAGTCTGGAGAGGAGAAGGCTCCAAGGTGACCTTATTGTGGCCTTCCAGTATCTTAAGGCGGCTACAAGAAAGCTGGGGAGGGACTTTTTTAGGATATCAGGTAGTGACAGGACTAGGGAAGATAGAACAAAGCTGGAAGTGGGGAGATTCAGGCTGGATGTAAGGAATAAGCTTTTCATCATGAGAATAGTGTGACCCTGGAATGGGTTGCCCAGGGAGGTGGTTGAGGCCCCATCCCTGGAGGTGCTTAAGGCCAGGCTTGCTCTAGCCAGCCTGCTCTAGTGTGAGGTGTCCCTGCCCATGGCAGTGGGGGCTGGAACTAGATGATCCTTGTGGTCCCTTCCAAACCTGACTCATTCTATGATTCTATGAAATATGCTTTGTTCATAGATGGTTCCTGTTTTCTTGTTGGAAAGAAGCAGAGATGGAAGTCTGTAGTGTGGAGTCCAATACATAGAGTTGCAGAAGCAGGAGATGGAGAAGGAGAATCCAGTCAATTTGCAGAGGTAAAAGCTGTCCAGCTAGCTCTTGACATAGTTGAACGTGAGAGATGGCCAAAGCTTTATCTCTACACCAACTCATGGATGGTAGCCAACGCTTTGTGGAGTTGGCTAAAGGACTGGAAAAAGAATGGCTGGCAGAGAAAAGGAAAGCCTGTATGGGCTGCAGATCTGTGGCAGGACATTGCTGCTCTCATTGAGAGAATCCCAGTGCAAGTGAGACACATTGATGCTCACATACCTAAGAGTAAATCTACTGAGAAACAGCAACACAACAATCAAGCAGATCTAGCTGCAAAAGTTTTTCAGGTAGATACCAACTGTGATCCTGATCCTGACTGAAAACACTGAGGTGAGCTCTTTTTAGCTTGATGGGCTCATGATTCACCAGGACATCAAGGCAAAGATGCAATCTACCAATGGGCTCGTGACAGATCCGTTGACATTTCAGTGGACACTATCATGCAAGTCATACATGACTGTGGCATTTGTGCTGCCATTAAGCAGACAAAGGGAATCAAGCCCTTGTGGTATGGTGACTGATGGTCCAAGTACAAGTATGGTGAGGCATGGCAGATTGACTACATCACTCTATGTCATTCTCAATCTGGTAAGCAGTATGTGCTGACTATGGTAGAGGCAAGTACTGGACGGTTGGAAACTTACCCAGTTCCTCATGCAACGGCACCATTCTTGGTCTGGAAAGACACAGAACTCCAGAAAGAATTGAGTCAGATGGTGGAACCCGTTTAAAAAACACAGCCTTTCCTCATCAGGCAGTGCTCCAGTCCCTTCACCATCCCTGTAGCCCTCTGTTGGACACTCCAATAGATCCCTGTCCCTCCTGAACTGGGGAGCCCAGAACTGGATGCAATATTCTAGATGGGGTGTCACCAGGGCAGAGTAGAGGAGGAGGAGAACCTCCCTCAATCTGCTGGCCACACTCTTCTGAATACACCCCAGGATCCCATTGGCCTTCTTGTCCACAAGGGCACATTGCTGTCCCATGCAGAACTTCTTGTCCACCAGACCTCCCAGGTCCTTCTCCACAGATCTTCTCCAGCAGATCACCTCCTAATGTGTACTGGTGCAGTTTAGTCTTCCTTCCCAGGTGCAGAACTCTGCTCTTATCCTTGTTGAGCCTCATTACATTCCTCTCTGCCCAGCTCTCAGTCTGTCAAAGTCACTGAATGGCCACACAGCCTTCAGGTGTCTCGGCCATGCCTCCCAGTTTAGTATCATCAGCAAACTTGCTGAGCAGTCTCTGTCTGTCAGTCTGTGTGTCTGTCTATCCCTTCATCAATGTCATTGGTGAAGATGTTGAGCAGGACCAGATCCAGCACTAATCCCTGGGAGCCTTCACTAGTTACAGCTCTCCAGGTGGACTTGGCACCACTGACCACCACTCTTTGGACTCTATTTTGTAACCAGTTCCTAATCCATCTCACTGTCTGTTCTTCTGTCCACACCTCCTGAGCTTACTCACAAGGATGTTCAGGGAGACAGTGTCAAAAACCTTACTAAGGACAAGGTAGACTACATCCCCTGGTCTCCCTGCATCTACCCATTTAGTTATGGCATCATAAAATGCTATCAGATTAGCCAAGCTTGATTTCCCCTTGGTAAATCCATGCCGACTGCTCCTGATAACCTTCTTGTCTTTGAAGTGCCTAAACATGACCTCCAGAATGAGCTGCTCCATGATTTTTCCAGGGATGGAGGTGAGACTTTCTGGTCTATAGTTACCTGGAGGCTCTTTCTTGCCCTTTTTGAAGACTGGAGTGACATTGGCTTTTCTCCAGTCCTCAAGCACCTCTCCTGTCTGCCATGATTTGGAAAAAATGATGGAGAGTGGTAGAGAGACAACATCAGGCAGTTCTCAACACTCTTGGATGCATCTCATCAGGCCTCATGGACTTGTGAATATTCAATCTGTGTAACTGATCCCTAACCCAGTCTTCACTGACTAGTGGAGAGTCTTCCCTGCTCCAGGCTTTCTCTCCTTCATCCAGGTGCTGGAGTTCACAGGGGAGTTCAGTCTTAGGAGTAAAGACTGAAGTACAGAAGATATTTAGCAACTCTGCTTTCTCTGCATCCTCAGTTCTCAGGGCTGCCTCCTCACTCAACACTGGGCCCACACCCTCCCTATTCTTCCTTTTACTACTTGATACATTTGAGGAAGCTGTTCTTGTTCTCTTTTACTTTCTTTGCCAGTTTTAATTCCAAGAGGGCTTTGGCCTTTCTTGTTGCCTTCCTACATGCTCTGGCAACTTCTCTATAGTTCTCCCAAGTGACATGTCCTTGTCCCAAGTTCTATGAACTGTAAGTACCTTTATTCCATGAGATTGCCTTCAGAAGCTCCTTGCTCATCCCTGCAGGTCTCCTGGCATGCCTACCCCATTTTTTACTGAAGGGAACACACCTGTCTTGGGCTTGGAGGAAGTGACATTTAAAAATTGACCAACTTTCTTGGGCTCCTTTACCCTCCAGAGAGCCCATGGGATCCCTGCAAGTATATCTGTGAGAGTATAAAGTTAGCCCTGCGGAAGTCCAGGGTTGTAATCCTACTTATTGCCCTGCTTCTACCCTGTATAATATTAAACTCCACCACGTCATTATTACAGTCACCAACCCAACCTTAATGTCCCCAACCCGTCCTCCTCTATTAGTTAACACAAGGTCCAGCAGTGCCTCTCCTTGTGGGCTCCTCCACTACCTGCATAAAGAAGTTATCACTGACACACTGCAAGAGCCTTTTGGACTGTATGTGCCTATCTCTGTGGGCTTCCAGCAAGTATCAGGGTGATTGAAGTCACCCCTGAGTACCAAGGAGTGTGTTATAGAGGCTACCTCCCGTTGACTGTAGAAGACCTCATTGTGGTAAAGGGTTCATAGGCCCAGAATTATGACCCAAATATTGCCAAAATATGTCCCTACATGTTTTGCTCAAAACCCCTTTTCCCCTCCCTTTGGGAGTGGAAACTCAGCCCAGAGCTGAGAAAACAAAGGGCCAGGTATCAACAAGCCTGGGTAAACAACCCAAACTGCCTTGTTGGGGTAAACAAGTGCATGTGCCCACCACATGGGATGCTTGTACTGTGCTCGTGCTGGGCACAACCTTGTGTACGGGCATATTCTGGCCATGTGCTCTGCCACTGCCTAATGGTGTTGACCAACTTTGACTATTGGCTAAATCCAAGCCTCAAGTGAGTACAGTAAACAGACAACTTGCTCTTTCAATCTTTTGCTCTTTTGCTCTGCTTAAGCTCTTGCTCCATGCACGTGCTCTGCCTTCATGCATGTGTTCTGCCTTTGTCTGCAGTCCAGAGAGAAGCCTTGCTACTTTGGAAGTGCCACTGTGCCTCAGTTTACCCCAGAATCAGCAAAGAGTCCTTTGCATAAGCTGCACTGAAACTATGGCCAGCTTAGTGTTGTACCCCAGACCTGCCAGTAGGAAGAAGCTGCCTAACCATGCCCTGAAGGGACATAGATCTGGGAAACCAAGCCCTGAGGAGACCCTGTCTGAATCCATTTTGGCAGTTCTAAGAGTGTCTGCTCCAACCACAAAGCTGCAGACCTGCAAGCCAAAGCTACTCCTTGCGCCCACACACTTGCAAAGCCAGAATCGCATCCAGCCACTGCTGTGCTGGCTGCTAAGCTGTGGGAGAAAGTGCAAAGGAGACACCAGTCATTCCATGTCTTTGAGCCTAAATGCCAGGATGACCCAGCAGCCCCATCACCCAAGAAACAGGAAAAGCAGCTGTTGAGAGGAATCAATGACGATCACTCATGTTCGAGCTGAGCCAGGTGAAAAGCCACTCTGCACCATACCCCTCCACTCTCTCCAGCTACTTTGGGATGGGAATTGCTCCTGCACAGCATCCTGCAAACTCCACAGTGCTGCCAGCACCAAGGAAGTCCCGAGAGCCTGTTCCAGGTGAATCCCCACACTGCAGCATCAGGAGAAAGCTGCACCCAGAAGGGATCGTTCCTGGAGCCAGCCTCAGCAGTGACGAGCTTAGCAACAAGCCTTCACTAGTGAAACTGCATTGCTCCAGCATTCACGTGTTTAAACATCAGTTTTGGTTGTGTTTAAGAAGTCCCCGTGCTTTAGCTCCTGTGATATTGTAACCTGTGGATAATAAAGCAGCAGCTCCTGGTATACCTGGAGTTATTATTCATGAGTAAAAATTGGTTTAAGTCCCTTTGAAATGTTCCTTTAGTTGCATGTGCTCTGACACTTAGCCTCCATGCTGTACTCAGCCACCAAGTGCCTGCCAATTCATCCCCTGGTGAAGAAGTGGCAGACTGCACCCTAGTTCTCTTGTTGAATAACTTTTTAAATTTTCCTATTTTGTTTCAAAACTGTTAAACTTTACCAGTTTATGAAGAATATATCCATAACCATACACTAGAAACTGTGCATATGTATATATACACACTTTAAAAAAGTTATTAACAAATTTTTATATTAATAAATAATAATTAATATTAACATTTCATATTTCATAATATGTATTAATAACCATGACACTCTTCAATATCTTCTGCTTCCTTTGGTGGTCTACAGTAGACACCAACAACATTTTCACCTCCCTTTCCACATCTCTTAATTCTTACCCACAAGCTTTCAACCTGTTCTACCTTCCCTCCTGGATGGAACTCAACACATTCCAGTTGCTCTGGCACACAAAGAGCAACACCACCACCGTGTCTTGTTGGTCTGTCTTTCCTGAACAGCACATAGCCATCCATGACAACACTCCAGGCCTCACCATGCTTCAGTGATTGCAATTATATATAGTCATGCAGCCTAACACAGATATCCAATTCCTCCTGGTCATTCCCCATGCTCCATGCATTGGTATAGAAACATTTCAGAGGGGGAGTTAATCCTTTAATTAATCCACTCCTGCCCACCTCCGTGGCTACCAACCTACCAGTGAGCCCAGCAAACTCCTGGAATATAAGCCTTCTCCTCCTTTGATCTAAAATGATCCTCATTTTCTAATGACCTTTCCCTAACTATGCTCTGGAAAAACAGTGTTCCTGCTCCTTAGCAGCTTCCTTCAAATGTTCCTTGCAATGTCTGTGTATTCACATGGACTGTTGGGCTTCTGAGGATTTCAAGGAGCTTCAAAAATACTACATAAAAACAAAGTAAAATTCCCAAGCTGCTTTAAAATTAAAACTTGAAACTTCTGGTCTGCAAAATTCTTGCAGAGTTTCAAAACTGCAAAATGTTCTCATCTTTCTTTCTAGTTTCTTGGGTTGAGTTAAATCTGATGATGACATTCAATACCATGCTGCCATCACGCCAGCTTCAAAGCTAAAGTGCCGGCTGAAGCAAAGCATCATGGGACTTGAAGTTCAGATTGGAACATGCAAGGCTTCCATGAGGGTTGGGGTTTTCCGCTGGGCAAGCTGCACGTGATGGGATGGAAGAAGGTCACTGGCTTCTGCTGCTGCTTTTGCATTATGCTGTGCTTTTCTGCAAACAGGCTGAGGGTGTTATGTATTGTGTCAATTCCAGTAAAACTCTTTATCTCAACTCTTTACCTCAACCCAGAGGATTGGGGTTTTTTTGTGTTACTTTCCATCCTGTCATGTGAGGAGAGAGGGGGACCTTGTGATAGCAGAGTGTGTTAATCCAGGATACTATTTTATTTTTCCTATGTCATACTGAGTTCATCTTTTGGGAGATAATTCATGTTATCTGGGGGTAAAAATAGGGCTATGCCGTTAACTAGATTCCATTCATCACACAATAGTGGTGTTTCTAAACAAACAATCACAAACCTGTCCAAGTCAGTGGGAAGGAACGGCATTTTGATTCACTGGTGTTTACTTGAGAACCTACTACAAAAAGATGCATTTTCCATTTAAACTAGGCAATATTTTTGGAGAAAAAGAGGCTGAGAGGAGTACAAATTCCTTAATAGGATGTTGAAGTAAGATGGGATTTAGTTTCTTTTCCCATGTGATAAATGATAGGATGAGAGGAAATGGTCTCAATTTGCACCAAACAGGTTTTGGTTGGATATTAGAAGAAAATTCTTCACTGAAAGGATTCCCAAACACAGGAACAGGATGCCCAGAGAGGTGGTTGAGTCTCCATTCCTGGATGTGCTTAAAAGATGCAGGGATGTGGTGCTGAGGAATATGGTTTAGCACCAGTCTTGGTAGAAAGAGATAACAGTTAGACTTGATGATCTTAAAGGTCTTTTCCAATCAAAAAAATTCTATTATTCTGTCTTTCACTCAACAATAATTTGTGCCTATAACTCCTGTCAGGTGAAAATTCAGGTAAAATATTACCCAAAGCCTAAAACAGGTGGTACAAATGGCTCTAATATTCAAGTATGTTTTTATGTAAATGTGCATCCTAAAGCAGCCAACATTTCTACTGGCACCCCACAATCATTAATGTAACATTAACTTCATATTCCTGTGAAATAGAGAAGTTATTTAGCTTAACTACAGAGATTAAAAGACTGCCAAACAGACATTCAGTGGCTTTGTGGAAATGCAAGAACAGAACCCAGGTCTCCTGACTAACTCCACAAACCTGTTCTTCCAGGCACAGGGCACTGCAGCTGCACGTTTTAAACACAGATGTTAATTAGTCTCATTTCTGGTTCAACACAATCTATTTACTTGTTCTTCAGAATTAAAACTAATATTTTGTCCCAATACAAGATAACTTTCTCATTGCTGAGTTCAACATTTTATTTCAGGTAGTTTGGTTGAAGAAATAGAATTCTTATCCAGAACATTATGACATAGCTTATATTGGTTGGATTTATTGCATATGTTTATAATCTTCAGTAAAGTACTTCCAGTTTCCCAGATAGTTCTTGTCCCTATTCTTACCATTACCTGCTACTAAGAAATTATCTGACTATAACAGACTCTGATATATGCAATCTGTATTTAGACCATGGGTTTTCACTCAGAAGTACATTTAAAGTCCATCAGTAGAAAAGTCCACGAATACCAATTTATGTGTCCCAATCCAATAAATGTTAAGTGTGAGGCTGCAGAAATCAGGAGCTGTATGTTCAAGGAGAGTGATGTTTGGAGAACTACAGTGATCAGCACACACCTGGATAACAGTGTCAGCATTTGACATAGCTATGTAGGAAGACTCCTACTGCATCTGTTCTCATTTCTGCTCACCTAACAACTCAGGTTTCACACACTTTTTCAATATATAAATAAATACAAAAAGGTCCTCCTAGTATAACACAGATCTATGAATAAAATTTTAAAATACAACCAATGATTATTGCTTTCTTCAAAAGAAATAATCTCACTGTTCAAAAAGCACTGAAGAGCTTTCCTACACAAGTCAAGCATTAACAAAAAGAGGCATTGCATACCTGGACAATAAGATTTTCTTGACACATGAAATTTGTTTTTTTTTTTAAACATTAGCATATTTCTACTCTTTAATTATTTCCTTCAGCAGCTTAAGCTTTTATTTTAACAGAAACAGAACAGGCTTTTTTTAACAGAAATATCACAGTATCACATTATATCAGAGGTTGGAAGGGACCTCAAGAGATCATCGCGTCCAACCCCCCTGCCAGAGCAGGATCACTTAGGGTATTCTGCAGAGGAATTCATCCAGGTGGGTTTTGAAAGTCTCCAGAGAAGGAGACTCCACAACCCCTCTGGGCAGCCTGTTCCAGTGCACTGTCACCCTCACTATGAAGAAGTTTCTCCTCATGTTCAGTTGAAATCTCATATGTTCAAGTTTGAACCCATTGTTCCTTGTCTTATTACTGTGAACCACCGAAAAGAGCTTGGCCCCCTCCACTTGACACCCACCCCTCAGATATTTATACACATTTATGAGATTCCCTCTCAGTCTTCTCTTCTCCAGACTAAATAATACATACATTGCTGCAGAAGTTACATTTGCTTGGTTTTCAATCTGAATAAAGACAACCAACTGATTGTTTTTCCTTCCAGTTCACCTACCAAATCATCTGAAAAAAAGAGAAAGCAAACACGCAAAGCTGGCAATGAATATGAAGCTTAATCCCCACTAAGCCAAATTAAAAGAAGTCGTTCTGAAGTTAATGTCAATGGAAATATCATGGAAACATGACTGCTTGTGATATTTCCAATGGAAATACCAAACAAAGAACTATCCAAATATTACTTCTCCTGTAAATATCATAAGAAAATTTGTTGCTCAGATCAATGGTAGGAGGATAAAATGGAAGAAGAGAGCAAAAAAAGGGGAAGCAAAGCAGTAAAACATGAGAAGCAGACTGTGACAGAGAGCCACAGTGCCACAGAAGACTCAAAAGGATAGAAATGAGGAAGCAAGGACAGGTAACCTAGGAGGAATACAGAGAAATTGTCCAAGTAACCAGAGATCAGCTGGTTAGCTATAGTCCTGACAGTGTTAAATGCAGCCAGGTACATCAAGGGCAACAAGGAAAGCTTCTATAAGTACATCAGTGAGGATTAGGGAAAATGCAGATCCTCTCCAGAAGGAATCAGAAGACCTGGATATTCAGGACATGGAAAAGGCTGATGTACTCAAGGACTGGTTTGACTCAGTCTTCACCAGGAATTTTGCCAGCCACACCATCCAAGTCACAAAAGGCAAAGGCAAGGACAGGGAGAGTGAAAAATGGCACACTGTAGGAGAAGATGAGGTTTGAGATCATCTAAGATCATCTAAAGGTGTAAAAGTCCTTGAAACCTGATGAGATACATCTGTGGATCCTAAGGGAACTGGTGGATGAATTGGCTAAGCCACTACTCATCATATTCAAGAACTGGTAGTCTGATGAAGTTCCCACTGATAGAAAAAAAGGAGAAATACAAACCCCCATTTTATAAAAGTAAAAAAGGAAGATCCAGGGAACTACAGGCCTAAAGCATTAGAAAGTAGAGACCAAGATCTCTGCTTCCCTAAAAATACTAGAAAATAAAACTTACATCAGTCAAGCACACCATACATCTTTGCTTCTCATCCATATCTGAATTAGAAACTCAGTTGGACAAAACAGAAAAAAATCTCCCTATAGTTCTTGTGAATTTCACAGACTTACAGGGAAGTGGGAAATGATAGGAAACTAAAACCCATTGTCGTGGAGAGGGGCAGTAGGAATGGAGGATGGTGATTATTAATTATGAATTCTGAAAATATGAGTTATGAAATTATTGTTTATTATCAATAATATTCGATTAATTACTTTATATATATTGATTCAGATGCATGGTTGTAATAATACAGACCACAACTGATTTAGTATTTACAATCATACCCAATTAGAATATTTACAGTCAATTTCTAATTAAGGGAACGAAAGGTGCAGTTCTGCTGCTTGTCCACTAGATGGAGACTCGACAAGGTGCTTGCGGCTGCTAGCTAGGTATAGAGATATTTATAATGTTGTCACGAGGCAGGTTAAGCTGGAAATATCACGCGGCTACGCGTGGGCACTTTGAATAGAAAGTTACTAAATGTTACACACATGAAAGATACATGCAGCGAGACAAATTGCCAGATCACGCGGGCACGCTGGGTATCTGCTTCTGCCCGAGGTTGGCCCCCCTTCGGGTGGTGCTTTCTTTCTCCCTCCCGGCTCTGGGGTGGGGGGGGGGGGGGGGAACGACAAGGTGGGCTTTCTCCTCCCACGGTCTGCGGGAAGGGCAGTTTGCTTCTTTTTTCCTCCTGCGGTCTGCGGGGAGGGGCTGGCTCCCTGACCGGAGGACGGCTCAGGAGGGCCAGGTCTTTTCGGTGCTCGGCCCTACGATCAAGGGTGGTTTATCCTGTAGGCAGGTCCCTGGTGGGGGTACGGTGACGTGATGCTTCCCCCCCTTGGCTTGGCTCGAGGTGAGCTGACTGCTGCTTGTCTGGGCGACTGCTTCCATTTAAATTATAATGGTATATTCATTGCCTTGACTTCAATGGAGAGGCTAATCTTTTGCTCTCTCTTTTCCCTCGGGGAAAATCCCGGGTGTTTCGCTCTGATACGGGCTGCGGAGCGGCTACAGGGGGCGACTCCCTTTCACTCTCCTGCAGTCGGCGGGGTCACGCAAGATGCGTTTCTGCTTATTTGGTTGCTTATGGCTACTTAATTAGCTTGTAGCGTTTCTGGACTGCCAGGCTTGGGCTAGTGCTTCCCCCTTTGGGTTACAGCTTACCCTCTTTGGGGGCTTACCTCAGTCCTTTTCGACTCGGTCTACGGCACCTCTGGTGACAGGATCATCCTTTGCGGGTCCTCGATGCACATTCCGTGGGCTGGCTTCCATGTTCACAGAGGCTTCCAAGTATGCTTGCATGTGGAAAAGCTCAGTTTACACAATCGCAAGTTGCATGATGGGTGAAAGCAAAAGGAGAGAGCAACATGGCACCAAAATGGAGCAATACTTATAGACACTCAAGGCTGGACTTAGCCAATGGGCACACGTGCCAACAACCTGCTTCCACCTATAGAAAGGTGAAGCTAGAATTTTCCCCGTAGATGGACGGAGCATAGGCATCCCATTAAGATGGGTGCCTGCAGTTGTTTATTCCCTTAGGAGACAGGCTGGTGCCTGAACCTTTTGTTCCTCCTCTCCTGAAAAGAGGGTGGAAGGGGGACTTCCCAGAACATGTTGGGACAAGTTAGCTGGTATCAGGGGGCATATATCTGGGCATGTGATGCCTTCACGACACCTGTCCAAAAATTCTGTTTTAATGAAAGAGCAATGGAGCAGGGACTTGCCATGATGAGGAATCCTGATTTACATAGACACTACATTTGAAACATTCATGGATACTCTTGCGGCTTGGGCTTTTTTGCAGCAATTGCCATGAGAATTAACAAACCCAATCTCGATCTGGGAGGCTGCTGCAGGAGATGACATTCTTAAATATGAGGAAGCTGGTGTTTATGGAGCTCCATTGCTTTGCTGCCATTTTACCAGAATGTAGAAGTCTCTGATACACAGAACATTAATTTAATGGGCAAGAAAGTAAGACACTGAGATGGAAGAGGCATAGTGGGTACTGAGGTAATAATAAGGGATGAAGAAGCTTTTTAGAGCCCTTCAGAATATGTATTTCCACAGACAACCTCCCCTTCTTATACACAGACATGTATAACTCTCAGACATGTCACTCATTCAAACAAGTATATACATTTTGCTATTTTCATATTCATACAAGTAATTTTCTTGACAACGTTTTCTTGTCAATGTAAATATACTGCAACACTTATCTTAATACACCCTTCAAGTAAATCATCCCAGAAGCCAAAACATTAATGAGAGACTGTACAGCCCAAATGCTGATTGATTTTCTCAGTCTGTCCTGTCATGGTAGGGCCATGACATGGCCCAGTACAAAACCAGACAGGTCTTAAGATGTCTGGACATGGTCCCCCTCTCTCCCTTCCTTCCTGCAGAAAGTCAGGGCAATGTGAGAAAAAGAACAAAGGGGACAGGACCATGCACGTCTGGTAAACAAGTTGTTTACCTGGGATAAGAGCACATGTGCTGACCACTGCTCCCCCAGCCTTTTTTTCTGCCTTTTATGCTCATAGCCTGGCAGAACACCTTTCCGTTGGGCAGCTATATGTTGGCTTCAGTTGCCCTATTGGCCCCAAATCAATCTCAGGCAAGGTATATATACAGGCTGACTCATAGTTGCCTTGCCTTGTTTTCAAGCCTTGCTTCCTTGAGTTGCCCTGTCCTGCCTTGAGTGCCTGGTCCAGAGCCTGGAATAAAGCTACAAGCTGTACACTGCAAACTGGAGAAGCCACGAGCCTGCTAGAAGCTGGAGTCAAGTCTAGCCTGCTTCCCCTTGACACTAGAATTGTGCTGTGCCTCAGTTTACCCAGGAACCAAGCAAGTGCCCGTTGTGAGAAGTGTCATAAATATTTAGATGAACAGTTAAAATTTGCAGTTTTCAACTCCTGTACAGAAACAAGACAAAATATGAAGACCCATGGCTATAATTTCTTTTGACATTATTTCCAGATTAACTCTGTGTTTTTTCCACTACAATTGTAAGTGCCTAAATATAGAAAAACTTTTTTGCTATGTGAAAAAACCCTGTAAAATGATAAAAGAATCCTGTTCACGAGTGAAAATCATTTGTATTCCATTAATATAAAAAAAAAGAAGAATGTTTCACTAGTTTTGTGCCATGGATTAATAGTGCATAACTGTGCACAAAGGCTTTAGACATTTCAAAACCCTTTGACCAGTGAACATACTGTAAAAGGCCACAGGAAAAACATTTCAAATACTATTGATACAGAAGGAAGCTTTTGATTGTACACCAAACACTCAGTTACTGACCAAGTGTTTACAAAAACTCATATTTAACTGACAGATAATTATTCCTATTACAATTTCTCCTGGATATCTCACACGAATACAAAAAAAGTAGCATAGCCAAGGCCAGAGACTCCAAAAGATGTTGAAAAAGAGTGGGAGAAGAAAGCAGAGAGAGGAAACTTTCTAAGAGATTTCACAGAACATGCTGTAACCAGTAGAACTGAAAAGAGCTTCATCTACAGACTGGCAGTCGCTTTCCAGATGATAACACAGGTATAAAACTTTAAAGCGTATGACATTTGTCTTCCTTGCTTCTTGTCAAAATTATATACAAATTCAATATGATATACAACATAAATATACATGTCAAATTAAATATATCTGTTGTGATGGTTTGAAACTGTCTTTTTAATTTTTCCTTGCAAAGTTCAGAACAGAGAAAGTGAAAGAATGTAAATACGTCACTATTGGGTGTAAGAAAGCAAAATAACGATTGTTCTAAACACTTCCATTGGATAGATAGAAATGTTTAAGAACTATTACCCAAAACAAAGTAGGCATTCTGCACATTCTGCGTTCTGCAGTGGGGGCAGGGACCACAGGGACATAAAGTTGTTGTTGTAGAGGGAATTAATTGTCCTTACAATAATAATAAATGATATGGCAAACAGGTATTAATAAAAATATTAGTTACACTTTATTGATGAAAACGGCCAAAAACTCATTAAATAGGATCATTGTATGGTTGGAATATAGATTTACAATGGAATATATAAGCTTAGTGCAAAATACAAACAATTATATGCAAATTAGGAGGCAATAACTTGGAAAGAGAAGGTCCCCAAGAGCAGATAGCACTCAATTACAGCAGAGGGAGACTGGGTAAGAACCTTTAAACCCAAAGAGCAATGAATTAATTACTCACAGCTTGTTTTACCCACATGGCAGTTGCTGCATTAGCAATGGAGTTTTGGAGCACTCTCGTACGGCTCTAGCACGGCAGATTGCCAGCAAGGAGAGTTTACCGCATGGTCCCAGGCTGATCTGGCTGCAGGGGAGTGTGGGCAGTTAACGAGGCTCTTTGCGACAGGCTCTTGTTTGGTTCCTGAGTAAGCTGAGACACGGCACAATTCTGGTGGCAAGGGGAAGCAGAAGGCGAATCCAGCTTCTAGGCTTGTGGCTTCTCCGGCTTGCTGTGTACGGCTCATGGCTTTGTTCCAGGCTCTGGACCAGGCATTCAAGGCAGCGCAGGGCAACTCGAGGCAGCTTCTATGAGATGGGTCCAAGTAGGCTTGAAAACAAGGCTTAAAGCAAGGCAAAGCAAGGTCTGAAGCAAGGCTTGAAGCAATGAAAGGCAACTACCAGGTCAAATTATATGTATACCTGGCCAGTCATTGACTGGTCCAATGGAACACTGAAGCTAACGTGTAGCTGCCCAATGGCAAGGCGTTCTGCCAGGCTATGAGCATAAAAAGCAGAAACAAAGGCCTTGTCTCTGGAGGAGCAGTGGTCAGCATATGTGCTTTTATCCCAGGTAAAGAACTTGTTTACCAGACAGACAGGGGTCCTGTCCCCTTTGTTCTTTTTCCCACGTTGCCCTGTCTTTCTGCAGGAAGGAGGGGAGACAAAGGGACCTTGTCTAGACATCTTAAGGCCTGTCTGGGTTTGTACTGGGCCATGTCAATGCTCTACCATGACAAAAGTTGTTAGAAAAAAAATTCTAACTGGAAAAAATACAGCAACAAAAATGACAGATGCTTACACCTACATCATACAGAAATGACTGTATGATGTGGTCACATACACCTTATTTTGCATCTGCATTCATGCCTGATAAATCACAGAAATGAAGCAAATGCCTGCATACTCTCAAGATTCTGGTCCATAATAATAGGGTGTTCTTTACAACAATTTTTTTTTAATTATATACTCCAAACCCTAAATAAATTAGGAAAAAGTTGAGTACCAAGCCAAAACATCTGACTGGTGCCAAGACCACCCTGTATTACTTGCTGATTTACTATGCAGCCAAGGAATTTCTTATGAGGGAGGGGGTTAAGCTACCAGAAGCTTAAATATACCATGAAGTGTGTCGGTGTGAGCTGAAATTCCCCCCCCCCCCACCAACAATAACCAGGCTAGCTCAGTCTGGAAGCAAATGAAGGCTGTATTTACAAGCAGAGAAATGCAATGAATATGTACAAATATACAAAATTCACAACATTTACAAACATATACAATCAACAGAAAAAGCACAATCGATCTCCCTTTGCTTCCCCCCAAGGGGACCCTCCCAAAGGGGCCTCTCTCTCTCCCAGGAGCTTCCCCCCAGACCCCCCTGGACAGAGAAGCAGAGTTAGTTAAGCAGAAAGTTGTTAACTTAGCTGCCAAGGTCAGTACGTGTTATCTTCAGCCAGAAGAGAAGAAGAAAAAACAGCAGCCAGACAGCCCAGCAACTGCCCCCACTGCAGAATGAAGAATGTGCAGAATGCCTACTTTGTTTTGGGTAATAGTTCTTAAACATTTCTATCTATCCAATGGAAGTGTTTAGAACAATCAGTATTTTGCTTTCTTACACCCAATAGTGACTTATTTGCATTCTTTCACTTTCTCTGTTCTGAACTTTGCAAGGAAAAATTAAAAAGACAGTTTCAAACCATCACAAGAAGCACATCTTATTTGTGTAAGGATTTCAGGTGCAGATCTTTGTAATCCCCAAGGGAACCACAGAAGTTTCACTGCTTCCTCATGACATGTGTTTCATAGCCTTCCGTCTTCTGAGGCTGGAACTGTACTTTTTACAGTACAGTGTAGAGAAATGAAATAAAGACAGATCAGGAAAAAAAAAAAAAACCAATAACAAACTGTTCTGGATAATCTGTCCTGCCATGTATTTCCCTATTGTCTTAACTGGGGAGAAAATAAAATAAAGTGAAACTTCGTTTTATTTTTAAAAATATTTTAGTATAAGAACCACAATCCTGGTTGCACCTGTCACAAATAAAGAGGAATAAGGTGGGGAATTAATAAAAAATATAAATTGTTTATTAATTTAAATGCCACCCACGTAACTATATACAAAAGGTATGACATATTACAGATTCAGTGTTTGGTTGAAAATATATTCACCATATAGGAATGACTACAAATAGTCTGAGAAAAGCCCTACAAGCCGTATGAGGAGAGGCTGAGGGAGCTGGGGTTGTTTAGCCCAGAGAAGAGGAGGCTCAGGGGAGACCTTATTGCTGTCTACAACTACCTGAAGGGAGGCTGCAGCCAGGGTTGGTCTCTTCTCCCAGGTAACCAGCAGCAGAACAAGAGGACACTGTCTCAAGTTGTGCCAGGGGAGGTATAGGCTAGATATTAGGAGGAAGTTCTTTACAGAGAGAGTGATTGCCCATTGGAATGTGCTGCCCAGGGAGGTGGTGGAGTCACCATCCCTGGAGACGTTCAAGAGAAGACTGGATGAGTCAGTGCCATGGTCTAGTTGATTGCTTAGGGCTGGGTGATCAGTTGGACTAGATGATCTTGGATGTCTCTTTCAACCTGGTTGATTCTATGATTCTATAAAAACAGTATTTGGAAAGCAGTAAATCACCCACTAACAAAAGGCAGTACTCACAGTGTGTCCTGGTTTAGAGCCATGAGCTACTCTGGGGCAGAGGACAGAAAGATATTCTACTCCTTTTTGGGGAGTAGAAATAAAAAGACTGCACAACTAGACTGGAAGTTTAAATGGAGATTCTATTCACAAATATGTATACAGAAGGCACTCAGGTATAATACATTCATGAATTAGGCTGTCTACAGGACAAAATCTTCCAGAATTCTCCACCCCTACCAGCCTCAGCAGGCCTGAGAGCAGACCAAAGCTGCACTCCCTGCCTCAGGCCTACCAGGCCTTGTGATGCATCTCAAAATCTCTCTGCTTGCTTATTATCAGTATGACATCAAGTGGCTATCCTCATTATGAGACCTCAGGTTTGGTTAGTATTAGATGTTGTAGACAGAACACAGTAACAACGTCTTTGGTTGTCTTTATGACTGCTCTTAAGAGGACAGTGCTTCAGTGATGTCATAGAATCATAGAATAATCCAGGCCAGAAAAGACCTGTGAGATCATCAAGCACAGCCGTTTTACCTGCTCCACCAAGTCTGCCACTACACCATGTCCCCAAGCACCAGATCTAGATGGCTTTTAAACATGTCCAGGGATGGCAACTCAACCACCTCCCTGGGCAGCAGTTCCAGTGCCTCACAAACCTCTCCACTAATAATTTTTCCTAATGTGCAGTGTAAACCTCCCCTGGCACAGCTTGAGGGCCATTTCCACTCATTCTGTCATTAGTTACTTGTGGGAAGAGCCCAGTGCCTACCTCTCTACACTCTCCTTTCAGGTAGTTGTAGAGAGCAATGAGGTCTCCCCTCAGCCTCATTTTTTGCAGGTTTAACAGGACCAGCTCCCTCAGCTGCCCTTCACAGGCCTTGTTCTCTAGGTGTTAAAATCTGTCATCCCCACCCTTGCTCTAATTTTTTCAAAGGGAAAAATGAAGGTAAAATGTGGGAGGGAATCACTGCCACAGTGTTCCCAAAGAAACCACTGGACACTGTGTATAGCTCCATCAGTATTGAATCAACCACTGAAACCAAAATTACAGGCTGAAGATAATGTCCCTTCCTATGCCCCTCTTTCTTATTCTTTGTGAAGTTCATCTGAAGTAAAAGAATAAATTGAACCTAAATTACGTAGAAGAAAAAGACAGGACCCAAAAAATGCCTTTCAATTTTCAAGTAATAAAAGAAAATGTTAGCAAATCGTACTGAACATCTTAAAGCAAAGAAATCAGTAGCAGTAGTGAAGCATTCCAGTACTTCTCTGATGATGATGCCAAAGCACAGATGGTGTTATAAACTTACCAGATACATAGCCTAGGTTATTTTTACCATTTTGCACCTGCAGATTTCCCTCCTAAAAACCTGCAGAAGAGCAACAAAACACAGTTCTTTCCTCATGCAAAATCCCTTCTTCTAAGTATCGTTCTCCCTCTCCATCCACCCTCCTCATTTTATCTGCAAACAGAGATAGACTGAGTAATAAAAAATCCAGCACACAAAATGTACTAGCTGTACCACAAATGAAATTTTCTTTTCTTCCTGGCTCCAGGTCTCAAGCACAGAAACCCAGTAACCATACCACTGCCCCTGCCCTGCAGACAGCTCAAGATGGGGTAGACAGGACATGGGCCAGTGGGAAAAATGCAAAGGAAACTTCTGAGAAGCTGCAAAATTGTAGAGCATCTCTGGATGTGTTGACAGCATCCAATGTCATGGAGCAGTAACACAAGTTGAAAGTACAGATTCAGGTGCTGGAGGCAATTTCCCCAGAGGAGAGAAGCACTCTGCCACAGGTGATAAGTGATACAGTACCTGATTTTCACAGGACTGGTGCAATCCTTCCTAGCAATTTCCCCTCACTCTCCTTTCCCTTTATGCTGATTCCTCCAAGATCTTGACTGGCCCCAAATGATGGCATTTATGAGTCTACTTAATTTCTAATTCATTGTGTACATATAAACTTGCTCTAGTTAATTTACTGAGTATATACCAGCACAGACTCCTGTGAGGATGTCTTCAATTTTAGTCTAATTTACCGAATTATTACATTTTAAGCTAACAGTGTTCCTTAGCTGACAGTTATTCTGAAACAAACTTAGCTGATGATTAAATCAGAGTGGCTATGCAGACTATTGGACCATTTTAATGAAACTGATTTTAAATTACACCTTAATTTAAAGAGGTACAGTAATGCATATAAACAAACCCTAAAAAGTGCTTTGAATACAAAGAGAAAAAGAATGACTATACAAAGCTAGAGCCATTGCTAGATTGTGCATCTCAGCTTCTCAAAGCCCAGCTCCAAATATAACTTGGTAGTTAGTCACAAAAAATAAATCAGAGAATGTAGCATAAGAAACAAAATAATTTTAATTTCTATGTGGAATGCTTTTAAATATGCAAATTCAAAGGCAAAGAAAAATATTTAAAAAGGGGAAGGCTCCCTCTGTGTGACTATACATATATTTGCTCCAGTGTGATATGGGGGACGTTGTCAAATTCATCACTGTGGAGTTGATTCTAATGGTCAAATGTTTAATCTGAGACAACCACCATTTTGTACTGGAAAGTGATCAAAGAACTGAAGCAAGAGAGACTGGGGTCAGGTGTTTCTTTTATACCTGAAGTTATGAAATTTTGGGGTTTTATTGATGGTTTGGACAGAAAATAAAAGATGCTTAACTGTAATAGCTACACATAACTAGGGTAACTGTATAGCTAGGGTTGATAGCTACACATATAAAGAAATCACAATGCTAACTCCTTTGGCTCAGTATACCTAACTTATACTGTGTTTCAAACAAGAGAAGTAGCCATTTCTGTTATTTTTATGGTCCCCAAGATCTAGCTCATTACACTGAAACAGAGTGTAAATAAAATTAAATAAGGAGAAAATGGTGGTATAAAACATTGTGTTGTATTTGGGGAGAAGCAAGACTGGCCTTATCTTTCTTCTGCAATGCATACTCCATTTTCTTCTTTGAGTGGGTCCATATATAATTTTAAGAGGTTAGAAATAAAGCATTCCATTTTACTATCTGGTTAATGTGAGCTGCTCACTATTTCATGGTAGGCATCATGACAGCCTACCATGGCTGAGCTGATCATGGACATTCAGGTTGACCTCGAATTTTGAGAGAGAACTCCTTTCTTATACCCTTTGACTCTAAATGAGTACAACTTTTTAAACAACACTCAAAAGAACTCTTGCTCCTCCTTTCCATGGATGTATAACAAATGCTCACTGTTGTTCTCTTATCTCCCTGTTTGGGCAAAATTATGCAGATATGACATTTTTATCTTTCACAGCTAACAGCAGGCCCTTTAAGACAAGGAGCAATAACTAAATAAAATAGATTAAGACTTACCCTGGATACAGTCCCTGCCTCTTAAAAAAAAAAAAAATCATAATATTGTTTTCGTAACTCCCGGGAGAATTGAACTGCATTACATTATCCTTTTGTTAAGTTAATCAATTAACATCTGTTCGATACAAGTTTCAGAGAGGAACAAACATCACAGCAAACTATAAGTCATTCTGTTTCTTTACTGAAGTCTCCCACTGCTTCACCGCACTAACGCAGGGTTATGGCTGCTTTTCATCACCAGAGCATATCAATGAATGTGGCCTAATACGTTTTAGCAAAATGTTCTTGAGGTTTCTTAACCTGCTTTGGTGCCTGAAGAAGGGACTGTGAACCTCAGCAGTATATTAACTGAACACACAACAATTTGGATCAAAACTAGGTAACTCAGCAGGCAGAGCTTATTAACCTAAATTCTTTAGCACTACCAAGCCAGGTGTTCTCACAGACAATTTTTGCTCTTTTTTATCACGTTTTTTCCAGTTCTAACTTTGCATGTTACACACGTAGTTACAAATAGTTATTGCTGACTTCTAGCATTGTAGGTCACACTGAAATCCACACTGTCTGTTTCCACATAGTGCCCAATATCCTACACCTCAGATACCAAAAATAAATGGGACCATCAGTTCTACAGAGCAAGGATGGCCTTGAAACAATAAAACCCTGTTGGTTCTATTGCGGAGCAGTTCTCCTGTAGCACCTGTGGGTAGGTTCTTCTACACACTCAGAAGCCAAATGTCTAAGCACCTAGGTCCCAAAAACTCTGTCCCAGTTCAGAAAGAAACAAAAGCCTGATTTTCTTGGAGACCTCCCTGGAGGGAGTTGAAAGGCCAAGTTCAAAGAACACTGAACACACAGGTGTGTATTACACCCATAGTCACACCCACTCTGAACTCGTCTGAACAGCACTGAGACCCACACAGAATAAATCAGAAAGAGCCACTTACCTTTTGAAGAGAATGTGAGAAATGGTGCTGCGAAGATCTTCAGATACCTGCTTTTAAACCACTGCTTCATCTAAGTTGAGCCCTTAGAAGGCCTGACTTGCAAAACCCTGAAGCAATAGGCAAGTTTTAGGACTTTATTGCTCGTGCTGAAAAAAGTTTTGTCTACAAACATCTCATATTATTATTTGTATGTCTCAAATTGTGGAGGCCAAATTCAGTCTGAGACTGTTTTGGCTGTTCAGCTGCTGCTGTTTATGTTTGGTGTCTGGTCATTTCTACTCTTGCTGAGAAGACAAACATTTTCAAGAGGAAAATTACAAAGACAGGAGGTAAACCATCTTCCTAGCACTTTCTCTGCATAAAGCTTAAAGACTACTCCCACTGAAAAACTAACATACCCTGCAGCTCAATCTTGAAACACATCCAGCAAGGCAAAATCGTGTCAGAAGTTCAAGGGCTTGAGCTGTAGCCAAGAAAAAAAGAGAGTTAACCAAGGTGCCATAGAAATACACACACAATCTGTGAAAAAAAAAAAAAAAAAAACAACCAGCATCTGTCCTTTCATTAGAGGGGAGGTGAGAAGACTCAAAAAAAAAAAAAAAAAAAAAAAAAAAAAAAAAAAAAAAAGAAATCCCACTACCTATGTGACAGCCTAGGCACAGTGGAGCTAAAAACACCATATGGAAAAAATAGTCACTTTCTGTTTTCCTAAAGAGGTCTGACTTGAGACATTTGAATAATTTACATCTATACAACATTATCCAATGCTCAAGACACCAAAACCATTAAAAACAAACACAAACAACCTCCCCCCCCCAAAAAACAAAACAAAACAAAGCAGAAACTAAAATAGCCATGGACAAAAATCAGGCACAGTTTAGAGAAGTAGGTTACACTGCAAAGTCAGTGTAGGATCCCTAGCAAGGTCTGGGGTATCTCATTCTGAGTCTCACCCAAACTCCAACATCTGCCAATAGCATGATCTATGTCATTTGTGCCAGAGTATCATCAAGAACTGCAACAGCTGCATCAGTTCCCAGCTGCAGACAGCCAGAGAAATTAACCTCTCTCTTGCTGCTATTGCTATCAACAGAAGTTAAAGGAAAGCCAGGTGTTATGGGTTAGGATTGAACCACCCAACAATTTGGAAATTTACCCCAAGGAGTAAATTTACCACACTTACTTAGAATTTGGAAGTAAAATGAAATTATATTTACAAAAGTAGACTAAATATAGTATAAGTATAAAAGGCAATAAACAGATACAAAATACATTTGCAGAAATTTACATCTCAAGAGCAACACAATACCCCCTTGTACAATAATTCACCTATCTCCCTCCCCCACTCTGGACACAAGCCCAGAGGGCTGTATTATGGCTAGCCCCAGTTCTATCTCTACCTGTGGTACCTTATAACCCAAACAGAAAATTAGTTTGACAGTATGCAAAGACAAAGAAGCAAAGCAGCAGCAGCCCCGAGAGAGAGAGAAACAAGCTTGTACTGCAAAATATAAGGTATTCAGCAGTCCAATGGGATGAGATAAACTTATCTGGCATTATTGTGTCCAGCTCCTGAGGCTGTCCATCTCTAGACTCAAATTCTCTCAAAAATTTTATTTACAACTAGGACAACTAGGGCACTAGCCCTAAAACTGTAACACCGGGTAAAGACGGAAATTTCTTCTAGAGATGTAAGACTGTATGAGTAATGATACAACAAGAAAGTCGCAAGTGGTATCACTTTGAGGCCAAAATATGGTTTTGATCATAGATTGTAGCATTGTAAGACCACTCTACCAAATCGCCAAAGCATGTGGCCTCAAGACATGCTTGGAAGGTGTGAATTACCACAATCAGTGTCCCTTTAAAATGGATTCTTTATCTCCTCTGTGTCAGTGGAACACTAAAGCTCTAACAAGTTCAGTTCTGCACTATGTGCAACCCAGGATTTACTCTGTGCCCTCCAGCAGTGAAACAGTGAATGCTGCTACCACCGTTTTTGTAAACCAACAACATTGTCCAAATTCTCATTTTTTTCCACAGAAAATTCAAGAAAGTTTTTGCAGCCTCGCATAGCCCTGCTGTGTCCAGTGAGTTTCTGGAGTCAAAACTCTGAATTTGATTCAAGCAGTACATTCTGTTCAGTGCATACTGAACTGCTGCCATATTCTTGATAACAACAATAGATATTTCCTTTGGTAGGAATAAAAACCAGAATGCAGCTTAGAAAAAAAAAAAACACCAAAAGAAAATCAGGCTGAGCATGAGAAAATAACTAGGAAATATTTTAAAGAGCAACACAGAAGACTTAAAAATTCTAGTTCTTAAATATGCAAGTGCGTATTTTAAAAAACCCAAACATACACTTATAAATCTGATTCATAGATTCATAAAATGGTTTGAGTTGGAACAGACCTTGAAGATCATCTGGTTCCAACCCACCCTGCCACAGGCAGGGACATCTTCCGCTAGCCCAGGTTGCTCAAGGCTTCATCCAACCTGGCCTTTGACACTGCCAGGGAGAGGGCAGCCACAATCTCCCTGGGCAACCTGTTCCAGTGTCTCACCACCTTCACTGTAAAGAATTTCCAGTCTAAATCTGCCCTCCTCAAGCTTCAAGGGGGCTACAGGAGAGCTAGAGAAGGACTTTGGACAAAGGCATGTGGTGACAGGATGAGGGGTAATGGCTTCAGACTGGAAGGAGCTTGATTTAGGTGAGACATTAGCAAGCAATTCTTCCCCATGAGGGTGGTGAAGCACTGGAACAGATCATCCAGAGAAGTTGTGGAGGCTCTAAGCCTGGAAGTGTCCAAAGGTAGGTTGGATACGGTCTTGAGTAATCTGGTCTAATAGGAGGTATCCTTGCCCATGGTGGTGGGGTTGGAACTAGATGACCCTTCCAACTCAAACCATTCTATGATTCTAGTAAGGCATCTGTCCAAAAGACATTCAATGGGGAAAAGAACATCAGCCACACTGTTGAAGATAAAAATAGACCATGTTAATGGGATCGACAAATACAGTACCTTAGGATTTTTTGTTATTTCTTTGTTTCTAGCTTATTTGGAATAACTGTGAAGATGGATTTAGGTTTCAGTTAATTATCATCTGCTCATAAAGAAGGTAAATAAATCTTTGATCTTAAAGGAGTCTTTCTATTCCAAATCAAAGACATGCATGATAAGAAAACAAAGTACATAAAATCATGTTGTATCTTGTCAGTAACACATGAAAGGTGTGAAATCAGCAAGCCAAGGTTTGATTGCACGCCCCATGGCAGAGCTGAGATTAAACAGCTGGTTTGTCTTAGCACACAGCTTAAATGAATCAAGGTCACAAAATTCACTGGAGAAAACCATAGTCCAGTTTTTGGATAACAGTTTTAGTTTTCCCATCTGAAGCAAAGCTGAACTGACTGCCAGTCTCAAGGCTGGAATTTAGGGCCTCACAATGCATCGCGTATTGCTATACATTAAACTCCTGCTGCTTTTTAATTTGTTTTCAAGGGTTAAGGTTAGGGTTAGGGTTAGGGTTAGAGTTAGGGTTGGGGTTAAGGTTAGGGTTAGGGTTTAGGGTTAGGGTTATGGGTTAGAGTTAGGTTTAGGGTTAGGCGTTAAGGCTAGGGTTACGGTTAGGGTTAGGGGTAAGGTTAGGGTAGGGGTTACAGTTAGGGTTAGAGTAGGGGTTGCGGTTAGGGTTTAGGGTTAGGGTTAGGTTAGGGTTAGGGGTTAGGTTTAGGGTTAGGGTTTAGGGTTAGGGTTAGGGTTAGGGTTAGGGTTAGGGTTGACATAGGGTTGACTTATGGTTAGGGTTGGGTGAGGGTTTAGGGTTAGGGTTAGGATTTAGGATTAGGGTTAGCGTTAGGGTTAGGGTTAGGGTCAGGGTTTAGGGTTAGGGTTAGGTTTAGGGTTGGTTAGGGTTAGGGTTAGGGTTAGGGTTAGAGTTAGGGTTAGGGTTAGGGTTTAGGGTTAGGGTTAGGGTTAGGGTTAGGGTCGGGTTCAGAGTCGGGGTAGGGGTCAGTGTCAGGGTCAGGGTTAGGGGTTACGGTTAGGGTTAGATTTAGAGTTAGGGTTAGGGTTAGGATTTTGGGTTAGGGTTATTAGGGTTAGGGTTAGGGTTAGGGTTTAGGGTTAAGGTTAGGGTTAGGGTTATTACGGTTAGGGGTAGAGTTAAGGTTAAGGTTAGGGTTAATGTTAGGGTTAGGTTTAGGATAGCGTTAGGGTTAGCGTTAGGGTTAGGGGTTAGGGTTAGTGTTCTGGTTAGGGTTAGGGTTAGTGTTAGGTTAGGGTTAGGGTTAGTTTTAGGGTTAGGCTAGGGTTAGGGTTACGCTTAGGGTTTAGGGTTAGTGTTGGGGTTAGGATTAGTGTTGGGGTTAGAGTTAGGGTTAGGGTTAGGGTTAGGGTTAGGTGTTATGGTTAGGGTTTAGGTTAGGGTTTAAGGTTAGGCTTAGGGTTAGGGTTAATGTTAGGGTTAGGGTTACGGTTAGGGTTTAGTGTTAGGGATAGGGTAAGGGTTAGTGATAGGGTTTAGGTTTACGATTAGGATTAGGGTTCGTGTAAGGTTTATTGTTAGGGTTAGGCTATTTCCATGAGGCTGGTGCCATTTTTTTGAGGTCGGCACTATTTTCTTGAGGTCGGCGCCAATTTGGTGAGGTCGGTGCCATTTTGGTGAGGTCGGCGCCATTTTGGTGAGGTCGGCGCCATCTTCATGTTGTCGGTGGTATTTTCGTGAGGTCGGCGCCATTTTGCTGAGGTCGGCGCCATCTTTGTGAGGTCGGCGCCATCTTCGTTACGTCGGCGCATTCTTCATGAGGTCTGCGCTATTTTGGTGAGGTCGGCGCCATTTTGCTGCAGCCGGTGCAGTCTTCGTGAGGATGTCGCCATCTTCGTGAAATCGGCGTCATCTTCGTGAGGTCGGCACCATTTTCATGAGGTCGGCGACATTTTGGTGACGTCGGCGCCATCTTCATGATGTCGGCGCCAACTTAGTGAGGTGGTGCCATCTTCGTGAGGTCGGCGCCATCTTCGTGAGTTCGGCGCTATTTTCGTGAGGTCGGAGTCATTTTGGTAGAGTTCGGCGCCATTTTGGTCAGGTCGGCGCTATTTTCGTGAGGTCGGCGCCATTTTGGTGAGGTCGGCGCCATTTTGGTAAAGTCGGCGCCATCTTCGTGAGGTAGCGCCATTTTTGTGAATTCAGCGCCATTTTGGTGAGGTCGGTGCTATCTTCGTGAGGTCGGCACTCTTTTCGTGAGGTCGGCGCCATCTTTGTTACGTCGGCACATTCTTCGTGAGGTCTGTGCTATTTTCATGAGGTCGGCACCATTCTGATGAGGTCGGCGCCATTTTGGTGAGGTCGGCGCCATTTTCGTGAGCTCGGCGCCATTTTCGTGTGGTCAGCACCATCTTCGTGGTGTCAGTGCCATCTTCTTTAGATTGGCGCTATTTTCGTGAGGTCGGCGCAATTTGGTGAGGTTGGCGCCATTTTGGTGAGGTCGGCGCTATATTTGTGAGGTCGGCGCCATCTTTGTCAGGTTGGCGCCATCTTCCGGAGGTCGGCGCTATTTTTGTGAGGTCGGTGTCATTTTGGTAGAGTTCGGCGCCATTTTGGTGAGGTCGGCGCCATCTTCATGAGGTCGGCACCATCTTCGTGAGGTCAGCGCCATTTTCGCGGGGTCGGTGCTATTTTCATGAGGTCGTCGCCATTTTGGTGATGTCGGCGCCATCTTCATGAGGCCGGCGCCAACTTCGTGAGGTGGCGCCGCCTCCGTGAGGTCAGCGCCATCTTAGCGAGTTCTGCGCTATTTCCGTTAGGTCGGAGCCATTTTGGTGAGGTCGGCGGTATTTTCGTGAGGTAGAGCGCCATTTTGGTGAGGTCGGTGCCATTTTGGTGAGCTCGGTGCCATTTTGGTGAGGTCGGCGCCATCTTGGTGAGGTCGGTGTTATTTTCCTGACGTCGTCGCCATTTTCGTGAGGTTGGCACCATCTCTGTGAGGTCAGCCCTATTTTCGTGAGGTCGGCGACGTTTTGGTGAGGTTGGCGCCATCTTCGTGAGGTCGGCATCATTTTAATGACGTCGACGCCATTTTGGTGAGTTCAGAGCCATTTTGGTGAGTTCGGCGCCACCTTCGTGAGGTTGGCGCTATTTTCGAGAGTTCGGCGCCATTTTGGTAAGGTCGGCGCCATTTTGGTGAGGTTGGAGCCATCTTCGTGAGTTTGGCGCCATCTTCGTGACGTCGGTGCCATATTCGTGAGGTCGGCGCAATCTTAATGAGATCAGCGCCATTTTCGTGAGGTCGGTGCCATTTTGGTGAGGTGGGTGCCATATTTGGTGAGGTCGGCGCCATCTTCGTGAGGTTGGCACCATCTTTGTGAGGTCGTCGCCATCTTCGTGAGGTCAGCGCCATTTTGGTGAGGTCGACGCCATCTTCATGATGTCGGCGCCAACTTAGTGAGGTGGCGCCATCTTCGTGAGGTCAGTGCCATTTTGGTGAGGTCGGCGCAATTTTGCTGAGGCCGGCGCCATCTTGGTGAGGTGGACATCATCTTCGTGAGGTTGGCGCTATTTTCGTGAGGTCGGCATCATTTTGGTAGAGTTCGTCGCCATTTTGGTGAGGTTGGCGTCATTTTTGTGAGATTGGCGCCATTTTGGAGAGGTTGGCGCCATCTTCGTGACGTTGGTGCCATTTTGGTGAGGTTGGCATCATTTTCGTGAGAGCGGCGCCATTTTGGAGAGGTGGGCGCCATCTTCGTGAGGACGGCACCATCTACATGAGGTTGGCGCCATCTTCATGAGAGCGGCGCCATCTTTGTGAGGTTGGCGCTATTTTCGTGAGGTTGGCGCCATTTTGTTGAGGTAGGCGCCATCTTCATGAGGTCGTCGACATCTTCGTGAGGTCGGCGCTATGTTCGTAGAGGTCGGCTCAATTTTGGTGAGGTCGGCCCATCTTCGTGAGGTTGGCGCAATCTTCATGAGATCGGCGCTATTTTAATGACGTCGACGGCATTTTGGTGAGGTCAGAGCCATTTTGGTGAGTTTGGCGCCACCTTCGTGAGGTCGACGCCATCTTCATGATGTCGGCGCCAACTTAGTGAGGTGGACGTCATCTTCGTGAGGTCGGCGCCATCTTCGTGAGGTCGGCGCTATTTTCGTGAGGTCGGCGTCATTTTGGTAGAGGTCGTCGCCATTTTGGTGAGGTTGGCGTCATTTTTGTGAGATTGGCGCCATTTTGGAGAGGTGGGCGCCATATTCGTGAGGTCAGCAACATCTACATGAGGTTGGCGCCATCTTTGTGAGGTTGGCGCTATTTTCGTGAGGTTGGTGCCATGTTCGTGAGGTTGGCACCATGTTCGTGAGGTCTGCGTCATTTTGGTAGAGGTCGGCGCCATTTTGGTGAGGTCGGCACCATCTTCGTGAGGTCGGTTCCATTTTGGTGAGGTTGGCGTCATTTTCATGAGATCGGCGCCATTTTGGAGAGGTGGGTGCCATCTTCATGAGTTCGGCACCATCTACATGAGGTTGGCGCCATCTTCATGAGAGCGGCAACATCTTCGTGAGGTTGGCGCTATTTTCGTGAGGTTGACGCCATTTTGTTGAGGTAGGCGCCATCTTCGTGAGGTCGCCGCTATTTTCCTGACGTCGCGCCATCTTCATGAGGTCGTCGCCATCTTCGCTAGGTCGGCACCATCTTCGTGAGGTCAGCGCTATTTTCCTGAGGACGGCGCTATTTTGGTGAGGTAGGCGCCATCTTTGTGAGCTCGGCGCCATCTTGGTGCGGTTGGCGCTATTTTTGTGAGGTCGGCGCCATTTTGGTGAGGTCCGCGCCATCTTCGTGAGGTCAGCGCTATTTTTGGGAGGTCAGTGCCATCTTCATGAGGTCGGCGCCATGTTTGTTATGTCGGTGCCATCCTTTTGAGGTCGGCGCTATTTTGGTGATGTCGGCGCCATCTTCGTGAGGTCGGCGATATTTTTTGAGGCCGGCAACATTTTGCTGAGCTCGGCGCCATTTTGTTGAGGTTGGCGCCAGCTTAGTGAGGTCGGAGCCATCTTCGTGAGATCTTCACCATCTTCGTGAGGTCGGCGCTACTTTGGTGAGGTCGGAGGTATTTTCTTGTGTCCGGCGCCATTTTGTGAGGTCGGCGCCATCCTTGTGAGGTTGTGCTATTTTCGTGAGGTCGTCGCCATTTTTGTGAGGTCGGCGCCATCTTCGTGAGATCGGCGCCACCTTAATGAGGTCAGTGCCATCTTCGTGAGGTCTGCGCCATCTTTGTGAGGTCGGCGCCATCTTCGTGATGTCGGCGCTATTTTCCTGACGTCGGCGCCATCTTCGTGAGGTTGGAGCTATTTTCCTGATGTCGTTGCCATTTTCGTGAGGTTGGCTCCATCTCCGTGAGGTCGGCCCTTTTTCGTGAGGTCGGCGACGTTTTGGTGAGGTTAGCGCCATCTTCATGAGATCGGCACCATTTTAATGACGTCGACGCCATTTTGGTGAGGTCAGAGCCATTTTGGTGAGGTTGGCGCCATCTTCGTGAGGTTGGTGCCATCTTCGTGAGGTCGGCACATTCTTCGTGAGGTCTGTGCTATTTTCGTGAGGTCGGCGTGATTTTGGTGAGGTTGGCGCCATTTTGGTAAGGTCGGTGCTATTTTCATGAGGTTGGCGCCATTCTGGTGAGGTCTGCACCATCTTCGTGAGGTCGGCGGTATTTTCGTGAGGTCGGCGCCATTTTCGTGAGCTCGGCGCCATTTTTGTGTGGTCAACGCCATCTTTGTGGTGTCAGTGCCATCTTCGTTAGGTCGGCGCTATTTTCGTGAGGTCGGCGCAATTTGGTGAGGTCGGTGCAATTTTGGTGAAGTCGGCGCTATTTTGGTGAGGTCGGCGCCATCTTCGTGAGGTCTGTGCTATATTGGTGAGGTTGGCGCCATCTTCGTGAGGTCGGTGCCATCTTCATGAGGTCAGCGCTATCTTTGTGAGGTCGCGCTATTTTCGTGAGGTCGTCGCCATTTTGGTGAGGTCCGTGCTACTTTTGTGAGGTCGGCGCCATCTTCATTACGTCGGCGCATTCTTCATGAGGTCTGCGCTATTTTCGTGAGGTCGGCACTATTTTCCTGAGGTCGGCGCAATTTTGGTGAGGTCGGTGCCATTTTGGTGAGGTCGGCGCCATCTTCTGAGGTCGGCGCCATCTTCGTGAGGTCGGTGCCATCTTTGTGAGGTAGCGCTATTTCGGTGACGTCGGCGCCATCTTCGTGAGGTTGGCGGTATTTTGGTGAGGTCGGCGCCATGTTCGTGAGGTCGGCGCTATTTTCCTAACGTCGGTGACATTTTCGTAAGTTCCGCGCCATATTCGTGAGGTCGGCGCCATCTTCGTCAGGTCGGCGCCATTTTGGTGAGGTCAGCGCCATCTTTGTGAGATCGGCACCATCTTCGTAAGGTCGGCGCCATTTTGGGGAGGTCAGAGCCATTTTGGTGAGGTTGGCGCTCTTTTGGTGAGGTTGGAACCATCTTCATGAGTTTGGCGCAATCTTTGTGAGGTCGGCTCCATCTTCGTGAGGTCGGCGCTATTTTCGTGAGGTCGGCTCAATTTTGGTGAGGTCAGCCCATCTTCATGAGATCGGCGCTATTTTCGTGATTTCGGTTCCATTTTTGTGAGGTGGGTGCCATATTTGGTGAGGTCGGCGCCATCTTCGTGAGGTTGACGCCATCTTCGTGAGGTCAGTGCCATCTTTGTGAGGTCGGCGCTATTTTGGTGAGGTCGGCGCCATTTTGGTGAGGTCGGTGCCGTCTTCATGAGGTCGGCGCCATCTTCTTGAGGTAGCGCCATTTTGGTGAATTCGGTGCCATCTTCGTGAGGTCGGCTCTATTTTCGTGAGGTTAGCGCGATTTTGGAGAGGTCAGCGCCATTTTGGTAAGGTCGGCGCCATCTTCGTGAAGTCGGTGCCATCTTCGTGAGGTCGGCACTATTTTCATGAGGTCGACGCCATTCTGGTGATGTCGGCGCCATTTTGCTGAGGTCGGCGCCATCTTCGTGAGGTCGGCGCCATCTTCGTGAGGTCGGCGCTATCTTCGTGAGTTCGGTGGTATTTTGTTGAGGTCAGCGCCATCTTCGTGATGTCGGTGCTATTTTTGTGAGGTCGGCACCATCTTCGTGAGGTCGGCGCTATTTTCATTACATCGGTGCCTTTTTGGTGAGGTCGGTGCCATCTTCGTGAGGTCGGTGCCATCTTCGTGAAGTCGGAGACATCCTCGTGAGGTTGGTGCGATCTTCGTGAGGTCGGTGCCATTTTGGTGAGGTCGGAGCAATCTTGGTGAGGTCAGCGCCATCTTCGTGAGGTCGGCACCATTTTCATGAGGTCTGCGCTATTTTCGTGAGGTCAGCGCTATTTTCGTGAGCTAGGCGCCATCTTCGTGAGGTCGGCGCCATCTTCATGAGGTCAGCGCTATTTTCGTGATGTAGGCGTAATATGGTGAGGTCGTTGGTATTTTGGTGAGGTCGGCGCCATTTTGGTGAGGTCGGCGCCATCTTCTAGAGATCGGCGACATCTTCGTGAGGTCGGCTCCATCTTCGTGCGGTAGCGCCATTTTGGTGAGGTCAGCGCCATCTTCGTGACGTCGGCAATATTTTGTTGAGGTCGGCGCCATCTTCGTGAGCTCCGCGCCATCTTTGTGAGGTCGGCGCCATCTTCGTGAGTTTGGCGCTATTTTCGTGAAGTCGGCGCCATTTTGGTGAGGTCGGTGCCATGTTTGTGAAGTCGGCGCTGTTTTCTTGAGCTCGGCGCCATTTTAGTGAGGTCGGCTCAATTTTGGTGAGGTCGGCCCATCTTCGTGAGGTTGGCGCCATCTTCGTGAGGTCGGCGCTACTTTGGTGAGGTCGGCGCCATCTTTGTGAGGTCGGCGCCATCTTCGTGAGGTCGGCGCCATCTTCGTGAGGTTGGCGCCATCTTCGTGAGGTCGGAGGCATTTTCTTGAGGCCGGCACCATTTTGGTGACGTCTGCGCCATCTCCGTGAGGTCGGCGCTATTTTTGTGAGGTCGGCGCCATCTTTGTGATATCGGCGTCATCTTCGTGAGGTCGGCGCCATCTTTGTGAGGTCGGCGCCATCTTTGTGATGTCGGCGCCATCTTCGTGAGGTCGGAGGTATTTTCCTGACGTCGGCGCCATCTTCGTGAGGTCGGTGCTATTTTGATGAAGTTGGCGCCAGCTTTGGAAGGTCGGTGCCATCTTCATGATGTCGGCGCTATTTTCCTAATGTCGGCGCCATATTCATGAGGTCAGCACATTTTGGTGAGGTCGGCGCCATCTTCGTGAGGTCAGCGCAATCTTTACATCGGCGCATTCTTCATGAGGTCTGCGCTATTTTCGTGAGGTGGGTGCCATTTTGGTGAGGTCGGTGCCATCTTTGTGAGGTTCGCGCCATCTTTGTGAGGTCGCTGCCATCTTCGTGAGGTCGGCGCTATTTTCGTGAGGTCGGCACAATTTTGCTGAGCTCGGCGCCATCTTCGTGGGGTCGGCGCCATCTTCGTGAGGTCAGCACAATCTTCGTGGTGTCAGTGCCATCTTCGTTAGGTCGGCCCTATTTTTGTGAGGTCGGCGCCATTTTGCTGAGGTCGGTGCCATTTTGGTGAGGTCAGCGCCATCTTCGTGAGGTCGGCGCCATCTTTGTGAGGTCGGCACCATTTTGGTGAGGTCGGCGCTACTTTGGTGAGGTCGGTGCCATCTTTGTGAGGTCGGCTCCACCTTCGTGAGGTTGGTGCCATTTTGGTGAGGTTGGCGCCATCTTCGTGAGGTCAGCGCCATCTTCGTGAGGTCAGCGCTATTTTGGTGAGGTCAGATCCATCTTCGTGAGGTCGGTGCAATCTTCGTGAGGTCGGCGCTATTTTCGTGAGGTCGGCGCCATTTTGGTGAAGGTCGGCGGCATTTTGGTGAGGTCGGCGCCATCTTCCTGAGATCGGCGCCATCTTCGTGAGATCGGATCAATTTTGTTGATGTCGGCGCCATTTTGGTGAGGTCGGTGCCATCTTCGTGAGTTCGGTGCAATCTTCATGAGGTCGGCGCTATTTTCGTGAGGTCGGCGCCATTTTGGTGAAGGTCGGCGCCATTTTGGTGAGCTCTGCGCCATGTTCGTGAAATCGGCGCCATCCTCGTGAGGTCGGCGCCATCTTCATGAGGTAGCACCATATTTGTGAGGTCAGCGCCATCTTCCTGAGGTACAGCACAATCTTCGTGGAGTCAGTGCCATCTTCTTTAGGTCGGCCCTATTTTCGTGAGGTCGGCGCCATTTTGCTGAGGTCAGTGCCATTTTGGTGTGGTCGGCGCCATCTTCGTGAGGTCGGCAGCATCTTTGTGAGGTCGGCCCTATTTTCGTGAGGTCGGCGCCAGTTTGTGAGGTTGGTGCCATTTTGGAAAGGTCGGCGCTATTTTCCTGACGTCGGCGCCATCTTCGTGAGGTCGGCGCCATTTTTGTGAGGTCGGCGCCATCTTCGTGAGGTCGGCGCTATCTTCGTGAGTTCGGCGCCATTTTCGTGAGGTCGGCGCCATTTTGGTGAGGTCGGCGCTACTTTGGTGAGGTCGGCGCCATCATCGTGAGGTCGGCTCCATCTTCGTGAGGTTGGTGCTATTTTCGTAAGGTCGGCGCCATTTTGGTGAGGTTGGAGCCATCTTCGTGAGGTCAGCGCCATCTTCGTGATGTCGGCGTTAATTTGGTGAGCTCGGCACCATCTTCGTGAAATCGGCGCCGTCTTCGTGAGGTCGGCGCTATTTTCGTGAGGTCGGCTCAATTTTGGTGAGGTCGGCCCATCTTCGTGAGGTTGGCGCCATCTTCGTGAGGTCGGCGCTACTTTGGTGAGGTCGGCGCCATCTTTGTGAGGTCAGCGCCATCTTCGTGAGGTTGGCGCCATCTTCGTGAGGTCGGAGGCATTTTCTTGAGGCCGGCACCATTTTGGTGACGTCTGCGCCATCTCCGTGAGGTCGGCGCTATTTTTGTGAGGTCGGCGCCATCTTTGTGATATCGGCGTCATCTTCGTGAGGTCGGCGCCATCTTTGTGAGGTCGGCGCCATCTTTGTGATGTCGGCGCCATCTTCGTGAGGTCGGAGGTATTTTCCTGACGTCGGTGCCATCTTCGTGAGGTCGGTGCTATTTTGATGAAGTTGGCGCCAGCTTTGGAAGGTCGGTGCCATCTTCATGATGTCGGCGCTATTTTCCTAACGTCGGAGCCATATTCATGAGGTCGGCACATTTTGGTGAGGTCGGCGCCATCTTCGTGAGGTCAGCGCAATCTTTACATCGGCGCATTCTTCATGAGGTCTGCGCTATTTTCGTGAGGTGGGTGCCATTTTGGTGAGGTCGCTGCCATCTTCGTGAGGTCGGCGCTATTTTCGTGAGGTCGGCACCATTTTGCTGAGCTTGGCGCCATCTTCGTGAGGTCGGCGCCATCTTCGTGAGGTCAGCACAATCTTCGTGGTGTCAGTGCCATCTTCGTTAGGTTGGCCCTATTTTCGTGAGGTCGGCGCCATTTTGCTGAGGTCGGTGCCATTTTGGTGAGGTCAGTGCCATCTTCGTGAGGTCGGCGCCATCTTTGTGAGGTCGGCACCATTTTGGTGAGGTCGGCGCTACTTTGGTGAGGTCGGTGCCATCTTCGTGAGGTCGGCTCCACCTTCGTGAGGTTGGCGCCATTTTGGTGAGGTTGGCGCCATCTTCGTGAGGTCGGCGCCGTTTTGGAGAGGTCGGCGCTACCTTCGTGAGGTTGGTGCCATTCTGGTGTGGTCAGCGACATTTTCGTGAGGTCGGAGCCATCTTCGTGAGGTCGGCGCTATTTTCGTGAGGTTGGCGCCATTTTGGTGAAGGTCGGTGCCATTTTGGTGAGGTCGGCGCCATCTTCATGAGATCGGCGCCATCTTCGTGAGGTCGGCACCATTTTGGTGAGGTCGGCGCTACTTTGGTGAGGTCGGCACCATCTTCATGAGGTAGCACCATATTTGTGAGGTCGGCGCCATCTTTGTGATGTCGGCGCTATATTGGTGAGCTCGGCGCCATCTTCGTGAAATCTGCGCCATCTTCGTGAGGTCGGCGCTATTTTTGTGAGGTCAGCGCCATCTTCGTGAGGTCCGCGTTATTTTCACTACATCGGCGCCTTGTTGGTGAGGTTGGCGCCATCTTCGTGAGTTCGGCGCTATTTTAGTGAGGTCGGCGCCATTTTGGTGAGGTCAGCGCCATTTTGGTGAGGTCGGCGGCACCTTCGTGAGGTCGGCGCCATCTTCGTGAGGTGGGCGCCCTCTTCGTGAAGTCGCCACAATTTTGGTTAGGTCGTCGCTATTTTCGTGAGGTCGGCGCCATCTTTGTGAGGTCGGCGCCATCTTCGTGAGGTCGGTGCCATCTTTGTGAGGTCGGCGCTATTTTGGTGAGGTCGGTGCCATTTTGGTGAGGTCGGCGCCATCTTTGTGAAGCCGGCAAAATCTTTGTGAGATCGACGCCATCTTCGTGAGGTTGGCAACATTGTCGTGAGGTCGGCGCCATTTTTGTGAGGTCGGCGCCATCTTTGTGAGGTCGGTGCCATCTTCGTAGTGTCGGCGCTATTTTCGTGATGTCGGCGCCATTTTGGTGAAGGTTGGCGCCATTTTGGTGAGGTCGGCGCCATCTTTGTGAGATCAGCACCATCTTCGTGAGGTCGGCGGTATTTTGTTGAGGTCGGTGCCATCTTCGTGATCTTGGCGCCATCTTTGTGAGGTCGGCGCCATCTTCGTGAGGTCGATGCTATTTTCGTGAGGTCGCGCCATTTTGGTGTGGTCGGAGCAATTTTGGTGAGGTCAGCGCCATCTTCGCCAGGTCGGCGCCATCTTCTTGAGGTCGTCTCATTTTTCGTGAGGTCGGCGCAATTTGTTGAGTTCGGTGCAATTTTGGTGAGGTCGGCGCCATCTTCGTGAGGTGGGCGCCCTCTTCGTGAAGTCGCCACAATTTTGGTTAGGTCGTCGCTATTTTCGTGAGGTCAGCGCCATCTTCGTGAGCTCGGCGCCATCTTCGTAAGGTCAGTGCCATTTTGGTGAGGTCGGCGCCATCTTCGTGAGGTCGGCACCATTTTCATGAGGTCTGCGCTATTTTCGTGAGGTCAGCGCTATTTTCGTGAGCTAGGCGCCATCTTCGTGAGGTCGGCGCCATCTTCATGAGGTCAACGCTATTTTCGTGATGTAGGCGTAATATGGAGAGGTCGTTGGTATTTTGGTGAGGTCAGCGTCATTTTGGTGAGGTTGGCGCCATCTTCGTGAGGTCAGCGCCATCTTCGTGAGTTCGGTGCAATCTTCATGAGGTCGGCGCTATTTTGGTGAGGTCGGCGCCATTTTCGTGAAGATCGGCGCCATTTTGGTGAGGTCGGCGCCATCTTCTAGAGATCGGCGACATCTTCGTGAGGTCGGCGGTATTTTGTTGATGTCGGCGCCATCTTCGTGAGGTCAGCGCCATCTTTGTGAGGTTGGCACCATCTTCGTGAGGTCGGCGCTATTTTCGTGAGGTCAGTGCCATCTTTGTGAGGTCGGCGCCATCTTCGTGAGGTTGGCGCTATTTTCGTGAGGTCGGCGCCATATTGGTGAGGACGGCGCCATCTTCGTGAGGTCGGCGCCATTTTGGTGAGGTTGGCGCCATCTTTGTGAGGTCGGCGCCATCTTCGTGAGTTCGGCGCCATTTTGATGAGGTCGGCGCCATCTTCATGAAGTCGGCGCCATCTTTGTGAGGTCGGTGCCATCTTCTTGAGGTAGCGCTATTTTGGTGAGGTTGGCGCCATCTTCGTGAGGTTGGCGCCATCTTTGTGAGGACGGTGCCATCTTCGTGAGGTCGGCGCTATTTTCGTGAGGTAGGCGCCATTTTGGTGAGGTCAGTGCCATCTTCGTGAGGTCGGCACCATCTTCTTTAGGTCGGTGCCATCTTCGTGAGCTGGGTGCTATTTTGTTGAGATCGGCGCCATTGTGGTGAGGTTGGCGCCATCTTCGTGAGGTCAGAGCCATCTTCGTGAGGTCGGTGGAATCTTCATGAGGTCGGCGCCATCTTCGTGAGGTCGGCGCCATCTTCGTGAGTTCGGCGCCATTTTGATGAGGTCGGCGCTATCTTCATGAGGTCGGCGCCATCTTTGTGAGGTCGGTGCCATCTTCTTGAGGTAGCGCTATTTTGGTGAGGTTGGCGCCATCTTCGTGAGGTTGGCGCCATCTTTGTGAGGACGGTGCCATCTTCGTGAGGTCGGAGCAATTTCGGTGAGGTCAGCGCTATTTTCGTGAGGTCAGTGCCATTTTGGTGAGGTTGGCACCATCTTGTTTAGGTCGGTGCCATCTTCGTGACCTGGGTGCTATTTTGTTGAGATCGGCGCCATTGTGGTGAGGGTGGCGCCATCTTCGTGAGGTCAGAGCCATCTTCGTGAGGTCGGTGGAATCTTCATGAGGTCGGCGCCATCTTCGTGAGTTCAGTGCTATTTTGGTGATGTCGGCGCCATTTTGGTGAGGTTGACGCCATTTTAGCGAGGTTGGCACCATATTCGTGAGGTCGGCGCCATCTTCGTGAGTTTGGCGCCATCTTCGTGAAGGTCGGCGTCATTTTCGTGAGGTCCGCGCCATTTTTGTGAGGTCGACGGCATTTTGGTGAGGTCGGCGCCATCTTCGTGAGGTCGGTGCCATCTTCGTGAGGTCGGCGCCATTTTGGTGAGGTCGGCGCCATCTTTGTGTGTAGGTGCCATCTTCGTGAGGTCGGAGCCATCTTCGTGAGGTCGGCGCTATTTTGGTGAGGTCGGTGCCATTTTGGTGAGGTCGGCGCCATCTTTGTGAAGCCGGCAAAATCTTTGTGAGATCGACGCCATCTTCGTGAGGTCAGCAACATTGTCGTGAGGTCGGCGCCATTTTTGTGAGGTCGGCGCCATCTTTGTGAGGTCGGCGCCATCTTCGTAGTGTCGGCGCTATTTTCGTGATGTCGGCGCCATTTTGGTGAAGGTCGGCGCCATTTTGGTGAGGTCGGCGCCATCTTTGTGAGATCAGCGCCATCTTCGTGAGGTCGGCGGTATTTTGTTGAGGTCGGTGCCATCTTCGTGATCTTGGCACCATCTTTGTGAGGTCGGCGCCATCTTCGTGAGGTCGACGCTATTTTCGTGAGGTCGCGCCATTTTGGTGAGGTCGGAGCAATTTTGGTGAGGTCAGCGCCATCTTCGCCAGGTCGGCGCCATCTTCTTGAGGTCGTCTCATTTTTCGTGAGGTCGGCGCAATTTGTTGAGTTCGGTGCAATTTTGGTGAGTTCGGCGCTATTGTGGTGAGGTCGGCGCCATTTTGGTGAGGTTGGCGCCATCTTTGTGTGTAGGCGTCATCTTCGTGAGGTCGGAGCCATCTTTGTGAGGTCGGCGCTATTTTGGTGAGGTCGGTGCCATTTTGATGTGGTCGGCGCCATCTTTGTGAAGCCGGCAAAATCTTCGTGAGATCGACGCCATCTTCGTGAGGTCGGCAACATTGTCGTGAGGTCGGCGCCATTTTTGTGAGGTCGGCGCCATCTTTGTGATGTCGGCGCCATCTTCGTAGTGTCGGCGCTATTTTCGTGAGGTCGGCACCATTTTGGTGAGGTCGGCGCTATCTTCATGAGGTCAGCGCCATCTTCGTGAGGTCGGCACTATTTTGTTGAGGTCGGCGCCATTTTGGTGAGGTTGACGCATTTTAGTGAGGTCGGCGCCATCTTCGTGAGGTCGGTGCCATCTTGGTGAGGTCGGCGACATTTTGGTGAGGTCGGCTCCATTGTGTTGAGGTCGGCGCAATTTTGGTGAGGTCGGCGCCATGTTCGTGAGGTCAGCGCTATTTTCATAGAAGTCGGCGCTATTTTCGTAAGGTGGGCACCATTTTGGTGAGGTCGGCGCCATCTTGGTGAGGTCGGTGCCATCTTGGTGAGGTCGGCGACATTTTGGTGAGGTCGGCGCTATTTTGGTGAGGTTGGAGCCATGTTCGTGAGGTGACGGTATTTTCGTGAGGTAGGCGGTATTTTCGTGAGGTCGGCGCCACTTTGGTAAGGTAGGCGCCATCTTCGTGAGATCGACGCCACTTTGGTGAGGTCGGCGCCATGTTCGTGATGTCAGCGCCATCTTCGTGAGTTTGGCGCCATCTTCGTGAAGGTCGGTGTTATTTTCGTGAGGTCAGCGCCATTTTTGTGAGGTCGGCGCCATCTTTGTGTGTAGGCGCCATCTTCGTGAGCTGGGAGCCATTTTCTGAGGTCGGCGTAATTTTGGTGAGGTCGGCGCCATTATGGTGAGGTCGGCGCCATCTTTGTGAAGTTGGTAAAATCTTCGTGAGATCGACGCCGTCTTCGTGAGGTCGGCAACATTGACGTGAGATCGGCGCCATTTTTGTGATGTCGGCGCCATCTTCGTGATGTCGGCACTATTTTCGTGAGGTCGGCAGCATTTTGGTGAGGTCAGCGCTATCTTCGTGAGGTCAGCGCCATCTTTGTGAGGCCGGTGCCATCTTGGTGAGGTCGGCGACATTTTGGTGAGGTCGGCGCCATTTTGGTGAGGTTGGCGCCATCTCCGTCAATTGGGCGCCATCTTCGTGAGTTTGGCTCCATCGTCGTGAGGTCAACGCCATTTTCTTGAGGTCGGCACCATTTTCGTGAGGTCGGCGCCATGTTCGTGAGGTTGGTGCTATTTTCGTGGGGTTGGCGCCATATTCGTGAGGTAGGCGCCACTTTGGTGAGGTCGGAGCCATTTTGGTGAGGTCAGCGCCATCTTCGTGAGGTGACGCTATTTTCGAGATGTCGGCGACATTTTCGTGAGTTCGGCGCCACTTTGGTAAATTCGGCGCCATCTTCGTGAGGTCATCGCCATCTTCGTAGAGGTCAGCGCCACTTTGGTGAGGTCGGCGCCATCTTCATGAGGTCGGCGCCATTTTGGTGAGGTCGGCGCCATCTTCGTCAGTTCAGCGCTATTTTGTTGAGGTCGGCGCCATTTTGGTGAGGTTGACACCATTTTAGTGAGGTCGGCGCCATATTCGTGGGTTTGGCGCCATCTTCGTGAGTTTGGCGCCATGTTCGTGAAGGTCGGCATCATTTTAGTGAGGTCGGCGCCATCTTCATGAGGTCGGCGCTATTTTGGTGAGGTCGGCGCCATTTTGGTGAGGTCAGCGCCATCTTCGTGAAGTCGGCAAAATCTTCGAGAGGTCGGTGCCATCTTCATGAGGTCGGCAACATTGTCGTGACGTCGCGCCATTTTTGCGAGGTCGGCGCCATCTTCGTGAGGTCGGCGCCATCTTTGTGACGTCGGCGCCATTTTGGTGAGGTCGGCGCTACTTTGGTGAGGTTGGCGCCATCTTTGTGAGGTCGGCGCCATCTTCCTGAGGTCGGTGCCATCTTCGTGAGGTCGGTGCCATCTTTGTGAGGACGGCGCCATCTTTGTGAGGTAGGCGCCATCTTTGTGAGGTCGGTGCCATCTTTTTGAGGTAGCGCTATTTTGGTGAGGTTGGCGCCATCATTGTGAGGACGGCGCCATCTTTGTGAGGTCTGCGCTATTTTCGTGATGTCGGCACCTTTTTCGTAAGGTAGGTGCCATCTTCTTGAGGTCGGCACCATCTTCGTGATGTCGGAGCAATTTCGGTGAGGTCGGCGCTCTTTTCGTGAGGTCAGTGCCATCTTCTTGAGGTCGGCACCATCTTCATGAAGGTCGGTGCCATCTTCGTGAGCTTGGTGCTATTTTGTTGAGGTCAGCGCCATTTTGGTGAGGTCGGCGCCATCTTCGTGAGGTCAGAGCCATCTTCGTGAGGTCGGTGCAATCTTCGTGAGGTCGGCGCCATTTTCGTGAGGTCGGCGCCATTTTGGTGAAGGTCGGCGGCATTTTGGTGAGGTCGGCGCCATCTTCGTGAGATCAGCGCCATCTTCGTGAGGTCGGCGGTATTTTGTTGAGTTCGGTGCCATCTTCGCCAGGTCGGCGCCATCTTCTTGAGGTCGTCTCATTTTTCGTGAGGTCGGCGCAATTTGTTGAGTTCGGTGCAATTTTGGTGAGGTCGGCGCCATCTTCGTGAGGTCGGCGCCATCTTCGTAAGGTCGGTGCCATCTTCGTGAGGTCGGCGCTATTTTCGTGAGGTTGGCGCCCTTTTGGTGAGGTCGGCGACATTTTGGTGAGGTCGGCGCCATCTTCATGAGATAGGCTCTATTTTCGTGAGGTCGGCGCCATCTTCGTGAGGTGGGTGCCATCTTCGTGAGGTCAGCGCCATCTTCGTGAGGTTCGCGCTGTTTTCGTGGGGTCGCCGCCATCTTCGTGAGATCAGCGCTATTTTCATGAGGTCGGCGCCATTTTGCTGAACTCGGTGCCATCTTCGTGAGGTCGATGCCATCTTCGTGAGGTCGGCGCCATTTTGGTGAGGTCGGCGCCATCTTTGTGTGTAGGCGCCATCTTCGTGAGGTCGGAGCCATCTTTGTGAGGTCGGCGCTATTTTGGTGAGGTCGGTGCCATTTTGATGTGGTCGGCGCCATCTTTGTGAAGCTGGCAAAATCTTCATGAGATCGACGCCATCTTCGTGAGGTCGGCAACATCTTTGTGATGTCGGCGCCATTTATGTGAGGTCGGCGCCATCTTTGTGATGTCGGCGCCATCTTCGTAGTGTCGGCGCTGTTTTCGTGAGGTCGGCACCATTTTGGTGAGGTCGGCGCTATCTTCATGAGGTCAGCGCCATCTTCATGAGGCCGGCGCCATCTTTGTGAGGTCGGCACTATTTTGTTGAGGTCGGCGCCATTTTGGTGAGGTTGACGCATTTTAGTGAGGTCGGCCCCATCTTCGTGAGGTCGGTGCCATCTTGGTGAGGTCGGCGACATTTTGGTGAGGTCGGCTCCATTGTGCTGAGGTCGGCGCAATTTTGGTGAGGTCGGCGCCATGTTCGTGAGGTCAGCGCTATTTTCATAGAAGTCGGCGCTATTTTCGTAAGGTGGGCACCATTTTGGTGAGGTCGGCGCCATCTTCGTGAGGTCGGTGCCATCTTGGTGAGGTCGGCGACATTTTGGTGAGGTCGGCGCTATTTTGGTGAGGTCGGAGCCATGTTCGTGAGGTGACGGTATTTTCGTGAGGTAGGCGGTATTTTCGTGAGGTCGGCACCACTTTGGTAAGGTAGGCGCCATCTTCGTGAGATCGACGCCACTTTGGTGAGGTCGGCGCCATGTTCGTGAAGGTCGGTGTTATTTTCGTGAGGTCAGCGCCATTTTTGTGAGGTCGACGGCATTTTGCTGAGGTCGGCGCCATCTTCGTGAGGTCGTCGCCATTTTGGAGAGGTGGGCGCCATCTTCGTGAGGACGGCACCATCTACATGAGGTTGGCGCCATCTTCATGAGAGCGGTGCCATCTTTGTGAGGTTGGCGCTATTTTCGTGAGGTTGGCGCCATTTTGTTGAGGTCGGCGCCATCTTGGTGAGGTCGCCTCTGTTTTCGTGACGTCGCGCCATCTTCATGAGGTCGTCGACATCTTCGTGAGGTCGGCGCTATGTTCGTAGAGGTCGGCGCCATTTTGCTGAGGTCGTCGCCATTTTGGTGAGGTCGTCGCCATCTTCCTGAGCTCGGCGTCATCTTGGTGATTTTGGCGCTATTTTCGTGAGGTCGGCTCCATCTTTGTGAGGTCGGCGCCATTTTCGTGAGGTCGGCGCCATTTTTGTCAGGTCGGCGCAATGTTCGTGATGTCGGTGCCATGTTTGTTACGTCGGCGCCATCTTTTTGAGGTCGGTGCTATTTTTTGAGGCCGTCACCATTTTGGTGAGGTCGGCGCCATTTTGTTGAGGTTGGCGCCATCTTCGTGAGGTCGGCGCCATCTTCGTGAGGTCAGCGATATTTTTTGAGGCCGTCACCATTTTGGTGAGGTCGGCGCCATTTTGTTGAGGTTGGCGCCATCTTCGTGAGGTCGGTGCTATTTTGATGAAGTCGTCGCCAGCTTTGGAAGGTCGGTGCCATCTTCATGATGTCGGCGCTATTTTCCTAACGTCGGCGCCATATTCATGAGGTCGGCACATTTTGGTGAGGTCGGCGCCATCTTCGTGAGGTCAGCGCAATCTTTACATCGGCGCATTCTTCATGAGGTCTGCGCTATTTTCGTGAGGTGGGTGCCATTTTGGTGAGGTCGCTGCCATCTTGGTGAGGTCGGCGCTATTTTCGTGAGGTCAGCACCATTTTGCTGAGCTCGGCGCCATCTTCGTGAGGTCGGCGCTATCTTCGTGAGGTCAGCACAATCTTCGTGGTGTCAGTGCCATCTTCGTTAGGTCGGCCCTATTTTTGTGAGGTCGGCGCCATTTTGCTGAGGTCGGTGCCATTTTGGTGAGGTCAGTGCCATCTTCGTGAGGTCGGCGCCATCTTTGTGAGGTCGGCACCATTTTGGTGAGGTTGGCACCATCTTCGTGAGGTCGGCGCTCTTTTGGAGAGGTCGGCGCTACCTTCGTGAGGTTGGCGCCATTCTGGTGTGGTCAGCGACATTTTCGTGAGGTCGGAGCCATCTTCGTGAGGTCGGCGCTATTTTCGTGAGGTTGGCGCCATTTTGGTGAAGGTCGGTGCCATTTTGGTGAGGTCGGCGCCATCTTCGTGAGATCGGCGCCATCTTCGTGAGGTCGGCACCATCTTCATGAGGTAGCACCATATTTGTGAGGTCGGTGCCATCTTCGTGAGGTCGGCACCATCTTCATGAGGTAGCACCATATTTGTGAGGTCGGCGCCATCTTTGTGATGTCGGCGCTATATTGGTGAGCTCGGCGCCATCTTCGTGAAATCTGCGCCATCTTCGTGAGGTCGGCGCTATTTTCGTGAGGTCAGCGCCATCTTCGTGAGGTCCGCGTTATTTTCACTACATCGGCGCCTTTTTGGTGAGGTTGGCGCCATCTTCGTGAGTTCGGTGCTATTTTAGTGAGGTCGGCGCCATTTTGGTGAGGTCAGCGCCATTTTGGTGAGGTCGGCGCCATCTTCGTGAGGTGGGCGCCCTCTTCGTGAAGTCGCCACAATTTTGGTTAGGTCGTCGCTATTTTCGTGAGGTCAGCGCCATCTTCGTGAGCTCGGCGCCATCTTCGTAAGGTCAGTGCCATTTTGGTGAGGTCGGCGCCATCTTCGTGAGGTCGGCACCATTTTCATGAGGTCTGCGCTATTTTCGTGAGGTCAGCGCTATTTTCGTGAGCTAGGCGCCATCTTCGTGAGGTCGGCGCCATCTTCATGAGGTCAACGCTATTTTCGTGATGTAGGCGTAATATGGAGAGGTCGTTGGTATTTTGGTGAGGTCTGCGCCACTTTGGTGAGGTTGGCGCCATCTTCGTGAGGTCAGCGCCATCTTCGTGAGTTCGGTGCAATCTTCATGAGGTCGGCGCTATTTTGGTGAGGTCGGCGCCATTTTCGTGAAGATCGGCGCCATTTTGGTGAGGTCGGCGCCATCTTCTAGAGATCGGCGACATCTTCGTGAGGTCGGCGGTATTTTGTTGATGTCGGCGCCATCTTCGTGAGGTCAGCGCCATCTTTGTGAGGTCGGCGCCATCTTGGTGAGGTCGGCGCTATTTTCGTGAGGTCAGTGCTATCTTCGTGAGGTTGGTGCCATCTTCGTGAGGTTGGCGCTATTTTCGTGAGGTCGGCGCCATATTGGTGAGGACGGCGCCATCTTCGTGAGGTCGGCGCCATTTTGGTGAGGTTGGCGCCATCTTTGTGAGGTCGGCGCCATCTTCGTGAGTTCGGTGCCATTTTGATGAGGTCGGCGCTATCTTCATGAAGTCGGCGCCATCTTTGTGAGGTCGGTGCCATCTTCTTGAGGTAGCGCTATTTTGGTGAGGTTGGCGCCATCTTCGTGAGGTTGGCGCCATCTTTGTGAGGACGGTGCCATCTTCGTGAGGTCGGAGCAATTTCGGTAAGGTCGGCGCTATTTTCGTGAGGTCAGTGCCATCTTCGTGAGGTCGGCACCATCTTCTTTAGGTCGGTGCCATCTTCGTGAGCTGGGTGCTATTTTGTTGAGATCGGCGCCATTGTGGTGAGGTTGGCGCCATCTTCGTGAGGTCAGAGCCATCTTCGTGAGGTCGGTGGAATCTTCATGAGGTCGGCGCCATCTTCGTGAGGTCGGCGCCATCTTCGTGAGTTCGGCGCCATTTTGATGAGGTCGGCGCTATCTTCATGAGGTCGGCGCCATCTTTGTGAGGTCGGTGCCATCTTCTTGAGGTAGCGCTATTTTGGTGAGGTTGGCGCCATCTTCGTGAGGTTGGCGCCATCTTTGTGAGGACGGTGCCATCTTCGTGAGGTCGGAGCAATTTCGGTGAGGTCGGCGCTATTTTCGTGAGGTCAGTGCCATTTTGGTGAGGTTGGCACCATCTTGTTTAGGTCGGTGCCATCTTCGTGACCTGGGTGCTATTTTGTTGAGATCGGCGCCATTGTGGTGAGGGTGGCGCCATCTTCGTGAGGTCAGAGCCATCTTCGTGAGGTCGGTGGAATCTTCATGAGGTCGGCGCCATCTTCGTGAGTTCAGTGCTATTTTGGTGATGTCGGCGCCATTTTGGTGAGGTTGACGCCATTTTAGCGAGGTTGGCACCATATTCGTGAGGTCGGCGCCATCTTCGTGAGTTTGGCGCCATCTTCGTGAAGGTCGGCGTCATTTTCGTGAGGTCCGCGCCATTTTTGTGAGGTCGACGGCATTTTGGTGAGGTCGGCGCCATCTTCGTGAGGTCGGTGCCATCTTCGTGAGGTCGGCGCCATTTTGGTGAGGTCGGCGCCATCTTTGTGTGTAGGCGCCATCTTCGTGAGGTCGGAGCCATCTTCGTGAGGTCGGCGCTATTTTGGTGAGGTCGGTGCCATTTTGGTGAGGTCGGCGCCATCTTTGTGAAGCCGGCAAAATCTTTGTGAGATCGACGCCATCTTCGTGAGGTCAGCAACATTGTCGTGAGGTCGGCGCCATTTTTGTGAGGTCGGCGCCATCTTTGTGAGGTCGGCGCCATCTTCGTAGTGTCGGCGCTATTTTCGTGATGTCGGCGCCATTTTGGTGAAGGTCGGCGCCATTTTGGTGAGGTCGGCGCCATCTTTGTGAGATCAGCGCCATCTTCGTGAGGTCGGCGGTATTTTGTTGAGGTCGGTGCCATCTTCGTGATCTTGGCACCATCTTTGTGAGGTCGGCGCCATCTTCGTGAGGTCGACGCTATTTTCGTGAGGTCGCGCCATTTTGGTGAGGTCGGAGCAATTTTGGTGAGGTCAGCGCCATCTTCGCCAGGTCGGCGCCATCTTCTTGAGGTCGTCTCATTTTTCGTGAGGTCGGCGCAATTTGTTGAGTTCGGTGCAATTTTGGTGAGTTCGGCGCTATTGTGGTGAGGTCGGCGCCATTTTGGTGAGGTTGGCGCCATCTTTGTGTGTAGGCGTCATCTTCGTGAGGTCGGAGCCATCTTTGTGAGGTCGGCGCTATTTTGGTGAGGTCGGTGCCATTTTGATGTGGTCGGCGCCATCTTTGTGAAGCCGGCAAAATCTTCGTGAGATCGACGCCATCTTCGTGAGGTCGGCAACATTGTCGTGAGGTCGGCGCCATTTTTGTGAGGTCGGCGCCATCTTTGTGATGTCGGCGCCATCTTCGTGAGGTCGGCGGTACTTTCATGAGGTCGGCACCATTTTGGTGAGGTCGGCGCTATCTTCATGAGGTCAGCGCCATCTTCGTGAGGTCGGCACTATTTTGTTGAGGTCGGCGCCATTTTGGTGAGGTTGACGCATTTTAGTGAGGTCGGCGCCATCTTCGTGAGGTCGGTGCCATCTTGGTGAGGTCGGCGACATTTTGGTGAGTTCGGCTCCATTGTGTTGAGGTCGGCGCAATTTTGGTGAGGTCGGCGCCATGTTCGTGAGGTCAGCGCTATTTTCATAGAAGTCGGCGCTATTTTCGTAAGGTGGGCACCATTTTGGTGAGGTCGGCGCCATCTTGGTGAGGTCGGTGCCATCTTGGTGAGGTCGGCGACATTTTGGTGAGGTCGGCGCTATTTTGGTGAGGTTGGAGCCATGTTCGTGAGGTGACGGTATTTTCGTGAGGTAGGCGGTATTTTCGTGAGGTCGGCGCCACTTTGGTAAGGTAGGCGCCATCTTCGTGAGATCGACGCCACTTTGGTGAGGTCGGCGCCATGTTCGTGATGTCAGCGCCATCTTCGTGAGTTTGGCGCCATCTTCGTGAAGGTCGGTGTTATTTTCGTGAGGTCAGCGCCATTTTTGTGAGGTCGGCGCCATCTTTGTGTGTAGGCGCCATCTTCGTGAGCTGGGAGCCATTTTCTGAGGTCGGCGTAATTTTGGTGAGGTCGGCGCCATTATGGTGAGGTCGGCGCCATCTTTGTGAAGTTGGTAAAATCTTCGTGAGATCGACGCCGTCTTCGTGAGGTCGGCAACATTGACGTGAGATCGGCGCCATTTTTGTGATGTCGGCGCCATCTTCGTGATGTCGGCACTATTTTCGTGAGGTCGGCAGCATTTTGGTGGGGTCAGCGCTATCTTCGTGAGGTCAGCGCCATCTTTGTGAGGCCGGTGCCATCTTGGTGAGGTCGGCGACATTTTGGTGAGGTCGGCGCCATTTTGGTGAGGTTGGCGCCATCTCCGTCAATTGGGCGCCATCTTCGTGAGTTTGGCTCCATCGTCGTGAGGTCAACGCCATTTTCTTGAGGTCGGCGCCATTTTCATGAGGTCGGCGCCATGTTCGTGAGGTTGGTGCTATTTTCGTGGGGTTGGCGCCATATTCGTGAGGTAGGCGCCACTTTGGTGAGGTCGGAGCCATTTTGGTGAGGTCAGCGCCATCTTCGTGAGGTGACGCTATTTTCGAGATGTCGGCGACATTTTCGTGAGTTCGGCGCCACTTTGGTAAATTCGGCGCCATCTTCGTGAGGTCATCGCCATCTTCGTAGAGGTCAGCGCCACTTTGGTGAGGTCGGCGCCATCTTCATGAGGTCGGCGCCATTTTGGTGAGGTCGGCGCCATCTTCGTCAGTTCAGCGCTATTTTGTTGAGGTCGGCGCCATTTTGGTGAGGTTGACACCATTTTAGTGAGGTCGGCGCCATATTCGTGGGTTTGGCGCCATCTTCGTGAGTTTGGCGCCATGTTCGTGAAGGTCGGCATCATTTTAGTGAGGTCGGCGCCATCTTCATGAGGTCGGCGCTATTTTGGTGAGGTCGGCGCCATTTTGGTGAGGTCAGCGCCATCTTCGTGAAGTCGGCAAAATCTTCGAGAGGTCGGTGCCATCTTCATGAGGTCGGCAACATTGTCGTGACGTCGCGCCATTTTTGCGAGGTCGGCGCCATCTTCGTGAGGTCGGCGCCATCTTTGTGACGTCGGCGCCATTTTGGTGAGGTCGGCGCTACTTTGGTGAGGTTGGCGCCATCTTTGTGAGGTCGGCGCCATCTTCCTGAGGTCGGTGCCATCTTCGTGAGGTCCGTGCCATCTTTGTGAGGACGGCGCCATCTTTGTGAGGTAGGCGCCATCTTTGTGAGGTCGGTGCCATCTTTTTGAGGTAGCGCTATTTTGGTGAGGTTGGCGCCATCATTGTGAGGACGGCGCCATCTTTGTGAGGTCTGCGCTATTTTCGTGATGTCGGCACCTTTTTCGTAAGGTAGGTGCCATCTTCTTGAGGTCGGCACCATCTTCGTGATGTCGGAGCAATTTCGGTGAGGTCGGCGCTCTTTTCGTGAGGTCAGTGCCATCTTCTTGAGGTCGGCACCATCTTCATGAAGGTCGGTGCCATCTTCGTGAGCTTGGTGCTATTTTGTTGAGGTCAGCGCCATTTTGGTGAGGTCGGCGCCATCTTCGTGAGGTCAGAGCCATCTTCGTGAGGTCGGTGCAATCTTCGTGAGGTCGGCGCTATTTTCGTGAGGTCGGCGCCATTTTGGTGAAGGTCGGCGGCATTTTGGTGAGGTCGGCGCCATCTTCGTGAGATCAGCGCCATCTTCGTGAGGTCGGCGGTATTTTGTTGAGTTCGGTGCCATCTTCGCCAGGTCGGCGCCATCTTCTTGAGGTCGTCTCATTTTTCGTGAGGTCGGCGCAATTTGTTGAGTTCGGTGCAATTTTGGTGAGTTCGGCGCTATTGTGGTGAGGTCGGCGCCATTTTTCTGAGGTCGGCGCCA